>NC_065574.1:38940051-40140051 GCF_937616625.2 Mercurialis annua | reverse complement strand
AACATTCATTAAAATAAATATAATTTGAAAAATCAAGAATTGATGAGAATGTTTTATTTGTTGAAAATTAATGTGAAAATTCTATTTGATGAGAATTAATGAAAGGCCTCCGTTGATTTTCTCAATCATATAAGTATATAGATATAAATATAGATATTAATATAAATAGATATAGATATAAATATAAATATAAATTTTATTTATTCAAATAGAATAAATTAGTTGTATTTTTTTATTCTATTTTTTTTCCAAAGTAATAAATTAGTTGTATTGACATTAAACAAATGGGTAAGATGACTTACTAATATGTTTGATTATAATTTGTGATACATCTATTAACATATTCTACCCCAAACGAATATTGATTGTTTTAGTTTAGAACTGAGTCACCCCTAACCTAAGCTAGTAGGAGAAGAAGTGAATAATGCGAATCGAAAGAGTGAAGAGTAATTGTTTTTCTGTGTAAGTTAAAGGTGATCGAAGATCTGATTTCATTTCTATGGAAGGTAAACCCTAATTTCTGTCTCCTTTGACTACAACTGTTATTACAAGCGTTTTAGGTTAATTTCATTCTAAAATGGAACATAAAACTTCATCTCTTCATTGCAATGAAATTAAGTAGATGACAACTATTTATTTTATTATTTATTGTGTTGCCCAGTAGAAGACTTAACAGTTGAACAAGAGAAGATGAGTGCAAATTGTTTTTGAGCTTTGTGTTTCTGCAAATGTTCTACTTTAGACACAAATGTTTTTGTACCTTATACTGTGCTATGCAAATCTGCAATTTTTGTGTTTCTACTATTTATGTCCACAGTTCTTGCCATTTTGTTGTTTTCACCTCTCAAAAATAACTTGGTGCTATGATTACTCGGTTATGTGTTCATTTGAGTTTTAGATCATGTAATTTACACCACAATTCAGACCTTCGTTGTAACATCATGCGGAAGCTGAATACTGGTGAAAATTATGATGTGAAACAAGGTGGAATTCTCTTGGCATTTCCTTTCATTTTTTGTTTAAATGCGAATAAATGTAGTATCATTGATAGAAGCTGTTCTTGTTGGGAACGGTAAGGATGTAGATGCTGGAAATGGTTTATTGCTGCATGTCTTATATGAAACGATATGGAACGTCAAGAATCTTATCATAACTTTCTTAATTTTACTAAATGATTAATATGTGATGTTTTTATTCCTGACGGGTTTACCTTAATACAGCCCTTCTTTTTGTTTCTTCAGTCTCCGCTCTACAGCTGATAATTGTACACCTTTTTTAGGATATCATCACTACTCATGCATTACACCGTCAAAATTAGCCGGAGAATAAAATTATAGTAACAACAACAACCATTATCATCTCTTATACATTAGTCAGTATTTGGCTGTTGATTCTCTGTGAAAACTTTAATAGAATAAATTCCTAAATATTGGAAAGCATGGATTTGAATAGTGATCATCCATGTCTTGTAGTTTCTGTTTTAGGGTATTGTGGGCATGGTGAATTTCTTTTCATACAAGTCAGCTTGCAAAAATAGGGGTTATTTATCGTCTAATGACTGTAAGTCTGTAATGGCTAAGTGGAAAAGCTGTCGCTAAGAGTTTCACTTGTAATTTTCAATTTCTAAAGCAAAACAAACATAGTTGGCCAATAAATTATCGAGAATAGTAGTTGCATAATTGCATTACTTGTTGGCATTTAGTTAAACTTTGTTAATTAGCCTCATTAAGATTCCACAAGACCAAATGAACTGTTGCACTGTTGACATTTCTTTTCTTTCATCTCCTTTTCCATCTTTGCTGAACTTTATCCTGGGATTGACCAATGAGATTGTTTTGATGCATCATATTTGTGACCCAATGAAATTTGTAATCTGGACAACTTCCAACTGAGCTATGAAAATTGAAAACTTGCTATTTTTCAGGTTTATCCCTGGACCAAGAATCTGTAGGATCTAGGGCAAAAAGGTTCAGCATATCATCCGGCAAGTCTCGTAACCGCAAGGAATTTCTCAATAGGTTTGTGGATAGTGAAATCTTGAGTACTAAACTTGAGGACTGGTATGAGTCCATATTGGAAAAAACAGGAACAGAAAGGTCTCCCTTTGATGTCCCTTTTGAGTTGATAGAACTTCAAAAGTTTGACTATGCACTGGAAGGAGTTCCATTTCAACAGCTGGTTCGGATGCCAAATGCTTTGTATGGTTCAACCTCCGATGCTGTGGAAGTAACTGCATATCTTGCTATTGAAGATTTTCTGCATGCGAGTGCAAAAGGTTTGTGGGAGGCATTTTGGAGTCTGGATGATCCAATGCCTTTCTCCATTGCCTCTCTGTACAGTTCAAATTTAAAATTCTACCAGGCTGAAAAAGCAATAGCTAACGGAAAACTTGGTGGTCTTTGTGCAACTGGTATATTGCAAAACGATCCTAGACACCCTCATGGAAAATGGGATCAAATTCTTGAATTAGCACTTCTGAGGCCTGATGTTAGAGCCCTTTCTATGGGAAGTGATCACCAACCTTCCTTACCTGTTTTAGGCGAGGCCATCTTCTATGCTCTACGTATACTTTTATCAAGAAGCTTAAGCAAAACGAGTTTTTCTGAGAGTTCCAATTGTGTCTTTGTCCTTCTTGTGGATTCTCAATATGGGGGTGTGGTTAAAGTTGAAGGAGATGTAAATAAAATGGAACTAGATGTGAATAATGTATACGAGTGTTCCACATATTGGATAAAAAAGCATTCAAGAATATCAGTCTCTCCTATTGAGAGAATCTGGAATAAGCTTGGAAATGCCAACTGGGGAGATATCGGTGCCTTACAGGTGCTTTTTGCTATTTTCCATTGCATTATACAATTTGCGGGGCTGCCAAAACACTCCATTGAAGACTTAGCAGCTGATCATGGTTCTCGACTACAAACAAGAAGAGTGGAAAGGCAGTTAGGGGATAATAGAGTCAATAGAAATGGTGTGTTCCGGTTTCAGCAACGCAGTGTTTCTCCTGAAATCGTTGAAGTTCAGGATGAATCTATCAAAATGGAGGCTAAAAAGTTACTAATGAAGCTGGAGGTAGGATGTGTATTATGGTTAGAAGATTCAGAGCAGCAAAGAGGTTATAAGATTACTGATATTCTGTATAATGCTGAACTTCAGTATTATGTTGCATCAGCTGTTGAAGACCCAGGTAAATTGTTGTTTCTTTATGTTGGTTCTCCCCCATCTCAAATTGAGCCAGCATGGGAAGATATGAATTTATGGTATCATGTTCAGAGACAGACTAAAATATTGACCATTATGAGACAGAAAGGTATATGTAGCAAGTTTTTACCACAATTGAGTGCTTCTGGTAGAATAATTCACCCTGGTCAGTGTGGAAAACCCAGCTCAGGAGGAAACTGTGACCACCCTTGGTGTGGTTCCCCAATTCTGGTAAGCAGCCCAGTAGGAGAAACAGTTGGGAGTATGGTAACTGCAGGCAGATTTGGTTTAGATGAGGCTGTCAGGTGCTGTCATGATTGTTTATCTGCACTTGCTATTGCCTCTTCTGCAGGCATTCGGCATGGAGATATACGGCCGGAGAATGTAATTTATGTGAGATCTGGTGTTAGGCAGCCATATTTTGTCCTTATTGGCTGGGGTCATGCAGTTCTCGAAGACAGGGATCGACCTGCCATGAATCTCCACTACTCTTCAACTTATGCTTTGCAAGAGGGAAAGTTGTGCTCAGCTTCAGATGCGGAGAGCCTGGTTTATATGCTTTATTTTTCCTGCGGTGGGCCTCCGCCTGATTTGGATTCAGTGGAGGGGGCACTGCAATGGCGGGAGACCTCTTGGTCGAGGAGATTAATCCAACAGAAGCTGGGTGACGTCTCAACTGTGTTGAAAGCATTTGCAGATTATGTAGACAGTCTATGTGGGACACCGTACCCTATGGATTATGATATATGGCTAAGAAGATTGAGGAGAAATATTAACGATGAAGACCATGGAAAGGAAATCGACATGTCAGGTTAGGTAATTTATGCAAATCCGTCTTTAAATGGTTCTTTGTGCTGCTGGAGAATATTTTTGGTTCTGGTTTGTTGGATTTTCTGTAGAGTTATTATTGCTCTCTGTTTGGGTAAATAAGTATGTAATTTTGGACTTTCCTTTGTAAAGATGAGCTATGAGAAATGGTATATTTGTGTAGGGTGTGAGATTAGTTGAAAAACAAGGCACCATAGTTTTTTTTTTATCTTTTTGGGTGTTTTCTTTGTTGTAATTCATTGTCAGATCACTAGTTTTTAATACCTTAACGTAATTCTTTCTTTTTTGGATCAGTTTTGTTGCATTATCAACTCAGTTCACGCTGAGACGTCCATTACTTTTTTTTATTTAATAACTTCAATTCAAGAATATTGATTGTCTTTCAGAAATTGAAACCTTCAACACAATCAAATGCATGTCATTCAACCCATCAATTATTCATCGAAACAAAGAAATAAAGACCTTCGATTTTAAGCGCAGTGGTGACAGCGGAAGGGGAGAGAGGTGATGGAAATATAACAACTTTGTCATAAAATTGTTTTATATCACATTTTTTTAGTTAAGTTGGGATTATATATCATATCAGTCCTTCATTTGATGCCACATGGAGAAAAACACCAAATCAAATTTGACAATGGAGCATCTGATGGAGTTAACGCACAGACGTTATTGTCGGGTTTTCTAGGTTCATAACGCAGCGGAATTTCAATTTTTTTAACAAAACTCAAAACAAGATCTATGTAATTGACAGATAGACATAGTTGTATAATTAAAACTAACCGAATGTCGAACACACAAACAATGTAGGAAGAAAGAGAGGTTGTTCTTTTGTTTCAGATCAGAAACGCCTCTAAAAGAACACGTTCTCTACGAGTATCCACACGAACAGTTTCTCCCCAAAACGAGTGTTTGGGCTTGTACAACCCATAATTGTTTTGCGTCTGTTTTTAGTGTGCATCATGTGGGTTCATATAACGTTGGCAGTGAGACCGAAATCCCTATTTCGGCCCACAAGTCATAAGTGGCCTTGTCACGAACCGAAATCTCGAGTCGAGACCGGTGGTTGCTCCGAAACCCGTAACAAGCATGAAAAACACTATAATTTTTTCGCTTTTAAAAAGAAACGTATGACACATTTATTAAATAACTGATGGGATAAAACATCAGAGTTTAAATGTGATTTAAAACATTTAAATACAATAAGACTATACTAGTCTACTGCGGACAACTAGAACTTAAAACCTTCTTTACAGTCTTTTATCAAAGTAGACTTCCGAGAAATAAAAGTTCGAAATCCTTCTTCAAAATCGGACCAGCTTTCCTGAAAAATAATTGCACAACATGGGTCAGATATACTGGTGAATTCATGCCGTTACAAATAAATATTTTATAAAGTTAAAAACATTTTATATTTAAAATAATTTTATGTATTTTCAAAAATCTTTGAAAACATTTTTAAAAACAGTTGAAGTTTGAACTCGCACATAACATATTTCGACAAGACTTCAATATCATTGAAAGTCAACCATACACGTTGACCTTTAAATTAAATCACATTTCTTAAATTCGTCCATCTACATTGATGGCAAAACTAACCAATATAACATACATGCACAGTCTTATGGGACCGATAGCACATCCAACCGATCAACCATATCCACAACATACATAAACCTTAAGGGACCGATAGCACATCCAATCGATCAACCTTATTCACAACAAATATAAACTTTATAAGACCGATAGCACAGCCAGCAGATCAACCATATTCACCTAACATTGATAGCGAAGCCAACCGATGTAACACACACACAACCTGACATCGATAGCGAAGCCAACCGATGTATCACACACACACACAACTTGACATCGATAGCGAAGCCAACCGATGTAACACACACAATCCTGACATCGATAGCGAAGTCAACCGATGTAACACACACACAATCCTGACATCGATAGCGAAGCCAACCGATGTAACACACATTCACAACCTGTCAACCGTTGTAACACACATTCAAAACCTGACATCGATAGCGAAGCCAACCGATGTAACACAGATTCACAACCTGACATCGATAGCGAAGCCAACCGATGTAACACAGATTCACAACCTGACATCGATAGCGAAGTCAACCGATATAACACACATTCACAACCTCACATCGATAGCGAAGCCAACCGATGTAACACACATTGACAACCTGCCATCGATAGCGAAGCCAACCGATGTAACACACATTCACAACCTGACATCGATAGCGAAGCCAACCGATGTAACACACATTCAAGCATAATCAAATGCATAATAATTTCTCAAAACTATGTGTGTACCTTTGTATATCAAAACAATATATACATATAGTATATACATAAAACATACATCCATACAAGGCATGTAAACATATAACACCGCAACACATATATCACACAATATGTTAAATATGAGACTTTACGAATACCGAAATGTAAAAACATGTACTCACAGAAACAGTTTAACCACGGTATTACTCCGTCAATGCTCCTTTATACAACTCCGTTAATTTCCTTAGTCCTCCGACCTGATAGGTCGACAACTTGTCGAATCTAGTTAGGATCAAAATATTAATTCTCTTAATTAATAAAATCCTAACTCTTGAATTAATTCTATACCATCTTAATTAAATTTAATTAATTAATTCTAGTCTTTAAAATATTTCTTATTTAATAAGTCCATATTTTTATTCATTCAAACTTTCTTTGTTTATCTCTTTCCACATGCAAAACCATTTTTCATAAATACTCATTTAAATATTTTATTTTTCATAAATATACTTTAATATATAAAATATATTTCTTTATATCAAATAATACTTCCCACTTCAAGGTTATTTATTTAAATTTATTAAAACAGCCCCATATTAGCTTAAATTCCACTTTTGGTCAAAATACCAAAATACCCTCAAACTTTTCAAAATTGACAGTTTAGGTCCTTTTGTAACTCAATAAATTTCAAAATCGACAAAATCATTTTATCTCAGATTATTAACTTACATAATCTGGAATCTTTGGCTAATATACCATGTAATCCCTCAATTTTGGAAAAAAAATACAATTTAACCCCAAAACTCTAGTTTTCGACAAAAACATTCAAATCTTTCCAAAAATCATCAAAATCATTTAAAATATTTAAAATCATTTTACATCAGATTATATACATCTACAATCTGGAATTTTGGTTAAAATACTGATTGGTCCTTCATTGTTACAAAAGTTACATTTTTCCCCCAAAACTTTCAATTTTGAAAATCAACTCCAAATCAATTGAAAATCGCATCAATCAATTCTTTAAATAATCTGAACTTACTCATAAACTCAATTTTATGATCTAACATTTAATTCATAGACACGCAACACAATTTAGATCAAAATCGTAAGTTTTAATTTCTTAACTATTCATCAATTATGGATAATCCTATCAAATTAATTAAAACATATTTATTTTAATTATCATACTAAACCATCGGACCCAAAATTAAAATAAATTATTTTTCATAATTTTAACAATTTAAAATTGTATAAACAATTACTAATCAAAACCGATTATTAATCTGTCAAACCACATTACTTTAATCATTTTAATTTCATAAATAATTAACAAATAAATTTCATAATTTTTTTATAATTAATTTCTGCCCATAAATTTTAAATGACTTAAATACCCTTATTTTAATAATTTTAAACTATTAAAATCATCAAAATCGAACCCGGTTAATAAACCATCAAAAATTCACAATTAAACACTTATTCATCATCAATCAAACATACTAATCATACAAAAATATATATGTTTTTCCAGAAATTTAAAATCAATTCATTTACTCTTATTATAGCAATTTTTAAAGAAATAAAACTCTAAAAATCAAAATCCATTATTTACAAATAATAACCAACATTTTAATCTATGAAAATCATCCTTTAACATATTTATTAAATTCATTTTTAACATCAGCCCATAAATTTATTTTAATAATTTAACTTCACATATATAATTTAATTAAAACCGAAACCCAACAAAATATCAATTAAAACCGATTATTTAAACATCAAACCACAATTTTTAGCAACCTAAGCATATATCTAAAACTCAAACAACATCAGAAAATAAAAATTAAAATTTGAGGTTGAAGGTATACCTTGATCCTACATGCAATGGTAGATTATTAATCTACGGAAAAATTGCAACTATTTTTGTTAAGGAAATTTTATTAAAAAATGAAAATAAATGGAGGTTGTGCTTTAGTTGAGAGCTTGACAATGGCTATCTCAAATGGTGAATGAATATGTCTAGCATAATGAAGAAGAAGAAGTCATGAGAAAATATCTAATGTCCATTTATTTACAAGTTTGCCACTAGGCCAATTTCGTAAATAATTCAATCTTTAGGGGCAAGACGGACTAAAATATCTCAAATATTTCAAAACATTAAGTCATACATATATGGGCTGAATAAAATATTGTTGAGCCTTTAAAATAATTGAAATAATTATTTTGACGGTTTTTAGCGTAAAATCGCAAAATTCACATTTAACACGTAAAATTGCAAAAAGTCAAAATTAAGGCAAAACACACTCCAACTCACTTTTTCACACTTATAAATTCATCTCGTGAATTTATTAACTATTTTCGAGGTCCTAATTAATTAAAATTGGACACGCACGAAAACAAATACTAACAAATAATACGGGGTATTACATTCTCCCCTCCTTAAAATAATTTGTCCTCGAATTATAATATCACTTATACTTCAACATCTATTATTTAATACTAATAGGGTGCTTTCCCTTATCCTATTCCTTTGTTTACATTACAGAGCCAATGTCTTAGCGTACTTACGTTAAAAACTTATCCTTTTAAATCACTTTTCTTTTCCACATATAAATCCATGTCATAATTGTGCACCGGTGTGATGAATTCTCTCATCACCAAGAGTTGCAATGACATTCCTCTTTTTTTCTTTCAACATACATAATGCACATGTTGCATGTTCTAATAGTGAATACAATATGTATGTAGTGATGCAACCCTATTCGTGCCAATGCAATGCTTTCGTGATTTTTGTCCGGGCACAATTATCTGTTCATAAAACAACTCTTTTTCATTAAACACATTTGTTATTACAAAAATGGCGCCTACATAAGTTTCTATAGACATAAAGCTCTGCATAATTGCTTATTCCATAATTTTTATATTTAAGCTTTCTACTCTTTATTACACATCTAAAGGATCTAATCTTATTCTTTGGTTTTAGGCATAGCTTGCGAAACTAGCCCAAATATTCTTATTAATCCTTGATTGATTGAGGGATCTGCGTCACTATTGAACCTTTCAAGTTCGGACTTTCATTGCCTCAATATCTATCGCGTATTGTGTTAGGTTGACTCGGTCTAGAAACCATTGTGTAAATAGACCTTGCTTGCTGAGGAAGTGGTTGGTCCACATTCTCTGTTGTATTCTGTTGTACGGAATACATGCATTCTCTCGTGTAATGACCCTGTTGGCCGCATGAAAAAATATAGCCGTAGTATCTTGAAAAATACCTAAATGTCTCCTTCCGCATCGTTGACTCATAGGATTTATAAAACTAGAGCTTCCTTGCTCAGAATTTTGACCAATGGTTCTAGCCTTCTTGGCTTCTTTTCCTTGTCTACCTTTCTAATGGGTTCGGCCACACTGTCGTATAGTTTCCTCACTTATTTGCCTTGAAGTTTGGTTTCCATAACCAAAACGTTTATCTCTGACTTGGTTTGGTTGTGAGGGGTCAGGAATTTTACCAAATTGGATTAATGCGCTTTCCAGTTGTCTTGCGCTGTCGACAACTTGCACAAAATCCTTGTCTCTTTGAGTCAACAGTTCTATAAACTGATGTCCTAATCCCTTCACAAACATGGTGTTTACTCTGACTTGATATGTTATCAAGTCTGGAGAAAATTTGCTCAATCGATTAAACTCGGTAACATATTCTTGTGCAGATCTGTTACCTCGAGTTAACGATAACAGTTTGTTCCGGTTACTTTCGACTACCGCAAACGGTAAGAAGAAATCCTTATATTGGGTCACAAACTCTGCCCATGTTATATGATCCATTATTGGTCCAATTACTTGTCGAAACCAATCCTTGGCTGGACCTTTCATCGACATCTCCATTAACAACATTGTCTGTCTTTCGTTAGCTTGAACTCTACGAGCATTTTGCTCGACTTCTTCCAAAAAGTCTAACGCATCACTTGATCCATCAAACTCTTTTCGGCTCAGTTTTACGTATGCTAACACCATATCTCTATCAGCATTTCTCTCTTCTCGCTGATGCTGGTGTTGCATCCACTGTCCCATCATTAGCACACAACTTCGTATATCAATAACTTCTGCTGCCAAATGATTTATATCAATATTGGGTTGTTGCGGCATTCCTGGTGCCTGCACATTCCCAGCTTGATATACTCTAGGTCCTTCTTGACCTCTATTTCGTCCGCGGCCTCTATCTGCCGGTTGGACTGGATCATACTCTCCTACATTAATTTCGGCCTCCCTTCGGGCCTCGTTTACTCGTTGTGCCGCTGCACGTGCTCGAGTGGTTCTTTGTTCAGCCATTCTAAGGCACAAATAAATCTAAATGAGCTCCTAATAACATGGCATCCGCATCATGTTCGCAAAGTTCTACCGCACACATAGTCGTGTCTCATTCTTACTTTACGAATTAGGCTCTAATAAAATTTTCATTCGTCTATGTCATATATGGCTATAACTCACGTGTTCTATACGTTCCATATACATTATTCCATTACATACACATAATAATCAATCACATTGCATGCACATAATCAAATCATAGCCATCACTAATACATAAAAATTAGGTTCAAAGAAACCCAATTCATTTATGATTTACTCAATCATAACACATTCCATAGGTCTCGAGAGTGTGCTACTCTACGTAGACTAAACAACACTCAAACCATATAATCATTCAAGTAAACAATTCGCAACACACATGTCACCATATAACATACATATAAGCCATATCCTAATGATAATCAACTCATTTAGGAATTCTCGGCTAAAGCACATAACGCAAGTCTCGTGAGTATATCTCTCTACACAGACTTTATCACATTCGAAAGCATATCACTCCTTTCAGTGATCACGCTATAAACATACCACATCAATCAATAAATATACTCATAATAGATACACATTTCATAGATAATATAAGTCTCGAGAGTATACAACTCTTCGCAGACTATATACTCGGAAGCGTAATGCTTACTCGAGTACCCACAATTATATATTGTGCTAACTCACACATCTAACACATATCCTGACACCACACATAGGACATGACATTTGAATATCATTTTAAAAATCGATGAAAACGATGAAAACGTTTGAAAGACATGACTGGAAATCCTATAATCCGCAATAGTTCTTAACTTAACCTAGTGACATTGTACATTGCTCCTAGGTAAACACAACATCTACAAACACTAGCGGTGGTATCTCTGACCAACTTCAATCAATTCACATATTAGCAGAGGTAACTGGACCAACTACTCTCATACCACCTTCGTCACGACCCGAAATCTCGATCAAGACCGGCGCTAGGGAATGGGAGTGGTTGCTCCGAAACCCGTAGCAAGACTGAAAAACACTATAAATTTTCGCTTTTAAAAAGAAACGTATGACACATTTATTAAATAACTGATGGGATAAAACATCAGAGTTGAAATGTGATTTAAAACATTTAAATACAATAAGACTATACTAGTCTACTGCGGACAACTAGAACTTAAAACCTTTTTTACAGTCATTTATCAAAGTAGACTTCCGAGAAATAAACGTTCGAAAGCCTTCTTCAAAATCGGACCAACTTTCCTGAAAAATAATTCCACAACGTGGGTCAGATATACTTGTGAGTTCATGCCGTTACAAATAAATATTTCATAAAGTTAAAAACATTTTATATTTTAAAATAATTTTATGTATTTTTGAAAACCTTTGAATTTTTTTGAAAAACAGTTGAAGCTTGAACTCGCACATAACATATTTCAACAAGACTTCAATATCATTGAAAGTCAACCATACACATTGACATTTAAAGTAAACCACATTTCTTAAATTCGTCCATCTACATTGATGGAAAAACTAACCAATATAACATACATGCACAGTCTTATATAAGCAGCATCGCCCAAATCTTTCATTGAAAAAACAATTCCTTAATAATGATTTACCATTTTGTAGTATACGGATATCATTTCCAATGAGCATAATGTCATCAATATAAAGCACTAAGAAAACAATCGCGCTCTGACTAACCTTCTTATATACACAAGGTTCATCTTCATTCTTGATGAAGCCAAACTCTTTGATGTCTTCATCAAAACGAAGATTCCAACTCCGAGAAGCTTGCTTTAATCCGTAAATGGATTTTTAAAGCTTGCAAACCTTTCAGAATTCTCAGGACTGGATAAACAGGTTGTGTCATGTACACATCCTCAACTAAGTTTCCATTAAGAAACATCGTTTTGACATCCATTTTCCATATCACATAATCATAATATGCAAATATAGCAAGGAGAATTCTAATGCATTTGAGCATAGTAACTGATGAAAAAGTTTCATCATAGTCTATACCATGTATTTGTCTGAAACCTTTTGCAATTAGTCTTGCTTTATAGGTATGAACTTTACCATCCATGTCAGTCTTCATTTTGAAGACCTATTTGTTCCCAGTATTTTTTACACCATCTGCCGGGTCAATCAAGGTCCAAACTTGATTATCATATATGGACTGCATTTCAGATTTCATGGCTTCAAGCTATTTTTCAGAGTCAGGACTATTCATGGCCTCTTGATAAGATGTGGGTGAATTTTGGTCCACAATTATCACACCATTGTTCTCAGTAATGAGAAATCCATATCTCATAGGATTATGACATGTCCTATCAGACCTCCTTTCGCCTTGTGGTACGTGTTCTGGTTCAGCAATTACTTGTTGATTCATTTGAGGTTCAATACTTGGTACAATGCTACTTTGTGGTTTTTGAATTTCTTCAAGTTGTACTATACTCCCACTGGTTCCTTTGGAAATAAATTCTCTTTCCAAAAAGACACCATTTCGAGCAACAAACACTTTGCTGTCATAAGCACTGTAAAAGTAATATCCTTTATTTTTTTAGGATATCCTACAAAAAAGAGATTTATCAGTTTTTGGTGCTAATCTATTTGAAATTAATCGCTTCACATAAGCATGACATCCCCAAATCTTAAGAAAAGACAAACTATGAGTTTTTGCAGTCCATATCTTATATGGTGTCTTTCCAAATGCCTTTGATGGAACTATATTCAAAATGTTTACTACGGTTTCTAAAGCATAACCCCGAAATGAGATTGAAAGATCAGTTTGACACATCAGTGATCGAACCATATCCAATAGAATTTGATTTCTCCATTTAGACACATCATTCCATTTTGGCGTTTCTGGCGGAGTCAATTGAGAAATGATCTCATAATCTCTTAGATGATCTACAAATTTTTGACTTAAATATTCACCACCTGGATAAGATCTTAGTGTTTTAATATTTTTGACCAAGTTGATTTTGTATATCATTTTTAAAGATTTTGAACTTTTCAAAAGATTCAAATTTATACTGCATCAGATAGACAAAACCATATCTACTGAAATCATCAATAAAAATTACGAAGTACAGAAATCTACCTCTAGCATTTGTACTTAATGGACCACCTACATCCATATGTATAAGGCCCAATAAGCTTTTAGCTCTTTTAAATTGTCCAATAAAATGTGTTTTTATCATTTTGCCCACTAGACAAGATTCACATGTTTTATGATTCATAATCAAATAAATTCAAAAGCCCATCCTTTTGAAGCTTTGAAATGCGTTTCACATTAATATGACCTAAACGATAATGCTAGAGAGAAGTATCGTTTAAATCATTGGACTTAAACGTCATAGTATCGATGTTATAAATTGATCTTTCATCAGTGTCTTCAACATTCAAAATATAAAGACTACTAGTGCGTGGCGCATATCCATAAAGAATGTTCTTATGCAAAATACAACATTTATTATTCCAAATAATAACTTCAAAACCATCCTTGTCCAAACAAGAAAGATAAATAATATTCCTACACATGATGGGTACATAATAACAATTATTCAAACATAAAATAAGTCCGCTAGGCAAAGATAACTCATAAGTCCCTACATCTAAAGCATCAATTCTTGCTTCATTGGCCACTCGTAGGTCCACTTTGCCGTTTGTCAAACTTCTACTCTTTTTCAGACCTTACACATTAGTACAAATGTGAGATCTAGATCCAGTATCTACTAACCATGAATTAGAAGTAGAGAGATTAATTTTTATAACATGAATACCTGAAGAGGTAGTCTTACCACCCTTGTTCTTTTTCAGATCATCTAGATATTTCTTGCAATTCCTTTTCCAATGACGAGGTTCCTTGCAGTAATAGCAAGTCCCTTCCTTTGGCAGTTTTGCTTTAGATTCAGCCTTAGTCTTGGGATTGGGCTTGGGCTTTGACTTAAACTTTTTAAAGTCTTGAGAAGCCTTTTCCTTGCCCTAACCGGACTGTATCATACCCTTTCCCTTATTGATCATGAGAACATCCTTGGTTTTATTCTTTATGCTTTTCTCACCAGTTTGAAGCATCTCATGCTACTTTATGATGGTCATCTCTATACTATGCATATTTAATTTCACGATGAAACCATCATAAGCATTAGGCAAAGATTCGAGAATAATGTCCACAACCAACTCTTGGGAAATTGTGAGACCAAGTCTGTCCAAGTGTTCAAGACGACCTTTCATCTTTAAAACATGAGGACTGATAGAACCACTAGCAGTCAACTTACAATAAAGCAAATTCTTGATGATATTTTTTTTGGCAAAATAGCAGTTGTATTAATTTCGGTAAATAGAAGTACATAATGTTTGTTTGTCAGAACTAGATAACTTAAATTACAATAATTACTCCTAAAAAGGAGGCTTTAAGGACTTTTTGGCCACTTCATGGGCCATCCAATTACACATTCGCTTAACATATGCAAAGTAAGCAAACGGTATAAAATATTATGACTTCTATTATTGATGGTATATCTTTCCCGCCTTATGCTAGTGTCTCTGCAATTTCAGGTGGTATTATTCCTGAAAAACAATGAGAACCACAATAAGTGATAAAACTCAAAAAATTAATACAAATCATACCAAAACCTACAAAATTATTATTAATATTTAAAACTGCAACAGAACTTATCTTGAATATCCCAGACGGTAGAGGCCTTCATCAATGTACTTTAACCTCACAAAGAGTACAATAACCTCACAAAGAGTACAAAAACCTCACAAAGAGTACATTATTACTTGACGCGTGGTTCATAGAAATTTAAAAATTCAAGAAGAAACAGATTCAAATTATAGAAAAAGATATGAAAAAATTAAAATATTAAAGGTAAAACACTAATTTAAATTAAAAATAATGGAAAAGATGATTTTTGTACTGGCTTTCAAGAATTCTGAAAATCAAAACAGAATTGGAAACATATTTCAAAATCAAATTATTCTTTTAAAAACAAAACAGAATTGGAAATAGATTTTATAAGTTGATTATATTAACTGTTATTAATGATTGTAAAAATTATCCGCAGTTATTAATGATAGTACATAAAATTAATGATTAGAAAACAAATCCTAATGATAAGTGGTAGTAGAAAACAAACCTGGAAGTGGAAAATCGCTTAATCACTTGGATGGATGATTTTTTCACTTCCATTTGCGATGATCTTAATGAATTATTTATTTGTTGAAACTAGATACTATTCGAATCAAACAAATCATGTGATATTGTACATATGTATTGATAACAAAGATTTTACTATAGTCCTATGCGATCAAGTTCATATGATCACAGAACACGCAACAAACCAACTATGATATTTATTAACGGTTAATAATTTTGAATTTCAAAGAGAGATTTGTAAATTAAACTCTAGAATGATTGTATTTAAGTTTAATAATGCAATTGTGTGAGTGATACTTGAATCATGTTAACTACAAAACAGAACCTGATCATCATTGCTCCGTGCTTGTTTGTTTCTCGATTAACCATCGCAAGAGGGTATCACCTTCTGTAGCAAATAAAAAAACCAAGCGCGTTAATGGTAATAAAATAGTATAGTAACAAAAATTATTGGAAACAGAGAATTGCATCGCATGATAAGGCATTAGAAGGGGAAAGGGACTAGGATGCATTTGCGAAAACTAATTATAATTGGTAAATCAATTATATTTTAAAACCAAAGAACAAAATATGAAATTTTAATTTCAATTAAGATGATCTTTTAAGTTGCAAAATCTTTACATAAACAAAGAAAAGATATATAAAATGCATTTCAGATTCACCAACCTACATACTCAATTAATCGCCACTACAAATAATCACCAACATACATACTCCAACAATCATTAGCACAAATCTTCACCAACATATAAACATACATCATTCACTAAAAAAACGTTTAAGATAAAAGTACAGAAACTTATCTGATAGCATAGGATTCCATGATCTATTTGTTTCCATCTTTTACTTTGAAGGAGGGGTGGGTCAACCAGCGGTGTCGAAAATTTGAATTGTATTCTTGGTCTTTATACTTCCTTTCTTCTTCTTCTTCACTGCAATAAGCTTTCGCTGATCTCAAATGTGCACACAGATCTCTCTTCCACTCCTGAAAAACGGCTTATGCGCATCGGAAGTTATTCAATGAATTCATTCCGTTTCTTATCCTTTTTTATTTTTGTTTTTTGCTAGTATATTTTTGTATTTTTTTAAATTGTCAATTCTTGATGATATTGAACCTCCAAATTCTTGCTCTATATTGGAACATTTCCATGAGATTAGCAATCATGGTGTTCGCATCCAATTCCACAATTTTCTTTTAAATCTCATTCTCCATGCGTCCAATCATGATACAAGTGACATCAGTAGAGTCGTTGAGATGCTTAGTATAAGCATCCTTTTGAACTCCAGTAGCACCAGCAGCTGGTTTCTTATGGAGGGATTGATCAAGGATATATTCCTTTGTTTGCCTATGAACAATTCTTAGGTTTGTTTACCAGTTCAGAAAGTTGCCATTGAGTTTATCCTTCTCAAGAATTGATCGCACTGATATAGTTTGTGCAGTGTTTGAAGCCATATTTGTGATAATATATATATATATATATATATATATATATAGAGAGAGAGAGAGAGAGAGAGAGATAAAGAGAGAGAAAGAGAGAGAGAGAGAGAGAGAGAGAGAGAGCATTTAATAAAATTGCACAGTAAAATTTCCATAATGTGTAGTCATAATTCATATAAAAACCCTTCATAGAATTTCAACAATTGAAAATTAGTGGAACAAAATTCATTTTTCACCCTATTTCAAGTAAGTTTTGGTTTATCACTTTGAGTGTGGTTATTTAGGTATGTAACACTTTACCAATTACATCTTATGGAATTTTTGAATATGAAATATTAACATCACATGTAATTTTATATTCTATCTAATACCCTAGATTAAAAACCATTTCGATAATCTAGTTAAATTTAACCAAATCAAACTATAGATATTGCTTTTATCCATTTTATCTTACATAATATATTTCCGATCGATTGCGTAAAGCACGCGGTTCTTGAACCCAAGAATTCAGAATAATAATTTAGGTCTTGATAAGTGTTAAGCAGTGGGAGGTATTTGAAAGACTTATATTAAATAAAGGTTAATTTTATCCTATTTAGTTATCTTATTTTATCACATATAAAATAACCATGCAAAGCATATAACTAATAAGATAAACATTTCATAATATAAGCAACTATTTTAAATCATATTTAAGTGAAATACCCTGTACTTTTAAAGGTATTAAAGTTTTACCACGTGTCCTAATTAATGATAATTAAAGTCGATGAGATTTAAATAAATTAAAGTATATTGGATTAAAACCGAAGCGGGTCTATTATATGTATCGCGAAATAATAATTAAGTTTGAAAATTATTTTTCATTAAAGCGAGTTCGAACGGAACTAAGGAAAAGCTTATAATTAAAATAAAATAATTTATAAGTCCTGACCTAATAATTTTTATGTCAAAATTCGTGAAATAATTTTAAGAAGTTATTATCAAATTTTTAGTGGAATTTAGACGAAGTTTATTTTATCAAGTGGGACTGAGCGGGACCTCAGTTATCATAAAGAATTAATATAAAATAAAATAAAAGATCCCTGTGAATAGATATTATATTTTTATTCATTTTATATTATATATTTCACGCTCAGAGACTTGCCAAAGCCAGGGTTTCTCCGTTAGACGTCTGATTCAAATAATTTCTTCTCCAATCTTTCAAGAATCTCGTCCTACTTCATCGTGGAGCTTCAATTTAAGGTAATTGCTATGAATTTGGGTGAATTTTGGTTGTTTTGGAGTTAGGGTTTTGGTTATTTAATACGTCGAATCGTATCCTTGAAATCACGTCATTTTCATAGAGAATGAGAGTGATAGCTCTGAAACCCGTAGCAAGCTTTTAAACCACTAAAACGTTTTTTCTAACAAACATACCTAAAACAATAACTTAGATCACATGCATATTTAAAACATACATATATACATAATACTGGGTATTTCGATGTCATATATATAGGCATAAAACTTCTGTAACCTCGTACTTACTTGCCCAACCATAACCATACACAATAGCTGGTAAAGTAGAACCATTTCAAAAACATGGGTGACTAGCACCATGATAAAAACATTATAAAACGTAGCCTACAAAAACTATATACAGACAGCAGGTATATAAACAAAAGTTATAATCAAAACTCTGTTGTCACAGACCATGACTGGTATACCATAGACTGCTGCAGCGCTAAGAGGAATCCTGCACTGTACATGCCAAAAAAGAGACTTCCAGAACAAAAGGTGGAAGTTTGGTACTGTCCGAACACTAGGTACCTGAAAGTTTAAATATCAACGAGGTCAAACTATGCTGACTGGGTTCACAATTACTAATAATACTATGTAAAATAACATTGCATACATATAAAATGAATCTAAACATAACTCAGGCATTAGATCTGATCGAAACCCTAATCTTAAATTCACAACATAAAGGAACAAAATTTAATTCAAAACCTATCATATCAAAGCTCTTTAATCCGAATGGTATTTTACACCCCATAATTTCCAGTAAATAGAATATGTCACGAGGTCAAATTTGAGTAATCAAAATATTAAAAATAATATATTGAGGTACGAATATTAAGAAAAATATTCATAAAAATTATTTTTATAGTCAAAGGAAAATAGTCAAATTTGACTATTTAAAGTCATTAATTAAATGACAGAAAGTGATTTAATAATCCAGGAGTATGCAAATTAAATTTATGCGTAAATTTTTAATTTATAAGTGTCTCTAGAAGTATATCATAATTATAGGAGGTTAAAACTTAAATTGGGAATTTAAATTTTAATAAATAGAATTTATCGGGAGTAAAGAAAAACTTATAAATTAAAATAAAATATTTTATAATTCCTGAGCAAATAATTTTGGTGTTATCATTCACAAAAATAATTTTAAGAAGCTATCGTCAAATTTTTATGAAACTTGGACGTAGTGTTTATTTCAAGCGAGACTAATTTAGACCCAATAAATCATTCTAGATTTATTAAAAATAAAATATAAGTCGGATGTGAATAAAAAATATTTTTTTATTCGTTTTATATTTTATTGTATTTTTGGATAAAGTTTCGTAAAATTTGGAATTCGTTTCCGTTTTAGCTACGAACGTATACTTCAGAATTTGAGTTAAAGTGGCATTTTAGTCAATTGAATATATAAAGTTGACATTTGATTTTAAATGAAGCAGTAGCTTCATTTGTCTCAAACACAACAAATAGTTGAGCTGCTTGGCGCGCAACAGAGGCGCAAAATTTAAGTCTTGAAGGTTTCGATCCAATTTCTCTCTTCCGACTCATATTCATTCGACAATCCGCTTGTATTCGAGATAATAATCGTTAATTTAAATTCGATTATTATTAATTTGAATTATAATTAAAGTTATAACGTCGACTGTATCGAATCGATCGAATTCGTATCGGTTTAACGTTTCAATTGTGAAATTGGATTGAATTGGATGTTAAGTGATTGATCGAAATGTTTAGGTGAGCGTTTTAGGGTCGGAGGGCCCTAAAATCACGTTCCGAGCGGCTGCGGCTGCACTAAGTGCAGCCCATGAGCTGCACGAACGTGCAGCGTAACCATGCTGCACGAACTTGCGGACATACAGCGGGTTTTCGGGGAAGTTTCCGAGGTTATTTGCCCTATTAGTTCGACGTATTTTTGTTGGTCCGAAAAATTTTTGAAACAGAACTTTTAAGTTTGAATTTAACAGACTGTTAAACGTAAACGAGGACGTTCAGAAAGTTAACCGGGGTGTTTAACGCCGAGCCAAGGTTGGATTTTATTTGTTTAAAGTCTATACATTAAAACGATTTGACATTATAATTAGGCTTTATATTGACCGAATCGATTAATGTTAAAAGGATTATTAAGATTTGAACGAGAAGTTCAACATCGAATTAGTTTATATGTTGTTTATAGAGTCGTTATAAATAAAGGTTGTTTAAAGTCTATCGTTTATACGATAGGGCTAAAGTTAGAATTTCTAAGTCTAATTATATTTTGACGTTTGAATTCTAACTACATACGACGAGTATCGATGTGCCAAGTAAAGACACCAGGGTGTTTGACTAGTGGGCTATCACGAATATACGCTTTGGGGGATATCGGTTTTGTGAGTTTTCTTTGTGGTTTTTACTATTTGAATATTTATGTTTATACTGTTTTAAATAACAAATCGCACTAGTACAACAGAACCAAGAAAGATCAGTTGGAACAAGCTTCCTATTGGCTGTCAATAGGACTGTGTGATCACAAGTATGTTCTAGATACGAACCTAAATGTCAGTGTATCAAGGTGTTAAGTCATTGAGTGTTGGAAGTGCTGACGACCCTGACTTAACGGTAACGCTGAGATGGAAGTAATACGGTTTTTAGGCTTGCTACAGGTTTCCGACTAACCACTCCCATTCCCTAGTGCCAGTCTCGGCTCGAGTTTCAGGTGAAAATTGGGTCGTGACAGGTATGGTCCCGAGATAGTTCAACCGAGTTAACCTATACCATTTGACATAGTCTCGAGATAGTTCCATCGAGTTACTTATGCCACTTCTTATATCCAAGATGTGAGTTCCGGGAGAGTTCAACAGAGTGAATACACTAGATACAGGCCCCTAGACAGTTCCACCGAGTTAACCTCGTATCTATCATATAATGTTAGTCAATACGGACATCTACGACTTACCCAACACCGGTGATCACTCGGTCCTATTGACGGCCAATAGGTAGCCCGTTCCCTCGTATCATACACTGGTTTTCATACTTTTAAACAAACTACATTTTAATATACATTATAACCAAATCATATAATATGAATTGCACTTACTATTATATATCATATAGCAAATAAATTTGTTTAATAATACACAAAAGTAACATGTAAATTCACTGTGACCGCTACTCGAAGATTTATAGAAAAGAGTCGTCGATCGATTCCTCAGATAAGCAAACTTGTCGGTCTGGTAGCTCGTTGGATCCTCTATTGCAATACAATGTCAAAATGTGTTTAATTCATAAACGCTAACCCTAATAGTAAACCCTAGGTAACGATACACCAATATAATATTTCTTTGCTTTGCTTCTTTTGTTTTCATGTAACTTCAAAACGTAAAACCCTTTCTTGATTGATACAATCCTAGTATCTTTAGCTCGTTGTTTACCTAACAACTCATTAATGTCCATATCGTATCCTTTCATTTCACTTGAATACGTTTCATCGAGCTATAACGTTCATTTTGCGCACATACCAACCCCGGAAGTCACCATCGAGGTAGAGCACGTTGTGCCCGGTCTGCATTTGGAAGGGGCACAACGTGCCCTTCCTTTCATGTCATGCCCCCTTGGTTTGGGAGGGGACACATGGTGCCATGGCTTGGCGCGTCACACCAAGACCATTTCTGGCCCGGCGCATCGCGGCAGGCTAGAAATGACCTGGTCGCGTCGTGCTGAACTCCAGCACGTTGCGTCCAAGCTTAGGTGACACGACCCAAATTATTGAGCCGAGACCGGCACTAAGGAATGGGAGTGGTAGCTTCAAATCCCATAGCAATCCTAAAGTCCTCTATAAAATTTTTGCAATTAAAAATATATTACTCGTAAAACGTTTTCAGAAAAGTCTTTAAACAAAATATTTATAATTATTAAAATATCATATTTATTTTCTGAAAACCAAAGCGAAAAATTTCTTAGAAACCAGGGTCTTACAAAGCGATATCTCATATCCAGCACCGCCCTGTTTCTAATCATAATCGCAACTAATTCCATTCATGGCAATTGGTTAAGTAAATCAATTGAACTACTCTATAAACTACTCTAACTAAATCTCGATATTGAACTTCTCGTTCAATTCCCGATATAGTATTTAGGTTTTCCTAAACAAACCAATTGATAACCATATTCAACCTTCCTCCGAACCTCAAGTCATATTTTACACGTTTAACGTCCGAATTTCGCATTTTCGGAGTCCGA
Source organism: Mercurialis annua (assembly GCF_937616625.2). NCBI lineage: Eukaryota > Viridiplantae > Streptophyta > Magnoliopsida > Malpighiales > Euphorbiaceae > Mercurialis > Mercurialis annua. The sequence goes on along the minus strand of NC_065574.1, from coordinate 40,117,271 downwards.
AAGTCGATATTAGGTCGGGGGATCATCGAATTAGGTTTTGGCACATCAAATCCTTCAAGAAGGGGGAGGTTCACTCCGTGCACCCATCCTTGGGCACGTCGTGCCCAAGCTTTTTAGCTTGGCACGTCGTGCCCTTACTTGGGGCACGTCGTTCCCTCGTTTGTGCACGATTTCAGCCATTAAAAACCACCGTTTTAACTCCGTAACTCGACATTTTGGGTACCCAAACCATTATATTCATCAAAACATCAATCAAGCTACTCGGAAACGCAAGAAAACGTTTAAAACGAGTTTAAAATGATAAAACGATTCAGTACGGTAAAAACCTATCGTTTTAAATCGATATGCCTTCGAATTCACTCAATCGAACGATAAAACGATGTGCTTACCTTGATTACCCGCTGAAATACGATCAATTCGAGTTATAGAATGTCAGAAACGGTCGAGAATCGGAAGCCGTACGTGAAGAACGATGGAAGCGATGAAAAATGAAAGAAAAAGGGATTTTTGAATCTCTTGAACTTTCATTCTTAATGCAGAAGATGATATATATATATATATATATATATATAGGTTGGTTAAAGTACAACTAGGCTCAAGAAGCTCAATCTCATAAGATTCATTACCAAGAAACCATGAAATATGAAATGAAGATATTAAGTTAAACTGTACCAATAAGAGAATTAGACCTTACTAATTCAGTCCAATTATTCATCTATCCATCATGTTTAATAGATGCCTTGCCCCTTTTCCATTACACGTCCTTTATGAAAATTCCTTCCATGTTAGTTCGTACATCCGTAGATAACTTATACTTGGAATTATAGAAGTAACGTTTGTAGACTTCTATAATCATCCTTCGTTTCCTTCTTGTACTCGAACTCCTTATGAATACTTTTACTTACGATTCATTCTTGTTGTAATTCATTACCTCCTTTCATATTTCTTAATTTCATTTACTAATACTATCTCTCTTATAGCTTTCATAACTCCTTCCATATACTTCTTTGTCGTCGTTTTCGCGCTCCACGTCTTTAATGAGAATCTTGGACATTAGTTCCTTTGGATCACTTTGAAATCCAATTCATTAATATTCACTTATACTCATGGAATGCATCCATTATTGACATTCATTATGTCAACAAGACTAATGTTTGTCTCCTATTAACGCATTCCCTTAAGACTTCTGGATCTCTCGTGTGAAATCCTTGTTGAATCTTGTACTCGATCTTCGTACACTTTTCGAATCTTCTCCACATACTAGTCATTTTGTACATAATTGCCTCAATCTGTCCAGACGTCTCTTGAAAATTTTCGGATCCTAAAACAAACGTCGCTGCCACAAAAGGTTTGATCTCGTTCCATCAACCTCTCGAAAGTTGAAACATCGAACATTAACGCTCTTCATATCTTTTCTTTCTATCTTAATTACTTACGAATCGTTGATAAACTCTTAGCCAAGAATAGCTTATATCGTCCTTTAACTTGCTACTTTAGGTACCAATCCTAACTTCACACATCCTCACTTTGTTCTCTCTCATTGCAAATTTAACTGTTTCTTCTTTTTCAGACACTTGTTTCTAATTCCACAGAATTCTGTCTAGTTATGCTTATTCAAAACATTTCAAACTAATTGGAAATCTTTTGTTTCTTTACAACGCATACCTTTATGAACATACTTGTAAATACATTTGTGAGCTCACATTTAAACATTTTTATTTTTAAATAGTACATCGTAAATCATAAAGTACATATATAATTGTGGCAGGATGATGACACCTCTCATCACCAAGGAGTTGTTCTAACTCTATAATCGTCATCTAATGCATATGATGTATGTTCAGACCATATTCCATTCTCTTGTTTAATCATTAATTATGATATATGTATTTCTAATAATGAATGCACAATGTATGCTTATGACATGGCTAGCCACAGTTATGCAAATTTTTTTTAAAAAAAACTTTTAATAAAAGTTTTCAGAAAATTCAAAATCTTTTATATAATACATTAAAACATTTCATATTCAAGCTTCACTAGACGTTTCAACTCTGTGGATGATAAACCTAATCCCAATATTTATAGGTAGATGATCACCTCTACTAAGCACATAACGATTTATCATCTAATTCTTATATATAAATAAGCACAATATAAAATATTTGACTTGATCTTAACATAATAATACCTCGACTGGCAGTGGTGTGGTTTGAAGCATCTTGAATTTGTTGTGCTGTTCCACTTGTTGTAGCTTGCTCCCATAAGTTAATAGGTTCACTTGGACCAATTCCTGAGCTTCCAACCCTACGCCTATTCATCCTTGGCCTATTCCTTCTCCGTTCATACCCTTGAAATTGATGCCCATCTTCATAAATATTCACTCGAGTCTGTCTAGGAAATCCTATGCCCATTGGTCTTGATTGCTGATAAAAGGGATTCGGCCTTCCTGCCTGAAATCTCTATTGCTCTAAAATAGCGCATTCTCTTATAAAATGACCATACTGGCCGCAGCAAAGGAAATTGTGCAGAATATAACGACAAACACCTGGAGGTCGCCTTCTACACATTGGACATGCTAATGGAATAGGTTCTGGATATCTTGGCTCGAGATTTTGGTGAATATTACCACCTCTTACACGTCCAATATTCATATTTGGGTTAACTCTTGTAGGCCTTTATGGGTTGCTAGGTCCTACTTGTAACCCGTAAGCACCTTGTCCTGATCTTTCTAATAGTTCCGGTACGCCACTAAGAGATCCAAATCTTAATATATTTGACTGCATGCATTCTAACATCTCACTCCTATTCTCCAATTCATTCATACGCCGACCTTGTTGTAGCATAATTTGATTCATCCTCAATACATTACTTTGCATAACAGCAATTCCTGGTAGCAATTGGTTCATATCGATGTTGGGTTGTGGCTGCACATCTAATGCTTTCTCCTCTTCTCCAAAATCTTGATTCATATAATCCGCTTGATCACCAAATTGCTGCGGCACTTCAAATGCCTCATCCACTCTGGCATTACCTTGATTTCCATCTTGATCATGGGCTACTTCCTCCATCTGTACTAGTCCATTCTCTATCATGATGTCATATACTTCATCATGAACCTCCACCTCATCTTGTGCCTCCATATCATGCTCACTGAATCGTCTTTGATCCTCCATCTACTAATAATACGCAACTCGTTCAATCCACTACCGAATCATACTAAACAATCGCAACATGCCTATGTCATACTAGCATGGCAAGTACACATCCATCTAATCAAGGCTTAACGTAAAAGCGATATATAAGCGTTTAAGCGAGACATATAAACATAAATCAAACATCTACACATATGCAAAATATTTATGCATACGTGTTTCGTCAACCAATCCTACCGAACTTACAAACGGACTCGCATCGTAAAAAGGGGAATGAAAACTTTTAAAATCAAATGAAAACTGATCAAAGACATGACTCGAACCCTATGTGCTGCAATAGTTCCTAGGTAGACTCATACACAAAAGCAGTGGTATCCTGGACCAACTGCTTTGATACCAAATATGTCACGACCCAAATTATTGAGTCGAGACCGGGGCTAGGGAATGGGAGTGGTAGCTCCAAATCCCATAGCAAGCCTAAAATCCTCTATAATTTTTTCGCAATTAAAAATATATTACTCGTAAAAGTTTTCAGAAAAATCTTTAAACAAAATATTTATAATTATTAAAATATCATATTCATTTTCTGAAAACCGAAGCGAAAAATTTCTTAGAAACCAGGGTCTTACAAAGCGATATCTCATATCCAGCACCGCCCTGTTTCTAATCATAATCGCAACTAATTCCATTCATGGTAATTGATTAAGTAAATCAAACGGATAAAAGGGCACGGCTTTATAAAACTATGTACATGCATTATATCATATTAGAGTTAACAACAAAACACCGTTTGATACAAAACATCGTTCATGGTTTGACGTCTATTGACTACTGCAGCGCTACGAAGTAAACATACTTCTGTACATACTTCAAAATATCATAAACTTCCGGAACAAGGATGGAAGTCCAACACGTCAAAATACTATTCACCTGAAAGGAAATTATGAGGGGTCAGTATATGGGAATATACTGAGTGAGTTCATAGAATACTGTAGAAAATTAACAAAAATATAAAACATCTTTGTATGCATCCAAATACCGAACCGAATGAAACCCTAAGTTTAATATGTTTCTTATACTTTATGTTTCTCTATGAAGTTCATACTTCTTATTTATTCCAGCAAAGCTTAGTTATTGGCCCAAGTCCCGGGATAGTTCCACCGTGCTGACTGGGGGAGATACAGGTCTCGGGATAGTTCCACCGTGCTGACTGGGGGAGATACAGGTCTCGGGATAGTTCCACCGTGCTAACCTCGTATCTCGATTGATGTAGTCTTGGGATAATTCCACTGAGTTCAACTCACATCAATCATCTTAAAGGATATTCTTCATGGCTTTATACCTTATTGAATGTTGGTTGTATTTTACGTATATTAAGTTTATTATGACTGGTGTACACACAGTTCTATTGTTGCCCAATAGATAGCTTGTTTCATCGGATCTATATTAGGTTTTAAAACATTTAAATGCACTAAAACATTTTAAATAAAGCATTTTATAAAACAATGCAAGTATTAAAAATCGACTGTATAAATATAAACTCACAAAACACGCTATTCGAAAAAACACCACGTTGCTCAGAAACCGTTAAGCTTCCCGAGCTCCTTATTTGGTTGCTGGTTGTCTCGCCATATCTAAAAGGATTTCAAATCAAGAGACTCACATTAGAATCCTATTCTAAGATCAATTCTAGACTCAAGTCACGATACACTAAACTCGTCACATATGGACGTAAAGACTTTAAGCTATTTCCATCTATAAACTACTCTAACTAAATCTCGATATTGAACTTCTCGTTCAATTCCCGATATAGTATTTAGGTTTACCTAAGAAAACCAATTGATAACCATATTCAACCTTCCTCCGAACCTCAAGTCATATTTTACACGTTTAACGTCCAAATTTCGCATTTTCGGAGTCCGGAAGTCGATATCAGGTCGGGGGATCATCGAATTAGGTTTTGGCGCGTCAAATCCTTCAAGAAGGGGGAGTTTCAAGTCGTGCACCCCGTTGGCACGATGTGCCCCCCACAAATGGAGAGGTGCACGTCGTGCACCCTCCTTGGGCACGTCGTGCCCAAGCTTTTTAGCTTGGCACGTTATGCCCTTACTTGGGGCACGTCGTTCCATCGTTTGGGCACAATTTGAGCCATTAAAAACCACCGTTCCAACTCCGTTACTTGACATTTTAGGTACCCAAACCATTATATTCATCAAAACATCAATCAAACTAGTCGGAAACGCAAGAAAACGCTTAAAACGAGTTTAAAACGATAAAACGATTCGGTACGGTAAACACCTATCGTTTTAAATCAATATGCCTTCGAATTCACTCAACCGAACGATAAAACAACATGCTTAACTTGATTACCCACTGAAATACGACCAATTCGAGTTATAGAACGTCAGAAATGGTCGAGAATCGGAAGCCGTACGTGAAGAATGATGGAAGCGATGAAAATCAAAGAAAAGGGGATTTTTGAATCTCTGGAACCTTCATTCTTAATGAAAAAGATGATATATATATATATATATATATATATATATATATAGGTTGGTTAAAGTAAAACTAGACTCAAACAGTTCAATCTCGTACTTTAACCCAAATCCTCAATTAACGTCCACGTCCAAAATTAAAACAGTCTCCGAAATATGCGAAACTTTACCGATAAATTCTTAAAATATTTTACGAACGATGGCATAAAATTATATAGATCGGGACCTATACTTTATTTAATATTAAATCTTATTGATAATTGAGGTTCCGCTTAGTCCTACTCGATAAAATAAATTTTGTCCAAAATTTATAAAATTTTAGCCATAGCTTCTTAAAGTTATTTTATGAATCTTGACGTAAAAATAATTTGTTTGGGACTCATAAATTATTTATCTTAATTTATTGTCTTTCTTTAATCCCGTTCTCACCGTTTTTATTCGATATAAATTCTCAAACATTTCATATTGGAATTTCATCGCCGATCTTCTAGACCTTGTTTTCTTTAAGTCTTCCGATAACGTTTCTATTACCGCCACTCCAGCGAATTGAAAGTTGACACGTGGTCCAATTAGCGATGTCAGATTCATGGGATATAACATTAGGGGCTACTCGAGTTGTTCAAAACAGCTTCTCTGACTCCGTAACTCAGTCATGGCCTACTTCGATATGTACCCACTTCATTGTAGCTCAAAAACCATCCAAAACCACTTTAAAAACGTTGAAAACGACGTGTTTTTGATAGTTTGATTCGAACGATGTAAAACTGACTTATAAACATATTTTTAAACTATCAAAACTCCATAGAAAATCAGCGTATTACCTTGATATCAAGACTAGGATGATAGTAGGCGGAATTCTTGATAAATCGATGAAGAAATCTCTTGATTCGAACTTCGGACGCTCAAGCCCTAGTGATCGCCATCTGATTCTTGAAAATGGATGAATTTAGTTGCTTCTAGATTCATTTATTTCAAATATTAATGTATATATTGTGGTGGTCAACTTGTGTACTTAGTCCCTTGCTTTCTTTCTTAATACATTTAATCCTTTTAACTTTTTTTAACTTAACTAATCATTTAATCACTTTAACCCAACTACTTAAGTATTATTTATAACCAATTAAATAAAACGACTCCGTAATTTTATACAATCTTATCGGCAGTCTCGTAATAACTCATCCCGAGTATTAATATAACAATCTTTATTTCGGGAGATAAAGCTTATATAATATTTTTCTTATAATTTCTCTTACTCCCGTTATTACTTATCTTAATGGATGCTGATATCCAAACTCCCTTATATAAATCGATAATCATAACCATCCTACTTGAAATATCTTTTCTTTTTAATACCAATAATCCTTTATTTTTACAACTCCAATCTCTTCTTATAGGACATGTAGCACATTTTAGTACTTAAACTTACAAGGTATTACGGAAACACAAAAACAAGTCTAGATCAAATTCTGAAAGATCCGGGAACGATGAGCACAGGGCACCATGGCGCCAAAGGGAGTGGCGGCACCGCCAGTGCGAGGACGGCGACAGTTCGTCGTTCGACTCGGTTTTTCATGCAAAACATTCAAAAACGCTCTAAACCCACAAAACAATACTGCAATTGAAATATAAACACCCTAAACACTCAAAAACATAATAAGAACATGTTTCTAAACAGATCTGGAAGCAAATATGTCAAGAACGTCAAGTATGGAAAAAACGTCTATGGCTAAACATGTGATTCTACCTACACAAATCTGATTAGATCTGACATGTGAGGGTATCTAAAACATATAAAAGACCTTACAATCATGTTTCTAGTATAGATCTGGTCTAAACATGTCATAAACTTAAATTTATCAAAAAAAGCATTTAAAACATCAGACAGTTAAAACATCAAACAGTTAAAACTACAGATCTTTGTAGATCTCGCATGCAAACATGTTAAAGAGTGATAAAAAAATATGATTGGGTTCTCAAAAGTAATGTTCTAAGTCCTTGGCTCATTTTTTAGTGATCTGAATGTGGAATCCAGCTTTAGATCAGTGCGCATCAAAGCATCATTGATTGATTAAAGCGTAGAAACTTGTTTTCAAGACTGGAATTGAGCGATGTGTGTGTGCACGCGCTTTTTTGATGTGTGGTTCGGCTAGGGCAAGCAAAATTAGGGTTTGATAATTTTATTTCTATACGTACTGGCGCCACCTCTGGCTAGGTCAACTAAGGGTATTAGCGATGTATTTACAGTGTATTCTTGATATATTCAATATGTATATACATAATATATATGCAAAAAATGAACTAATAACAATATAATGACTTCATTAAATTTATCAACCATTGAAGTTAATATTACATACATATGAATTTATATAAAAAAAATTATTCTGAGTTAGACACCGATTCTATAAATTATAACTAATAGTGTATCTACAAAATTAATTTCGTTAAAATAATAAAAAAAGATAAGCATATGTATTTGCAATGTATCAAAGATGTATCAATGTTGTATCGGCGATTAATCTATAATGTATCAATGGTGTGCATACAATGTATTGTTAATGTATCCAATATATATATATAATAAATTAAACCAATAACTATATAATTCCTTTAATAAATATAGGCCAAATAACCAAAAAATGCCAAACCTTTGAAGAAAGTTTAACAAAAGTCCAAATCTTTTAATTTCATCCAATTTGTCCTGAAACGCATGATTTCGATTCAATTTTATCCAAGCCTCAATTGACACATGATTGTGCTTATGTGGCGCTAATGTAGCGAACCACATAATGTGCCACCATATCTATTAGTAGGTTAGAAGTCCATTTAAGTTTCTATTTAAAAAAAATTCTACACTCTTAAACATTAAATCATTTAAACTTAATTTTTTTTCAAATTTTAAAAAATATTTTAAATAATCAATATTATAATTAAAACTAATTTTTAAATATAAATTAATTTTTAATTTTGTCTTTTCCGACAGTTCCACCACTGATATTATTTTTTGGTCGGCTCCCCCGTTTTGACTGTCCCACTATTTTCTGACCGCCTCCCTCATTTTCCGTCTTCAATACTCTATTAAATCAACGAACTAATTTAAAATATTAAAATTTTGTGCGCTAAATTTTTTTTGTCCGGAAAGCATAGGAGCGGCAACTCCTCCTTCGGCGAGGAGCTACTGCTCTTCCTCTTCCAAGAAGCAGCAACTAAGACGAGGAGATGCTGCTCCTCAGACAAGGAGCTGCTGCTCCTCAAGTGAGGAGCAGATCTGCTCCTCAAGTGAGGAGCAGATCTGCTCCTCCAACGAGGAGGAGCATCCTCCTCGGAAAAAATGGCTAAATCCTCAAAAAATACCAAACTTTTACAATTTTTGTCAGTTATGAACATACTTTTCAAAATTAGCAAATATAACCTGCTTTTGTATATTATGTTTCTTTTATAGCCATTTTTGAATCAGTTTTTTTTTCTTGTGATTAAATCTTTTATTATGATACAACACACAAATGTTTAATAATTTATTGTGATTAAATCTTATATACATGCTTGTCATGTTGGCAAGAAAATGGTTTGATTAATTGGCAATAAAATGAACATAATTTGTCAAAATGGGTTATATTTGCAAATTTTAGAAGGTGTGGTCATAACTGACAAAAATCGCAAAGGTTTAATTTTTTTAGGGTTTGGCAAAAAAAATTATTTTTTTAAATTATCGGGAAAAAATTTGTATGCGATTGGTATGAGATGATTATTTAATTAGTTTTAATTTATATATTTTATTTATTTGTAGATAACATAAATGAAGAAGAGGGTGTGAATAAAAAAATTAATAAACATAAAATTGGTAAATATTTTAAAAGTTAAGTAGAAACTAATTTAAGTTTGAGGGTGTAAATATTTTTTTTTTAAATCTAAAAATTTATTTGGACTTGTTACCTTTCATTCGCTAAGATGGCATACGTGTGGCATGTCTCATCAGCGCCACATAGGTGCCACATATGCAAAATCAATTGAAAATTGAGAGTTGGACAAAATCAAACGAAATCATGCGTTTTAGGACAATAAGATGAAATTGAAAAGTTTAGAGTTTTGTGAAATTTTCTTTAAATGTTTGGTATTTTTGGTTATTTGGCCCTTAAATTTATCACCATTTAACTTACACAGACGAATTTATATTAAAAATGTAAATATTTACAATTTTTTACTTTACATAACAAATCAAATCTTAAAAATAATTCAAATACATCTCAGAAGTCATATAATGTCCAAAACATAACAAATTCGTCTTTGAACCAGTTCAATTATATTTTTCGAAATAAAAAAATAGTCTGAACTTCTTGCAAAACATTGATGGAGCACTAAAGCTTGCACAGTTGATAACCATAATTATGAGAAGAAGAAATAAATTCTCCGGCAGTTGGTTTGTTTTAAAATATAAAAATATTTTTATAAAATTAAACATGGATGATACACATTACCAAATTTATAAAAGAATGTCAAATGCAATATATAACACTAATATATTTTAAATACATATCGTTGACTGTTTTCTTAATATATAAAAAAAAATCAATTTTTTACTATTCATCACCATACCTCTAAATTCAGCCGACATCGAAATTGATTCAGGACCCTCTCATGTTCTAATGATCATGAGGCAACGTTAAGGTTTTTTTTAAGATACTATGTTAAGTTTTTTTAATGAATAATATGTATATTAAAGCCACAAGAAGTGGCAAAACCTAGTTTTAAGTTTTCGCATAAGAAGTGGCACGCTCATGACAGCGCACTAAAAGTTACGACTCGGAGAAAAGGCAAGAAATATAACGGACCTGAGAATAAAATACAAGCGGATATCTAAAGAAACCCAAACCCGAATACGCAAAACCTCTATTACATGTTTAAAAATAAAAACAGAATGAAAAAAACAACGAAAGGTTACCAAATCTATATTCTTGTCCTCGTTCTGGAAAATCCTCTCATTCATGCACTTCCAAATTTCTCACACCATGATGAACAGAAGCCTCCATAATTTTGAATAAGGACCTCTAGAGATAATATGATTCCATTGAACTAAGAAATCCATAAATTTATTTGGAAGGCACCAATACACACTATAGACAAAAATTTCCTTGCAAAGACCACTACTAGAAAACTGCATTTTAGCAACGGATTTTTCCGTTGCTAAAGGCTGAAATCCGTTGGTAAGTTAAGTTTTCCGTTGTTAAAAGGCTAAAATCCGTCGTTAAATCAAAAAAATTCTGTCGGTAATTTACTGTTTTCTAGTAGTGCATAGTGAATAAAAATATGCTCCTGCTTTTCGTCCTCTCCGCATAAAGAACAAAGATTATCCATAGAAATAATTGAGCGTTTTGCAAGAAAAATAAGAGAAAGGAGTCGGTTTTGAACGGCTAACCATAGAAAAAACTTTACTTTGGGAGGAGCTTGAGATTTCTACATAATTAAGAAAGGATTATATTCTGTCAAAAACAATCCAGCAGCAGCTCCAGGGACACTGTTCACATATGAATTCACCTGCACATTTGATTGCCTCCTAAAACTAACATTGTTAGTCTCATTTAATTGGCTCACACTGTTCCCATGCACAGCCCCATGCAAAATAACACTTCCATTCCTTTCTTGCTCATCAAAACCATGTAAAACCAGATCAGAACCATCTTGTTGCTGCACAATTTCTTCTTGCCCAGTCTGACGATCAGAATTGCTTAGAAACCGATACTTTTAGCTGTTAACTGCTTACACAAGGCAGCCGGCGAATAAACTCCCGCTCTATTTTTCCACCTCACCTCATCCGATCTATCCATCCGAGGAACTAAAACACTAAACGAAGCTTGTAAATCTCTTAGCAACAACAATTCATTACCTCTCAATCTTCGCCTCCATCTCCACCCCTGAATAACATTAATAGTAACATGCTTTTGGTTCGAAAGATGAAAGCGAAATAGAATCTCCCATGCCAACCTTAAAATAGATGCTAGGGCGTCACCCATCCAAGTATATATCATTCCAAAGCGAAATAGAATCTCCCATGCCAACCTTAAAATTCAGATTTGCAATAAAAATACTCCAAACTTTTTTATCTAAACAACAAGATCTTCTAATGCCTTTCCAAACAAACGATAATTTTTTAACATCGTTGTTTATTAGTGAATCCCAATCTACCACAATTGAGCCACTAGACACGACTTTAAACCAAAGTGAATTATTATTACTAACCCTCGACTTCCAAATCCACTTGAACAACAAGCTTTGATTTCTAACATGCAAATTAGAAATATCCAAACCACTGCATTTAAAATCATGACAAATCACCCTCCAAAAAACTTTACTCATAACCCGAGAACTAACATCTCCTTTCTAGAGAAAACGCATCATATATGATTCAAGCTGAGACTGAATCGCTCTCGACATGCTAAAGATATACATAAAATACACTGGAACACTAAACAGGACAAATTTAATAAGAATTAACCTGTCTGCCGCAGAAAGAAGAGACCCTTTCCATAAAGCCAATCGTGATTTGAAACGCTCCACCACATGATCCCAAGAACTCATCGCAAGCTTCCAGCTCGATAAAGGAAGACCCAAATACTTGATTGGAAAAGATTCAACCCTGCAACCAACCACCTGCGCATCTTCCAATAACTCAATCTCACTAATATTAATACCCATAATAGTGATCTTATGAAAGTTAATAGTTAGACCCGAGATTAACTCAAAACATCTAAGAATATGTGTCAAGTTTCTGAGTTGCTTAATGTCATTTGGAACATATAAAATAGTACCGTCTACGAATTGAAGCATTGAGATCGGATCATGATTATAAGAGTAAGAGAACCCCCGAGTTAGCCCCAGTTCCATAATTTTATCAAGTAAGCATTTCAAACCCTCTACCGCTAAGACGAACTGGTAGGGGGAAATGGGGTCACCTTGACCCACACCCCTCTGTAAACTAATAGGGTCATCAGGACTACCGTTTACCAGAACAGACGTGGTAGCCAAAGAGAAACAACAGGACATCCACTTCAACCAATTAGCAGGAAACTTCACACATCTGAACACCAATAGCAAGTAATCCCATTCAATACTATCAAAAGCCTTATGGAAGTCCAGCTTTAAAACAGGCAATTTAACCTTCTTTCTCAATGCTGAATGGACGAACTCATTAGCAATCATAGTGCACTCCTGAATACTTCTACCCTTCAGAAAAGCATCCCTAACCCATACTTGTCTTAGGCGTTCTTGAACCACCTACCTGGTTCGGGAAGTCTTGCCCAATCCGGCAGTTCCAAAGGTGATAGCAGCTTCTAGGGGCTCGCATATTATCCAGTGGATTCCATCTACTCATAACCCTATTTGTCCTATTCTTTTTCCTTATATTATAGAAAGGAACCGAACGGGACAACAAAAGCAAAGGTAGGTTCTGTTTTTCCTCTATTTTTATGTTTGTAGTTTCCCGTATCAGCCTGGCCTTTCCTTACCTCTTTCCATGACCCCTGACTTCCATACCGCTCCGTGGGCTCTGTCCTTTACCATTTTAAGGCACAAGCAAGCAACAACCGGTCCCGTAACTTCAATCGGGAAAGCAAACTGGTACTGGTAATAGCAATAGCAAGCTAGAAAGCAGGAAAGCAAATAAGCAAAGGCAACAGAAACCCGTCTCTTGTTAAGAATAGCAGCTGATTATCTGACACCACTTTAGGCAGCAAAGTAGCTAATCTCCGAGAAAGCGTCTTGGATAGCAATTTGAAGAACCCATTAACAAGACTAGTAGGACGATAATCTTTAATATTAGCTGAACCCGCCACTTTAGGAACTAAAACCATAAAAGAAGTGTTAATACCCTTAGGCAGGGTATTAAATCTGAAGAAGTCTGGAAAAAATTTCACAAACACATCTTCATAAACGGCTAAGCTCTTCTGTTGAAATAGAAGTTAAAACCGTTTGGACCTGGTGCTTTCTTCTCCCCACAAGAACACAAAGCATCAAAAATCTCTTTCTCAGAGAATGCCATGACCAGTGAATCACCCTCTGCTGCCGACAAACAATTGAAATGCAGTCTAGAAATGTCAAACTGAATCTTGTCCCCTTTACTATACAAGCGTCTATAAAACTCTCTGATATGGGATTTGATGTCATTGGGCTCCGTATAAAACGTATCATCCGATTGGATCGAACATATATAATTGTTTCTATAATGAACATAAGTCATACTGTGGAAAAACTTAGTATTTTTATCTCCCGCCACACTCCATTTCAATCTAGATTTTTGGGCCCAATGAGATTCCAATCTCTTTTTCTGATGACTATAGATCCTCTCCGAAACTAGAAAGCTCCTAGTTCTCCACCTCAGAAATAAGCCCCGAGTCCCCCGCAATTTCTCTAGACAATATCTTATCAGAAAGATCTCTAATACGTTTTGCTTAATCATCTAACACTTCCGAGTTCCAATTTTGAATACGGAACCTCAGTTCATTTAATCTCTGTATGAGATTCGAAGAATTTAAGCAAATATCATCCCAGCTCTCCTTAACAAAACCCTCAAACTCCTCTTGATCCCACCATGCATCAACATACCGAAAAGGCTTAGGACCCCAATCAAATATATTCGCATACCGGAAACAAATCGAAACGTGATCAAACTGACCTCTGGAAAAAGCAAATAATGACATCATAGGCCATTGAACACTAGTTGTAGCAGAAACTAGACATCTATCAATACAAGACATGGAATGAGAATTTTGCCAAGTAAAAGTCCTTCCTTGAAGAGGCAAATCCATCAACTCAGCACTGTTAACAAAATCACGAAAAGCCAACATAAAAGGTGTAAAACCCGACGCATTCAATCTCTCTTCGGGGCACAAAGTTTCACTAAAGTCACCACTTATGAAAATAGTACCCATGAAACTCAAATAATCACCTAGATGCTGCCAAAAAACAACCCTTTCAGAAGCAATGTTACTAGCATAAATCAAGATATGACGTCATGGAGCAGAATCATACACAAAATCCATAATAATACACCTTTGACCTTTAATAATAAGCACATTATGGAGCAATATAGAATTCCAAATAAGCAACAGACCACCAGAAGCACCGATTGAGGGAATAAAATCAAAGTTATAATCCAAGTTAGGCCATAGCTTATTAACAAGAAAATTATCCACTTCTTCCTTTTTCGACTCAATTAAACCAATAAACGAGAGGTTATGTTTAGAAATAATGTTTCTAGTAAAATTATGTTCCTGTAGAAAGAAAGGTCACCACGACAATTCCAAGAGAAACGATAACGGCAACGACATAATAACTAAAAAAAATCTTGAACAGGAAAAAAAGTTATCGTCTATTGACTTTCAAAGCCATTCTCTACTCCAGCTTTGATATCATTGCTGATTTTGTTTTATGATCAAAATCCCCAAATCATGACCAATTTTCCACGTTTTACTAGCCTCATACTTCGGAGTAGCTGGAATCATTTTGTCACCTTGCAAGCTGTTTAAACGGCTAATATTCTCAATGTCAGCGTCTGAAAGTTCCTTTTCCTCTTCTACTTGAGAAACAGAACAGCTCATAATAGCTCCTAAAGCATCCAACTTCTTCAAAGGTCTGCAAGATGAATTAACCCTCTCTTCAATGGCTTTGTGGCTATCTCAGTTCTGAGTTAAATCTTCCAAATCCGGACTTGAGTTCTCCACGATCACCTTCTGCTGAAAAGAAATATTTGTTGTTTGAACCTCTCGTACCTGCTCAACAATATAAATAATGTCCCCTGCATTTTCAGCATTATGCTATGTAGAATAATTCAAAACATACAGCCATGTTGCCTGTTCAGAATTCTCACACAAAAATCCGCCTTTTTGTTGGACCTGGGTACACTCCTCCTCCTGTATATTCAGTGGGCTTGCCTTAGGTTCATAACAAAAAGTCTTCATAGGCCCTCCCAACAACTGCTCATCATAAAAACTCCTACTACCATCTTCAATAAACGTATCCGCAACAACCGTATCGAATGATTGAAACAAATTAACTCCCTCTAATGATGATGTTAGCAGGACGTTTGAGTAGTTTCCCCCCCCCCTCGAGAGTTCTTCACCACCTGAAACGCTTGTGTTTAAAGGAAATTCAGAATCCTCAAAACGAACATGTTTGTACGTTTCTGCTGCAAAAACTGAATAACTCTCACCTCCAAATTTCAGGTCAATTGGTTGGTTGATAAATCTGCAGGAAGTGGAGATTAGGACAAGTCCCGAGTCTAAATGTTCCCTCTCTTCAACCATCCGATGAACAGCAATCGTGTGTCCCAAGGAATCCCCGATTGCTTTGAACGTTTTCGAGCTCCAATGCGTAAAGGAATTCCAGTCACAGATACCCAAACCAATCTCAAAAAACAATGTTGATAATCTTTTGGCCAAGCAAAAGATTAAAAAAAGATCCATGAGGGTTGGGCCAATATTGACAATAAAATCCTCCGCATTAATAATCGAATTGAACGTAAGCATTATAAGGTTGCCCCTCATTAAAGAAACGTTTTGAACCTTTATCTTCTTATCTAACAGAAAATTCTTTGTGTGGAGAATTTTCTGAATGACATTCACCCTTCCAACAATGGATCTCACCATCCATTCCACATTATTTGCTTCCACGCTATCTTCTTGGACTGTCACCACTTCCAATTGTTCGTTCCCCAAACTCCTCGGCTCTCTACGAACTTTGATATGTTATGAACCCACAAAAATATCTACCATCTCTAAAAGAGGGAGAGCTGATAATCTTTAGTTGCACTTTTTTAATCACAGGCTTCTTGATGGGGTTCGAGTTTGTTCCAGGAAACCTAGACACATATGCCCTAAGTTTGAATTTGCCAATTGCCACCATGTTCAATTGGTTGAGAATCCACGACATGGGTTTATCAGAAGCAGGCCATAGAAACCCAAAGCTACAGTTTCTCTTAGAAAGTTTAGTTGCTAAAGAAACCCTACCCACGACACCATATCTCTCAAAAACCTTCTCTAAATCTCGGAATCTCCATGTTTTTGGTAGTTCTCAAAGTAAATCAACCTTCTCTTCTCTTCCTGCTGAACAACTAAGTCATTTGAATTCCTTGTGTTAGCAACGTCACTGCATGGTTTGTTAGGGTTCCTGTAATCTCTAGCTGGAATTGTCACCTCCAAGGAGATAAGATGGCTACGTGTGAACTACCTATTTGTCCTATTGTTGATAATTGGAGGCTGGCGGGAGCTTTTGGCGGTGGTGAGCGGTGCATGGTGATTGCGGCGGTCAGGACTAGGGTTCCACCTCTCCATGATATTCGGAGCTTCAAACATTTAAAGTGAATATATTATTTCATACATCGATAAAAAAAATACCATGTTAAGTTAATCTCAACTTTTTATACATAACCATGATAGGTCATATTAAATTAATGGATTAACCTATTTTAAGGTCCTTCAGTTTTACAGATTTTGTTTATCTGGTCCCTAAACTTTCATTTGAGCTTATCTGGTCCATTAACTTTATATATTTTGTTTACTTGGTCCCTAAACTTGCATTTGAGCTTATCTGTTCCCCTAATTTTACATTTTTTTCTTTATCTGATCTCTCAACTTTGTGTTTTTTTATTTACTTGGTCCTTTAATTTTATATTTTTGAGGACATGAGGAAGTGAAAAATCAAAGTTCAGGGACATATAAGACAAAATAGAAGTTAAAGGACCCAATAAAAAAAATGTAAAGTTAAAGGACCATATAATACAAAATGAAAGTTTAGGGACCAGATAAACAGAGGAATTTACACCATTTACCAAAAAAAATGAAAATAATTACAAAACTACATATTGACTTTTTTCATTTACAAAATCCTAGTTGATTTAAAAATAATTACAAAATTACCAAAAAATAAAAAATAATTACATACATACGGTGTATACTGTTGGTATAAAGTCAGTATACTAATAAACTAACATTATATCAATATTATACCAACATTATGCATACTGAGATTTTATTAATATTAAATAAAAATATATCAAAATTTTATCAAATCGTATACTAAAATTTAAATTAAATACCAAAATTATACCAACAGTATACCAAGAGTATACACATCAAAATATATTGAAATTTTATTACACCAACATTACACCACATCGTATACTAATAATTAAACTAGCAATATGCTAAAATTAAATTAACAATATACAAATTCTCTAGTTCATTACCAAAAATAGTGAAAAATACATATAAAATAAATATACATGTTATCAATTAGAAAATATATATAAAAAAATATTATTGATATACCAAAAATGTACTAAAATTATACTAATAATAAACCAAATACTATTTGTAAATTCTCTGATTTATAGTTTTATTATACCAAAATTATACCATAATTATACTGATATTATACACATTGTACTTTTGTAAATAATTTTCATTTTTTTGTAGTTTTGTAATTAATTTTAAATCAGTCGATATTTTTGTAAATAAGAAAAGTCTACAAATACTTTTGTAAATATTTTTAAAATTTTAAGTACTTTTGTCATCATCCCTAAACAAAACTCATAAAGTTAAAGGACCTCAAAATGGGTTAATCCTAAATTAATCTACATTTTAATTATTATGAAAAAAAAGAAAGAAATTAATAAAATCATGAATAAGTAGTATTTATATAAATTAAATAATCATCACTTCAATTTTAGCCTTAGAACATGGCCTATTTATTGTTCATCTTCCTAATCCATCAGAGTTTGATTCCGAAAAGAACTTAAATAGGTCTATCAACTGCAGGAACAATCAAGTTCATCAAATAGATATTTCAAGAAAAAAAAACCTTGAGAGCTTGAACAAAGAAATCAAAACTGGAAACAATGAAGCAGATATGATGGCCTGTTTAGATATGAGTAGACACTACTATAAATATGCAAACGAGTATTGCACGAAGGAGAATAGAGAAGTATAATAGGAATATGTCACACACGTTTATAAAACGTGGACAGAAAAGAAGTTAAACTAAGGTCTATCATGAAGGTAGCATAAGTGAAATCCGATAAGTGGATTTTTATAACGTGGTATGAGTACCACTAGTTCTGATGTGGACATGGAGTGAGTGAACACCAAAACTGTTCTTATGAGATATATGAGAACAAGTAGTCAAGCTACTTCTGGATTATTCTAAAAGTGGTGTTAATGGACAATGAGTCTGTGTGACTAATAAAGAAAGAAGACGCACAATGTGTGCGACCAGAGTTGTAAGTTCTGAGAGAACGTCAGAATTAAGTTAAGATTTCTAAATGTAAGTGACAATTTGGAAACACTAGAAATCTTAGATGATATCTAGTTGATATGAGAAAGATTTAAGTGGTTAACAAGTGGAAGTAATCAGTATGATTAACAGTAATTTCTTGAGTTTCATAATATTCTGTGAATATTGCTTGCAAGATTTTCAATAATCCTTGCATTAGCAATGAAATTCAATAAAGAAAGTGTGAAGGTTGATTGGATAGATCAACGTGAAGTAGATTTTGGAGACTGAAAAGGAATGATTGACAATAGTGCAAGTGTTAGCACTACTCATAAGATAAATATGATGTGCTAAAGAGTCGAGCGGAGATATGTTATGATATAACATGATTGAGATATAGAAAATGTTCCTCGGTGGCCGATAAAGCACAAGGTAACCGCCAATGTATGAATTGGAATTGACAATGATTATAGTCGCACTGAAGGTCTAAAGACTATAGTAGTGTGATACGAAGTGCGAACTATTTATGAGAATAAGAGTTATTGCAATAGGACTCAAGAGGCACTGCTTGTATTATACAAGAAGTAAGTTGCCTACGAATCAAAAGTCATAAAAGTTAGAATTGTGATATAAGAAGATCGGATAAGGATCCTACAACCTAACTATATAGAGAACATTTATTGAATTGTGAATCAGAGTAGCGCAGTGGAAGTGTGGAGGTTTGCAGAAATTATATGCATACTACACTACTGTGCTAACGATCATTCAAAGTATGATGTAGTGTTAGACGAATGGTTTTAAACCTTAGAGTTTTATTGCCTCAACCAAGTATGAGACCAACAAGAGGTGATTAACTCAAAGAGAGTATAACTTAGAAATACTCAACTGTAGTATGTGCTAGATGTAGAGAAGCAAAGAAAAGTTTGCGAATTCAGTATTGTTGATGAAATACTGCAATCGGACGATAGATGATGTGAACCAGACATGTATAGTCTGAGTATCACGTAAATTATTTTGTCACAGTACCACGAAAAGGTACTGTGGTGTCAAGGAAATGTATCAATAGAACGATATAAAGAAAGAGATGAAAAAAAAGATAGTATTAAAATGTCTAAAGGATTAGTAAGTCGGTTTTGAATGCCAGTCACTATACTGATTTTGGTAAATATTTCCAAACTAGAATGGTAATGAGAGGAGATAGCAAAGGGTTTGTTGTCAAAATACCTAAGTATTAGGAAAGTTTTGACTCAATGTAAATGGTGGTGGACAGTATGACGAAGATCATACGTTTCATACTCTCAAAACTTTGCAAATAACAGCAAGTTGATGAGAGTTAAAACGATAAAGGTGAAGTCTACGGACGACTAAAACTTGTGACAAGTTTTAGATCAGTAAACAGAACAATAGTATCGTTTGTTCCCATAAGAAATAAACGACTTAAAGGGGTAAAACCAATAGTAAGAGCATACACACCTTAAGTGTATAAAAGACTATGGAGTTAGAGAACTCATAGAGTAATGCTATCAGAAAGCATTATGAGATCAAAGCAATTGATCTCCTATGTGTTACGAGAAGTGAAGAAAAAAGACGATATAAGACATGATTTGACAAAGATACAAATCATGTGTATACATACGAGTGTAAGAATTTACGCTTCGCTGACAGACGAAGGACACTGATTCAAAGAGAAAGCGTAATTGAGAGATTAAGAGGAATACAATCAAGAGTATAACCTAGGTTATAACAAAATTTGGAGCGTTAACTCCAATTCATGATGAATCGTGACATATAAGGAAGTTGCATGAAGATGCAACCGACGAGTTGGCGTCGTGACAAGTATTCCGTATATCATACATGAATGTTGTAAGGATGAAGTTTCGAATCTACCTCTAGTAGAAATAAGCTTATGCTACGTAAAGCATAAGGATTGACGTATAAAAGGTTTGGATGAAGTCATTTGAGTATGTGGTTTTGGATTTTAAATTCGAGGACGAATTTTTATGAGGGGAGAATATAATACCCCGTAATTTTAAGTAATTAGAATATGCCACGAGGTCAAATTGGAGTAATCAAAATATTTAAAATAATATTTTGCGGGTTCAAATATTAAGAAAAATATTCGGAAAGACTAAATTTAATAGTCAAAGGATAATAGTTAGGTTTGACTATTTAAGATTATTAAATCACGGGAAGTGATTTAATAAATTCGGAATACGCAAATTAAATTTAAACGTAAAGTTAATTTATATGAATCCGTAAAAGAGTATCGTAATAATATGAGTTTAAAATTTAAATCGGGAATTTAAATTTTAATAAACGAGTGTGAACGGGAGTAATAAATTTAAGAATACTCTTTAGCGTCGTATAAATTGATATATTGATAATTAATACATCAATTTACCACTCTAAATGGAGAGTTTAAGATTTCGGATGCGAATAAAAATTATATTTTTATTTGTTTTATATTTTATTGAATTTTTGGGTAAAATTTCGCAAAATTTGCAATCAGTCTCCGTTTGAGCTACGGACGACTAGTTAAAATTAGAGTTAAAGTACATGATTGAGCTGGTACCAAATGGTATTTTAGCAAAATCACATTTTCTATAAATAGGAGCAGAGAAGCAGCCTCATTTCTCTATGTCAAAGGGATTTGACGTGCTTGCTAGTTATAGCAAGCCGAGGCCGGCGTGGCGCGATCCATTTCGCGATTCCGACTCCAATTCTTCATCGAATCCAGTAGTAATCGAGGTATTAATCTCGTATACGATGTTTATTTCGATATATATTAATTATATATTCGATATTAAACGGTAAACGTATCGAATCGATCGCGTACGTATCGATTCGACGTTTTAATTATAGAATTGAATTGGATTGTGTAATAGAGTGTTGAATTAATGTTTTTGAGTGTTCCGGAGCGTCGGAACTAGGTCGGAACGACCCAAGAATCAAGATTCTTGGGGCTGCTGCACGCCCAGCGTGCTGTGCGGGCGCACAACAGCAATTTGCTGTGCGGGCGCACAGGAAGCTGTGCAACCGCACAGCCTGTGACCTAGGGGAAGAAATTTAGGGTTTTTCAAACCCGACTTGATCTAACGTGTTTATGCAATCCGAAAACAACCAAAATGGACTTGTAACACGAATTGACAGATGTTAAGTGAATCAAAAGAGTGTAAAGTAAAAGATATTTGGTTTATTAAAACAATGTTAGGTTTTAGTAAAGCCTTACATTAATCAAAGTGATTAATGTTAAATGACTATAAGTCTATACCAAGAGTGGAATTATATATTGAACGAGAAGTTCAATATTGAGATTAGTTTATACATTCTGTTTATAAATTTGTCTATAAACAGAAATGGTATTTGAGTCTATCGTTTATACGATAGGACTAGAGTTAGAAATTCAATGTCTAATGTGTTTTGACATTTGAATTTTAATTAGATCCGACGAATGCTCAATCTAGCGAGCCAAACACCAACGTGTTTGACTGACGAGTTTAATATGAGCTTATGTTTTTAAAATGGAGGCATCAGCTCTGTGAGTTTTACTTTGTGATTTTTACTTTTGAATATTTATATTTAAACTGTTTTTAAATAATAAATCGCACTAGTATAACATAGCCATGAAAGATCCATTGGAACAAAATTCCTATTGGTTTTTAATAGGACTGTGTGATCACCAGTAGTACACTAGATACGAAACTGTGTCTGACATAGAGGTTAGTTAATGTCATTGGGCGTTGGAAGTGCTAGCGACCCTGACTTAACAGTCTGAGACGACAGTAACGGTTACGGTCACAGATAACACTATGATGGCAATTTCACGGTTACGGTCCAGACACCCGGCTTAGACGGCAGTGATTCAGTTCACGGTCTAAGACCCATGTTGTGTAGGTTGAGACCCATACAATAGTCTGCCTTGTAGGGTTTCATCTGGATCGACTAATTGGTAATATTTTACATATACAAATGTTTTATGTATTTGCGATTTGAATATTCAATTGTAAATTGTAGACTCCCTCAGAAATATTTATAGTTCTGACCCTCCCCAATGTTCACCTTTTTAGGTTATCAAGTACGAGGTCTGACTTCAACAACAATTTCAGAAGTCAATGTCAGCCATAACTTTAAAGCTGCAAGTAGTTGGGTACGGGAAGTCAGTCTTTCTGTTTACAGTATTTCAAACTATTTTGATAAACTCTGATTGAACTACTGTATATAATATATGTTTGAAAAGCTGCGTATTTTCTAAAATGCTATGACAAGTTGTTTGAGAGATACACTGGTTTTATGTTTTTAGCATTTTGGAATTGTATTGGAAACAGAGCAGGTGCGTCAACTGAGATTGATGTTTGCGCTCTAGTTTCTTTAAATACAATCAAGGTCTTAAGACCCAGTTTTCAGAAATGTGTTTACGTTAAACGAGAGAAAGGTTTTAACGATATTTTCTGAAAACAGATCATTGTGATATATGATCTTGAATGGCGATCGCATTTTTAATAAAGGTGTTAAAGTATTCCTGCAACGAGGTTGCAAACCTTTTTATGTTTTAAAACGCGAAAAATTTACAAAGGTTCTTAGGCTTGCTACGGGTTTCGGAGCAACCACTCCCATTCCCTAGCGCTGGTCGCGATCCATAAATTTGGGTCGTGACACAAATCTCGTGCCCGAGCAAACAATATCGTGGACTAACAGCGAATATTTCTTCCGTATACGGCGTCCAAGTAAATTGTTCCTAAGGTAAAATTTAAAAGACGTTAGAAAATATTGACACCATGTGTCCAATTAATAAATTCGAAGAACATGATTAGAATTCTTATTTCTTTGTCGCGGTACTGATCAAAGCGCTGACGAAAGGTCGGTAAGGAATGTCTCGGCGCGCCTTTCTGCTGTCGACCCCCCCCCCCCATTCTATAATATATAATAAAATTCCACGTGATATTAAGAGTTACAAATAACTAATTTAAATACATAAAGTTACAATTGCAAATTTAAATACGTAGCACCCAATGGCATATCGAGTCTAATATCGTCACCAGCCAATCTAGGGGTGACTGCTGTCAAACGGTCATAACCCCATATCTGAAGGATCTACGTAGGACTAGCAATATTCGAGCGGCCTCCACGTGTAGCGCTTAAGCAAAGCTCTCTGTACAGAAATGCTAGAGTGGATGATCCCCAATTGTATCCGCCAACATCCTCTAGACGATCCAAGAAAGGGAAGATCCTCAGTGTCGTCCGTCCAGTACCCGTGTCTTAAAACATAATCCAGAAATGGCCACCAATAAGTAGGCGCATGTGTACTATATCACCTGCTCATTAGTAGCGTCGAGAGGCAACTCCCTGAATGTATCTTCTAGCCAAGAGGTAGGACAAACTGAGTCCCCTGGTGAACGACTTAAGTTGTTTATAGGGGGAACCCTCCCTAACAGTCTCAAACAGACATCATCCCAGTCAGCATAGCCACGTCAGATAATTGGGTGCCAATTGATGGGGAGACCATTCTGTATAGCTATGTCCTGCAACATCACCGTGCACTCACCGTCTGGAAAATGGGAAGTATGAGTATCCGGCCTCCACCTCTCCAATAGTGTCGTGATAAGTGACTTGTCGACACCTATTTGACGCACACGTAGTACTCCTACTAGTCTAGCCTCATGTACCATGTCCTGAATGCGACGATCTAATTAATCAAAAGGCCAATCCCGCTGAATGGAGAGTGCACTACTCCGAACAGTAACAGGTTCGATAGCATCCTGCGTAAAGTTGCAAATAAAATTAGGTTACATACAAATACAAATAAAATTAATTTACATACAGTACAAACAGTGGAGTATTACTACCTCATTTTCTCAAACATCCACTGATATATGATCCGCTTACGCATATAATACGCTGCTGCTATGAGGCCCCGATCCGAGATAATCACGCAGCGGTGGAGCTGCCATATCTTCATGTGGAAAAAGTAATAAGTAAAAACACATACAATGCCGTATGTAGAATTTATGATCGAATCCTTCCCATTCTTCTCGGTGCATTGCGGCCAGAAGGCCGGGAGCTCGATCAGATATGACGCACATTTTTCAATCACCACAAACGTATATCCGGACGTAATTCATAAAATACGATCAGCTTTCCTCGCTTTCTGATTTTACAAGGGCAAATGCAAGCGGCATGATATGGTTATTTCCATCGACAGCTTGCGCTGTCAGCAACACCATCTCGTATTTTTCGTACAAAAATGTGCCATCGATGTAAAGGACAGGCTTGCAATGCAAAAAAGCCATCCAACATTGGTTTGAATGTCCAAATCATTCTCTCGAATTTTCTGATTGTCGGATCGACTTGTCTTCTCCTTACGACGAGCAAGCCTGTGTGCAAAATTTTCACTAATCAGATAAGCTATTTTGTTTTGGATATATAATAGTCACATTTCATTATTATTTACATATTTCAATTTTACCTTCAGCATGCCATATTGTTCTAGGATTTGTGACTTCCACATTTGCCATAAAGTTGCAGACCTCCTCAAAGGACTTATCCCATTCTCCAAACATGCTTGCAATTGCCTTTCCCTAGCATGCCAAGTTTTCTTGTAATGTGGTTTCACACCAAATCTTTCCAAAAGCCCGGCTTGCAGCGTCTTGATTTTTATGTCACGTTGCTCTTTCAGTTGAGATTGGATATATTCTCTTATGTACCTTGCCCTGAAATTTCGGTGGTCTTGAAAGTTACCGTCAAAGTTACAAATATGACTGCCATTATATCTTGTTATCGTCCATTCTCCTGATCGTGTCAACTTCCTTGCATGCAACCTCCAGTTGCAGACGTCGATATTTCTGCATATCAACACCAATGTGCTTTCTGTTGTTCGAGAACTCTTGTGCTCTCTCTTTGCTCGCATAGAATAAAGAGTAGCACATTTCTGAACGGCAACCCTTGAAGAAAATATCATGCCCTTTTCAAACTCTCGCCCGGGTTCCCAATGTAAATCCTTTTCGGGCCACAGACCTATATTCACCTGCATATCGTCAATATTAACATGAAGGTATTCTGAAGGTAATGTTGATTGATACTCGCCGTAATCAAAGTCATGATTATCATTAGCTTCTCTAGCTTGGCCATCCTCCTCACCGACGACATGTGACTCACTACCTTCTCCGACCTCCTCGTTGTCGTCACTATCAGATTCTTCATCGTCATCATCGGCCACTTCCCCGTTTGGCCCATAGTAGTGGTGTTCTTCCTCCTCCTCACTATCAGATTTCTCGTTTTCAGAAGCATTTTCTTCATTTAATTCTTAGTTTCGCTTAAATTTACTACTCTATCTGAAACATGGTTGCGGAAGATAGGGACCCTACTGTACTTCACATATAGTTTGATGTGCGTTAGTTCCGAAACTTGTGAAAAACTATGATTCATTGCACCCACATCGTTATCATTGGTCAGCAAATAAGGATTGTAGTAAACTAGCCGATTGCCTTGGAAATGTGGGACTCGTAATGTAATCTCTGTAATTGTAATTTCTGATTCCAATCCTATTCTCCTTCTAATTATGTTTTTTAATTCCTCAATAGTCATTTCTGTGCATAATGGAGCCGGAGCTTTCCACCCATTATCATATGCTATTCCACCCGGAGTGTTTACCATTTCACCATTCCAATATATCAAAAAGGATAGCACCAATCACCATGATTGTAATAACTACAGTAGTCAACATATAACACTATTACAAATTACAATATTTTTAACTATATTTTATAGCATTAAAACATTGTTTAAAACAATATATAAAGTTTTGATTCACATGATCTCATAAGAGGCAGCTGAAGAGCAATACCTTTATATCTTTTTTTGCCATTATATAGATACTAGAAGTATAAACACTCAAATCTAACATTTAATCCAAATAAAAATTAATATATAACTAATAAAATAATATGAATTGCTACTCGGGTAAAAGCCTAATAAATGGAAATTTATGAACCGGCATGAACTCTTATTATTTATTAAAAATTATATGATTAAGATGGCGTCTAGAATATAAGGTTTTGATTCACAGGATCCTCAGAATAGACAGGTGAAGAGCATACCCTTATATCTTTTTTTTGCCCATTATATAGATTACAGAATTATAAACACTCAAATCTAACATTTAATCCAAATACAAATTAATTTACAACTAATAAAATAACATACATGACTGCTCGAGATCAAAGCTTAATAAATGACAGCTTACCAGCGTACATTTTTATTATTTTCTAAAATCTATTGATATTTACACATTTAAATACACTAATAAAAAAACTGTAAAATTTATTAAAAATAAAAACTAACCTCTTGAAGATCACGTATTTTCTGATAAATATTAATAATAAAAATTTCAACCGCTTCAACAATTTCCACCGGTAAAAAAATATTCCAACTTCTTCACGCTACACCAATATATAAAGCCTTGTTAAAAAATTAAAAATTAGTAAAAATTAAATCAACAATTATTAAATAATGTTATAAATATTTATAAAATTAACTTATATATAAAATCCGAAATATTGTGGATTAAATATTAGAGAGGTAAAGAATATAGAGAGAAAATGTTGAGAGAGATATTTTTTGAGTTTATCTGGGTGAGAATTCGAGTGAATTCTCACCCCATTTATAGGGGAGCTGCTCGCCAAATGATTTGACAAGCAACTCTTCTGAATAGATTCCATGTCAAATGGCAGGGAATCTTGACCAGATTTAATGATGGTTCAGCAACCAGCATTAAAGCGGGTCAAAGTAATTAAAGTTGCTCGCCAAGTTGCTCGGGATCAAAACTTGATAAATGACAGCTTACCAGCGTACATTTTTATTATTTTCTAAAATCTATTGATATTTACACATCTAAATACACTAATAAAAAACTGTAAAATTTATTAAAAATAATAACTAACCTCTTGAAGATTACGTATTTTCCGATAAATATTAATATTAAAAATTCCAACCGCTTCAACAATTTCCACCGGTAAAACAATATTCCAATTTCTTCACGCTACATCAATATATAAAGCCCTGTTAAAAAAAATTAAGATTAGTAAAAATTAAATTAACAACTATTAAATAATATTTTAAATATTTATAAAATTTACCTTATATATAAAATCCGAAATATTGTGGATTAAATATTAGAGAGGTAAAGAATTTAGAGAGAAAATGTTGAGAGAGACATTGTTTTTGAGTTTATCTGGGTGAGAATTCGAGTGAATTCTCACCCCATTTATAGGGGAGCTGCTCGCCAAATGATTTGACAAGCAACTCTTCTGAATAGATTCCCTGCCAAATGGCAGGGAATTTTGACCAGCTTTAATGTTAGTTCAGCAAGTAGCATTAAAGCTGGTCAAAGTAATTAAAGATGTTAGCCAAGTTGCTCGCGACCAAAACTTAATAAATGAAAGCTTACCAGCGTACATTTTTATTATTTTCTAAAATCTATTGATATTTACACATCTAAATACACTAATAAAAAATCTATAAAATTTATTGAAAATAATAACTAACCTCTTGAAGATTATGTATTTTCCGATAAATATTAATAATAAAAATTCCAACCGCTTCAACAATTTCCATCGGTAAAATAATATTCCAACTTCTTCACGCTACACCAATATATAAAGCCCAGTTAAAAAAATTAAAAATTAGTAATAACTAAATCAACAATTATTAAATAATATTATAAATATTTATAAAATTAACTTATATATATAATCCGAAATATTGTGGATTAAATATTAGAAAGGTAAAGAATTTAGAGAGAAAATGTTGAGAGAGACATTTTTTTGAGTTTATCTGGGTGAGAATTTGAGTGAATTCCCACCCCATTAATAGGGGAACTGCTCGCCAAATGATTTGGCAAGCAACTCTTCTGAATAGATTCCCTGCCTAGTGGCAGGGAATCTTGACCAGTTTTAATGCTGGTTCAGCAACCAGCATATAAGTTGGTCAAAATAATTAAAGTTGTTCGCTAAGTTGCGCAGGATCAAAACTTTATAGATGACAGCTTACCAGCGTACATTTTTATTATTTTCTAAAACTATTGATATTTACACATCTAAATACCTTAATAAAAAAACTGTAAAATTATTAAAATAATAACTAACCTCTTGAAGATTACGTATTTTCCGATAAATATAAAAAAAAAAAATTCCAACCGCTTCAACAATTTTCACGGTAAAAAAATATTCCAACCTCTTCACGCTACACCAATATATGAAGCCTAGTTAAAAAAATTAAAAATTAATAAAAATTAAATTAACAATTATTAAATAATATTTTAAATATTTATAAAATTTATAAAATTTATCTTATATATAAAATCCGAAATATTGTGGATTAAATATTAGAAAGATAAAGAATTAGAGAGAAAATGATTAGAGAGACATTTTTTTTGAGTTTATCTGGGTGAGAATTCTAGTAAATTCTCACCTCATTTATAGGGGAGCTGGTCGCCAAATGATTTGGCAATCAACTCTTCTAAATAGATTCACTGCCAAATGGCAGAGAATCTTGATGGCATGGAATCTTGACCAGATTTAATGTTGCTTTAGCAACCAGCATTAAAGCTGGTCAAAGTAATTTAAGGTACTCACCAATTTGCTCGGGATCAAAGCTTGATAAATGACAGTTTACCAGCGTACATTTTTTTTATTTTCTAAAATCTATTGATATTTACACATCTAAATACACTAATAAAAAAATTGTAAAATTTATTAAAAATAATAACTAACCTCTTGAAGATTACATATTTTCCGATAAATATTAATAATAAAAATCCAACCGCTTCAACAATTTCCACCGGTAAAAAAAATATTCCAACTTCTTCACGCTACACCAATATATAAAGCCTTGTTTAAAATTAGTAAATATTAAATTAACAATTATTAAATAATATTATAAATATTTATAAAATTTACCTTATATATAAAATCTGAAATATTGTGGATTAAATATTTGAGAGATAAAGAATTTAGAGAGAAAATATTGAGAGAGACATTTTTTTTGAGTTTATCTGGGTGAGAATTCAAGTGAATTCTCACACCATTAAAAGAGGAGCTGCTCGCCAAATCATTTGGCAAGCACCTCTTCTGAATTGATTTCCTGCCAAATGGCAGGGAATCTTGACCAGCTTTAATGCTGGTTCAGCAACCAGCATTAAAGCTGGTAAAAGTAATTAAAGCTGCTCGCCAAGTTGCTCAGGATCAAAGCTTAATAAAAGACAGCTTACCAACGTATAATTTTATTATTTTCTAAAATCTATTGATATTTACACATCTAAATACACTAATAAAAAAATGTAAAAATTATTAAAAATAATAACTAACCTCTTGAAGATCACGTATTTTCTGATAAATATTAATAATAAAAATTCCAATCGCTTCAACAATTTCCACCGGTAAAAAAATATTCCAACTTCTTCACGCTACACCAATATATAATGCCCTGTTAAAAAAATTAAGATTAGTAAAAATTAAAACAATTATTAAATAATATTTTAAATATTTATAAAATTTACATTATAAATATTATCCGAAATATTGTGGATTAAATATTAGAGAGGTAAAGAATTTACAGAAAAAATGTTGAGAGAGACTTTTTTTTTAGTTTATCTGGGTGAGAATTCGAGTGAATTCTCACCCCATTTATAGGGGAGCTGCTCGCCAAATCATTTGGCAAGCGACTCTTCTGAATAGATTTCCTGCCAAACGGCAGGGAATCTTGACCAGCTTTAATGCTGGTTCAGCAACTAGCATTAAAGATGGTCAAAGTAATTAAAGCTGCTAGCCAAGTTGCTCGCGATCAAAGCTTAATAAATGAAAGCATACCAACGTACATTTTTATTATTTTCTAAAATCTATTAATATTTACACATATAAATACACTAATAAAAAAACTGTAAAAATTATAAAAAATTATAACTAACCTCTTGAAGATTACGTATTTTCCGATAAATATTAATAATAAAAATTCCAACCGCTTCAACAATTTCCATCGGTAAAATAATATTCCAACTTCTTCACGCTACACCAATATATAAAGCCTTGTTAAAACAATTAAAAATTAATAAAAATTAAATTAACAATTATTAAATAATATTATAAATATTTATAAAATTTACTTTATATATAAAATTTGAAATATTGTGAATTAAATATTAGGGAGGTAAAAAATTTAGAGAAAAAATGTTGAGAGATATTTTTTTGAGTTTATCTGGGTGAGAATTCGAGTGAATTCTCACCCCATTAATAGGGGAACTGCTCGCTAAATGATTTGGCAAGCAACTCTTCTGAATAGATTTCCTGCCTAATGGCAGGGAATCTTCACCAGTTTTAATGGTGGTTCAGCAACCAGCATTAAAGCTGGTCAAAGTAATTAAAATTGTTCGCCAAGTTGCTCAACATCAATACTTAATAAATGACAGCTTACCAGCATACATTTTTATTATTTTCTAAAAATATTGATATTTACACATCTAAATACACTAATAAAAAACTGTAATATTTATTAAAATAATAACTAACCTGTAATACCCCAAAATATTTTAAGATAATTAAGTCGTGCCACGTGTCGAGATTTCCGATAAATTAAATTAAGGATAATTTAATTTAATTATATCGGGAATTTAGAATAAATTTTAATAAGTCAATTAGCGGGATTTGAGGAAATAACTTTGAAAATTTAAAATAAAATAAATTATAAATCCCGTAACGATAATATATAGTATTCATGGTAAAAGTTTTGAGTCGACCGGAGACCGTTTAAAATTTGGACGCGGATAGATTTTGGGCTAAATTGCAACTTTTGAAAAGTTTCAAGAATCAAAGCGCAAATTAGCCGATATATATATATATAACTCAAGCTTAAGGAATTCTCCAGAAACCATTTCCTTCATTTCTTTTATTTCTCTCATCGTCATTTCATCGCCGTTTCCGTCGCTCGATTCCGTTTCTCGTCCGTTTCTGACATTCTATAACTCAAAACAATCGTATTTCGACGGGTAATCACGGTAAGCTTGACGTTTTATCGTTTAGACGGATATATTTTGAGTTATATCGATTCAAATTTTTAGGCCACAAAACGATTATATCGTTTTAATCGATATTAGAATTGAATTATAGTGTTTTGGGGTTAGATTACGTGTTTAGGGTGTGTTGGAGTGTTTTTGGATCGAAAGCACGTCGGAAAATCGTTCGGGACAGTGTGTGCGGCACGCCCACGAAGCGGGGCGTGCGCCCGCGTATGACGGCGGCACGCCCGCATAGCGGAGCGTGCGCCCGCATGACGCGCCCGCATACACGGGGCGTGCGTCCGCAGCCCGCACAAGTCGGCGGCCCGCCCGCATAGAAAATTTATCAATCGGCCTAGTTTTGAGAAATTTTGATGTACACGCATATCGAGATTTGAAATCAATTGGCATTCGATTAATTATCGAATAGTTTGAGACGTTAACCTAACGAGGTTAAACGAGAATCGATTTAGAAGTGATATTTTATCCATAAACGAGTTTGATACCGTTTATCGGGATAATCACGTGAAAAGCACGACGGTTAATGAGAGTTCAGTGTATCGAGTCTAGAGTCAATCTTAGAATAGGATTCTGATACCAGTCAAATATGATTTGCTTTTAAAGCAATTATTTTATATTGCGTATTATTTAAACTGCATGTTTTATGTGCGAAACTTTTATATGAATTTCGCATACGCTTGATTTGAAACCAGTATTGATCTGATGGAGCGTGCTACCTATTGAGCGGCAATAGGACTGCGTGATCACCAGTTTTGATTTGATACAGCTGTGAGCTGATTATGAATATGAAATTTGAGATTTGAGGTATAGTTCGATACGAGCGAGTACTCGGCTACGGTGTAGCCTGGATTCCCCGTATCTAGTGGGTTGGACCCACCAGTGAGTTGGACTCACAATTTGATATTAATGATTGGGTTGCTTGATTGATAATTAGTATGTTTGAGGATTAAGGTTTCAATCAGATCTCGTACTTGGCTGCATACGATGGAGTATCGTTTTATGTTTTATTTGAATACTTACTAGTAAATGTATGAACTCACTCAGTATATCCCAATATACTAACCCCTCACAGATTTCCTTCCAGGTTAAAGACGCTTTGAAGCAACGGACTTCTATCCTACTTCCAGAAGTCTGTATTTTTTAGTATGTAAAGAAACAGTACTTTACTCTTAGAGTTGTAGTAGATAAGTATTTTGCAAGTCAGCTTGTAATGTATAGTTTTCTGTAAATATAACTTCAATGTTTTAAAGTTTTAAATATTTTACGCTAGCTGCGTTTTGATATATGCGACTGCCAGAGGATATGTATGCCTGGCATGTGTGCCTCAGCATGACACGTATTTATGTATGTCATGCATGATTATAATCGCGAAAAATTATTTTACGTTTTTAGGCTTGCTACGGGTTTCGGAGCAACCACTCCCATTTCCTAGCGCCGGTCTCGGCTCATAAGATTAGGTCGTGACACCTCTTGAAGATTACGTATTTTCCGATAAATATTAAAAATAAAAATTCCAACCGCTTCAACAATTTCCACGGTAAAAAAATATTCCAACTTCTTCACGCTACACCAATATATGAAGTCCGGTTAAAAAAATTAAATATTAGTAAAAATTAAATTAACAATTATTAAATAATATTATAAATATATATAAAATTTATAAAATTTACCTTATATATAAAATCCGAAATATTGTGGAATAAATATTAGAAAGGCAATGAATTTAGAGAGAAAATGTTTAGAGAGACATTTTTTTAAGTTTATCTGGGTGAGAATTCGAGTAAATTCTCTCCCCATTTATAGGGGAGCTGCTCGCCAAATGATTTGGCAAGCAGCTCTTCTAAATAATTTCCCTGCCAAATGGCAGGGAATCTTGACCAGATTTAATGGTGGTTCCGCAACTAGCATTAAAGCTGGTCAAAGTAATTAAAACTGCTCGCCAAGTTGCTCGAGATCAAAGCTTGATAAATGACAGTTTACCAGCTTACATTTTTATTATTTTCTAAAATCTATTGATATTTACACATCTAAATACACTAATAAAAAAACTGTAAAATTTATTAAAAATAATAACTAACCTCTTGAAGATTACGTATTTTCCGATAAATATTAATAATAAAAAATCCAACCGCTTCAACAATTTCCACCGGTAAAAAAATATTCCAACTTCTTCACGCTACACCAATATATAAATCCTTGTTAAAAAATTAAAATTAGTAAATATTAAATTAACAATTATTTAATAATATTATAAAATTTTATAAAATTTACCTTATATTTAAAATCTGAAATATTTTGGATTAAATATTTGAGAGGTAAAGAATTTAGAGAGAAAATGTTGAGAGAGACATTTTTTTGAGTTTATCTAGGTGAGAATTCGAGTGAATTCTCACCCCATTAATAGAGGAGCTGCTCGCCAAATGATTTGGCAAGCAACTCTTCTGAATTGATTTCCTGCCAAGTGGCAGGGAATCTTGACCAGCTTTAATTTTGGTTCAGCAACCAACATTAAAGCTGGTCAAAGTAATTAAAGCTGCTCGTCAAGTTGCTCGGGATCAAAGTTTAATAAATGACAGCTTACCAGCGCACATTTTTATTATTTTCTAAAATCTATTGATATTTACACATCTAAATACACTAATAAAAAAACTGTAAAATTTATTAAAAATAATAACAAACCTCTTGAAGATTACGTATTTTCCAATAAAAATTAATAATAAAAATTCCAACCGCTGTAAAAAAATATTCCAACTTCTTCACGCTACACCAATATATAAAGCCCTCTGTTAAAAAAATAAAATTAGTAAAAATTAAATTAACACTTCTTAAATAATATTATAAATATTTATAAAATTTACCTTAAATATAAAATCTGAAATATTGTGTATTAAATATTAGAGAGGTAAAGAATTTACAGAGAAAATGTTGAGAGAGACTTTTTTTTTTTGAGTTTATCTGGGTGAGAATTCGCTGCTCGCCAAATAATTTGGCAAGCAACTCTTCAGAATAGATTCGCTGCCAAATGGCAGAGAATCTTGACCAGCATTAAAGCTGGTCAAAGTAATTAAAGCTGCTCGCCAAGTTGCTCGCGATCAAAGCTTAATTAATGAAAGGTTACCAACATACACTTTTATTATTTTCTAAAATCTATTGATATTTACACATCTAAATACACTAATAAAAAACTGTAAAAAATATTAAAAATAATAACTAACCTCTTCAAATTACGTATTTTCTGATAAATATTAATAATAAAAATTTCAACTGCTTCAACAATTTCCACCGGTTAAAACATATTCCAACTTCTTCACGCTACACCAATATATAAAGCCCTGTTAAAAAATTAAAAATTAGAAAAAATTAAATTAATAATTATAAAATAATATTATAAATATTTATAAAATATACCTTATATATAAAATCCGAAATATTGTGTATTAAATATTAGAGGTAAAGAATTTAGAGAGAAAGTGTTGAAAGAGACTTTTTTTTGAGTTTATCTGGGTAAGAATTCGAGTGAATTCTCACCCCATTTATAGGGGAGCTGCTCGCCAAATGATTTCGCAAGCAACTCTTCGATTTGGCAGGGAATCTTGACCAGCTTTAATGCTGGTTCGGCAACCAAATTAAAGTTGCTCGCCAAGTTGCTTGGCGAGCAGCTTTAATTACTCTTAATCAACACATGGGTGCTGATTAAGAGCTGCTCGCCAAATAATTTGGCGAGCAGTAAAAGAATTGTACCTGCTCGCTAAGTCATTTGGCGAGCAGGTACGAATACGGTACAAAATAGGAAAAAGTAAAAAACACGATACAAAATGGGAAACACAATTTGAGAAATAACCCCGAGAAGGAAGCTGATCACTGTAGAAATTGAAAAGAGAGAAGATCATCATGGATAATTTTTGTAAAAAGATCAGAAGAAATGGCGTGGTGTAAAGAGATATGGGTATTAGATGTAAGAGTTTTTTAGACAAATTACGGGCTTAGCCCATAATAATTTGAAAGATACGGTTATGAGTTTCATTTTGAAGGAATGCCATATTTTCTTTTTTTTGTTGAATAATAACTTTTCCTTATTTTAGAAATATAATTGGAAATTTGAAAGATACGGTGGTTTATGATTCAGAATTGCATGTCTTTTGTGCTGCGAGATTCTCGCCTTTAATTCCTCCATTTTCTCTAATAGAGTAATAGATCATTCAAACCTTCCTCTTCAGTTGTCTTTTGTTCTAAAATTCGAATTTCGCAATGGTAGAAATTAGGTCAAGTTCTAAAGAATCCCCAATTAAAAAGCTTTCTATTCCCAAATCAAAATCACAACCCCGAAAAAGAAAAATTAATTTCATTGAAGGTCAGACATCCATGAAAAAGAGTAGAGGTAAAATCACGATGATGAAGATGACAGTGATTTTGAAGACTTCGAAATCACCGAGAATCGCAAGGACAGGGGCGTTCTTTCTACTCTAACTGAAATCAAGGTATTTTTTTGGTTATTTTATTGAGTTCCTATTAGTTATAATTTTATTTTTACGAGTGTATTTTTTTTTGTATATTGAAAAATTATTCCAGTATGACTGTTTTTTTTTTGTTAATGTTTGTTTATTCACATTTGTTATAGGTTGTTAATTATCTTGCTGTTAATTTATTGAGTTGTTTCTTAATAATTTTTCTAAATCGTGTTAATTTTTTTGTTGTAATTCAATTGTTCATTTTGTAATTGTTTGTTAGCCATAATAAATAATTAGGTGTATTCATTGGCTTTCAAGCTCTTTGTGTTTGATGTGTTTGTTTTTAATGTTTCCAGATATAGAGCTTTCTTGAAAAAATGTTGTTGTTTTTTCAACTGCTTGTTTGAATATTGGTTTTTACTATAGGGTTTTGCTAGTGTTTCACAAAAAGTTGGCCTATTACAATGTTAAATCCTTCTAATGGTTTACCAGATATTAACCAAAGGTTAACCAGATTTTACAATCATAGGTTTATTATTATTTAACCAGAAGTTGGCTTAGGACACTATTAGATCTCACTAATGGTCTACCTGATGTAAACCAAAGGTTAGCCAAAATTTATAAAATAAAATGTTTACCAGGCACATACCAGAATTTGACATAGGACACCAACAGATTCTACTAATGGTTTACCAGATGTACACCAATGGTTAGCAAGAATTTACAATATAAAACTAGTTTGAACAATTTGTTGTTTTTAAATTTTTATAGAAACTGTTAAAAATTGTGTTTGTTAATCATTCAAATGCAAGAATGGGATTATTATATTAAGCCTCAAGAACATTTTGCAGTCAAAGTTACTCATTTTGTTGGTTCAAATGTCATTACAAACATTAAAGACATATTATCAGGACATCTACATGACTACTCCATTTCTATTGGTTCAAGTGTCTGACCTGCCAAATTAGAGGGACAAGTAAGTTTTTTTGTATTTTGTTATTTTTTACGTACGGCTTTTTCTAATTGTTTTTTTTTGTATACAGTGATTGCAGAGCTTTTGTGTTGGCGTTTGTGGAGCATCTCATCCAGAATATATAAACCAATTCTAAGCAATTTTAACATTGAAAACTATCGGAAACGCATCAAAACCTTGTTTTACAAATATGGTAATATGAAGCTTCAAGACAACATTGATAGCGACGAGGAAGTTGAAAAGAGACCATGAATTCAGATGTTGATAGGACAATCGGATTACATTTTGCTGTATTGCTTTGAATTCTATAATTTTTATTATATTCTGAATGTTGTTTTGTGTTGGTTTTGTTTTGTAACTGGATATTTACACATCAATTGACTAATATGTGAAATCAGTTTGTGTACACTCTATTTTTACTAGTAAGCTTTTTATTTTTTTAATTAATATAATGTTGGTTAACCTGTTGTGTACTTTTAGTTAACCATTGGTTAACTAAATGATTTTATATTTTTTAGCTACTAATTGTTGGTGAACCATTTGTATATCTTATAAATAATGGTGTTTAAATTGATAACACTTATACATAGCAGTTATATTTTTATTTTGCAGAATAATACTTTATTACACAGTTACTAAGTTATATATAAATAATAAATAAATATAATGTTGGTTAACCAGTGGTGTACATTCAAAATATAGTTGGTTAACTAATAAAAAAAATTTCTTACTAAATGTTGGTGAACCAATTGTATACCACTTATAAATAGCAATTATATTTTTATTTTGTAGAATAATATTTTACTACACAGTTACTAAGTTATCTATAAATAACAAAATTTTCTCACTATTGAAAATCACAATATAAAATATTCTGTGATGCCACTTCAGTTACATTGACTTTTATTTATTATCAACAATGTCTAGTAGTATTTTAAATATTATCATTTCTGCAAAATAAAATATTCTTTTAATTCAAATAATATATTTATTCAATCACAAACAACATACAAATGTTAGTAATTGAGTTAATAACTTGCTGCTGAAAACTTAGTGTTCCATTAAAACACTATTAGTATACTATTAGATAACTTAATTTTTTAAAATAATTTGTTTATTAGAGCCTGAATTTCTAATATAAGGAGGACATGGATAAAATTCAACATAAATTTGTTTTCAATCTGCATATAAGGAACACTAGTGGTAGACTTCAACTTTTGTTCATATATATACAAATATAAAAGAAAAAATCGGTTTTGCAAAAATATCTACATAAACAATTTCTCATTCAAAATTCAGCTACGATCAACGCATTTTAACAGTGTTCTTCATTGTTAACATATAACTATTTCCAATAAAACAATGAATTTAGTTGATCGATTTGTTATTCAAGTTTGATTTTAAAAGATAAGATTCCATTCATCGTACTTGAATTTGATTCCTTCTAATGTGCTGATTGTTTTTATTCTTATGATCGGCAATTTTCAATTTTTCTCTTTGAATTATCTTCTGTCTTCCATGAAATTGCTCCCTGGATAACTGTTTTCTGCATTGATCTTCTTCTTTTATGTATGCGTTGATGAATCTTCAATTTGAAAAGATTTTTATTTCAATGTTTGAATTGATTGTGCGAGACATTATAGGAGAATATTAGATTTTCAGCTGACTATTACCTTCTTTAATGATCACGTATTTTCTTAATTTGAAAAAGTTAGTTTTGCTAAATAAAAGGTGGACACAGTATCTTTCAATTTTTAAAGTTATCTCAGTATCTTTGGGAATATTGTTGTATGTAGTGGGTATTCCTTAATTTTTCTCTAGATGTAAAGAGTTTGATGGGCATGTCAATTTGTAAAAAAAGTAGCATGTAAATTAAACAAGGGAAAAGGTATAAAAATGACCCTGATGTTATGCCCGCATCTCACATGTGCCACTAATGTTTTTTTCGTCTCAAAACTAGCCTTAATGTTTCCAAAAGTGAGCATTTAAACCCTTCCGTTAACATCAGTTCATAACAGCGTTAACTTAATTTGACGTGGCATCCAAACAAATAAAAAAATAATTTTTAATACATTTAAATGCCAACTTGCCAATAATAAGCAATTAAAGATAAAAAATCTAAATCCACCTCATCTTATTCTTGTTCATCCATCTCTTTATTTTATTGTTTATTTTCAATTCTAACCACTACAGTTTCTCCATTCTCGTTTGCGACGACATTGTTACTGTTCTAACTACTACACTCCACGATTATCACCGGTTTACCGGCAAACGAGACTCCGATTTGACCAAATCGGTTTTTCCGGTTTTTTTAGGAAGAAAAAGAAGCAGCAACATAAGCTGGAAACCGCAACGAGTTTGACGACTCAGTTGACAGCAACTTCGGCTTGTTTAGCTCATTTCCTTAAACAAAGATCGAACGGTTCTCAATCCATCAAGATTCTCTCTCCGAGCTCATCACATTCACATATTGAAATCTCTGTCTTCCATTAAAATCAGTGGTATTTCTATGCGTTTGTTTTTTCCCTTTAAAACGGCGCGTTTTATATCGTCTTCTTCATTATTCTGAAAGACTAATAAAAACTGTGTCGTTTCCGTTAATGTGTGAAGTGTTTGGTTCAGTTTCCGCTATGAAAATTAGAGTTGATGATGCTGCAGTTAATTAGTGAATTGAGAAAACCTTGGGTTCTTGACCATCGGATACACCTTCATGGTGGTTTGATGTTGGTGGTTCTTGGTTCTGATAACATAAGAACTCGAAATGGGGCAAGATTGTTCAATAATTAATAGCAAAATGATGGAGACGATGCTAAAGATTCCTTTCTTGACAAAAGATGATGATGGGTAATGTTAGCATAAAGAAAATTGAAGAATGGTGGTTCTTGAGTCTGGTTTGATTTCAATAGAACCCCAATAATATTAATAATGAGTTCTTGAAGATGAGAATTGTGTATATATTCATATTTATTGTAAATTAGGATATTAAATTGGGAAATCGTTTTGAAGATGGGTAACTGGCAAAAATGAATGCCACATAGATTAATGGCAATGACTTTTTCAGTGCCACATAAGCCAAGTTAACGATTAAACACACTGCCATTAGTCGAGGGGTATATTTGTTCCATTTTGTTAACATTATGAGGGGGTTAGGTGAGCCACAGGATAAACATTAGGGACATTTTTGTACCTTAACCCATTAAACAATGATGCCCCTGCGGTTACTTTAATTTTGTGCTCTTGCATGCTTACTACAGTATTTCTTTAGTTTAATACCCGATTGTTGCATGATGACCACGGTATTTCTTGTTAAAATCGTTCAGTTGCTATTAGTTAGTTTTGTTTTGGCTTTGTCTCTTATCCTTGTCTAGAAAGAAATTATCTTAAAATCATTAATGGTAATTCCTAAAATTCAGGATCCCGGCACTTCAATAATTTGGGGCAAATTACCAGATGAGAATTACCAGCTGCAGGTCCAAAAACTAGAATTAAGCAGTGAGCACATGAATCAGCAAAATCCATGTAAGCCCGGCAAAAATGACACCTTGCACATGCTCTAAAAACTACTACCAGTCAGCAAACTCCTTGAGCTATCCCTAGCTACATAATCACAAAATCTAACATCCATCACTACGACAGTCGCAGCTTGCAATTCCATCAGACTTGTTTCTTAGCAGAAGAACATAGAACTGCACACGTTCTTATGCAGCAGAGGTAGCTCCGGGACAGGGGTAGGTCCGGAAGAAGTCACTCCTCCATGGCTTGAAGATGTCTCAGACATGTCTTCATACTTCATAAACAGTGATACTTGAGTTGCCGCCAGGTGAGCATAACGAACAGGAGCAACTGCAAGTAACAAATCATTCATTACCACAATTTCAGCTACACCAATTAAGATCATAACTAGTTTCTTAAAAATAAACATATTCAGGCAACGGTTTGAAGTTCATTACCTACAGATACTGCACTTGTGCTTCTCTGGTACCTGCAGATTGCAGCGCTATTATTATACGGCTTCTTTAAGATGCATACTATGGTTACTTTCTTCATTTATCACCATCAATGAATAATAATTACTTTCAACCAATGGTTGGTTGAAATACACAAAGTAGACCAACAACAAATTCCCCTATTTTTAAATAATGAAGAAATAAAGAAACTTACACATAGGATAGAGAATGCACAAGTTCTTGCAGATCGTCAGCTGAAAAGCCAATCTCATCCAACAGAACATGGTAATGTGTTGGCCTTGTTGTCCCCTAAGTGATCATTTAAAAATGGTAATAATGTAACAAAAATCAGGAAAAGAGCTGTGAAAATAACAAACAAAATATCTTCAACTTAATTTACAGAAAAGAAACAGTTTATTAAATCACCAACTTCCGTTTTTTAATTAAGAAACAAACCACGATATAGAGGGAAACAAAATTACAAAGCTCCAACACAATTGTGCCTAGAGAAAATACCAAATTTTGTGGTTCAAAACCTCCTAAATGTACCAGATAATCCAATAGAACGCCAAAAGGATCATTTTCTTTTTCAACTTTCCCACTCCAAGATACAAATTGCTTCTCATTGTTTAATCTATCT
This sequence comes from Mercurialis annua, assembly GCF_937616625.2. Taxonomy (NCBI): domain Eukaryota; kingdom Viridiplantae; phylum Streptophyta; class Magnoliopsida; order Malpighiales; family Euphorbiaceae; genus Mercurialis; species Mercurialis annua. The sequence continues at coordinate 40,075,293 of NC_065574.1, read as the reverse complement.
GGTTGATTACATAGTACTAGACCATGAGTTTATCTTGGATAAACTTAGAACGGATAGATAGATAGATAGATATAGCATCTAAAATAGAACTGATAGATATGTATTCAGGAGATGAAAGACAAGCAATACGGTGAGGCAATTTTTGAATCTTAAGCACAACTTTAGAAATACTATAAATGTGTGCTTAGCATTACATGTGGCCCTCAACTTTTGTCACCTCATGACCATCCATGCTGCTACAAGTAAACTAATCTAGCCTATGGCTATCAACATCAATTCGATTAATAGTGACACACAAAGCTACTAGTAATTTTAGTCCGCCCTTATATGCTGCCTCTTTACAATGACTTGCAAAGCTCAGGTTAACTACCAACTGTTTGAACCTTACAAAACTATTACAAAAAATCTTATTCATTCACCTTAAAGTCATCATTTAGCCACGTGTAGAATTCAAATACAAAAAAATTCATTTAAACCCCTCCTCAGCTCTTTCTAATGCTTCATTAAAAAAAAAACAAGCGCGACGGTGTTTATGACCCCAATATAGTATTAATAACTTTTAGCACAAAAATTGGCATGGAATCATAAAATTTCAGTCTGAAAAATGCACAAATTCCATGGAAGGCAATGACAAGAACATATATCATGTCACAAATGGGCAGCTAAAGAAAGAAAACTGAATGTATGTACACAACAAAAAAGATAAAAGTAGCTGAAGAAGTTGTCAATCATTGCACAGGTGAACAGCGGATTACTTTTAATAGTATGAAACACTTGAAATATTGGGGAGAAGGAAAAACAAACAGAAAAAAATAGTGTATGTCAAGAAATTATCTACTATCAACTCACAGATAGTAGGACTAAAATATTAGACAATGAGGATTCATACACCCAACACCTATCAGGTCGGGTCAAACTTTTGTCTACTTTTCTAGTGAAGTGAACAATGAAAATTAGCTGAAAACCAGCATCAGATTTAGCTTTTAAGCTTAATACATCCTTGAAAGTGCTACTGGTACACTATTAATAGATAAAATTCAGTATTAATCTAGAAGACAGGTTCTCAGAATATACCGTAAAAAATCAATAATTGCATATCCCTGGGGCTGGGTCTTAAAAATCTACCATGCAGAATTATAAATTGTCCATTGAATATTCCTATATGCTACGTTCCATACATTGACAAACAACCAGCAGTATCATTCAATTCATTGGTAAAATTAATCAGAGCAAGTTCTGAGTTACTCACAATCATCCCAGCTTGTGCACACAAATAGAAATCATTACTTTTCGGGTGACAAACGCCACTGTCTACAACAGTTCCTGCATATAGTAAGAAGTTGCTCATCAACACTACTAAACACATGTGATACAAGTACAACTTGTAGTTTTCGTCAGTAAAATTGTGAATCCAAACCTGGAGGCACATTATCTGGAGATCCGGTTTGGAAGAACTTAGTGTGGTGATTTTTTTGTGCTACAATCACTGTGAATTTAGGTGACCAGTTCTCATCGAGGAACTTGCAAGCCTAATATAACATAAATTGTCAAAAATAAATGCCGGCCTGCTAATCCATCGATCAATTACAATTAAACAACTTCACATAATTGGGAGAACCGGTAATAGCAACAGACCTCAATGATTTGATTCAATTCAATGTTGAGGACTTGATTAAACTGCGATTCGCTAACTCCATCCCTATTTAATCATTGGGGCAAGAACAAGAAGATGACTAAACAAATACTAAAAGTAAATCACAAGAATGCCATGACATGCACTAAAACTTGAGGGGAACTATTTGGATATATCAGAACATCTGTGAATGGATTTCAATCACAGATATGAAGGTGTAACAATAATCACACTATCAAATTAAAATGGCTAATGCTACACAAGCTTCTCTCTTCCATTATGGGAATCTATACTGAAATAGGCAAGTTCACAAGCATATTGTACCTACAAAGTCAGGAGAAAAGTCCTCTCAATGTGGAGCGAATTCCAAATTAGTTCAAAATAAGTTAGGCTTTTAAACACAATCATTAGCTTGATGATAGCATCATTATCCAGCCATTGGCACAGTTACCACGAATAGAATCCCTGTGGGGAGTTTGTTGGCGCCAAAGTCAATAAATTAGAACAGAAAGGAAAAAAAGACAATAGCCAACCAACTTCTCATATCAAGAATATAAGAAAATTTTAGCTTTAAATTTTTTGTAGAAAGGGATAAAGATAACCCCTTTAATACAGCTTAGCTTCACCACAATACAGAATCACTAAACTTCAAAACATAACAACAAAATACTCGAATCTTTGACTTGATTTCAGGAACATTCAAATTTCAGTAGAACCCGGCTGGTTTTAAAATGGCAACCAATCACATTCTTTTAAGCGAATAGAGAAAAATGTGAACGTAACAATATAAATGGTGCAAAAAAAATGAACATAATGAAAGATAATCAAAGTTAAGTGATTCATTTTGTATCAAAGTAATAATTGTAGACAGCACTATGATAAGTTGAATTACTATTAACATACATATGTTCAACCAAACTAATACCTCCAACATGTAAACAAACCATAATTATTTGAGACAATCTTCGCTGTCCATAAGTTTGTCACAAAATAAATAAATACTCATGAAGTATCAAATGTGAAGTAGAAACCTAATACTTATCTACCAATACGGGTACTTACCCCTCAGCTAGCACAAGAAAGAAACAAAATGATGAGTGGAAATTAGGTTAGCACCCTTACCCCACTTCCTCTTCCCAGCCCAACCATCCCCTATAGTTTTAGCCTACAAACTTATGCCAATTTAGACTCTCCGACATACTATACATATGATGTGAGAAAATAAAAGAACATTTTGCATGCTTTGCAAAACTAGCAAACAGATGCAGAAGACCCACCAATTATAAAATCAGACAACAATTTTGCAATCACCTATTTATAACATTTTAAGAGCAAGTAAGCAACTATCCTAGACCAACTATGTCTTCCAATTTTATCACAACTGTATCAGCATGGCATACTCAGCAGCACTGCAAAAAAAAAAAACTTCCTTTTTGTTTTACTACAAGTACACGTTCTGACTCTTGAAAATTAGTTCAACAGATTATATGCAAATGCTGAAACAAAAAGGAGTGGTTAACCAAGCAATAAAGAAACGCAATCTGTAAATGCAAATGGGTTCAACCTGAATATGATGATTTGAGCAGGCTTTGTCTGACCAGAACTCCTGTAGAAGTCCAACAGCAATTCCCTGCAAATCAATGAATTTACACATACCAAAATGGCATTCAGCTAAGAATAAATATCATCATATCAAGCACTACAAGAAGAAACATTTATCCAAGTTAGTATGGAGACATAACACACCTGATTATCCCAGTATCTTCTGTTCCCACTGGTTTGAAGAGGGAATCTATCATCTCAAGCTTTGGTGACTGATTGTGAACAGATGCTCTATAACGGGATAGTAGTGGCCAATTCCTAGAACTGACTACCTGAATATATTAAACAACAAGAAACAAAAAAACAGGGAGACAATTGTTGATGATTAGGATAATATACACAAAACATACTAAAGTTACCACTTTTTGCAATCAGACCTAAACGTTAAATTTCACTTCAGCTCTATAAGTGCTTAAAAACAACTCCATGTGGCATTTATTATCATCTCTGAATCTTTTGCAGTCAATGAAAAATACATTTATTTTCCATTTTTCTCCTTAATCTCATATTATAGTGTATCCAAGAACTATCAGGACTCTGATTGTTTAAAAAGTAACCTTTAGTGTAATTAACCCATATTGATATCGCCAACCAAATCTAATTTTAACATGCATTTCAAAAATTCCTAAGCAATCTGAACATCATAATATGAGAAAAAAATTGAGCTGGAAAGCAATTGTACTACCGCAGCAATGGATGGAACATCAGATTGTCCAGCAGAACCATGTGAAACATCCATACCAAAAATTATTGTAGGAACCTTTGAAACCAACGGGATGTTTCGTGCTTGTTCACCAGCCAACATAGTATTCAGTCCACCAAGCTGCCCATAAGCAAAAAAGTGGAAATGCTCAAATAGTCCGCAGTTGCAAATGTCAGGAAACAAGAAGAGAGGTGCAAGATTACGTGCCAAGTTAATTCACCTTGGCATTTATCTTCATGAGAACATTTGTTATATACATCTCACTAAGTCTATTGGGTGAACAAAGGCACTGGTTGAAAATTCCAAATTCTGCAAGATTCTTTCGTTTCCAGGGACCTTAATCAAAGTAACTAGAGTAATCAGAGAGAATATGATGTGGCGTAGCAGCAAACTAGTTTTTTTTTTGTGCACAACAATAAAAATGTAACAAGAAGATCAGACATAACAAGCAAAAAAATATTGAAATAAAGTAAGTAGAAGAAAACACCAACCATATATGTCAGAATTCTTCCTGTCAGGAAAAACAGACAGAAGGAAGTGAGGTGGATCAGCAGGAAATCTTGGCTGTACTTGTTCAAACATCTTCTCCACTCGAATATGAGGTGGTGCATTTCGAAATTGAGGATCCTCTTCAAAAACGTGCTCTGGGGGACTTACCATCTACAGAAGACCAGAACAATGGGATGAAATTTACACCAGAATACAAGATTTTACAAAGTTCAACATTAGACAATAAACTTACAATCCCTTTCATTTCTCCAATTCGACATAGATCTCGACACAGACCACGAATATCACAACGAGCTGAAAAGTTCACCACCGCCCAGTTTTCAATTTTAGTAGGTTCCGCAAATCGCTGTTCGACAAGAAAGTGTACTTTAAGATCACTAAAATAAAATTTAATTTATAAAAATATACAAAGATCACCTTATTATTAAAGGTCCACCGTGCATTTCTTGGAAATAAATCCTCTCCATTTCCTACTTTTAACTGTCACCAAGAAAGTTAGGTTGTTGTAGGAACTCTAAGCCATAAAGCATACAATACTAAACATTGATCTCTCTAGACCAGGAATATAGTGAAAATATAAATATATATATATATGTATGTATATATGATACCCTTGGGGCAGATAAAACACGGCCATCAACTTTAGTAAAGCTGCTGCTGATAGTAACACCACAAGAGCGCAATGTGGGATCTGCACCATAGTTATTGCTTTTCATAACCTGCAAAAAATCACTAATTCAGCCCCCAATAGATCATAACCTCTATATGAAATACTCAAGGCAAGAACATTACAGAAAGGAAAAAGGAGCAACTCATTGGCCTTATAGAAAATGTGTTGATTTGTAAACTATCTTAAGATAATAGAACTACAGATACTAGCGCAACATTAACAATTAGGCACTCGAATTTAACAAAAGAACTAAAGCAATGAAAAGTAACCTACATCAGTCAAGATTCTCATCTTCTCCTGGGGCTTTTGTCGTGAACTTTCAACTAACTTAGACCTCTGAATAACAGATAGTGCCTTTGTGTAGCGTTGCAATGGAACCAACGAGCACAGCTATATAACAAGCACACATGAGTTATGCAGAGTAGAAGATTAATTGCATTTGTGCCAATAAATCTGTTCAGAAACACAGCCACACATGTAAAGTAAGAATAGCTCATCACCTCAACGGGAAAGAAAGTAGGCCTTTTAGGCTTGCCCACATTGATGCAAGGCAAATCACCAGAGTAACGCAAGTCTATGCGACGATGATTAACAAAATAATCATAAACTGTAATATCAATAACTTCATCACCACCATTTTCATCTTTCAGACTTTTTGATTTCAGTGAGAATCTACAATATTGAGAAGTGTTATAATAAGGCAGTTGCATACGAGAAAGAAGTGAACAAGCAGAAAGTGGTTTGCTGTGCTGATATGTTTGCCAGCATATCAGCTGAAAAATGAAAATATGGTCACAGGGCTACTACTCACATCTGTTCTTTACAAGGATTTTCACTCAAGCCAGTGATTTTGAACTCTTGATTGGTGGGTGATACCCTTATCCTCAAATTTTTCAATGTCCGTTTAGCCTATAAACAAAAGCACGGAACAAGCTTTTCAAAATGGTAAAATGGTTGCACTGGAATAAGGTCACAACTTTAGAACAGAACTTTTTACCTTTGACCAATCAATCTGGAAAGGATTCGATACACGTTGATTTCCTATGAGGAAGTCAACAAGTGGCCCAGGCTGTATTATAGTTGTAGTTGACCCATCTGCGATTAAAGACGCCATAATCAGTATTGCAAACAAGCTTCCCAAACAATGTATCTCTAATAATTAGGAAATAAGATGTTACCAATATTTAGAGACAATCCGCCTTGTGTGACTCTAAAACTCGAATGAAATCCTCTGCATCCGAGTACACCACCTTCCAGATCAACACAGCTCCTTGGATCATTGTGAAAAAACGATTGACGGACAAGAAGGCAGCCCCTGCAAGGATAGTGCTTTTGTTGTAAGGAGGTGTAGCTAGAACATGAATGATTTAAATGAAACGAATTTCGATTAGGACACACTGTTTTGCTGCATGCTGCCTGAGAATGATATCTAGGACTCTGATGGCTTCTTGAGAGTTCTCGGATTCTTGACCACACAGAGCAGCTTTGATAGACTGCATTGGAATCTTGCCAGCAAAACTAATCTCGACTTTAAAAGTTTTAGAGTGGAATGCGCGCTTGATCCTTTTGTTATCATTCTCACTAGGACTTGCATTACCACCAGGACTGCCACCGCCGTTAGCCCTTGAAACAAATAATAAAGATGCATCACCAGCAGGCATGTGCAGAATATGTAAAAAACAAAAGCATGGAAATAGGTGTACCTATTTGACGACAAATTATCAAGGAAGACGGTGAACTCCATTTTGTTGCGCAGAAGGGAACCAACGGTAAACAAGCTGTTCTCTCCGTCGTAAGCAAAATCCTTTCCGGCGAGATCGGAATCATAAGTCTCGCGAACCTTATCAATGACTCTTCTGCCGATGCCTTTGCCATCGACAGGGCGGCCATCCTCGTAAAAGAGCTTGACGCTGTAGTGGAAAAAGTGGGCAGCAGCATCAGAGGAAACACCAACTTTAAAATGGTTGGTTAGGAGTTGAATCCTTTGTCCTTTAGAGCCAGTACCACGGCGGGCCATGGGAACACGTTTAGGCTTAGAAACCTCGGGAACCACATCAGGTGGGATGATGGGCGGAGGTGGAGGCAGAGTCTCCGGCTCTACATCAGGTGGGATGATGGGCGGAGGTGGAGGCAGAGTCTCCGGCTCTTGAGGAGTTTCCATATTAAAACCTAGAAAGGAAACAGTGAACAAAAATGCATCCTTTTTAAACTACAAAAACTGAAGCAAAACATTCAAAAATGAATACCAAAGATAGCTCCTTTTTTATGGTTAAAAAAAACCCAGAAAAGTTGAAAAGTTGGAGGATCGTCATCTTGTCCAAGAGAAGACCAAAGGGTTTTGATGCATTTCAAGAAATTAAAAAGTTTACCTGGCTGGAGTCTTTGGAAAACCTAGAAATGAAATGGGAGAGAAGGGTAGGGGAGTAGAACTAGAGAGTGTGAGAATAAATAAGTAGAAATTAATCAAAAAGAGCACGGGCCGACATTTGGACACACACCAGGAGAGGTGTCGCTGCATCAACTGATGTTGTACTCCAAATTCTCCTCTTTTTTGTTTTCTACAGCCCCACTCAATTGTCCTTATTACTAACTTTTAACTTCTCTCATGTTTTTTTTGAGGAAATTACACCATTTATCAAAAAAAAATAAAAAAAATTATAAAAATATATGTTGACTTTTTTCATTTACAAAAATATTAATAATATTTATAAAAGTACCAAAAAATAAAAAATAATATCAAACATACGGTGTATACTGTGGGTATAATGTTAGTATACTAATAAACTAACATTATATCAACATTGTACCAAAATTATACCAATATTATACATACTGAGATTTTATTAATATTAAATAAAAATTTACCAAAATTACATCAAATCCTATACTGAAAATTAAATTAATAATATACCAAAATTATACCATCAGTATACCAAGAGTATACAAATTTTCTAGTTCATTACCAACTATAGTGAAAAATACACATAAAAAAAAATACATGTTATCAACTAGAAAATATATATAAAAATTTATAATCAATATACCAAAAATATACTGAAATTATACCAATAATAAATCAAATATTATTTTTAAATTATCTGATTTATAGTTTTAATATTCCAAAATTATACCATAATTATACCGACATTATACAAATCGTACTTTTGTAATTAATTTTCATTTTTTGATACTTTTGTAATTAATTTTAAATCAGTCGTATTTTTGTAAATAAAAAAAGTTTATAGATATTTTTGTAAATATTTTTAAAATTTTAGGTACTTTTGTCATCGTTCCTTTTTTTATTTGTTACGTATTAATTAGGCTAAATCTAGTTTGAGGTCTCTTAACTATATATTTTTAGTTCATTAGGGTTTTAAAAATATTAATAATATTAATAATATTTACAAAAGTATAAAAAAATAAAAAATAATATCAAACATACGGTGTATACTGTGGGTATAATGTTAGTATACTAATAAACTAACATTATATCAACATTGTACCAAAATTATACCAACATTATACATACTGAGATTTTATTAATATTAAATAAAAATTTACCAAAATTACATCAAATCGTATACTGAAAATTAAATTAATAATATACCAAAATTATACCATCAGTATACCAAGAGTATACAAATTTTCTAGTTCATTACCAACTATAGTGAAAAATACACATAAAAAAAAATACATGTTATCAACTAGAAAATATATATAAAAATTTATAATCAATATACCAAAAATATACTGAAATTATACCAATAATAAACCAAATATTATTTTTAAATTATCTGATTTATAGTTTTAATATTCCAAAATTATACCATAATTATACCGACATTATACAAATCGTACTTTTGTAATTAATTTTCATTTTTTGATACTTTTGTAATTAATTTTAAATCAGTCGTATTTTTGTAAATAAAAAAAGTTTACAGGTACTTTTGTAAATATTTTTAAAATTTTAGGTACTTTTGTCATCGTCCCTTTTTTTATTTGTTACGTATATTAGTTAGGCTAAATCTAGTTTGAGGTATCTAAACTGTATATTTTTAGTTCATTAGGGTCTCTTAATTTAAATTTGATTTTTTTGGGTCCTTAAACTTTTTTTTTGGTTTATCAAGTCCTTCAACTTTTATTTGTCTTTCTCATGTCCCTAATTGCTTATTTTTTGGTTCATTTGGTCCTTAAATAGATCTTCTTTTAAAGACCTAATAAACTAAAAAAATAAAAGTTTAAGGACCTGAGAAAATCAAATAGAAGTTGAGGACTTGATGAATCAAAAAATGAAAGTTTAAGGATTTGAGAAGCCAAATAAAAATTAAAAAATTTGATGAAACAAAAAATAAAAGTTTAAGAACCTTAAAATGGGTTTAGCCTATTAATTATTCTAATCGTTAGACTCATTTTTTAGTTTCTTTTCAAAGACCACAAATATAGCCTCATTTCTACTCAAAGCCCACTTATTTTCAAGAAACTCATGGTCCGATTTGAACCCATTATAGCGATCGTGCATGGAAAACTCTGGCAGTGTGCATGTAAAGTTATAAACGTGGATAAATAGAAGAGAGTCAGCTTGAACGGGTCGGCCAAGGACGTAACAAATAGCCCCCCTACCCCTCCGCCCCCGCGACTTCGAACGTCAATTCACTCTCTCTGCTGTCTGATCCTTTTCCTGATAATGCTAATGAATTTTCTATTATCTCCCTACTGCTTTTTGGACTCTCGAGACCGGCGCAATTCGTTAGTAGGAAAAGGGCAGGTAGCAAGTGGGGATAATTTCAAGAGGTTAAGAGCTGCTTTTATAAGTTAAGAGGTCATTGACAACTATTATCAATACCAATTAAAGACATATCTAGCTCGACGATCAGATTGTAATTTGCAGCCTTCTTATGCTTTGTAAATATGAAAAAAGCAACAATCCATATTTTCTTCCTTGAAATCAAAACTCTATTCATATACTGACACCTACGGACTACTGAAGCTCTAGGGGCTTGTACTTTGTGCAAGTCAAAAGACTTCCAACACAAAGGAGATGATCTGTCTGATCCGACTCTGATTACCTGAAAAACATCAAAGTGAGGGGGGTCAGTATTTTGGGAAATACTGAGTAAGTTTGCATATTACTAATGGTATTATAAAAATATAACATCGCATGCTCAAACACATATAAATCAATACATGATATAAGAAAAAAATTGTCATGACCCAAATCTCATGGGCCGAGACCGGCGCTAGGGAATGGGAGTGGTCGCTCCGAAACCCGTAGCAAGCCTAAAAACGTAAAATAATTTTTCGCAAATATTATTCGCGATGCGTGACATACTCATAAACACGTGTCATGCACTGCGGATGCCGGGTTATACATTTTCCTCCGGCAATCACAAACAGTAATAATGCAACAAGCATAAAGCATCCATAACTTTAAACGTTAAAGTTATATTTACGCAGATTGAAATACAAAACATCTATTTATTGCAGCTTTAAGAGTAAAGTACCGTTTCTTTACATACTTTCAAAAATATCAGACTTCTGGATCAAGGATAGAAGTCCGCTGCTTCAAAAACTTATTTCACCTGAGAGGGAAAGCTGTGAGGGGTCACTATACGGGAATATACTGAGTGAGTTCATACATTTACTAATAAGTATTCGTATAAAACACAAAACAATACAATAACGTTTAAATCACATTAGCCAAGTACAAGATCCAATTGAAACCCTAATCATCGAACATGCCAAACGTATGTAATCTAATCATACTGATCCAAATGGTCCAGCCCAGGAGTACCAATAACTCAATCACGTCAGCCGCGACCAGCCTCTTATACCAAGTGGTGGGTCCAACCCACTAGATACGGGGTTCAGGTTACTTTAACCGAGTTCTAGCTCGTATCACGTTCATATATCCAACTTCTATATCTGTATTCATAATCAAATATACAACTGTAATAAAATCAAAAATGTTGATCATACGGTCCTACTGCCCCGCCCAATAGGTAGCACATTCCATCATATCAATACTGGTTTCAAACCAAACATATATGTCTTTCATGTAAAAGCATTGTATTGATAACATTCAATTCAAATGAAAAGCAATATAAAATATTTGCTTGTTTAAATACTTTAAAAGTAAATTTATATAAACTCACGAAAGCGCTATCCAAAAATACTTCGGTGCTCAGAAATGCAAGTTTCCCGAGCTCCTGGTCCAGCTGCTTCTTGCCTCGCCGGATCTAAAATGATTTCAAAACATTTGACTCACATCAGAATCCTATTCTAAGATTAACTCTAGACTCGAGACACGACAAGACACAAAGCATAAACTATCGTGCTTCAAATGTAATCTTTTCCGATAAACGAATCATACTTCTTTCGTTTCTTAATACTTCTCGATTCAATTCCCGATATAGAATATAGGTTTTCTTAATAAAACCAATTGATATCCATAATCTATCTCATTCCAAACTATTAGTCATATTTCACTCGTTTAACGTCCGAATTTTGCCTTTTGGAGTCTAGAAGTTAATATCGGGTTAAGGAATCGTCGGAAGAGGTTTTCGGACGCCATTCCCTTCAAAAATGGGGAGGTGCACGTCGTGAACCTCCATTGGGAACGTCGTGCCCCTGCACGACGTGCTCTAACTTTAAGCCCGTCGTGGGCACGACCCCGACAGGTTAAAATGGCCATTCTGACCTCCTAACTCGACGTTTAAACACCCCAAATCATCCAAATAATCAAAATATCAATTAATCTAACCGGAAAACGCAAGTAAACACTTAAAACAAATCAAAAACGAAAACTTCGATACAATCTCGCCGTAACCTTAACGCTTTAACCAAAAATCTATCAAATAAACTCAAATAAACGGCAAAACGACATGCTTATCGTGATTTGCCATTGAAATACGATCGATTCGAGCTATAGAACGTTGAAAACGGACGAGATACAGAGATCGAGCGAGAGAGACAAAGTTACTGGCGATGAAGGAAAAGAAATGAAACTTATATTGGCTAATTTGCACTTTGGTCCTTGAAACTTTTCAAAAGTTGCAATTTAGTCCAAAACTTATATACGTCCAAATTTTAAACGGTCTCCGATTAACTCGAAACTTTTACCATAAATACTATAAAATATTTCGCGGACTTTGGCAAAATAATTATTAGTTCGGGATTGTTATTCTATTTTATATTAATTTTCTAAGCTTTTTCCTCAAATCCCGCTAATCCACTTAATAGAAATTATTATAAATTCTCGATGTAATTAAATTAAATTCATTTTAATTCAGTTTATCGGAATTCACGACACGTGGCATGACTTAATTATCTTAATATATTTGGGGTATTACATTCATCCCCCCTTAAAATAAATTCGTCCTCGCATTTAAAACTTTAGCCACGTATCTTGAATGAATAAGTACGGATGTTTTTGCCTCATATCATCTTTTGTCTCCCATGTGTATTCTTCTACAGACTGACTCCTCCAAAGAACTTTCACCATCGCAATCCTTTTTGTCCTCAGTTGTCGTATTTGCGTGTCCACGATCTGCGCTGGTTGTTCTTCATATGTTAATTCTTCACTTATATCCACTGCTTCTGGTTGAATTATTCGAGAAGGATCCGCTACATATGTCCGAAGCATGGAAATATGGAAGACAGAATGAACTTGCGACATCTCCGGCGGCAAGTCAAACTTATAGGCAACTGAGCCTATGTGTTCTATGATCTGATAAGGTTCGACATATCTTGGAGCCAATTTTCCCTTCTTTCCAAAATGAATCACTCCTTTCATCGGTTATACTTTGAGAAAAACATAATCTCCGATTTGAAACTCAATGTCTTTCCTTTTAGGGTCCGCATAGCTCTTCTGTCAACTGAAAGCCGTATTCAAACGTTTCTTTATCAATGGTACTTTCTCGGAAGTAATCTGGATGATCTCTGCTCCAGTTAGCTTTCACTCACCGACTTCATCCCAACAGATAGGGGATCGACACTTTCGCTCGTACAATGCTTTGTAGGGAGCCATCTCGATGCTCGAGTGGTAACTGTTGTTGTAGGCAAATTCGACTAATGGTAGATACGTAACCCAACTACCTCCGAAATCTAATACACATAGTCGAAGCATGTCTTCTAACATTTGAATCGTTCGCTCAGACTGGCCGTTCGTCTGAGGATGAAAAGCAGTACTGAAGTTTAATCGCGTTCCTAGCGCTTCTTGTAAGCTTTTCCAGGAGTGAGAGGTAAATACAAAACCTTTGTCTGAAACGATTGACACGGGAACTCCGTGTAAGATTATAATCTTATCAATGTATTCTTGAGCTAACCTCGCCGCATGATAAGTCGTCTTGATAGGTACGAAGTGCGCTGACTTCGTCAAACGATCCACGATTATCCAAATGGAATCAATACCTTTTTGTGTTTTGGGCAGTCCGACTACGAAATCCATCGTGATTTGTTCCCACTTACACTCTGGGATGGGTAACGGCTGAAGGAATCTACAGGGTCTTTAATGCTCCAATTTGACTTGCTGACAAATCGGACATTTCGCTACAAACTCTACGATGTCTTTCTTCATTCTGCTCCACCAATACATTGCCTTGATATCATGATACATCTTCGTAGAACCAAGATGAACGCTATAGATCGTTCCATGAGTCTCTTCTATGATTTTCTGTCTCAAGTTATCAATATTTGGTGCGCACAATCTATTTCCATATTTCAATATCCCGTTAATGATACTGAAATCTTGACTCTTTCTTTGTTGTGCTTCCTCATTTAGATGCTTTAATTGAGGGTCGTCTGCCTGCAACTCTTTGATTCGGTATATCAAAGTCGATCGTATAGTTAGCTGAGCTATCAGGTTTCCAAGAGATGAAACCTCGAATATTACTCCTTGGCAAAACATCGTGTGGATTTCTTTGACTAACGACCTCCTCCATGTCGTTGCAATATGCGCGAGACTTCCTGCCGACTTTCTGCTTAATGCATCCGCTACTATGTTAGCCTTGCCCGGATGGTATTGTATCGTACAATCGTAATCTTTCAATAGCTCCATCCACCTTCTCTGTCTGAGGTTCAACTCTCGTTGATCGAAAATGTACTATAAGCTTATATGGTCTGTAAATATTTCGCACATTGCGCCGTACAAATAATGTCTCCAGATTTTTAGCCCAAAAATTACCGCTGCTAATTCTAGATCATGTGCCGGATAGTTCATCTCATGTTTCTTGAGCTGTCGCAAAGCATACGCGATTACTCGGCCATGTTGCATTAGGACACATCCTAATCCAACTCTTGATGCATCATAATAACCTGTGAATCCTTTCGTTCCTTCTGGTAGTGTTAAAACGGGACCTGTCGTCAAGCATTCTTTCAGTTTCAGAAAACTGAGTTCACACTGATCTGTCCAGTTGAATTTAGCATTCTTCTGAGTTAATTTCGTCAAAAGTACAACGATCTTCGAAAAATACTGTACGAATCGTCTGTAGTATCTCGCTAAGCCAAGGAAACTTCAAAATTCCATAATCGATTTAGGTCGTTTCCATTCCATTACGACTTCGATCTTTTTTCGGATCAAATTTAATACCGCTTTGAGATACCACATGACCCAAGAAAGCTACCTCCGTTAGCCAAAATTCACATTTAGAGAATTTGGCATAAAGCTGATGTTTTTTCAATATCCGTAGTACTATCCGCAGATGTTGCGCGTGCTCCTCTTTTGTACGCGAATAGATCAAAATATCATCGATAAACATGATCACGAATTGGTCCAAGTACGGTTTGAATACTCTATTCATCAGATCCATGAACGTTGCTGGCGCGTTGGTCAATCCAAACGACATAACGAGAAACTCGTAATGTCCGCATCGAGTTCAAAAAGAAGTCTCCTGAATGTCATCATCGCGAATCTTTTACTGTCGATAACCTGATCTTAAATCAATCTTGGAGAAGTACTTCGCTCCTTGTAACTGGTCGAACAAATCGTCGATTCTAGGCAATAGATACTTGTTCTTAATTGTCACCTTGTTCAATTGTCAATAATCGATACAAAGTCGAAGCGATCCATCCTTCTTTTTCACGAACAACACTGGTGCACCCCATGGGGATACACTTAGTCTAATGAAGCCACGATCAAACAACTCTTCTAGTTGATCTTTTAACTCTTTAAGTTCTGCGGGAGCCATACGATAAGGAGGTATTGATATTGGCTTCATGTCGGGAGCCAATTCGATACATAATTCTATTTCACGATCTGGGGGTAATCCAGGTAATTCCTCTGGAAAAACGTCTGGATACTCAGATACCACTGGTACATCGCTTAAGTTTATGCTTTTCTTCTCCACGTCTCGTACTATGGCTAGAAATCCTTGACACCCCTTTCTCAACATACGACAAGCTTTAATAGCTGAAATAATACTCGTAGGAGATTCCGTCTTATCACCCTGAATAGAAACTGCTTCAACTCTAGGAGTATTGAACGTTACCAGGAGTATTGAACGTTACCGTCTTCTTTCGACAATCCACATTGGCATAGTGCTGAGCTAACCAATCCATTCCTAGTATGATATCAAATACTAACACCTCAAGCAAAATCAAGCCGACCAATAAGTCTCGTCCTTGAACTTCCACAGGACAAGAGGGATAAATAATACTAACTTCCACGCTGTCTCTTCCTGGAGTGGCTACAAACAAGGGATTCCTAAGATATGCCGGTTGCACTCCTAACTTACTAGCGAAACTAGGCGAAAGAAATGAATGCATAGTGCCCGGATCAAACAAAACTAATGCATCTTGAGAAGCGATAAGAAAGGTACCTTGCACAACAGCATTGGAAGCCTGAGTTTCTTGAGGATTCAACACAAAAACTCTGGCCTGACTTCCACCAACCTGTGAAGTCTGACATGTACCGCGACCTCCGCCATTTCTTCCTCCTCGATTCGCAAAACCACGGCTTATCTGGCCAGTGAAGGTACTTCCCGTCTAATCATATCCTGACGCCGCCTGATGTGCAGTCCTCTGCTGTTGATAAGAAGGTTGTACTACTGTAGTCATTGAGCCTTGAGGCATCTGTCGTGGACAGTCTCTTGCAAAATGACCTTGTTGGCCACAGTTGAAACACGCTCCAGAAATGCTACGACACACTCCATAGTGCCTCTTGTTGCAATTCAGACAAATAGGTGCTCTGCCTGCCATGTCACTCATTGCTCTGGCACCAAATATTGTGCCTGATGCACTAACACGAGATCCATGTCGAGGCCTCTTGCGTCCCTGCTGACGTAGTGTGGGTCGAGAGTAACTCCCAACATAAGACTGGGTAGGTGCGCTATGTGCACTACGAAACATATTATTTCTCATAGGCTGTTGGTAAAAATACGCAAGCGTACGTATGCCAACTTGTAATACAGACTATTAAGTCCGGATATCGTACCCACAGAGAAAGCTCTAAAGACAACCAGTTAAGGAACTCGATTCGAATAGCCGAAAAGATAGTTTTGTTTGTTGTGTAATTAAAAGACAGAAATTAGCAATTGTAATTGAAAGTGAACTAAAGCTGTGATTTAAATAGTGTTTTGACAATAATGGGAAAAGCAGGGATTATTAATCTTCGTTATGCTGTTTACTTGATTTGGGTTATGGATTGTATTGTTCTGATGAGGTTCCAACTAATCTAAAGCACCTAAAATTCTCTCTCGAGCAATTACACCAATTTTACTCTCTCGAGCTAAAACTAAAACAAATGGCATAGACTAAGTGATCAATTTAGGCTAAGCGTTACGCATAATAATTAAAACCCATCAAGAACAAAAACCCATAAATCTAATTCAATTAGACAGACATAATTACGATTAATAATCCCCAGCGAAGGGTTTAGCTAGACATAACAATGAAATAACTAAAAGCAATAATTAACGAATTCATTCTGCGATTAAATAAATACTGAATTGTGAAATTAATATCAATCGTACCTTGGTTGAAGTAAACTAATAATGAACAATGAAAATCCAGCGATAATAATGAAGAACGAAACTAAGATTGCAATAAACTAGGGTATAATCTCACAAACAAAGTCGCGAACCCTAATACAATGATTAAGAATGGTATTTATACTATGTCTTCTTGTAATCTTCGAGCTATGTGAAATTCCCAAAATACCCAGGTCTTTAATAGTCAAATACGGGCTAAAATGTCAATTTCGCCAGCTGCTATCGAAGGGGGCACGACGTGCAGGAGCCAAGGGCACGTCGTGCCCTTCTTAATTCCACACCGCACGACGTGCACAGCAAGACCGCACGTCGTGCGGTTTCTTTTTTCCAAAGGCACGTCATGCCTTTCACCGTGCTGCTGACGTGCAAAACTCCTGGAACTTCAGTGGTGCCGTGCACTCAACGTGCACAAGGGTGCACGACGTGCACCTTTAATTTTTATCCAGAAATTCATCGTTTCTCGCTCCAAACGCTTCCCGGCTCTCTCATAAGTCCACAAACGCTCTAATAAGCTCCGAAATCATCCGTTTTCATGCATATACCTGAAATGCTTGGACATAACAATAAGAACCACAAATGACATGAATTTGACATTAAATACGCATTAAAAAGACCTGAAAGTACCTAGAAAATAGGAGTATTTCTACTTCTATCAAACATCCTCACACTTACCTTTTGCTTGTCCTCAAGCAAATAAAGAATAATGCCACAGTACCAATCACCAAACTTTGCCAAAAATCCCGAAATTAAAGCACTTTCACAACCCCCTAAATAATGAACTGATCAACACTAAACCTTTAAGCCAAACAACACTGCAAAAATAACATCAAATAACAATGCCTAGTGCCAAATCATGAATTAATAACACCGAGACTACACAGATACACTCAGTAAAACATGACTTCAAAATTACATTGATCACAAATGGCAATCCAATCAATTCAAAAACACAAACGAAATTCGAGCAAATGAGCAAAAATACAAGTCTGCATAATGAAATCACCAAGTAACTCCTCACAAGGTAGTCTCTCGCACACACACGTGTAATAGGTACAAACAATTAAGCTCTCACATCAATACATGTAATCTTGCCATAAGCTTGCCTATAGTTCGCAATTCCACTACTGAGTTAAGTTAAACAAAAAAGAATCAAAATGGGCTTTAAAAGGGTTGTAATGGGGTCTGGGTTAGGGTACGGAAAAAGGTAAATAACATGATGAAAAATGACTTGACTAACCGACAAACATCACTGGAACTACACAACTAATCACATTCAGCTCTTCAACTAATTTAATCTCTTTTTCTTCTCTTTTTATTGCCTTGAGTTCAAATTTTCAGCATTTTATCTTTTAAGCTCAACTTTTCGAGTTTTATTCTTTTGTTCTTTTTTGTTCTTTTTTTTTCTTTGCTTTCTTTTTCAAGCTCTCTTTTATTTTCCGCTCTTTTTTTCTGAACTTCAAGAGGCAACACTAATCATATCAAACAAGAGATAATCAATCTAATATCATGAGCTGAGGATGTTATACATCCTCACACTAGTTTCCTGCATATCCATCAATCTGTCAAGTCAAAATAAGGTAGAAAAGAGGGAGATAAGAAAAGGTAAAGTGTATAAAATGTGTGTAAAACAACAAAAATATGGCTAAGGCTCAAATTGGTTAAACTAAGGGACAATGGGTAGGCTATTTAAAGTGGTCTAAAGAATGGGTTATCCTAATTGCCATTTATCACTTTCAAATTATTCAACCTACAATGCAATTTTACTGTGGACGCAAGGCAAGTTCTAGAAAATTAACATGTATCGACTCACACCACAATAAAATGAGACATAAAAAGTATGCTCGATAAGGCTCAAAAATCTCACAAAACTGGGTAAATACAAGGTGATTTAAAATACAAACATGTTTAATTGCTCAAAATTTCAAAATTTACACAAGTACTCCTGTCAAGATCGTCATGCCAAAATTCACAATATTCAGAAGAAAAAACATGTTCCCTGAAGTACAAATTTTCACCTCCGTCCTATTAATTCATGCTGGCTAACTAGGTAAATGTTATTTAACTGTCATTCTTACAAAGTTGTTCGAACATAAAAGCAAAAATTAACCAACTCATTAAATAGGGGGAACGAAAACACTAAAATCTCAGAAATTCTGACATCACAAAAATCATGGCATATGGGCGACAAAATGACACAACAAAGCGGTAAGTACAAGTAGCAAAATATCCAACATGACATAGCATAAATACACCCCACGGGTTCACCACATAAGATCAACCACTCCTAAAACATCCTACAGACAAACACAAGGATAAAAATAAAAACATAGATAAGAAAGGGAAAATACAGTTTTCTCCCTACCCTCACACTAAACGATGCATTGTCCCCAATGCAATCACACTAAACAAAACACACATAAAACATAAAAGTACGATAAGAAAGAACAAGACATAAAAAAAATAACATAAAAGGGAAAAGAAAACAAAACACTCTAGTAATCCTCCGGCTCTGGTGATGGTGACTAGACAGGAGAAGGGTAGTCGCCACTCGGGTGAGTGGCCCGCATGTGGGCCCGTTGCATGCGATGATGGTCTCGCTGCTCTCGAAGCATCCGCCTCTGTCTGTCCTCCATGCGCCTCTGCCTGGTCTCCATCTGCTGTCTCCAAGCAGTCTCAGAAGATGGCTATAACGGCTCCTCAAAACCTGGAGGACCCTCAGTAGCCTCAGTACCCTATGCACTCTCCTGAACATGCTCTGTCTGCTGCCCCTCTGCATCCTCATCCTGATCATCTTCAGCTTCTGGTTGCTCTACTGCCCCATATTTCTTCACCCATCCTGTCCTCTTATAAAAGGGAATAATCTCATTGTTATTATCCACCACGTTGCACTTCTTCAAGTAGTCCATATCTATGTATTTCAGCTTGGGCTGCTGTAGTGCTTCCCACTCTTCCTCTGTAGAATAGACCTGGAAACACTCAGCAAGAGCACTCACAAGCAACCCCATACCCAGTGGACTCGCAGCTTTCTGCTGCTGCATCTTCAGAACCATCTCCAAAATGCGGTAAGCCATGTTGATCTTCAAAGTATCATCATCAGGATGCAACAATGCATAAATCACAATCAAATCATTATGGCCAACCTTGTTAGCCTCTTCAATTCCGCAAATATTGTACTTGTACCACTTGAAAGCTAGTAGTACAGATACATCCTTGATCAAGTTTGCCTTGGAATCCTTAACAAAAACAGGCTCGCCAGACAATTCTCGCCACATCTGATCCCTCTAATACTCTGGAGGAATAATACGCATACCACCACTGCGCATCTCACAATTAATCCGCAACCACCTCATGTCAAAAGAGTGTCGTACCCCTCGCATACGGAAGCTATACTCAGATTCCACATTCTCCTTTCGCTTCAACGTGGTGAAAAACTCTCTGGTCAGCTCTGTGTAAGTGTGATGGGACGTTGCACTAAACCACTGTAAACCCCACCGCCTCAAATGACTGTCAAAAGCCTCCTGCAAATTCAACTTAGCAAGAGTAGGACCATCTACAAATTTACAGCCTATAATCCGCCGCTTACTGATCACTGCATACCTGTCACCTTCCTCCAGAGAGTAGATAGGAAAGGGACATTCATACCTTGCAGCCAAGTTTGGCCGCTGTCTGCTACTCGAAGGTGCCGTAACTGGCGGAGGAATCCTTTCTGCAGCCGCTGTCCGTGAACGTCCCCTGCGGAGTGATGCCACTGGTGGTTCAGGAGAACTCTGAGTCCGCACTATGCTTGAATCCTCCGGATCAGTGTCTTCTTCCCCAAAATTAGGATTTTTCGACCTAAATGTCATTATGTTGAAATTGAGAATGAAATCCTTCGAGAATTGGAGATATGAACTGATTTAGGGGTGGGATGAATAAAGGAAATGTTGAATTAATGAAGAATTTGAAGTAGAAAAGAGTGGATTTGGTGAGGGTTTTGGGTTAGGGATTTTCGGAATGGGTTAGGAAGAAAAGGGTTTTGGTTAGATTTTTAGGTTGTGTGAAGAAAAATGTGGCAGTAGCGTGATTTAAAGCTCTGAATTCGTTCGGCGCACGACGTGCGCTGGCCTTCCGCACGTCGTGCGGCCGCACGTCGTGCTGTTGTAATCTGCACGTCGTGCGGAAGCCGAAATCTTCACCCTGCATCGCTGCTCTGTTCCTGGACCTGCACATTACCACCACATAATACCGGGATCAAACCGAACTAACAAACACAGTAAAATGAACAAACAAAATAACACAATACAAAAAAAAAATACGAAATTAACTCTAACTAATATAAAAAGAATTAAAACCATAGTGCAATAAATTATTTGGATTATTCATCCAAATACCGCTTGTTTTAGGTCACTAGCGTTGACCGTAAAGTACCTGACTCAATTCGGAGCATCGAGAGTGTAACACTCTCTTCCTTCGTCCGTCAACGGACCTAAGTATGGCTTGCACCGCTGTCCATTGACTTTGAAAGTTTCTCCACTTGCAGTTTCGAGCTCAATTGCGCCATGCTCAGCTACATGTCGCACCTTGAAAGGTCCGCTCCATCTCGACTTAAGCTTGCCCGGGAATAAACGCAAGCGAGAGTTGTACAGTAGCACATGACTGCCTTCTGTAAACTGCTTAGGCACAATATGAGCATCGTGCCATTTCTTGGTCTTTTCCTTGTACAACTTGGCATTCTCATATGCTGACAAGCGAAACTCATCAAGTTCATTCAGTTGAAAGAGGCGCTTCTGCTTCGAGAGTCGAGGGTCAAAATTTAACTCTTTGATGGCCCAATATGCGCGATGCTCCAACTCCAAAGGTAAGTGACAAGCTTTCCCATAGACCAGTCTGTAAGGTGACATACCAGTTGGCGTTTTAAATGCTGTCCGATATGCCCACAACGCATCATCCAGTTTCTGAGACCAGTCTTTGCGCGAGCTATTCACTGTCTTCTCAAGAATGCGCTTCAACTCTCTATTGGACACTTCAACCTGTCCACTTGTCTGAGGGTGATATGGAGTCGCCACTCTGTGATACACATGGTATTTCCTCATCAGGGCGGAATATTGCTGATTACAAAAGTGTGACCCTCCATCACTGATGATCGACCGTGGCATACCAAATCTATTGATCAACTTCTTCAGGAACTTCAGGACTACTTTTCCATCATTAGTGGGCAAAGCAGCTGCTTCCACCCATTTCGACACATAGTCGACGCACACCAAGATGTATAAATTCCCACATGACACAGGGAATGGTCCCATGAAGTCTATACCCCAGACATCAAAAATCTCAACCTCCTGAATAGAAGAAAGAGGCATCTCATCACGCCGTGATATATTTCCAGTTTGCTGGCATCTGTCACAGTGCTGCACAAAATCTCTCACATCCCTGTGCAGTGTAGGCCAGTAGAAACCACTCTCTAGGACTCGTGCTGCTGTCCTACCCGAAGCATAGTGACCCCCATAATCTGAAGAATGGCACTGAGTCATAATGGCTAACATTTCTTCCTCTGCAACACATCTCCGGATCATCTCATCTGCACACACTCGAAATAGATATGGTTCATCCCACAGATAGCGCTTAACATCAGAGAGGAACTTCTTGCGCTGGTGACTGCTCATGTCAGGAGGCATAATGTCAGCTGATAGATAGTTGGCGAAGTCTGCATACCATGGATTCATCGTCTCTTTAATGAGCATGAGAGCCTCATCAGGAAACCTTTCGTTGATGACTTCGCCTTCTATCACTGGCTTGGGAACCTCTAACCGCGACAAGTGGTCTGCTACCACATTCTCCGTGCCCTTCTTGTCTCTGATCTCCAAATCAAACTCTTGCAGGAGCAAGACCCACCGAATCAACCTAGGCTTTGCATCTTGCTTAGCAAAAAGGTATCGCAAGGCAGCGTGATCTGTGTAAATGATAACCTTTGAGCCAAGCAGATACTGCCTAAATTTATCCAGAGAGAACACCACAGCTAACATTTCTTTCTCAATGGTAGTGTAGTTCAGCTGAGCGCCTGTTAGAGTACGACTCGCATAATAAATGACATGAAGCTTCTTGTCCTTCCTCTGCCCCAGTATGCTTCCCAGCGCCTGATCGCTTGCATCGCACATGATCTCAAAAGGCAGATCCCAATCCGGACTAGAGATGACTGGGCCAGTGACCAATGCTTCTTTTAACCTGAGAAAAGAAGCTAAACAGGCATCAATAAACAAAAAAGGCGCGTCCTTGACAAGTAAAGTAGTCAAAGGACGCGCTATGGAAGAAAAATCCTTGATGAACCTGCGATAAAAACCTGCGTGCCCGAGAAAGGCACGGACTCCTTTCACTGTGACTGGAGGTGGAAGCTTCTCAATTACCTCTGTCTTTGCCCTGTCAACCTCGATACCCTCTCTGGATATCTTGTGCCCCAAAACAATGCCTTCTTCCACCATGAAGTGGCATTTTTCCCAGTTCAGCACCAGATTCGTCTCTTCGCATCTCTGCAGGACTCGGTCTAAATTTCGAAGACAACACTCGAAGGAGTCCCCGAAGACTGAAAAGTCGTCCATGAACACTTCCATGATGTCTTCGATCATATCATTGAAGATCGAAGTCATGCACCTCTGAAACGTAGCAGGCGCATTACAAAGACCAAACGGCATACGGCGGTAGGCAAAAGTGCCATATGGACAAGTAAAGGTAGTCTTCTCTTGGTCTTCTGGGAAAATAATGATCTGATTGTACCCAGAATAACCATCCAGAAAACAGTAAAATGCGTGTCCTGCCACCCGCTCTAGCATCTGATCAATAAAAGGAAGCGAGAAGTGATCCTTCCTAGTTTCGGCGTTCAGCTTCCTGTAGTCAATACACACTCGCCACCCAGTAACCGTGCGAGTAGAAATCTGCTCCCCTTTTTCATTTTCTACAACAGTCATCCCGCCTTTCTTCGGCACACACTGAATTGGGCTCACCCATGAACTATCTGAAATGGGATAGATGATGCCCGCATCAAGTAACTTCACAATCTCCTTGTGAACCACCTCCTTCATGTTAGGGTTCAGCCGTCTCTGTCTCTGCGCAGATGCCTTAGACTCATCCTCCAAATGAATCCGATGCATCACTATTGAAGGGCTGATCCCTCTGATATCTGAAATCTGCCACCCAATAGCCAAGATACGTCCCTTGACCACATCAATGACCCTCTGCTCTTGCTTCTTGGTGAGCTTGTTGCTGATGATAATAGGCAAAGTGCCATCAGCTCCCAAGAAGGCATATCGTAAGTGTGCAGGCAAAGTCTTGAGCTCCACTTTTGGTGGCTTCTCAGAGGAGGGAGGAGTGATGTGCTTGCTCTTCAACAGTGGTTCGAGGACTGGTTCCTCTAAGTACTCCTCCCTTTCATTCGGCATAGACTGCATGATGGCATTGTTTTCTGCTAGTTGTTCTTCTACTAACTCATCCACCATGTCTACCCGCATGCATTCACCTCCAGAATTGGGATGGCGTGTGATCTTTCTCATGTCAAACTCAACGCTTTCATCCCCAATTCTCAGAGTCAGCTTTCCATCATGAACATCGATAAGAGCTCTGCCAGTGTTCATGAATGGTCGCCCCAATATCATCGGGCACTCCTTGTCCGCTGCGTAGTCAAGGACAACAAAATCCACAGGGAATATGAATTTGTTGACCTTCACTAGGACATCCTCCACAATCCCATGTGGCTTTTTCAGAGAGTGATCCGCTAGCTGCAACATCATCGGCGTAGCCTGTACCTGTTGATCACCAAACATACTACGAAAAAAGGATAAGGGCATCAAATTAATACTAGCACCTAAATCGCAAAGGCAATTAACAGACTGCATGTTACCGATAGTACAAGGGATAGTGAAACTTCCTGGATCCTTAAGCTTGGTCGGTAGACTGCTCAATATGATTGAGCTGCAGTTTTCTGTCATCGGTACTGGTCCCTCTGCATCCCAACTCCGCTTGTTGGTGATGATCTCCTTGAGAAACTTTGCATAGTGAGGCATCTCTCTCAATGCGTCTGCCAGACTGATGTTAATCTGTAGCTTCTTGAAAGTTTCAAGAAATTTGTGAAACTTCCAAGTGTCCTGCGGCTTCTTCACTCTGTGTGGGAACGGCACCTTTGGCACAAAAGGAGGTGGTGGAGGTGGTTTAGCAACTACCTTTTCAGGCTCGCCACCCTCACACTGTTCCTTTTCCGCCTCAACTGTAGCACGTCCTGCATATGGATCATCCAGTGCTTTCCCACTTCTCAACTCAATAGCCTTGAGATGCTCTCTGGGGTTTTCCTCAGTAGTGGATGGTAAACCCCCCTGACTTCTGCTTTGCAGTGCTTTAGCCATCTGCTGATTCTGCACCTCAAGGTTATGAATTGTGGCAGCATGATTTTTAAATGTTTGCTGCGTCTCGGCATCCTTCTTCATCATCATCTCCATCAATTTATCAAACTTGCTGTGGAGAGACTCGCCTTGCTCTCTTTGTTGGAAGCCAGGTGGATGCTGCGGTCTGTTGTTTTGATGTTGGAAATTCCCCTGATTCTGAAAGTTCCCTTGATTCTGGTAGTTGCCCTGATTGTGTTGTGGCCTCTGTCCGCCCTGAAAGCTCGGACCTGCCTGATTGTTGGCATTACCCCCATTATCCTTCCATGAGAAATTCGGGTGATTCCTCCATCCTGGGTTGTAAGTGGAAGCATAAGGATCATTGCCCTGTCTTTGCCCTCCCACGAAATTGACTTGCTCATTGTTAGGCTGACCCCATACAGAACATTCATTCGACATATGACCATGCTCCCCACATACCTCGCAGTTACTCTGAATGGCAGCTACACTGTTAATATTAACTCCTGCAGCCTGCCGTGTAAGAAAATCTACTTGATTTTGCAGTGCTGCAGTCTTCGATTTTAAAGCCTCCATTGCAGACTCAGCAGTGACTGTCATAACTCCTCTCTGCGCAGGTGCCTTCGCCCTTTCAGATGGCCAAAAACAGCCATTTACTGCCATCTCATCTAACAGATTGAATGCTTCATCCGCCGTTTTTCTCATCAGAGACCCTCCTGCGCCTGCGTCAATCGTGCTTCTCCCCAGTTCAGTTGCTCCATTATAAAAGGTTTGGATCAGATTCTCCCGAGTGATGTTATGATGCGGAACTTGCCTCTGCATCTCCTTATAGCGCTCCCACGCTTCATGAACTGATTCCCCATCAAGTTGCTGATAGAGCATAATATCCCTGGTCAGCTTTGCAGTCTTTGCCATG
Source organism: Mercurialis annua (assembly GCF_937616625.2). NCBI lineage: Eukaryota > Viridiplantae > Streptophyta > Magnoliopsida > Malpighiales > Euphorbiaceae > Mercurialis > Mercurialis annua. Next base: position 40,048,915 of record NC_065574.1, on the reverse strand, counting down.
GAGAAATACTTGTGCAAGAACGCTTTCGCCAAATCAGACCAAGTATTAATGCTTGCGCTAGGTAGAGCGTGAAGCCATTGTTTCGCCTTATCCCTCAGAGAAAATGGGAACAGGCGAAGCCATACCTCGTCGTCAGTCATGTTGTTCATCTTGAATGTGTTACATACTTCCAAGAAGTTTGCAAGATGTGCGTTAGGATCTTCCCTAGGCAACCCATAGAACTGGCAGTTATCCTTCAACAGCTGAATGACACTCGTTTTGATCTCATAATGGGTAGTCGGCACAGGATGTGCAAAATAGCCATGGGTGTTGTTTCCCACATTCGGCTGAAATATCTCCATCAGTGTTTTCACTCGAGGCCCTTCATTGTTCTGTCCTTGAGCATTCCGCGGATTCTGCTGATTTTGATTCTGCGGGATCACTCGATTATCACCCGCATTGTTGAATCCAGGAGGAGCATCATTTTCGTTCTCCATGTTGAGATTCCTTTGAGTTGAGTGTGTTGCTTTTCTGACACTACGCTCAAAGGTGGTGAGGTCTTGTTGAAACGGTTCTAACGGTAGTCCTTTGCGTCGTGTATTATGCATACACTAAGAGAAGGGTACCTGAAACAACAAAATCAACAAACAACACGCGTAAAATAAGAAAAATAAAGACTAAAACAAGCCAAGCAATCTCAACTTAGTTGTTAAAGAAAAACTTTCCCCGGCAACGGCGCCAAAAACTTGTTGGTAAAAATACGCAAGCGTACGTATGCCAACTTGTAATACAGACTATAAAGTCCGGATATCGTACCCACAGAGAAAGCTCTAAAGACAACCAGTTAAGGAACTCGATTCGAATAGCCGAAAAGATAGTTTTGTTTGTTGTGTAATTAAAAGACAGAAATTAGCAATTGTAATTGAAAGTGAACTAAAGCTGTGATTTAAATAGTGTTTTGACAATAATGGGAAAAGCAGGGATTATTAATCTTCGTTATGCTGTTTACTTGATTTGGGTTATGGATTGTATTGTTCTGATGAGGTTCGAACTAATCTAAAGCACCTAAAATTCTCTCTCGAGCAATTACAGGCAAAAGCATTAAACTCACTAATACTAGATTAATTATTCACTCTCGCACAATGATTAACCTATGTATAAATCAATATAATGGTTGTTAAGCAAATTCAAAGAACCCGCACTCGTTAATTCACTCTCGCACAATTAACTCCTGCGTTCTTAATTATATTGTTCTATTCCAATTTTACTCTCTCGAGCTAAAACTAAAACAAATGGCATAGACTAAGTGATCAATTTAGGCTAAGCGTTACGCACAATAATTAAAACCCATCAAGAACAAAAACCCATAAATCTAATTCAATTAGACAGACATAATTACGATTAATAATCCCCAGCGAAGGGTTTAGCTAGACATAACAATGAAATAACTAAAAGCAATAATTAACGAATTCATTCTGCGATTAAATAAATACTGAATTGTGAAATTAATATCAATCGTACCTTGGTTGAAGTAAACTAATAATGAACAATGAAAATCCAGCGATAATAATGAAGAACGAAACTAAGATTGCAATAAACTATGGTATAATCTCACAAACAAAGTCGCGAACCCTAATACAATGATTAAGAATGGTATTTATACTATGTCTTCTTGTAATCTTCGAGCTATGTGAAATTCCCAAAATACCCAGGTCTTTAATAGTCAAATACGGGCTAAAATGTCAATTTCGCCAGCTGCTATCGAAGGGGGCACGACGTGCAGGAGCCAAGGGCACGTTGTGCCCTTCTTAATTCCACACCGCACGACGTGCACAGCAAGACCGCACGTCGTGCGGTTTCGTTTTTCCAAAGGCACATCGTGCCTTTCACCGTGCTGCTGACGTGCAAAACTCCTGGAACTTCAGTGGTGCCGTGCACTCAACGTGCACAAGGGTGCACGACGTGCACCTTTAATTTTTATCCAGAAATTCATCGTTTCTCGCTCCAAACGCTTCCCGGCTCTCTCATAAGTCCACAAACGCTCTAATAAGCTCCGAAATCATCCGTTTTCATGCATATACCTGAAATGCTTGGACATAATAATAAGAACCACAAATGACATGAATTCGACATTAAATACGCATTAAAAAGACCTGAAAGTACCTAGAAAATAGGAGTATTTCTACTCCTATCATAGGCGCAACATTAGAAGGATTAAGAATCCTTCCAAAACGGATCAGAGAAACTTCGATTGTCTGGCGCTGTCGGTCAGTTGCACTAGAGTTCTTCCGATATCGGACGTTAAACTCACGAATTCGGGTCCTAAACCTTCTACAAACCTCGAATTCACCCTTACTGGATCTACATTAAGATCAGGTGCAAATCTACTTACTCTAGTGAACTCAGTCACAAACTCTTGCACAAACCGATTGCCCCTACTCAGGGTTAGCCATTGGTTACGATAGCTCTCTATCACCGCAAACGGTAAGAAATATTCTCTGTAGCGATTCACAAACTCAGCCCAAGTCATAGTGTCCATGGTTGGCTGAATATGATGCTGAAACCAGTCTTTCGCGGGTCCTCGCATAGACATTTCCACCATGATGATTGACTTCCTCTCATTAGCTTGTAGACGTCGTGTATTACGTTCTACTTCCTCCAGGAAATCCAAAGCATCATCTGAGCCGTCAAACTTAGTTGGCTTAAGACGCATGTAAGCCAAGACGATATCTCGATCAGTGAAAGCAACATTACGTAACTGTTGTTGTTGTAGTTGTTCATGATGCATAGCCTGCACCTCTGCCTGATTGGCTTGCATAGCCGCAATTCCCGTAAGAAACTGATTTAGGTCAAAACTTACGACATTAGGTTGTTGGGCTTGCGCTTGCACCTGAGGGGCCTGAGCATGGGCCTCTTGGCCACCACCTCCTCCATGAACAGAAGACTCACTTGAGCTTCTGGGTGTACATCATGTGCCCCTTCTAAAAAATTTCGTGCTGCAGCGGCAGCACGCTCTTCTTCTTATCGTTGGTCAGACATCTTAACCAAGACAAACAATGTTACATTGCCGCACAAATGCATATCGGCAAAAACATAATCATAAATAACGCGCATTTCATCACATGTGAACAAACACACTTACGACAAACTCACATCCTAAAGGGAAAGCTGAAAGTTTGAAAATCAAATGATTACGTGACAAAGACAAGACTCGAATCCTATGTGCTGCAGTAGAATCCTAGAAAAGTCGATTACTCTTCTGACATAAGCAATGGTATCTAGACCATGCTCTGATACTAACATTGTCCGACCCAAATCTCATGGGCCGAGACCGGCACTATGGAATGGGAGTGGTCGCTCCGAAACCCGTAGCAAGCATAAAAACGTAAAAAAATTTTTTGCAAATATTATTCGCCATGCATGACATACTCATAAACCGGTGTCATGCTCCGCGGATGCCAGGCTATATAGTTTCCTCCGGCAATCACAAACAGTAATAACGCAGCAAGCATAAAGCATCCATAACTTTAAACGTTAAAGTTATATTTACAGAAAACCGTAGGATACAGATTGAAATACAAAACATCTATCTACTACAGCTCTAAGAGTAAAGTACCGTTTCCTTACATACTTTCAAAAATATCAGACTTCTGAATCAAGGATAGAAGTCCGCTGCTTCAAAAACTTCTTTCACTTGAGAGGGAAAGCTGTGAGGGGTCAGTGCACGGGAATATACTGAGTGAGTTCATACATTTACTAATAAGTATTCGTATAAAACACAAAACAATGAAATAACGTTTAAATCACATGTAGCCAAGTACAAGATCCGATTGAAACCCTAATCCTCGAACATGCCGAACGTATGAAATCAAATCATATTGATCCAAATGGTCCGGCCCGGGAGTAACAGTAACTCAACCACGTCATCCGCGACCAGCCTCTTAATCCCAAGTGGTGGGTCCAACCCACTAGATACGGTGCTCAGGTTACTTTAACCGAGTTCTCGCTCGTATCACGTTCATATATCCAACTTCTATATTCGCATTCATAATAAAATGGCAGCTGTAATAAAATCAAAATTGGTGATCACGCAGTCTTATTTCCGCCCAATAGGTAGCACGTTCCATCAGATCAATACTATTTCAAAACAAACATATATGTATTTCATGCAAAAGCATTGCATTGATAACATTCAATTCAAATGAAAAGCAATATAAAATATTTGCTTGTTTAAATACTTGTCGTTATATTGTCAAATTTTCGAAAATAAAATATTTAAGTTATATAATGATTTTTAAACGCGAAAATTTTTTAGGTAAAATTTAGGCTTGCTATGGGTTTCGCAACCAAAATTCCCATTCCCTAGCGCCGATCGCGGCTCGAGAAATCGGATCGTGACATTAACCTTATACTTCATATATCACATACCCCCCTCTTTCAATCATAAACCAATTCATAATATAACAATCGGTAAACCATATGTATATTATAACAATCATGTAACTTTTCAAATGATATACATATTTAATAGTTTCATATCAGAGTTATAAAATAAACAACTTCCAGATTTATCCAAATACTGCAGTTCTAGAATAGAAATAAATTTCATTACTTTGTTTAAAAACAACTTTTGGAACAAATGGTGGAAGCCTACTCATGCCAATATCACTACTAACTAAAATGAGGAAAATATCAACGAGTCATATTTAGTTTGATGAGTTCACAACTTACTAATGAGTATTAAATAAAATAAGATCGCATAATTAAAACTATTTATAGACATAGCCAAATATTGGATCTGATCGAAACCCTAGTTTCAAACATATACCTATTTGCATATTATGTATACCAATCCATCTCTTACAATCATATAAATCCTTGTGGCACGGTCCCGAGAGGTTTTGTAGCTCTACCGAGTTAATCATCTAATGGTCCGATCCCGATAGATTCATAGCTCACCGAGTTAACCGTTGACCATTTTGTAATCCCAAGTTGTGAGTCCCGAAAGACTTATAACTCTTCCAATTTAACTCACTAGATACTGGTCCGGAGAATATATTCCACCGAAATCTCAGTCCCGAGTGCCACAACCAAGTTAACCTAGTATCTTTTAATCGATGTCCTTTTTATTCCTATTACGTTCAATAGACAAATACATACCTATAAGACTTTAATTAACACTAGTGATCAAACAGTCCTATTGACAGCCAATAGGTTGTACGTTTCCTCAGATATATTTGCATACTACTATACAAGATCACAATATAATAATCAAAACAGATGATGCCATATAATATGTGATACATGCATTATAACATACTAAAGTACTTTTAATACTAATATGCAAAAATAAACGATAAACTCATAGAACCTGCTCCCAAAGAATAACCATGCTCGATAGCTCAGGTAGGTTCTTTGGTTCTCCGACTCGGTAGATCGATAACATGTGGATCAAATATAGGATTCAAACATTAAAATATAATTCATCATGAATCTTATTCTAAAGTTAACTCTAGACATAACACATATACATATGGAACATAACAAATTCCCTACATAGTCATATCTTTCGATTTCCGCCTTATAGTTGCAATGTCGTTCTTTACTTGACTTGCATATTTCATAACTTGATTGGAACATCTTATCATGTAGATAAATCAATCATATTATATAACCTTACTCTTATATAATAACATAGAGATAAAATAGCTATAATTTTATAAAATAAAAAATAAAATAACTAAACATTACTATATTAATGTATAAATAGAATTAATTTTATCAAAATTTTATGATTTAAGTATTAATTGATAAATTCGGATTTAAAAATATTAAATGAATTGTGTTGGTCATGTCGTGTTAGTCGTATAATTATATATTTAATTTTATTATGCGTGTTTTTAACGTGTTAATTATGTCTTGTCATGTTATTTGTTTAAAATTCACAAGGTATTAGAGTAGAGATTTTGATAGAATTAGTAAGATTTATTTTTACCAAAATAGAATTAGTAAGATAGCTAGCTATAAACTAACATTTCACTCTAATCAGTGACCTACTAACCCATTTTGATGAAAAAAAAAACAAATAAAAGAAGAAAAGAAATATGCACAGCGTTTGAGTCCAATTCTGCAGGAGCAACAGGCTACTACTTTCTTTCTTTTTCTTTTTTTTGTCAAGCATAAACACAGAAGAACTTAAAAAGAGAAACTTTATGCAAACAAAAGTCCTCTCACCTGAGTTTCTCATCGCCAAAACAATACTCAGCATTCTTAGTTGGAACAGTTTATTGAACCAACATTCTTCATCAAGGTTTGCCTTTTCTTTTTTACTTAACTTGTAAGGTTTGTAAATTATTACTTGAACAATACTGAGTTTAGTTTATCTTGTGGGTTTAAACATATTGTTAATGCACATAAGTAAAGCTTGAAGTTTTCTTAGAGTACTCTAAATTAAAAATTACAATTTGGGTGTGAGCATTCTTCATCATCAAGGTTTGTTTTTTATTTATTTCTGTCTTTCATTTGTCATTTCTTATATAATATATTTTTAATAAAAAGTTTAAAAAATGAGTTTAATATTACGGGTTCAAGCAAACATAAAACTCAGTATTAAAGAATCATGTAAGAAGCATTTAAGTGAAAATTTCATAAAAACCAAACATGAAAGAAGCTGCAAGAACTTCACTTCTGTTGCAGATATTGTTAACAGACAAGAAAAAATGTATAAGACAAAGCTTCAAGAGATTTGCAGAAGAGACAATGGGGGTTACCAAAGTATTTTGTTATGAAAAATGGGTCTGATCATTATCATTTTTTCTATTTGCTTTGTATGCTTCAGTTTTTGTTTTTGTTTCTGTCACTGATTCTTGATTTAGTAGTACAACTAGGTATAGGGACACGAAATACGGACACTTATTTGATCTGTTTTTACGTTAAAAAAACACCGTAGTTTTGAGAGAAAACACCCCTATGACAAATTAATTCTTACCAATACAATCACTTTTTAAATTATAATCATTCAAAAATACTTTATTTTTTATTTTTTTCATTTATAGTCTAAACTTTAGGTGTTTTGGGATGATTAGCCCATTTTTAAATAATACAAATGTCATTTAGAGTTTCAAACAAAAAAAATAAGCTAATTTGGACATTTCATTCTATGAAGCACCGATACAGGTACAAGTATAGGTACGGGGAACGACATTTAAAAAAAATAGGACATGGGTACGTCGGAGACACGACAATTTTTTTAAAATATATATTTACTCATATATAAAGTTTCCAGATGCAAAAATAATGAATATTATGTCATGAGATGCATAAGTGATACCTAAGTTACTTAAGTCAACAATTCCAGCATATAGTAAATTTTTAAATAAGGCATGTTGTAACTTTTTTTAAATTAAAAATAGAGTTTACTTTAGGTTATTATCTAATTATATTTGAATTTGTGATTATTTAGTTAAGGTTTTTTTATAAAAAAACACATACAAAAAGACTAAAAATTAACTAAAATGCCACTAGAAGTGTCCCCGAAGTGTCCCCGGCTTCTTTGACCAGTCAAAGGTACGAGGACACGTCACGTGGCGTGTGGGGTACGTATCCTCGGCGTGTCCCCCTAAATACGTACGACACTCTCGGAGGAGTGCCAGTGCTTCATAGATTTCATTGTACTTTTTTTTCAATTAATTTTATTTTATTTTATTTTTCACCTCAATTTAATACCGTTACTTTATGAATTTGTTAGGCCTTATTAATGTATGTATATGGATATGAATTTTGATTTATTTTTTAACATACAGACTCGGTTATTGATTTTTATCATAACCTACAAAAATGCACAATAATTGACAAAATTGTGGTAGATTATATTCTAATTGAATTATTTTTTTCATATTTCAAATCTAATTAAATATGGCGGCAGATGGCATCTACTTCTTCTTCTTCCTCGTCGGAAAAAGATCAACCCATTGCTACGTTTACACTGAAGGTTGAAGATGGCGAAGACGGGTACAGAAAATTGATTAACGAACTCGTCGATCATAGCTCTGCGTTAATTGCTGGTTTAATTGAAGTAGGATCCTTCCAATTTGCGGTTTTAAAACCGCAAAAGGCTACAGAACAACCAGCAATTGCAAAACCGAATTCTAAACAAAAGAAGAAAAATGCAAAATCGAAAGAAGCAAAGGAAGAAAAGAAAGAAGAGAAAGTAGACTTACCAGACTATATTGTGATTAATATCATTATAGAGTGGCACGGATGTAAGTTGAAAGTGCAGTCCGATATTATGTACTTTATCGGTTTTGAGAGTTTGAAAAGCGAAGACTGGTGGGAAATAGGCAATTTACGGGGAGATTGGTCAACCGCTCTTTACCCGAAATCTCGAGCGACTAAGTTTGGATTAGGATATATGAACTTGGGCGGTACTGGGTATTCGTTAGGTCAGCAAGCTCTCGTCGACTGTGTCGCGAAGTTTGCAACCTATTCGACTACTAAATGCGATTTAAAACCGTATATTGCCAAAGTAATTATGATGTTTTGCGAGTCAGCAAGATTCCGTATTGTTCGAGATGCGATATGTGCTTCTTATGATAGGGGAGCACCGCTTGATAGGTCTATCGTTGAATATTTTACTTCATGGGAGAGCATGTCAAATGATATAATAAACAGATTTCGCTGCGGATCGAGCATATCGGAGGATGAAGCTGGGGTTATATCACTTATCCTTACTCCCGCAGATGTCACATTTAGACCGGATCCGGAGAAAGAGGGCTACTTATTATTGGCATGAGAAAATTACGGTATGTTTTTTTATCGTTTTTATGCACATTTAATATTTTAGTAATATCATTATTATGTTAGAATAGTCAAGCCTAAATTGAAATTTATTTATATATAATTTATTTATTTTTTACAATTATTTTGTACCATGTTATATTACTCTTTTGATATGTGACATTTCTTAATTTAATTAAGCCCACGAGCCCACTTGGTTGTTGACTTTTTATGTTTCTCTATCTAAATAGTATTATTACCCTTTAAATACCACTATGTTTCTAGATCTAATAACTAGTCATAAATCTGGAGATTATGCTGATACTTCAGAAGTTCCCTCCAATCATGCTTAGCAACAATATGTAAACTGCATTTATCTCCTAGTTTTCAAGTGGTTATAAGTCACCATGTACTACGGTGAAGAGTTCATATCCATGGATTTCCTAGGGTTAAAAACTTAGACCCTTTTTGCTACTTTTTCATTCTCAATTGCTGCTCAAGTTTAATTGGTTTTACTTTGATGGATAAGTTTATGGTCATAAAAGGTCTGCTTGTGTTTCTTTGTAGGAATGTTTCCCTTGCAATGGGGATGTGCCCTCAAGGACAGTGGGAGAAGGTCAATAAAGGTTTGACCACCAGATAGTAGATATAAGGATGGCTGACTCGTCATTAGAAAACCTTGAATTGCCTATTGGGGAAGGTGATTTTGTTTCTTCTGTTTGTGTTCACATGTTACTAATCTGTAAATTTTATTCTTTTTTGATTCATTTTGATGGTACTAACTTGTTCATTTACCGTATTTTTGTGTAGTGTTCTGCTTATATCGAGTGATTTGGGTGTCATTATGTTGAGTGTGGCATCCACTTTGAGCAACTCCTTAGCTTTTTACTACAGCAATTGTGATCATCCTTGTAACACTTGTAGTCCTTTTTCAGGTAAAGTAATCTTACCATCTGCAGGCAGTAAGCTTTTGCCAACTGGTCAGAAAAATTCACTGGCAGTTTTTATATACTCGTCTCTTGTGAGTTTTTGTTCTCATATGACTTTTATTTACGTTTTTGATGCACCAACGATTAACCTGTTATGCTCATCTTATCATTTTTTTATTCAGGTTGGCTTGGGTTCCTTTCTTCTTTGTTGTGTGCCTGGATTACTGCGTTCATTACTCGTAGAGATTGGAATCAATGAAGACATGTATTATCCTGTATGTAAGCTATAAGTTTTATGATAATTATGTGTGTGAACATGTTATGAAGAAGGTTAAAGCTTCATATCCTAGACAATAAGAATTTTCTCAGCCAGGCCCAGAGTTAAACCTATTTAGCCAAGCTTTAGGTGTAAACTTGACAGTTATCATACATTAATGCTGAAAAGATTGATATTTTTGGTTAATGCAAATTGTGATATTTTGGGCCTTTCTGGTTACGCTGAATAGTTTGATATAATATATATTTTCTCCAAACGTTGCATTGGTCAATCTCAATGCATTAAATGGAACCAGTTCTTATTTTAATTATTCAGAACACCACATTTTGTTAGAGGTTTGCAAAATATCTTTGATCACCTAAATGATGTCAGGATTGGAACTGCTATATCAGTGCTTTTGTAAACTTGCCATGAAATACACTATTGCTTCTAATCTTAATAATTCGTTCATGAAGTCCTTATTTTATTTACCTACAGTTGGCCATTTTTCTGCTGGCTTTTGTTGTTCTTGTTGGAGCATGGATATTTTTCTGCTGGCCTTTGTTGTTCTTGTTGGAGCATGGATATTTTTCTGCTGGCCTTTGTTGTTCTTGTTGGAGCATGGATATTTTTTTGCTGGCCTTTGTTGCTCTTGTTGGAGCATCGATGGGTTTCTGGACTGTTCGTAAACTTGTCCTGACAGAAGAAGAATTGGTTGATATAAATACATCCTATTTTGTATCCTGGGTCATTCGGATATTAGCTGTCATTATGATTCTTCAGGTAGTTCAACTTGATCCTTTTTTACTAAAAAATGTTTGTATGTCTTTTCATTCCCCTTTAACGTTATTTTACTGTCATAAGCACATTTTATACGCCACTAATTATTTACCAATGCAATTTTTGCGCTGCTCATTTTTTTCTATGTTATTTTCTGTTATTCACATTGTGTCCGTTGCGTTTCACATTGTGTCAAGCTAACTTTCAGGTGGGTTATGATAAGCTTGGGGCTGGACAGAATGCAACTGTAACTGTGATGAGTTATAGTGGCTATGACATAGAGGACGCAATAGTAATGAACAAGGCATCTTTGGACCGTGGATTTGGTCGTCGTATAGTCATGAAAAAGTGTGCGACTTTAGAATCTGTTTTCTTCTATTATTGTGATTGGAGAATTAGCTATCATTATATATGATTTAGTGCATTGATGAAGCACTTGTGGACACTTATTTCTGTTATCCTCAATTAATAGGTATCCTGGCATCTTTCAGAAGTATGAGAATAAAGCATCAGACAGAATATTGCGGCCGGATAGGAACGTAGAGAGGGAAAGGGTAAGGCATATTGTCACAAGGAAATTACATTATCCTCAAATCATTTATTGATTGCATTATATTCATTCTTTTGGACTCTGTCAGTTTCTTTTACTGTTTTTTTTCACTTTGCTATATTTGGTTTCGTTTTTTTATTAATTATAAGAAAACAAATAAGAATATATATACATCTTATTGTAGCATGAAAATGGTAACTATACCAGCAAGAAAATCTGTGAACTAGTCCCCACTGTCTGAGTAAGTTGAATAGTTAGTTTGGCTGAAACATGGTGAGCTATGTAGACCATTAGTCAAGCTGCCGCATTTCATCAATATTTATCTTCTTCTTTATGCTTGGGGCTAGCACAGAGCATAGTAAGGATTAATGGCATGCATGCATGTTGTCCAGCCATTTGAACTCTTTGTTTGATGTGGTCAAAGATATGGCACGTCAATTTTTTTTGTGGATTGTAAATTAGCTAACAAGATGAATGATTGATAACATTATTAACAAACATCCAAGCACAAGTTAGTTCTAAGTCACATTTCCTACCATGTTTTATAAAAAGACCATTTTTCCATCAAAATATGCCATAAGATACTGGAAGGTATTTTTGTTCAGGAAACTGTTGTATTATATATATGATGGATGCCACATACTAAAAGTAGTAACATCTTGGGACTTGTCAGCGCCTTGATTTACATGGTTCATTTATTTTCCTTTGAATGTCAAAATTTTGATGGTGATGATGTTCAATATATATTTTCTTTAAACGAAGTGTCAGAACCTTGGGATTCTTGGATGGTCCTCCTGGTTTCTGTCTTCTGTTTGAGTCCAATCCAGTTTTCATCTGGCAATTCTATAGTAAAGCACGCACCAAGTATTATCTTGTGTATGCTTGGTTTATCCATGACAAATCCAAAAAGATGAAGGCTTAACAATTATATTTACTTAAGCCACACTTTGTCTCTAAAGTGGCTTACTCATGCATATCTGTTCGTACAGTCAAATGCAAATGGGGTGTAAATGGGGGCTATACTATTATGTTATACTTCATCATTATCTTTTGAGACTAGTCCAAGCTTAATAGGATTTCTGTTGGAACTGTTTGTTCTTTTTGCAAATTTCCGATGCTTCTATAATCTTGATTGATATTTGCAATGCCTAGAAGAAAAAGAAAAATGACTAACTTTATTCTCTTTAAGTAATTTCAAGCAACTATAATTTAGTCTTAACATGAATGGCTAACCAAATCATCGCCATTTATATGATGGCAGTGGAAGACTACATGCACAGATTTAGCCAATTCTTACTTACTTTATCATGATTTTTTTCAACTTCTGTCTTCTGACTAGCAATTCTGAGTTGTTCACTTGCATGTGTTTCACTTGTGTAGGTGTTGGATGATGATGGAATTGTTGTTCCTGGGGAAATTATCAGACCAAATGATACCTGTGTGAAGAAGGAGTGCCCATTGGAAACAATGGGGCCTGCTAAATCTTCTGCGGCAGTGCAAATTATGTGAGCTTTTTACTGATTAATATTGTTGTTGTTCGAACAACACTATTGTTAACTCTTCTATTCAATGTCCAGGAAGTATCAGTCTAGTCCTCTTACATATAAAGGTCCCGAGGGGGAGTCACCTGTGGTAGATAGAGTTGCTCTTTGTTCAGATAAAAATGATAATCTATGTATTAAAGTCATGATTCGCCACACTCGTTGACCATAGGTATATATTAGATTATATTCTGTCTTGTGATATTTCAGCAAGCTTAGATTCATCCACGTGTTCGATGCTCATCATTTAGTTTAACATATTCTTTCAGGTTGGTGACAAATTCAGTAGCAGGCATGGGCAAAAAGGGGTTTGTGGAACAATCATTCAACAAGAAGACTTCCCTTTTGCTGAATGTGGCATTTGTCCTGATTTAATCATGAACCCTCATGGCTCTCCAAGATTATTGTTCCTGTTAACTTCTTGATTATTCTCATGTTATTGAATAGGGAATCAAAGAAAAACTTGTATAGAATGTTGTCAATATACTGAACTTGAAAAGAAATTTCTCAACTTAATGGAAGTAAATTGAGGATACAAATAGGTAGTTCAAATTTTTTCTTCATCCAAGTATTTGTGCAAAACCTTTTCAATCCAGCTATTCACCTTTTTTCATAGGTATTATAACTTCATTTAGTTGGGTTATGTGTGATGTTTGTTGATCTTTGTGGTCTTGGCGACTAATGTCTTCATTTTACATCATACTGAATTTAGTTAATGCTGACAAAGATTATATTAGGATGTCAAATAATTAATATGATCTGCAGTTATACTAGATAATTACAATTAAATTAGATTATGCCGTGTTATGCAAATGCATTATATTGATGGGTGTGACAGTGACGACAAACTCTATTCTTTGTTGAAGGCAGTCACCCATAGAATTTGTCTTTGTGAATATGGTCTCTTTCAATCACTATTTGGTCATGAACACCATGTAAGCTATTTTGAGATGTTGTTAAATGGTTTAATGCATAATGAACACTACTCTCCATTGTCCTCCTAATACTGCAGTTGAAAAATCGTTTTAGCTTTGTGATGCATTTATAGTTTATTAAGACTTACGTTTAAAACTTGCTCTCTTTAAAGGTTGGAATACTTGATGAGGAGAAGATCATACAATGGGTACATAAATCAATGTTGGTTTTTGCAATTTGGAGAATTATTTTGTGTTATGTAACTTTTGTACAATATATTCATAAACAACAGTATGTAATTAATATATTTTTCAAATTTATGAGTATCTACTATAAATTTTACAATTTCCTTTTGCAAGTATTTTTTTAATTAGTTAATTTTAATTGTTCATTATATTTATCATAACAATAATCTTAATAAATCAATTTTAAAAAATATAAATTGAAAATGGTTCATCACAAATTTAGTGACAGAAATTCCGTCACTAATATGGCTTCTCACAAATTAGTCATCATATTTGTGACGGAAGCATCCGTCACTAATTGGATCTGTCACAAATCCTTCACAAAATTGTGACGGATTTGTGACGGAAGATACCGTCACAAAATTTGTGACGGATTCTTCAAAATTGACCATTGGCTTTAATGACGGAATTTTCTGTCACAAATCCGTCACAAAGTTGTGACGGATTTCAAATTCCGTGACAAATTATTAGTGACGCCAAAAATGGTGACGGACAAAAATCCGTCATAAATCCGTCACAAATGGCAGTTTGTGACGGATTTGTGACATATTTTTCTGTCACAAACAACCTGTTTTTTTGTAGTGTACTATTGAGATGAGATATAATACGAATATGTCCAGTAAATAAAGCCGGTAACTAATAAGCCAAACACAACATTCTCGAGGAGGTCCACGAACCCTAGTCTTTGGTCTGATGCATGAGAGTCTTACCGGAGGCGAGTAAGGCTATCTAGTCGGTTAAAAGACATTTCTTAGTTGAACTAGGTGGCGACTCCATTTTTAAAACAATTTCCAGATCGAGAAGTCAGCCATAAGCCTTGGGAGAGCGGTCCCCGAATCCCGCTCTGCTCACAATGGCGACTCTACTAAGGATTAAAATCAACTGTTTTAAAACATAACACAAAAAACATTTCATAATTGTTTTTAAAACGGTTGTGATGGACCTAAACCGCACGGTTTGCGCCTTATTGATCACCGACTTTATTTTCCAGACATATTTGCACTTGTTGCATTGCATTAGAAATTTCTCATCTCACCTACTCTCTAGGAGTCACTATCCAGCCCCGATACTCATAGCCGCTCTCACGCTCTGGCTCTGCATTCCATTGCCCATAACGCCTTATGCGGAGTAGTATCACTCACAGCCCAGTACGTCGGTCATTTATACTCGTGATTGAGGAGACATATCAAAGGAATATCTGTCTATGGGAGCCATAAACTGGTTACTACCACAATCCAATGACTCAGCCTACATACATTCCATCTTAGACACTACACTCTAGGATCAACCCAATATAATGATAATACTTGAGCCATGAATGACAATGTAATGATTCTAAATCCAATATTTCAAAAACTACTATTTCAATCTTAGTCCTAGGTCCGGCCAAACGAATTTTCCAGTTTCAAAACCAGATTTCCAAAACTTCCAGTTAGGCCAGACCTAAATGAAACAAATCCGATTAAGTGATATACCTTCGCTTAATCAAACCTTCAATAACCAACTTAGTGGAAATTCCTTTCGCTAGATACAGCCGCCAGGCTAAATCAAATTCCAGTTTTCAAAACGGACTTCCACGTCTACCCTACATGTTTTCAAACTCCTTCCAGAAAGGGATTTAGAATCATTACATCGATAAATGCTGTCTATCTGCTTTAAAATTGCTAGAAGAGAGCTTTTTGCAGGAACGCCGACTCTTGCATTGTGATGAGAGGCTCCAAACCAAACCACCTAGGAATAAACCTCGCCCGGAACACGTGTTGGAGAAATAAGGTTGGAAGGAACAACATGTCTCTGTGATATCAAACTGTTTTATGTGCCAAACTTGCTACGTGTTATGTGTTCAAAACTAACTTTGCATCTCATGCATCTGCATATCATGCATCCAGCATCATAGAAACATCACATACTAACCCCTTGTGGATACAGCCATATACAAGAATAGCCTTGACTGCTACTCACGAAGGCAAGGGTCCAGGGTATCAAAGCATTCAAGCCGAACACCTCCGGGATGGCGCACCATGGTGATAAAAACCAAGCCGCGACCGGGACCAGGATTGAAGGATCTTTTCCAGAAGGTGAAGAGATTGCCAAGGAGACCGAACAAGCATCGGGATTCGAAATATTCCAGGATGTCCTCAAAGACCTGAAAGGAGAGTCAAAGGATGCCTTGTTACGAGATTTACCAGTCGAAGACCTGATCGACAGCACACCCAGTGGCCGGACCCTTGCGGAGGATGCCTTGGCGGACCTAGAAAAATTTGTGCTCAGGAATATTTTTGATTTATTTTATGAAAATGATGTAATGTCGGCATCCATTTATGAGGATGACGACCTTTTTGCTTCCAAAGTCAATGATATAACTAGTAATTATGCGCATTTGTGTGATGTCTTGCCTGACAGACATATTATTTTCAATGATCATCCCTTACGCATATATGACATTAGGTCCATTAAAACTGATACATTCAATATTGGTACAAAGGAAGCTCATAGGGAAATTTCTGTTTCAAGCGGCCTTACTCCTGAGGCGAGAAAGAGAGTTGAACAAGTCATATCGAAAAGAAAGTCGGTATTTGCATGGTCGTACAACGACATGCCTGGGATAGACAGGGGAATAGCAGAACACTATCTGCCCATGAAACCAGACGCAAAACCGATAAAACAGAAGCTTTGGAGACTCAGGCCCGAATGGGTATCCTTGGTAAAAGATGAAGTAAAGAAATAGCTCGAGGCAAAGTTTCTAGAGGTGGTCCAGTACCCGGAATGGTTGGCAAACATAGTACCAACACCAAAGAAAGACGGCTGTATCAGGGTCTGCGTAGATTATCAGGATCTGAACAAAGCAACCCCAAAGGATCACTTCCTGCTACCCCATATAGATGTGATAATAGACAGCGCAGCTGCCAGCGGGATGTTCTCATTTATGGACGAATTCTCCGGGTACAACCAGATCATGATAGCCCTAATAGACAAGATTAAGACAACATTTATCACAGAATTGGGCACTTATTGCTATCGGGTAATGCCATTCGGACTGAAGAATGCAGGCGCCACGTATGAGAGGATGGCCACTACCATATTTCATGATATGATCCACAAAGAGGTCGAACTCTACGTCGACGACATGATGGTGAAATCGGACACAGAAGAGAGTCACTGGGAAGCCCTAGACAAATTCCTAGGATGAGCTGAACGCTACAACTTAAGACTCAACCCAAAGAAATGCATTTTCAAAGTGACCGAAGGGAAATTGCTTGGATACAAAGTCGGAAAGCACGGAATCAATATCAACCCTGACAAAGTAAAGGCCATCCGCGAGATGTCAGTACCCAAGACCGAGACAGAAGTGATGGGATTTATCAGGAGATTGTAGTACATATGCCGGTTCATCGCAAGACTGACAACGATCTGTGACCCGATCTTCAAATTGCTCAAGAAAGACAAGCCAGTGGTTTGGACCGAACAATGCCAAATCGCATTCGATAAGATAGGGAACATCTGGTCAATCCACCTGTCCTGAGACCACCTAAGAATAAGAAGCCGCTGATCCTTTATCTGGCCATGGAGACAAATTCTATAGGAGCAATGATGGCAAAAGAAGATGCGTTTGGCGTTGAGCATGCTGTCTACTATTTGAGCAAGAAGTTGCTGCCATAGAAAGAAAAATATTCTCCAGTAGAAAAAATGTGCCTAGCAGTCATATGGACCACTAAAAGGCTACGACACTACTATCAATCCTACCAAGTGCAAGTCACGTCTAAGATCGATCCCCTCAGACATCTCTACGAAGCACCCATCTTAGCTGGCAAGTTGGCTAAATGGCTTATTTTATTGACATAATTCGATATCCAGTACATCAGCAAGAAGGTGATCAAAGGCAGAGCTGTGGCTGAATTTCTTGGCACAACACCCGGTAGAAAATGACGAATTATGGGATTTCGAATTCCCAGATGAAGGGTTGGTGGCCATCTCGGTCCAAAGATGTACCATGTACTTTGACGGAGCAGTTAACCAGAAAGGAGCGGGAGTAGGCGTTCTCCTAATCACACCTGAAGTGGAACACATACCCCTGGCAAAGAAACTCGACTTCGAACTGACAAACATGGCTGAATACGAGGCTTGCATCTTCGGATTAGAAGCCGTGAAAGCAGTCAACGCAAAGAGTTTACAAATCTACGGAGACTCCATATTAGTAGTTCACCAAGCTAAAGGGGAATGGGAAGTTAGAGAGGAAAATATAAAGCCCTATCATGACCAGTTAACCAACCTTCTAACTGGATTCGAGAATTGTAGATTCTCCTACCTCCCGAGGGAAGAAAATCAACAAGCGGACGCCCTTGCAACACTAATGTCTGTCTGGGACAACCCAAAGCAGAAAACGATGAAACCATTGGTCATGGTAAGATCTAAGGGTCCGTGCCACATGACTGAACAATTAATGAGCGTACAATTCGGACCGAAAGAAAAACCGTGGTTCTATGATGAGCAGAAATTCATAGAGGAAAGAGAATATCCAGAAGATGCAAAACGTAAAGAGAAATACAGTCTCAGAGTCTTTTCCAGAAGTTTCCTTTCCCACGCAGGGGTATTATATAGAAGATTCACCGAAGGGGTGTTACTCAGATGTGTCGCCCAGGCAGAGACGGCAGATACAATAGAAGAAGTTCACTCCGGAGTATGCGGACCCCACATGAATGGTTACGTTTTAGCGAAGAAGATTGTCCGCCAAGGATAATACTGGACGACCATGGAACAGGACTGCATTAAGATGGTCAGGCGTTGCACAAAATGCCAGATGTACGGAAATATTCAACAAGTCCCGCAAAGCGAATTAACTAGCTTATCAGCCCCGTGGCCATTCTCAGCATGGGAAATAGATATCATTGGCGAGATTAGGCTAACGGCTTCGAACGGACATAGATACATAATCGTGGCCATAGATTACTTCACCAAATGGGTCGAAGCTAAATCCTAAGCCAACATCGGGTCCAAGCAAAATGGCATAACTCATTGAAGAATTCCTAATCTGTAGGTAATGGAGTCCCACATCACATGGTAACTGACAACGGAGTTCAATTCCATAAACACACCAGCGAGCTCCTGAAAGAGTATGGGATTGAGCACCACAAGTCTTCGCCCTATAGACCACATGCTAATGGGGTTGTCAAAGCCGCGAACAAAAACATTAAGCTAATGCTCTCCAAGATGATCGAAACCTATAAGGATTGGGTAGAAAAATACCATATCCGCTATGGGGATATCGAACTACCGATTAGACATCGATAGGGATGTCTCCCTTCGCACTAGTATACGGATGTGAGGACGTTCTCCCCATCGAAGTAGAATTCAAGTCACTACGAGTTCTCCAAGAATCCAAAATTCCAGAAAAGCAATCAGAAGAGCGAGCTGCCCAGATCCTCTTACTCGGGGAAAAGAGATTAAAGGCACTCTTCCATAACCAGATGTATCAGAAAAGGATGGCAAGAGCTTTCAATAAAAAGGTCAGAATAAGAGAAATTAAGGCTGGTGACCTCGTTCTCAAACATACATGCTCATTGAATACAAACCCAGGGAGCAATTCAAACCGAATTGAGAAGGTCCCTACTTGGTCTAGAAAGTACTAGGAAAAGGAGCAGTCAGGATATCAGACCTCGAAGGAAACGAATTCACAGAACCGATCAACATCGACAAGATCAAACTCTTCCATGTTAAAAAAAAAGACATGTTCAATTGAAAATCCGCAAAGGACGACTCAAGTAAAAATTAAGGACATTTTCGACAAGTTGAAAATCCGCAAAGGACGACTTACGAATAAAAGGCGAGAGAGAAGAAAAATAGTCAATCCCAAAAATCTGCAAGGACCGATTGATAACATGGGTAAACCGTTTGAAACAGGAAATATCTCAATTGTACCGACTATTGAATGGACCGGTATAATAGATCTTCTATAATGTATGCATATCGAAATCATTGTCTAGCGCATGTTCCTAGAAAGGAAACACAGAGGATCATGAATCCCCCACAACATAAATCTTTGAGACAATGGAACAAAAAAAATTCAAAAACTCTTCAAAAAAGTTCAAAATTTCCACATGCATTTGCAGCCGCGCCAAGAAAAATGTTGAAATGCGCATTAACTGTCATAGAAACAAACATATTCTTCCAGAACAGATAGCCACCGCCCAGAGTGAGCCCAGCCAAAGACCAGATCATTCATCAAAACATCCAAAATTGTTTTTAAAATCAACTGTTGTGAAAACATAAACACAAAAACGTTTTCAGAATTGTTTTCAAAAGCGGTTGCCATGGACCTAAACCGCACGGTTTGCGCCTTATCGATCTCCGGGTTTGTTTTCCAGACATATTCGCACATGTTGCATTGCATTAGAAATTTCTCTTCTCACCTACTCTCTAGAAGTCCCTTTCCAGCCCCGATACTCATAGCCGCTCTCACGCTCTGGCTCTTTATTCCATTCCCAGAACGTCTTATGCGGAGTAATATCACTCATAGCCCAATACCTCGGTCGTTTGTACTCGTGATTGAGGAGACCTATCAAAGGTATATCTGTCTGTGGGAGCATTAAGCCGGTTACTACCAAAATCAAATGACTCAGCCCACATGCATTTCAGCTTAGACACTACCCATTAGGAAAATACCCAATATAATGATTGTACTTGAGGCATGACTGTCAATGTAATGATTCTAAATCCAATATTTCAAAAACTACTAATTCGATCATAGTCTTAGGTCCGGCCTAATGAATTTTCCAGTTTCAGAACTAGATTTCCAAAACTTCCAGTTCGGCCAGACCTAAAAGAAACAAATCCGATTGAGCGATACACCTTCGCTTAACCTCCAATAACCAGTCTATTGGAAATTCCTTTCGTTAGATACAGCCGCTAGGCTAAATCAAAATTTCACATTTCAAAACGGACTTCCACATCCACCCTACATGTTTTCAAACTCCTTCCAGAAAGGGATTTAGAATCATTACATCGATAAATGCTGTCTATCTACTTTAGAATTGCTAGAAGAGAGCTTTTTGTAGGAACGCCGACTCTTGCATTGCGATGCGAGGGTCCAGACCAACCACCTAGAAATAAACCTCGCCCGGAACACGTGTATGGGAGAAATAAGGTTGGAAGGAAGAACATGTCTTCGTGATATCAAAATGTTCTATGTGCCAAACTTGCTACGTGCTATGTGTTCAAAACTAACCCTGCATCTCATGCATCCAACATCATTGAAATCGCATACTAACCCCTTGTGGATGCAACTATAAGAATTACTCTCCCTAATGCTCTCTAGCAACGACAATAAGAAAAGTTCAGTTTACGCAGTCAGTATGTCAGGACCTAGTGAAGCCGACCTAAACCAGCTAAGGAAAGAGGTTACGGACTCAGTCAAAAAGCAGATAGATGAAATGAAGCAATGGATCATGGCCTGTATGAACCCCCAGAGTCGTCTCGAAACCAGTCGAATGAGCGATACAGATTTTGTCACTGAAGTTTGACAAGGACGTCAAGTGACACTTGCCTGATATGAGGAGGCGATCAGGAAACAAGACCCCGACAAACATAAATGGCTCACCGATGTCCTAAGCGAAGGACAACATCAGGCCATTAATTCTGCTATTCTTACATACTTATGTAGAATAAGTTTATCTTCCTTTATAGATGCAAAGACATAGAGGTAGAGGAAGGACGAAGACACATGCTACCACTCCTGAAAAGCCTATCTGCAGCTGAATGGGCAAAACTGAGCAAATGTGGAGAACCTCCAATTCATATTTCACCTCAGGGCAGATCAAGAACTCCTCCATGTCGCAGCTAATTTCTGGGATCCAAAAACTCATGTGTTTCGATTCCACAATATTGAGATCTGCCCACTTCTTGAAGAATTTGAGGCAATCCTCGGGGGGGGGGGGGGGGGGGGACGTTAACCGAAAATTTCCAAGTTACTAAGAGACTCTTAGGGAGTCTTCTTCTCTTGCAAATCTGGCTGCAAGAAAGGATACAGATGGTAGTGCCACCTGCCGATCCAATGCTCTATATGCCGAAGAATTTAGCAAGACACCAAGTAGTCATACGCAAGCCGGACAACTGGAACACCTGATTCGAGACAATCACTGAAGCTAATATCCGCTGGAGGTGCCCTTGGTGGAAAATCAGCCACGTTGTTGCAGACGTTTATGCAGGATGTGTCCCTCTACAAGGTTTACGCGCAATATCGTGCTATAAACCAGCCCGCCTATGTCGGCAATATGGTATGAAGTAAGAAATAGTGGAATATCAGTCCCCCTTTTTTGGAATACCACAGTACCAAGAATTTCTGAAGAAGCTTATAGTTCGCTGGCCTGAAAGGCGCATAGAAAAGAATGTGATCACTAACCGTAATGACATTGCAAATGAGTATTACAAAGTATGGGTCTCCTTACACAAAAACGACGCGACAAGCTTGCTGAGAGGCAAAAGGGCCAGAGAATTGACCAATGCACAGGTCGAGAGAGAAGAATATGAATATTTGAAGCAAGCAAACTCCAGTTTCTACAGGCCCAATGGACCTCAGCATCCATGACACCACCAGTGAGAAGGAAGTGGTAGCTCCACCCATGTTCGAAGCATTTGGAGATCTGTTCTCCTAAACTATCAAATTATCTAGTAGCTTAGTTTAGCTGTAGTTACTATTTTCACATCCGGATATTTTGAACAATTTGCTTTGTTTTTAATTTTATTTCTTTATATTCCAAAGTCAATGATGACACCATATTTGCTCATTCATATGATGTCTCACCTGATGGTCATGCTATTTTCAATTGTTTCAATATGCATACATACAATGAAATCGAGCTATTTCACCTGCCCATTCAATAACCGGTACAAGGAAATGAACACTTCCTGATATAATTATGTTTCAATAGGACAATACCCCTGAGAAAATGTGAGTTGATCGAACTGTCTCAAAAAGGACAGAGGCCTGCTAGTGGGTCCCGGCCCATTGGTTAAAAAGACTTGGCCACAAAAAGTTATACGAAGGGGAGGCGCACGCTAAAACGGATAGTCTAGCCCGGATAGGACAAAACATCAAAAAAGGAAAAAAATCCATCGCCCAGCTGCCACCGCCCAGCATCCTATCTTGGAGCGGGACGGTCTAAGTAGTGAACCACGGCACTCACTAGAAGTCCTCCCCAGATCATCGGTTATGATCGAGTGGAGCACTCATATAAAAAATAGTAAATCCCGAAAATCCACAAGGACCGATTGATAACATGGGTAAACCACTTGAAACATGAAATATCTCAATTGTACAGATTATTGAATGAACCGGTTTAATATATCGTTTATAATGTGTGCATGTCGAATTCATTGTCTAGCGCATGTTCCTAGAAAGGAAAGACAGAGGATCATGAATCCCCCACAGCATAAATCTTTTAGACAATGGAAAAAAAATTCAAGAACTTTTCAAAAAAATCAAAATTTCTTCATGCATTAAATGTTGAAAAATGTTGAAATGCGAATTAACTGTCATAGAAACAAACATATCCTTCCAGGACAGATAGCCACCGCCCGAAGCGAGCCAAGCCAAAGACCAAATCATTCATCAAAACATCCAGTTTCCCTGGAACAGAAAACTAAACGCTCTGATGAGGGGGCAACACAAAGTACGACACAGGGAGCAGAAACCACTCTACAAGACTACATAAAGTAGGGCCAATTTTTGCAAAATTGGACTCCAGCAACACAAGAAAACATATAATAGGGCTAATTATCGCAAATTCGGCTCCAAAAACGCAAGAAACAACAATCTCCAGACCACTACCTGCAGGAATAAGCTCAAGAGACGAGAAACTCGAGGCCGGTACCCTCAAAAGAAAACTCCGAAACCGCAAAGATCAAAGAACAAAAAGCCTCTACCTCCAGATGATTAGTAAAATAGGCAACATGCCTCCGCTACCCAGAGACAGAAATCTGATAGCAGGGGGCATTAATGTCCTCCAATAGAGAAGCAGAATACTACCCCAGCCAAACAGAAGGAACAGAGAAATTCCTCACCCAGAGATTCACGGGATGTGAAGTCCACATTCGCCCAGAAGACCAGGGACTTAAGGTCTCCATCGTCCATAAACCATGGGCGCTAGCCTCGCCACAACAAGGAAACTACAAATGCTCGCCTTACATCGCCCAAAAACCAATGGCACTAACCTCACAAACAGCTAATGAAACGAGGACATCAGGTCCCCACCAGCCGTAGAACCGGGGACGTCAGACCTCCACCAGCAGAAGAACCGGGGGCATCAGGTCTCCACCAGCCTGAAAACCGAGGGCATTAGGTCTCCACTAGCAGAGAACCTGGGACATCAGGTCTCCACCAGCAGAAGAACCGGGGGCATCAAGTCGCCACCAGCAGAAGAATCGGGGGGCATCAGGTCTCTATCAGCAGAAGAACTGGGGGCATCAAGTCTCCACCAGCCAGAAAAGCGGGGGCATCAGGTCTCCACCACTAGAAGAACCGGGGGCATCAGGTCTCCACCAGCTAGAAGAAATGAGGGCGTCAGGTCTCCACCAGCAGAAGAACTAGGGGCATCAAGTCTCCACCATCTTGAAGAAATGGGGGGGTCAGGTCTCCAACAAGCCAGAGAAACGGGGGCATCAAATCTCCACCAGCAGAAGAACCGGGGGCATCAGGTCTCCACCAGTAGAAGAACCGGGGGCATCAGGTGTCCATCAGTAGAAGAACTGGGGGCGTGAGGTCTCCATCAACCAGAAACCAGAAGCAGAAACCGAGAGGCCAGAAAAGGCTAACACAAACAAGGCAAACAAAACAAAGCTATGAAAATAAAGCGTTCAAAACGCTGAATGTACAAAATATTGCGACAACCTACACAGTCACCAGTAAAAACAAACGTTCAAAACGTGACAAACATGCAGCACAAGCCTAACTATCAGAGTCCAAATCCTGCTCTAAGGTCTCTGAGTCTCCGTAACGGCTCCCAGAGGGCGAATCACCAGAATAGCGCCCAGACTGCTCGCCACCAGAGGACGAAGCGAAGTCTCCACGACCTCCCCGGATTTCAGATCCTCGTCTACCACGGGCTCCACGCCCACGTCTACCAGCACGAAGTCCACCTCCACCGCCAGGGAACCCAGGAGGGATGTAACTATCAGCCGGACCTAGTCCTGTTAGACGCACCTGCTCCTCCAGATCGTCAATGCGCAACTACAAAAGAAACCAAAGAGCGGTCAGAGCCATAGGATTGCATACATGCATACATATAGGATAAAAATATTGCATATTTGTTTTTACCCTCATTTGTGCAGAAACAGTGCACAAGCGATCACGCCAGTAGTAAGCAGCATTGGCCAACTAAGCCACGTCAGACACCAGCACCTGAAATCCAGCAGAAGACGCTCAGTCTAACAGGAAAACAGGCCCACTAAAAAAAGCAAAAGGAAATACTCACATGGGTACAGTCAGCAGGCGCAAAAGAATGCGTCATATAGCACAATGGAACAAAGTCCTGCACAGGCCCACGCATGCCACCGTAACGTGCAGATCTCTCTGGCATCTGACTCAAAGAACCAAAGACCATGTCACCAGCACCAGCTCGCCTACCGGACGGGACCCGACTAGGAGGGCTCGGACCGTCCACCCTAGCACGGATAGAACGAGACCCACGTCTAGCACCTCCCTGAGAGAACACCGAAGAGAGAACTAAAGAAGACGGAAAAAGCCCAGAAAAAGAAAAAACCAGATGAATAACACATACCTGTGGCCCTACAGCCGCCTGCTGAATGACAGGTACTCCGTCCAACGGAAGTCTCCCAAGAAGACGATGCCTCGCGAAGTCATCCAAATAGCTCATCTGAGGAACATATACCAGATCAGTAGCAGGGTAATCTCTCAGATCCAGTCAAAGCGCATGCGACACCACGTCTCTGCCATGCAGCATCGACAAAGGAGGTCCAACCGGGACCATACAGACACGTGGGCCACCCCACCAATGGAGAACGTGCTCCCTCAGATACTAGGACCTACAACTCGGGCCATGCATCGGATAACGCAGGCCCGATCTCGCTACGACACCCTGTACCCACCTAGGCCAGGGAACTCCAAGAGGAGTGTTCCAAGAAGCATTCACCTGCAATCAGGAGAACGGTAATCAACACTATAAAATATACACAAAGTAGTTCAAAAATAGAGTTCGGTACTCACATCAGTCCACGCCAGCTCGTTCATCCAGCCTCTACACTCAGCTCCCTGACTCTACGTCAAAGTATGAGAGAAGTCCCAAAATATCAGCATAGGGTATCCTAACCCCGGAAGAACACCAAAACCAGTCAGAAAGCCCATCTGGATGGCCTAGATCTGAAAAACAGAATAAAGACCAGCTGAGATAACAAAATCAAAAGCACGATGCAGTTGAAAGCAATAAAATAAGTCACGTGTATAGCAGGCCACATCCTAGAAAGACGGGATCCCCCACGGACCACTCGGTCCATACCGGTGTAAAGATAGGCCAAGGTAGCAGATCCCCATTCATACGAACTAACCACGTCCAAGTCCTCTAAGGCTGGCAACACGCAGAGTGGCAGAGTCGCACCTGAACTGCAGAACAGAGTAGACCCCAACAGATAACAGATGAAAGCTCGGACAATCAGATCGACCTCGTCGCTAGTCCAGGGAAAAGCTCTCCTTGTAACGGTCATACAGCTCAGGGTGTCG
The DNA here is from genome assembly GCF_937616625.2 of Mercurialis annua. NCBI lineage: Eukaryota > Viridiplantae > Streptophyta > Magnoliopsida > Malpighiales > Euphorbiaceae > Mercurialis > Mercurialis annua. The sequence goes on along the minus strand of NC_065574.1, from coordinate 40,022,218 downwards.
AATGCTACGACCCTTCATCTCCGGGACGAAACAGTGCATCTCGAAGATATACGCATCCCTTTTGAGGATAGAATCCCAAACCACCATCAAAAGGTACAGGCGCGCCTCCAAAAGAAATCCCAGTAATTAGCGAGAAATCCAGAGGAGTCACTGTCACCTCCCCAACCGGCAAATGAAAAGTGTGGGTAGTATCCATCCACCGCTCCATCAGTGCACGCAGAGAAACACTGTCATAGATCCTCATCGCAGTGAACAGACCGCTAGCAAGACAGCCAAAACCCGTAACATCTACCAGAGAACGAACAGCAGCATGCAAAGCATCGTACCAGATATGCGCATCTACAAAGTTCCCCGACTTACAGAACATATCTCGCTCCTGAAAGCATAAAAGATAAAAAATAGGGTCATAATCATCAGAAATCGAACCGAAATAGCTAAAAAAGTGCACCGGGAGTCGCGTGCCACAGAGGCACTGGCGCCATCATCACGGTGCTAGTGTCACTGGCGGCACCGCCAGCTTATTCTGGCGGCACCGCCAGCTTATTCTGGCGGCACCGCCAGTATATAGTGGCGGCGGCGCCACTATAACTTGGTGCCCTCGCCACTATAACCTGGCGCCACCGCCACTATAACCTGGCGCCCCCGCCACTTCTCTCCGTCTCCGAGACGAGTTTTTTTTGGGGACTGGGCCCACTTTCGACGAAATTTCGACAATATTACGGACGTATTTCAAATATATAGACAACAAATACAAGCCCAAAACGATGAAAAACGCACCTCGCGATGAAGCTTGGCACACAAGTACCCCTCCAGATGCAAGTAGAGCGGAACCTCCTCATCCGCCTCTAGTAAAGCAGAATGCCGGTCTGCCTGCCGGTCAAGATCGATGCACAGTTCCCTAAAAATCCAGAGTGGTGCCATAGCTCAAATGCTCAAATTTAGAGAATAGAGAAAAAAGAAAAAGAATGAAAAATGAGGGGATGGCTCTCTTAAAAAGGCACAAGCCACTAAAAAACAAAAAATTACATCCTTTGAGGATATGCCAGAAAGATACCTCTAAAGATGCAAGGCCAGAAGATGAAAAGCCAAAAAATACAAATAATCTTTAAAAGGGGCAGATAGAGATGCGGACATTCCAAAAGCCGAACAGCCAAGAGCGACAGACAATCCTGAAAGTAGACAGACAAAAATATAGATGGACAACCAAGGACGACAGAACAAGTCCCACTGACTTCAGAGAAGTCCTAGAGCCTTCAGACAAAGACCCAAGGCCTTCAAACAAGTCCCAGAGCCTTCAAAATAAGACCTAGAGAATCAGAACAAGTCCCGAAGCTTTCAGACAAGTCCCAGAGCATTCAGAGCAGACCCAAAGCCTTAAGAAGTCCCAAAGCCTTCAGACAAAGACCCAGAGCCTTCAGACAAGTCACAGAGCCTTTAGAACAAGACCCAAAGCCTTCAGACAAAGTCCTGGAGCCTTTAGACAAAGACCCAGAGCCTTCAGACAAAGACCAAGAGCCTTTAGACAAATCCTAGAGCCTTCAGACAAGTCCCAGAGCCTTCAGACAAGTCCCAGAGCCTTCAGACAAGTCCCAGAGCCTTTAGAGCAGATCCAAAGCCTTCAAACAAGTCCAGGAGCTTTCAGAACAAGTCCCATAGCCTTCATACAAAGACCCAGAAGACGGGATCCAAAAGAGTCAGACTTCCCAGATGGCATAAAGACGCCAAAACGCTGTAGAAAAACACCGAAAAATGGTATAAAGACACCATAAGTGGCAGAAAGACGCCAAAGCCTGATGAAAAACGTCAGCATACGGTAGAAAGACACCGAAGCCTGGTAAAAAGACACCAGTTAAGTGTGGAATAATTAACGGAATCCAGACACCTATGCAATTTTCAAGACCTAAATTATTGAGCCGAGACCGGCGCTAGAGAATGGGAGTGGCAGCTCTGAAACCCGTAGCAAACCTAAAACCACTAATAATTTTTCGCATTTAAAAGTATAATATTATATATAAAACATTTTCCAGAAAACACTTTCGGATAATACATTTATAAATATTAAAATATCATACTAGAGTTTACAATATAAAATACTGTTTGAAGTCAAAATATCTATCTAGTACTGACACCTACTGAGTACTGCAGCTTTAGGAACTTATACTTGTAAAGTCCAATGACTTCTGGCACAATGGAGCTGGTTTGTCTGATCTGACTCTGTCTACCTGCAAACATCAGAGTGAGGGGTTAGTATTTGGGAAAATACTGAGTGAGTTTGCAAGTTACTTATAGTATTATCAAAATATAGCGTTACACGTTTAATACGTATATAAATTTATGATACAAGCAAACATTATAAATTCTAAAAGTGTGAGTCCAACTCACTAGATACGGGAACTTCCAGACTAAACCGTAGCCGAGTGCTCACTCGTATCGAAATCATAAAATGTGATTCCAACTCACTGGTGGGTCCAATCCACTGGTGGGTCCAACCCACTGGTGGGCCCAGCCCACTAGATACGGGGCTCAGGTTACACTGTAACCGAGTTCACTCTCGTATCGTATCCTTATCATATCATGCATAATAAATCTTAATTCTTAATTATAAAGTCAGATACTTTAGATTGACTCACTAATGATCATGCAGCCTATTGACACCCAATAGGTAGTTGGTCTCTTCGGACCGCATATTAGACACTTATCTTCAAAACAACGAATACGACAGCATTCATATAATCAACTCACCAAAAATAACGTCTTACGCAAGCACATTATTTCCATGCGATATAGTAATAATAATATTCATAATAAATGAAAATAACTTTAATAATAATAATACGCGAAAGTAGATTGCCACTCACAGTGACCGCTTTCCGAATAATAATAGTATTAAGATCCCATGAACTCGAGCTCCATGCGTCGATACATCAGTTACTTAGTCGAGCTACCTGTACGTTTAATTCATAAACATAGGCTTAATATCAAAACCATAAGTTATAAATTTAGGTTAATATAATCGTATTTCAAATACGATTCTTAACTTTAATAGTATTCTAATACTTTGTCGAGATATTCGTTATATCTCTTATTCATCGATTCAAAAACTTAGGTTCTTTATACCTCGAAACCCTAATCGAACACGTTATGTTCAATATCCAAATTTCTCGTTTTCGGGGTCCGTATTTCACTTTTAATGTCCGACGTACTTGAAGTCAGGAGTCTAGGTCTAAACAGGGCAAAATAACTTTAAACGACTTCGTCGTTGGTTGTGCGAGCGATCAAGAGGATGTGTGCGTTCGCACAACCGTGTGGGCGTTCGCACACCGTGCAATCCTTTTTCCGAGCCGTTCCGACGTGCTCCGATCAATTCAGTCATGCTCCTATCTCAATTTAACACAACCTCAATTCCAATTCATCAAAAACGACAATAAAAACGCGATTACAATTCGTTAAAATGAATTAACCCATATTTATATATTTTTGCCACAAAGAGATTACCTCGATTTGAAGCTCAAATATGGTAGAGAATCGAATTCTGAACAAATCGATATAAAGAACGCTCGGTTTGGACGAGAAACGGCGAAACGGCGACGGATCGTAATCGTTAGCCATTTTTTTTCCTTCGCTCACCATCTTCCTCTTATGCCTTCTTCTGGATTTTTCATCCTTTCAAATCATTATATATGATTGGCTAATTGTCCATTTTGATCCTTCATTTCTTTAACTTAAACCAATTTTCTTTTAAACTTTCTAATTTAACCAAATGGTTAAATTATCCTTTTAACTCGATTACTTACGTATTATTTATATCCATATAAATAATACTAAGTCAAAATTATTATTTTCCGTCAATAATCTTTTAATTGCTATTCTCAAAATTTAATTGGCTAATTTACATTTTGATCCTTGAACTTTTCAAAAGTTGCAATTTAGCCCAAAACGTTTCCGCGTCCAATTTTTAAAAGGTCTCCGATTGACCCGAAACATTTACCACATATACTATAAAACATTTCGCGGACCTTCGCGAAATAATTTTCACTTCGGGATTTATATGGATAAATAACCATTTTAGTCCCTGTACTTTATTTTGCGACTTTCTTAACATTTTCTTTACTAATTCCAATTCCAACTTAAGAACTGAAATATAATATTAAATCTCTCGCAATAATCCTTTCCAATCCGTCCTGCTAACATTTCATATTTATCTTAATTTCTCAAAAATCTTTCCGATATCGCCACTCTTGCGACTTAACACTGGACACGTGGTCCATTTAAATACTTAAATATTTTGGGGTATTACATTCTTCCCCCTTATAAAAATTCTTCCTCGAATTTTCATATACTCTTCTTACTTTAATCCCATTTGCATCTAGAATTCTTATTCATAGTAGGAATATCGTGTTCGTCTTACGACACTGGTTAGCGCAAGGAATCATTATTCCAATTTCTGTACTTCTAGTACTTTGATGTCTGTTATCACTGACAACCTTACTTTTGATTTCTTCTTTTTGAACTTTCAGTTCCTTACTGTTATCCAATGATAGCTCGTCTTAATGACGTCTTATTACTAAAGATGATTATCTTTGTCACGCGACATCTTCCTTTTATGACGATACTAACTATATTCATATGTACTTACTATTCTTCGTTCTTGATTCTTTACTTTTGTTCAATACGTCTAATTCTGTCATCGTTCCTTGTTGAGTAATGTGAATACTCAATTAGCTCATGCTTCTCTGCTTACGTAGTTCCTTTTTGTATTAATGTTGCTGTCATCCGATTGTTATTCATTGCAGTTTTAGAAACTCATTCCTCGTATACCTCTTTACTCGTTGTATAATCATTGATCTACCTCCTTTTCTTAAGCGAGTTACACGGTTCTTAAAACTCCTAGCCCCTTCTTTGTTTTCATTAATCAGTCTTATTCTTCATAATCTTGGACAATTATCCCTGTTATCCTGTCTTTTACTTCCTCTTATGATCCTTACGATCATCTTTTAAATATTGTTAGTCTTGCATTATGTCTCTTTACATCACAGTTGTCTTTAGATTAATGCTTAATGTCCTATAGAAAAGAGATATTTAATCTCTTTACAAACTTTCTTGGTTTTGGCGCAGCTATTGCGGACATTATCTTCGTACTAGGGGAGCAATGATTGTTGCTGTGTTAAAATTTTATTCCCGAGTTAATCCAATGTATTTTGTTTCCTCATGCCCAATGAATATCCTTGATTCTTTCATCTCTTGTTGTTATGTATTGTCTTTAACAGTGTTGTCACTGTAATCATCTTCATTTATCGTGTATATCTTTCACTAATCCTCCAATTCGTTAATCCATTTTCTTATCTGCCCAATTCCTATTCACACTTTTGCGAAGCTCTTTACTTATGCTTATTATAACATAACTATTCTTTACGATTTTCATAATATATATTAGTTCTTATGATCATTATGATATTCAAATCCTCGTTGCCATGATGGTACCTTACAATCTCTTATCAATATTACCCTTAGGTTATATTCGTCCTTAATTCCTTATTTACCTTCTTTACTTCATCTCATCTATATTCTCCTTTCAAATGTTCAATCTCAGGTGACTCTTAGCTTTCAAATCCTTTCTCTTTACTATCATGTAGCGTTAACCTTACTTCAGTTGTCATTCCCTCTTTTATCTACATTGTAGGTGTGCTTCTTTAAAACTTTTTGTTGACTTCTTGTCCTTAGTCAACCAATAGGATTCATAGTTTAAATGCTATGATCCTATGGCGTTCTTTATTTACGCTTTTATCGTGTCCATTGACTATTTTCCATTGCATCCTTTGCTTTCCTCCTCAATGCATCTGGTATATCGTGTACTACCTGCTCTCAATATCCACAACATTGATCATTAATAGAGAGTTATGGCCTTCTTTATCTGAATTTCCCGATGTAGTGTGCTCTCAATCATATACGTATTATCTTATCGTATTTGTACTGTCATCATAGACGTCTATAAGGCCAATTCTATGTTGATATCATCTCTATCACATCTCACATGTCCGATATTTCTTGCTTCAGCATTCTTAACGTCGATCACCGACTGAATAATATGTTACAGTCTATTTGTATGAATTTTCAACGTAGTGCACTTTCGATTACTGACATCTTAACTGTCAGGAGATCCGATTCTATATCTCTGTCATCTTTACTTTTCTTTGTTTCTATGTGGTCGTGACTACATAGAGTTCTCTTTCTTTAATCTCCCTGTCCGTTCTTCGCGTAACTTCTCTTTTCCTCACCTCAATCTCTCTTATAGAGTTCCTCGCGACATACGCAAGCTATTCACACTTTCTTAATGCTTATCATCTTAAATGATTTCTTAATATCCTTAATCCCTTCTTAGTTCTCATCAAATGTATATCTTATACCTTTAGTATACCTTACTTTCACATCTTATTTTCTCGTTCGATTTATCTGATATTACTTTCTTTCGTATGGCTCAATTCCAATATTGAGTCTATGCTTTACATTTTATCACTTATTTCCACATACTAGATTTTAATCATATATCTGTCACGTTCGATGTCATATATCATCTCTTACCCGTTCATATATTATATCTACATCTTCCTATAAGGGTCACTATTAATTTTCTAGATCAATCGCACTATTCACTTTACTCCTTATTAGTCAAACTCGAAACTTAGAATCCCGTGCTTCGCGTATATCTATCATACTTATTTATTCTACTCTTTTCATTTTCTTTATAATCACAACTCGTGACGGAAATTTTAACTTCTAGTTCACTTATTACAACACTTGTTGTCTATCTCTTGATCTTTCTTATCGTGTACCTCCAACTATTCATTCTCATACAGGGTTGGTGTTGGTTGTACTCAGCAAGCCAAATCTTACACTTTAAACTATTCAATTTCATATAACTCTGACGTTAATTGTACCTAGTTAACCAATCATCCTTATCCATATATATCTTCCATTGATACTCTTAATAAACTAATTAAAGCTCTCAATTCAACGATCGCATCGATTAATACTTAGGTAATCGTCTTATAAACGTCATATTCCGATATCAACTTGATCCAACGACTTAATTCAAAGTCATCATAGTTTTACTAAACCTGTATAGGTATCGCTTTATTCACGCTGATATTGTTTTATTTTTGGCACACAATTCCTTATATCAGTTGCTTTTACGGCTAACTGATTCATAATGACATTGGGCTACTGCGGCATTTCCGATGCCTGTATGTTCCCACTTTACTTTGCTAAGTTCCCGTTGTCCTTTATCTCATCTCTGGCCTTTACTGACCAATTGGAGTATATTGCATTCACTTTGGTTACCTCGATCTTCTTTTTGCGCCTCATATACTTGCTGTGCAACAGTGCACGTTCACGCAGTTCTTTATTCATAGTATGGCGAATATATAAAGGAATCCTGATGAATTTCTTAAAATATAACACCTACTAATCATCGCAACTAACCGCTTTACACGTAAGTTGGACTTTAGGGACGTCTCCTTCCCTTAGGCTTCCTAGGATGATGTCTCTTATTGCAAGTCTTCCGAGTACTCTGACTCATTGTAGACTTAGCAAATTATCAAAATATATACTCGCGTTGTATATGTTATACGTATATTACTATCGTAGCTATAGGCATCTATGTTGGCCGGATTCAAGAAAATCAGTGTTCCCTAGATTTTCTTGATTACGCATCGTAACTTAAGTCTTATGAGAATTCCGCTCACATTGACTTAATCAAGCATTAAAAGTATCAAAACATAACATTCATGTTCTAACTCATTATTAATCGGATATGAATTATTATCCGAACACATTTATTATTCTAATAGTTACTAGTTTGTTCAATCAAGGCTAAGTTCATTAACTAGAGGCACAAATCCTATGTTCTCCCAATTATACATATCCATTCATCACGTAGCCTTGACCACAACTTGCTCGCGAGCACTTCACTTCCGTCACAGAGTTCTGGTCTAGGTATACTTACATAAAAAACAAAACTTCTTGAAAACTTTTTGAAATAAAACGACTCATTTGAAAATTTCACTTAAATCTTAGCAAAATTTTGCACTAGGGTGATGACGTCTCTCATCCCCAAAGAGTTGCCACGTCTCACCTCTTCGTCTGAACATAATGCATATGATGCATGTCCTATTGATGCATGTATTGATGTATATAGTGATGCATTTTCTATCGATGTTGTGGCAATTATCAATGGCTATTACGGGTCTAGGCACAATTATGCTTTTAAAATCGTTAAACAAATAACTTTAACAAATTATAAACTTTACGTTTTGTAAGTTCTCTAGACCTTAAAACTATGTCTCCGATAAGTTTCTCCCACTTCTATAACTTTGCATTCCTTCTTCTCACTCTTTCTGCCTGACATCGATAGCGAAGCCAACCGATGTATCCTATATTCCTGACATCGATAACAAAGCCAACCGATGTATCCTATATACCTGACATCGATAGCAAAGCCAACCGATGTATCTTATATGCCTGACATCGATAGAAAAGCCAACCGATGTATCTTATATGCCTGACATCGATAGCGAAGCCAACCGATGTATCTGATTCAACTTACACAAATCAATCTCATATGATGCAAGCACATCTTATCGAAAACTAAATTATACATATATATCCCGTATATACGTGTCACGAAAAGCAAACAAACATTTCGCAAGTCAATCTATTATACTTATCACAAAACACTTTACGTAGACGACTGGGATTAGACAAAGCTCAACTCTATAGCTGCAGTAGTTCCTAGGTTACTTAACCAACAAACGCATCTTAGCAGAGGTAACTGGACCAACTGCTCTGATACAACAATTGTCAAGACCCAAATTATTGAGCCGAGACCGGCGCTAGAGAATGGGAGTGGTAGCTACAAAACCCGTAGCAAGCCTAAAACCACTAATAAATTTTCGCATTTAAAAGTATAATATTATATATAAAACATTTTCCAGAAAACTCTTTCGGATAATACATTTATAAATATTAAAATATCATACTAGAGTTTACAATATAAAATACTGTTTGAAGTCAAAATATATATCTAATACTGACACCTACTGACTACTGCAGCTTTAGGAACTTATACTTGTGCAAGTCCAATGACTTCTGGCAAAATGGAGCTGGTTTGTCCGATCTGACTCTGTCTACCTGCAAACATCAGAGTGAGGGGTCCGTATTTGGAAAAATACTGAGTGAGTTTGCAAGTTACTTATAGCATTATCAAAATATAGCGTCACACGCTTAATACGTATATAAATTTATGATACAAGCAAACATTATAAATTTCAAAAGTGTGAGTCCAACTCACTAGATATGGGGACTTCCAGACTACACCGTAGCCGAGTGCTCACTCGTATCAAAATCATAAAATGTGAGTCCAACTCACTGGTGGGTCCAACCCACTAGTGGGCCCAGCCCACTAGATGCGGGACTCAGGTTACACTGTAACCGAGTTCACTCTCGTATTGTATTCTTATCATATCATGCATAATAAATCTTAATTCTTAATTATAAAGTCAGGTACTTTAGATTGACTCACTAATGATCATGCAGCCTATTGACACCCAATAGGTAGTTGGCCTCTTCGGACCGCATATTAGACACTTATCTTCAAAACAACGAATACGACAACATATATATAATCAACTCACCAAAAATAACGTCTTACGCAAGCACATTATTTCCATGCGATATAGTAATAATAATATTCATAATACATGAAAATAACTTTAATAATAATAATGCGCGAAAGTAAATTGCCACTCATAGTGACCGCTTTCCGAATAATAATAGTATTAAGATCCCATGAACTCGAGCTCCATGCGTCGTTTGATTTCGTAGCTACTTCAGCTCATTGGCCTGATAGCTCGTCGATACGTCAGTTACTTAGTCGAGCTACCTGTACGTTTAATTCATAAACGTAGGCTTAACATCAAAACCCTAAGTTATAAACTTAGGTTAATATAATCGTATTTCAAATACGATTCTTAACTTTAATAGCATTCTAATACTTTGTCGAGATATTCGTTATATCTCTTATTCATCGATTCATAAACTTAGGTTCTTTATACCTCGAAACCCTAATCGAACACGTTATGTTCGATATCCAAATTTCTCGTTTTCGGGGTCCGTATTTCACTTTTAATGTCCGACGTACTTGAAGTCAGAAGTCTAGGTCTAAATGGGGCAAAATAACTTTAAACGACTTCGTCGTTGGTTGTGCGAGCGCACAAGAGGATGTGTGCGTTCGCACATCTTGTGTGCGTTCGCACACCGTGCATTCGCACACCGTGCATTCGCTCACAGTGCATTCGCACGGTCCCAGAATCCTTTTTCCGGGCCGTTCCGACATGCTCCGATCAATTCCGTCATGCTCCTATCTCAATTTAACACAACCTCAATTCCAATTCATCAAAAACGACAATAAAAACGCGATTACAATTCGTTAAAATGAATTAACCCTTATTTATTAATTTTTTCCACAAAGAGATTACCTCGATTTGAATCTCAAATATGGTAGAGAATCGAATTCTGAACAAATCGATATAAAGAACGTTCGGTTTGGACGAGAAACGGCGAAACGGCGACGGATCGTAATCGTTAGCCATTTTTTTTCCTTCGCTCACCATCTTCCTCTTATACCTTCTTCTGGATTTTTCATCCTTTCAAATCATTATATATGATTGGCTAATTGTCCATTTTGATCCTTCATTTCTTTAACTTAAACCAATTTTCTTTTAAACTTTCTAATTTAACCAAATGGTTAAATTATCCTTTTAACTCGATTACTTACGTATTATTTATATCCATATAAATAATACTAAGTCAAAATTATTATTTTCCGTCAATAATCTTTTAATTGCTATTCTCAAAATTTAATTGGCTAATTTACATTTTGATCCTTGAACTTTTCAAAAGTTGCAATTTAGCCCAAAACGTTTCCGCGTCCAATTTTTAAAAGGTCTCCGATTGACCCGAAACATTTACCACATATACTATAAAACATTTCGCGGACCTTCGGGAAATAATTTTCACTTCGGGATTTATATGGCTAAATTACCATTTTAGTCCCTGTACTTTATTTTGCGACTTTCTTAACATTTTTCTTTTCTAATTTCAATTCCAACTTAAGAATTGAAATATAATATTAAATCTCTCGCAATAATTCTTTCGAATCCGTCCTGCTAACATTTAATATTTATCTTAATTTCTCGGAAATCTTTATGATATCGCCACTCTGGCGACTTAACACTGAACACGTGGTCCATTTAAATACTTAAATATTTTGGGGTATTACAGCAATATAGGTGGCCTTCGGGACGGCCAAGGGATCCTGTCTGTCTATAAGAAAGCCTCAGACAGAACAATTACCAGGGTTCGAGCCATCGAACCACTCTCGGGACGGCCGAGAGTTTATAGCTCCATTCCACGGAGCACGTACTCAGACAGCTCGGGCTCAACGACAGCTGAGAAAACCACTCCCAGCCTGATCCGGAGTAGGCCAGAACCAGAGGTGCATGAGGTCAGAGTCATGCACCACAATGAGTAATGCTTAGGCTAGGGCATTACCATACCACCAGGCGAGCGAGAGCCTCCGACGGTGGGCAGTATCCTTGTCGCTCGTCTAAAAACAAGTCTCTTCTTTAACAAGAATTGACCTACTTCGTCAATTCTCGTTAAAGAGGGGGTAAACTATAGACACCTATTTTTCGGACAGGTAAAAAGTGATAAGGAACTGAAGCGTCCAATGATGATTTCCTGAGAAATCCGTCCGGGTGACGAGCTTTCGATTTGCTTGCTGGAATCTAAGCAGGCGTAATCTGTGCACGGTTGCAAACTTGGAGGATTAAAACGCAATTAGGCGTGAATAGCCCATAAAAATCAAAAGAAATTGTAACCTAAGTCTAGAAATTGGACTAATTGCCATATCATAGAGGTTTATGGGCCAATTTGCAAGTTTGACGTACTGAAATTGACCTTAACCAAACCTATAAGGCCCAAGGAACCTTTTTTAACACTTACGGGCACCAAAACGCACTTTTAGCAATCTTTTACTTAGCCACCGATTTTAAATCCGAATTTAATTAAAAAGATAGAGTTTAAAGCTAATCTTAACACTTAGAAACTTATCACTTCACACACTTTCACCTTAGAATATGCTAGAATGTTCTAGAAGATTCAAGGAAGCCCTAGGTCATCCCTAAGCCCTATAAATACAGCCTTAAGCCAGCCTGGCTAATGGTGGCACACAAACCCTAGAAATACAAATAGCAAAATCGGCCACCACTCTAAACTAAACCCTAGCCGAATTGTACACAAGAAACACACACAAATCACATCAATTCTAGACCAGAAAAACAACTATGAACACTTTGATTCTCCAAGAACGCAAGCCCTGCACAGATTCGAAGCTGGATTCCGCATCCACTTCGCCAGTAAACGAGCCAAGGACCCAGACCGGTACCTCTGAGGACTGTAATCTTCTTTCCATCACTTTTCCATGATTATTTAGAAGTTCTAGATTTCATGTTTATAGACTGCTTGTTTAGGCTGTTTTACTGTAAATTGCTTAAATTATGTTATGCCATAATTGATGGTTTTAAAAATATTGTCATGATTGCCATGAGAATTGACTAGGAAGCATGTTAATAGATGAATTAATATGTTTTGTATGTTTAGATCCAGAAATCCATACACTAAAATTGCTTAGAATGCATGTTTAGGTTAATTACAAGCCTATTTGACATAGTATATTTAATTCAATAACTATTGCAATTTGATGATGTAATTACTCCTTACACTTCATACTGCCGGCGTCGGTAGTCACATCGGCGCCGTGTTCACGTTCCTCTTCCTTTCCCAGATTCACTCCCGGATCTCCCAGACTTCAATCCAAACTTGCAAATGCGTTTCCGGGCCCATCCGGACTCCAAATCAGGCCCAGTTTGAACCCAGACGAAGAGAATTTAGTTTAGAATCATATTCTTTATTGTAACGGGCCAGACCCGATGCAAAGCGGACTCAGAAGTCCATATATGTAACATAGTGTATAAACCGGGTCCACGAGTCCGAGGCTTAGCAAACCAGCAACTTCCAGAGCCAATTCCGGGCTAATCCGGACTCGAAATTGACTCCAGATCAAACCAGTAGAACCGGATCGATGAGACACACAACTCCTGTGATCTGACCGAAAGCCCATTTTGACCAGACCGATGATCAAAACCCGCGCGAGTGGCAGGCACTCAAAGTCGATGAGGTTAAAAAGTATCTCTAACCTTGTATGTATATCCAACTGCCCCTGAGCATGCTAGCACTGTTTACTGCTTTCTAAATGCATCCAAATCCAATAATAACCGGTTGAAGGACTAATCACCTAAAATTGGCCCATCAATGCAAATCCATCCCATCACTTAGACATCTTAGGACTAATACGAAAATGTAGTAACAGTTGTATAGGTTTTTCAAGACTCACCTACTAAAATCAATCAATCACACTTGTACATCAGGTTTACGCTTTCTGCATATAATCAATCCAGACCAGACAGACTTATGACTATTTGCTAGAAACCTCTAAATTTAGATGTATGCTTAATAGTGCCTGCTACTTGCCTCAAATGCCAGTCCAGATTGAGTCATATGCGCGTCAAACGTGTTTACTGCTTTCATCACTGTTTATTTACAGCTTTCATATCCTGTGAACTGCATATACTGTTGAGATGAGATATAATACGAATATGTCTAGTAAATAAAGCCGGTAACTGATAAGCCAAGCACAAGAGTCTCGTGGAGGTCCACGAACCCTACTCTTTGGTCTGATGCACGATAGTCTTACCGGAGGCAAGTATGGCTATCTAGTCGGTTAAAAGACATTTCCTAGGTGAACTAGGTGGCAACTCCATTTTTAAAACCATTTCCAGATCAAGAAGTCAGCCATTAGCCTTGGGCGAGTGGCCCCCGAATCCCGCTCCACTCACACTCGTATCTCTCATTTGTATTCCATCTTTCATATTCATATCATGCGCATTAATATCATCAATAATAATCTAGACACGCTAGGCTGACTCAAATAATGGTGATCACACAGCCTATTAACACCCAATAGGTAGTTAGTTTCTTCGGATCACACACTAGATTCATATATTCAAAACAATCGATAAAAAAATATATCATACAATCAAATCGTATAAATGCGAGTTATCTGATAATAATATCCATAATATATGAAATTAGTTTTTGGAAATAATACGCGAAGGTAAAATGCAACTCACTGAAACCGCTATCCAAAAACTGCAATATCATCATCCAATCTTGCAGGTTCCATGCATCATTCGATCTCGAAGTTTGACTATACGAAGACTTGAAGACAATATGCGTTGATCGATCGATCTTCAAATATGCAATCGCGTCGGTCTGGTAGCTTGTCAGATCTATTATAAGAGTATGTTGTTAATATGCATTCGACATCCAAGTACAAACCCTAGAGATATACTCTAGGTTCTATAAACAAACCAATCATTTCTTCAATCATAACTTTTGTCAAAATTCGTTTCTTTTCTTTTCGTATTACGATTTATAACTCGATTAGGCCTTTAGGTTTCATAGATAAGCCTATCATCGTTGTATATAAACTCTCTTTAAAGACCCTAATTGCATTGTTACGTTTAACGTCCAAATTTCATATTTTTCGGAATCCGGGGTTGATATTGGGTCAGGGTACGTCGTGTCGTGTCTCGGCACGTCGTACCCGAGCTAAAACAGGCTTGGCGAGTCGTGCCAATGCATGTAGCATCGCTTAAGGCTGTGTAGCATCGCTTAAGGCTGTGTAGCATCGCTTCACACTGTGTAACGTCTCTTTAACCTTTAAAGTGTCGCTTCACACAGTGCAGCGTCGCTTCACCCTTTGTAGCATCGGTTCAACCTCTGAAGCGTCGCTTCACACAGTGTAGCGTCGCTTCAAGCGGTGTAGCGTTGCTACAAACCCTAACTTCGTGGTTTTTGACTTTCTGACATGCTTCTAAGATTTATTCTTGTACCCATAGCATAATACACCATAATTCATCCGATTTCTACCTTAAACTATCAAAACCGACGTGATATCGACTAAATCAATTTGTTCAAAAACGAACAGCCCTATAACTTCCAATTTCAGAAATCAAAACAGCAATATTACCTCAGTTTGATGCTCTTAGTTTATAGAGAATAAAATTCTTGATCCAACGGCGCGAGAATCACTCGATTCCGACTCCGAACGAAGAAACCGCGTCGTTCGCAAGTTTTGAGCATTCAAACCTTCATCAATACGTTTTTCATTCTCTGTTCCTCATTTTCTTCTTATTCTTAAGCTTTATATGCATTGGTTAAATGACCTCTTTGGTCCCTCAACTCTTTGACTCAAACAATCTTTTCTTTTAACTTATCTTTTGACCAAACGCTCAAATAACCGCTTTCAATCCCGCTACTTACGTATTATTTATATCCCAATAAATGATACGACTTTCTGATTTAATATTCCTTACCGATAATCTTTATCATCACATACCCTTTTTTATTTATTCTCGGCTAAATATTTATGTTTCAATCCGAGATATAAATTTTACTTTTCCTATTTTCTCGTCCTTTTCTCTTAATATTATCATTTATTATTTTATCCAATGTTGATATCCAAATTTTTTTATTTGGATCCTTAATCATAAACATCCGACTAGATATTATTCTTTTCTTTAATATCCAAAATCCTTTATTATTGCTACTTCGGTCCCTCTCAGCATGCCACGTTGCACTAATCGGCACCTGAACTTACATGGTATTACATTACGTCCTTGTTCGGATGTATGAAAAACGTTGCCAAGTTTTTTCTGTGATTGATGACTATTTGAACTCCTTCAAGTATTTTCTCTTAAGTGTGGTATGTTGAATGAGCAAAGGCAACCTGTATTTATAGGCTAGAGTTTGTAGGAAACTCCAACACCTCACATGCTAGATGTCACACACCGAGTAAAGGTGTTGCCATCGTACGACACCTCACATGATAGGTGTCGCACACCAAGCATAGGTGTTGCTACCATTTAACACCTCAGATGCTAGGTGTCACACACCTAAACATACATGACATCATCACGTGACATCATCGCATGGCATCATCACATCACTAATCATTAACTTGGATAAAATACAATTATGTTCCTACTAATTTATAACTCTTACAAATTAGTCCCTAATTTGTACTTTTTTTTTAGATTAATTTCCGAGATATGCTAGTATCTATATGAAATCAATCTCTCGTAAACTCAATCAGTTGCACACTCTATTGTGTGTGACTAACTAGGTTTCCTTCTATATGGCAACGAGAGTCATAAGAAGCACCTTTTTTTAGATTAAATAATTAAATCCCATTAATTATTAATTCTCGTAGATCGTGAGTGACGTTTAGCAATATATCACGACCCCCAAATAGAGATGAATGTTTTGATGCATTTGTTTTGAACCAATGTTCATAATTACTGTACACTCAAAATTCCCTTCATCTGAGATTCCGATCTCGACTAGTGTCAAGGTTAAGTCAAACAATGTTTGTCTTGATCAGATCACCTCATCTCTCAGTTCTTATTCTTGATAAATATGACTTCCACTAGAAACAACTTTCTAAGTAAGTCATATACACCTGGGCATGTTTTATCATCCATCAATAACAATTCAAGATAACATAGAATCTTATCTCCGTTCATCCGGAGATAAAAATAAAATATTTATATGTCCCGAGCGAATATTTGATATCAATATTTGCGAAATAATTTTAAAAAGATATCATTAAAATTTGATGAAATTGGGACGTAGTTTTTAAGTCAAGTGGGCTGAACGGGACTTCAGTTATTGAAAAATATTTTTCGAAAATAAAATATAAATATGATGCAAATAAATTTTATATTTTTATTCGTTTTATATTATAGTGGATTTTTCGGTAAAGTTTCACGAAATTTGGAATAAGTCTCCGTTTGGACCACCGACAGTCAATTAAGAAATTTGATTAAAGTGCATTGAGCTAGTACCAAATGGTACATTAGCCATTTATATATAAATGGTTTCCTTTGATTTAAATGATGTAGCAAGAATCATTCTTCTTCTTCTCTGCTTTCTTTGCGCACTAAGGCGCGACACTAGGGTTTAAAAGAAATCAATTCGTTTCCCAATTCCGACTCAAATTGCTTCAGTAATCCACTAGTATTCTAGGTAATAACCTTAAATTTGAATTCGGTTATTTATAATTTGGATTAAATTTGAGTTTTAAATGCTTATTGTATCGAATCAATCGAATTCAAATCAATTCGTCGTTTAAATTGCGAAATGGAATAGTATGGACTGTTGTTTAGTGTTTGGAGCTGAAAAGGCACATCATGATAGGTCAGAGTGGCCCGCGGGATGAATCTCGGGGCTGTGCGGACGGCATAGCAGTTGTGCGCATGAACAATCATGATGTGCGACCGCACAACGACGCCAAAGGGGATGGGAGTGGTAGCTCCAAATCCCGTAGCAAGCCTAAAACCACTATAAAGTTTCCGCGAATTAAATATATTATTTTATATAAAACATTTTCAGAATACCTTTTTAAACTTTACTATTATAAACATCAAAATATTTTTATTGCTTTCTGAAAACCTTCGCGAATCATTCTTATAGACTAGGGTTTTACCGAGCGACATCTCATGGCTAGCACTGCCCTGTCTCTAATCAATAATCGTAACCAAATCCACTTATGGCAATTAGTTAAAGAAATCAAACGGTTAAAACATGGTCTTTATAAACAAATAATATATATACTTTTATATCAATCAGAGTTGCCCATTTAAATGTACCGTTTGAATTTAAATCTCCCATTACATACAGACATCTACCGACTACTGCAGCTCTGCGAAGAAAACATTTCTTGACATACTCTTTCATTATCATAGACTTCCGGAATAAGGAAAGGAAGTTCGTCCTTTAAAACGCTTTGACCTGAAAGAAAGACTGTGAGGGGTCAGTATATGGGAATATACTGAGTGAGTTCATACATTTACTAATAAGTATTTTATATATCATAAAACAATGCAATAACGTTCGAACCTCATGCAGCCAAGTATAGGATCCGACTGAAACCCTAATCCTCAAACATATTAATCGTCTATCATACAACCCAATCATTAATATCAAGTTGTGACTCCAACTCACTGGTGGGTCCAACCCACTAGATACGGGGACTCCAGGTTACACCGTAACCGAGTGCTCACTCGTATCGAAATCATATATCAAATCTCAAATTTCATAATCATAATCAACTCACAGCTGTGTTAAATCAAAACTGGTGATCACGCAGTCCTATTGCCGCTAAATAGGTAGCACGTTCCTATCGGATCAATACTGGTTTCAAATCAAGTGTATGCGCAGTTCATATAAAAATTTCGCATATAAAACATGCAATTCAAACATAAAGCAATATAAAATAATTGCTTAATTAAATACTTTAAAAGCAAATCGTATAAACTCACAGTGACCGGTTATCCAAAAATACTCTGGTGCTCAGAAACGTCTAACTTCCCGAGCTCCTGGTCCAGCGGCTTCTTGCCTCGCCGGATCTAAAATTATTTTAAAATGATTGACTCACATCAGAATCCTATTATAAAATTGACTCTAGATTCGAGACACGACACATTACTCTATCGATTATCGTGCTTCTCACGTGTATCCCGATAAATGATATCTAATTCGTTTACAGTTCAAAATATCCCTTTTAAATCAAATCTCTTTTAACCTCGTTAGGTTAACGTATTAACTTAATCGATATTTAATTGATTTCAATCTCGTTACGCAACACGGAACAAGGTCTCAAAACAATATGATAGGACGAAAGGATCCAGGTGCACGTTCGCACATTGGGGTGCACGATCATGCACGTCATGCTGGTGCACGTTCGTGCACCACACATAGGTGCACGTTCGTGCACCATTGATGGTGCATGTTCCTGCACCTCGTGTGCACGATCGTTCACTTTCGTTCACGATCCCTGGAATCGTTTTCCGGGGCGTTCCGACGTGCTATTAGCATAAAAATGCTCCAAACTCATCCAAAACGCTTATTCTAAGCTTTAAACGCTATAAACCAATCTCGAAACCATTAAAACGATTATATCGTTCCGTGGCCTAAAACTTTAACTCGATATAACTTTAAATTCATCCATCCAAACAATAAAACGTCAAGCTTACCGTGATTCGCCGTCGAGATACGATCAATTCGAGCTATAGAACGTCGGAAACGGACGAGAAACAGAGATCGAGCGGCGGAACCGTAATGAAACGGCGAGAGAAATGAAAAGAGAGTCTGATGATGGTGCTGGACAATTCCTTCACTTTGAAGGTTATATATATATATTTGGCTAATATTCTATTTCAATCCTTCATCTCTTTATCTTAAACCAATTCTCTTTTAAACTTTCTATTTTAACTTAACGATTATTTATTTACTTTAACTCAATTACGTACGTATTATTTATACCCAAATAAATAATACGACTCTAAAATTATTGTTTTCCATCAATAATCTTTTAATCGTTATTCTCGGGCTTAATTGGCTAATTTACATTTTAGTCCTTAACATTTTCCAAAATTACAATTTAGTCCAAAACGCATCCGCGTCCAAATTTTAAACAGTCTCCGATTGACTCGAGACTTTTACCACAAATACTATAGAATATTTTGCGGACCTTGTCGAAATAATTATTATCTCGGGATTTATATTTTATTTTATATTAGTTCTCTAAGTTATTTCTTTAATTCCTGTTAAGCCGTTTAATAGATATTATTCTTTATTACCGATATAATTAAATTAAATCTTTCTTAATTTAATTTATCGGAATTCACGACACGTGGCACGACCTAATTATTCTAATATATTTGGGGTATTACATTCACCCCCCCTTAAAATAAATTCGTCCTCAAATTTAAAATTTAGCTACGTATTTAGGGTAAACTAGTACGAATATTTCTACTTTACATCTTCTTCTGTTATTCACGCGCACATTCCTACGGACTGACGTTTACAAAGAACTCTACCATAGGTATCTTCTTTATTCGCAGCTTTCATACTTGCATACCGACAACCTTTACTAGTTTTTCTTCATATGATATCTCTTCAGTCACCTTTACCACTTGTAGTTGAATCATTCGAGAAGGATTAGACACATCTTTCTCAGAATAAACTTGTCCTTAGTTGGTCATTTTAATGAATCTTTCGATAACGAAGTTGTGTCCAAATGTTGTTGCCACCACTGCATTGTACGCTTACTTCCTTTTCCATATACTTGACGTTGTTTGGATACGACTATCACTTATCTTTTTGGCGTACCGCGGTCGTTCTTTTACTAGAATTACAAAAAAAAAAATCTTGTTCTTTATTCTCTTATTACTTTACTCGCAGGTTTCAGCACTTAATCTCTTTTGGATACTACAAATTGTCGTCCTTTTAACCTCTCATGTTCTTTGAACTTCTGTGTTTTGTTGTTTCTTAACGGCTTACTACTTACTTGCATGTAGCAGGGTTTCTTGCTTGTATTACTTAAATTACTTTTCCAAAGTAATTATCTAGCATCTAACTCTACTAATCTTACTCTTGTATTCATCATCTTGTGGTTATTTATCTTCTTATGATGTATAATTTCACTCTAGTTGATTGTAGAGTGAAGAGATACTTTGTTCTTATTTCTGATTGATACTCTGCTTGGTTAGTTTATTGACTTCATGATCTTGTATCATAAGTCAAATCTCTTTTGAACGTTTGTCTTTATTGTGTTCTCCGTATGTGTTTTCCTAAACTTGTATCGTCTAAATTCATATTTCATTTTCACGCTTCATGGTCTCTTAATCTTTTAAAGTTGAATGCACTCTTAGTATCACTTGATATGTGTAGCATTTGCCTTCATTTGAGATTCTATTTCAAATTTCCAACTTTGCATATTAGTTTGGTAGCCTATTCTTGTCAATAGCTACAAGAATTCTCCGTGTTACTTTAATCTACCTCTCGAGGTATTGTGGTTCTTTCATATTCTTTCAACAGTTTCCTATCTTAGTGACTTATTGTCTTCATTAGACATTCCTTAGCTAATGATACTTTATTTTAGTCCAATCTTGTAGATTCCCGAACAATTCTGATTCGATTCTTCATTAGCTTTTTAGTTCTAAGAAGATACTAGACTTAATTAGTCAATCTAACTATCCAATTCTCTATCATTTTCGACAAATACTTTGCCTCTTCTTCATTACACGTCTCTGGTTAAAACCATTCGCCTCATGTTGATTTATGAATCAGTCGATAGCTTACGCTTGAAATCATATAAATGACGTTTATAAATTTCTATAATAACTCTGTGTTTCCTTATTGTACTTTCCCTTGTACTCGAAATCTCTATAAATACTTTTATTTACAATTCATTCTTATTACAACTCATTACTTTCTTTCATATTCCTTAATTTCATTCAATAATACTATTTCTTTTGTAGTTTTTTGTAATTTCTTCCACATACTCTTTTATCGTTGTTCTCGCATTCCGCTCTTCGCTATTACATTTCCAATCATTAATAAAAAATCTTAGCCGTTACTCCCTCTAGATCACTTTAACATCCAATACATTACTATTCACTTATACTCATGGGATGCATCCATCACTGACATTCGTTATGCCAATGAAACTAATTTCAATCTCCTATGTTCACATTCCTCTAAAACTTTTCAATTCTTCGAGTCAAATCCATGTAGAATCTTATACTCGACCTTCATAACACTTTTTTGTATCTTATCCTCATGCTTGTCACTTGTCTATTTAATCGTCTTGATTCGTCTTAGATGTCTTGCGAGGTATCTTGGATCCTAGACAACAATCGTTGTCATTCGAGTGTTTGATCTCACTCCATCTATCTCTTAAAAATTGAGATGCCAATCATTATCGTTCCACGTATCCTTTCTTTTCGTCCTAAGTACTTATAAATCGTTAATAAGCTTTTAGCCAAGCTTCCAAAATGATTTATGTCATTATTTGCTATTCTATTCTTGTAATACCCCAAAATATTTTAAGATAATTACGTCGTGCCACGTGTCGTGATTTCCGATAAATTAAATTAAGAAGAATTTAATTTAATTATATCGGGAAATTTGAATAAATTTTAATAAGTTAAATAGCGGGATTTGGGGATTTAAGTTTGAAAATTTATATAAAATAATTTATAAATCCCGTAAGGAATTTTATTTCGCCAAAGTCCGCGAAATAATTTATAGTATTTATGGTAAAAGTTTCAAGTCAATCGGAGACTGTTTAAAATTTGGACGCGAATAGGTTTTGGACTGAATTGAAACTTTTGAAAAGTTTCAAGGACCAAAGTGTAAATTGACCATTATATATTAAAAACCCTTCAGATGAAGGATCCAGACCTTCATCTTCATCTTTCATTTCTCTCGTTCCGTTCATCGTCGTTTCCGTCGCTCGATTCCGTTTCTCGTCCATTTTCGACGTTTAATAGCTCGAATTGATCGTATTCACGAGGCGAATCACGGTAAGCTTGACGTTTTACCGTTTCGTTGATTATATTTTGAGTTATATCGATTCAAAGTTTTATGCCACGAAACGATTTTATCGTTTTATTGATTATTGGACTCGATTATAGCGTTTAGAGTTTAGAATTAGTGTTTTTGGCACGTTTACGCTTCGTTTGGATGTCGGATCGTTGAAAGCATGTCGGAATCGGGTCCGGGGTTGAAAAACCCATACTGTGCGTAGCACAGCTTAGCTGTGCGAACGCACAGCACCCTGTGCGTTCGCACAGGTGCTGTGCGAACGCACAGCAAGACTGTGCGATCGCACAGTCTGAACAGACTGTGCGAACGCATAGTGGGACGTGCTCTCGCACAGCAGTTCGCCCGGCCGATTTATTTTCAAATCTTACCCCGTTTCGCGTAAGATTGTCGGAATCGATTAGTTATCGATTAACTTGAATAGTTAACCTAATGAGTTTAAACATGAATGGATTTTGAAGTGGTATACGATCCGTAAACGAGCTTGATATCGTTTATCGGAATATACGTGAGAAGCACGACGATTAATGAAGAAAAACGTATTGAATCTCGAGTCTAGAGTCAATCTTAGAATAGGATTCTGATGTGAGTCAAATGTTTTGAAATTTGTTTTAGATCCAGCAAGGCAAGAAGGAGCTGGACCAGGAGTTCGGGAAGCTTGACGTTCTAAAGCCCCGACGTATTTTTGGATAAGCGTTTTCTGTGAGTTTATACGATTTGCTTTTAAAGTATTTAAGCAATTATTTTATATTGCTTTGTGTTTGAATTTCATGTTTGGTATGCGAATTCTTTTTATGAATTGCATATGTTTGATTTGAAACCAGTATTGATCCGATGGAACGTGCTACCTATTGGGCGACAATAGGACTGTGTGATCACCAGTTTTGA
Organism: Mercurialis annua; assembly: GCF_937616625.2. Classification (NCBI taxonomy): domain Eukaryota; kingdom Viridiplantae; phylum Streptophyta; class Magnoliopsida; order Malpighiales; family Euphorbiaceae; genus Mercurialis; species Mercurialis annua. The sequence continues at coordinate 39,998,701 of NC_065574.1, read as the reverse complement.
TATGACTCAGCTGGGAGCTGATGATGAATATGAAATTTACGATTGGGTTATGATTTAGATACGCAGAGTGAACTCGGCTACGGTGTAGCCTGGAAGTCCCCGTATCTAGTGGCTGGGCCACCAGCGAGTTGGACTCGCAATTGATATTTATGATTGGATTGATAGATTGATTATTAGTATGTTTGAGGATTAAGGTTTCAATCGGATCTTATACTTGGCCGCATATGATTGATTGCGATTTTACGTTTTATTTGAATACTTATTAGTAAATGTATGAACTCACTCAGTATATCCCAATATACTGACCCCTCACAGATTTCCTTTCAGGATAAAGACGCTTTGAAGCAACGGACTTCTATCCTACTTCCAGAAGTCTGTATTTTTGAGTATGTAAAGAAACAGTACTTTACTCTTAGAGCTGCAGTAGATAAGTTTTTTTGTGAGTCAGCTGTAATATATAGTTTTCTGTAAATATTACTCTAACGTTTTAAAGTTTTAAACATTTTACGCTTGCTGCGTTATTTATATGTGGTGACTGCCAGAGGATATGTGTGCCTGGCATGTGTGCTTCTGCATGACACGTGTTTGCTTATGTCATGCATGACGTTTACATTTATAATTGCGAAAAATTATTTTACGTTTTTAGGCTTGCTACGGGTTTCGGAGCAACCACTCCCATTCCCTAGCGCCGGTCTCGGCCCTGAGATTGGGTCGTGACAATTCTGGATACAGTTAATGCATCTCTTAACTTTAAAACTACCTGATGTCGAACTCATCGTTTCGCCTGGTTGTACGATGCCCTGTTTTTAGTTTCAACTAGTATACCTTGAACTTCGATCAATGCCTTTGAATTACGATTTCACTTTTGGTATTCTGATCTTAACTATTCATTCTCCTTCTTTAACTCGTTCGTTATATATCTTTCGATCTACTTGCTCATTTATATCCAATGGATGATATTTCTATACACGTATACCTAATCCATCGTAATATTCTTCATTCATTGACACTTCTTGTATCAAACCTTAGGATATTTTTGTCTTTATTGACTATATAGCTTTCTTTCTCTTTTTTCTCCTATCATAGTTTAACTCCCTCTTTATACATCGCTTTCTTGCTTTCTTCGTTTATCATAACATCCTTGTCCAGGCATCTTCGTTCGTAGCATATTAGGTATCCTAAGTGTTAACTTACTTCGATCTATTCGCCAGTCCTAAAATATGGAACTCATAATTCGTATATGACTGGTATAATCTTCGTCATGAAACGTGTGCCATCCTTTCACATGTAGCATTCATGTCTTCCTTTGAAAGTTGTTATCAAGCTTGCATAGCTATCGTACAATACTCTTCGCGTTTCATCCTTCTTACCCTCATCTCGTGACCTAATACTTCGTGTACATGTCCTTATTCTTCAATTTGTTGGTCAGAATGCCCAACCGCACAGCTCTTTACACGGATTTCTAACTCCTTAACATAGTTCACGCAATCACATATACAATCCATCCTTTAACTTTATTAATCTTATATGTCATCCCATCCACATTTGCTACATATCTTACATCTTTACTTCTTATACTTTCATAGTATGTTGGCTAGGTTAGTTACTTTCAGCCGTATAAGTCTCCTACAAATAATCTTATGAAGCTGTCGCTTAGTTCTCCGTTCGACGATCGCAACAGTCAACTCCTAGTCAACCTTCTTATGAATATTGTACTTCCAATATTAAGCTGATCCGACGGTTCAATCAAAAGATATGTTGGTTTAACAATCTTCTGATATTGCGTAAAACTTGCGTCATCCATGCATAGAGAGATTATCTTCTATCTCTAAGGTTTAAGCTATAGATCGATTACCATATTCAACTTTCACTTTTCTCACTTCTATCGTCATACCATATAGAGTTCTAATCACTTCGTTCAAAGATAGTGACATCTTAGTTCACTGATCAATAGATTATACTTAACCCTTCAGGCGTACCTTATCTTTCTATATTATAATAGATCTTAGGCTTACGAATACTTTCGTGTCTTCCGAAGGTATAACTTCTCGTTCGCACCCTTGTACGCGTTCACTACGCCCTCGAGGATTGCTTGTAAGTAGATCTCGAACATTTCCCCTTCGTTACAGAGTTCTAGTCTAGGTCTACTCACATTAAAACAATTATGGTTGCAACCATTTCGAAATCTTTGAAATCCAAAGAAACTAATTCTTTTACAAAATTTGTGTTTAAATTCTTTTAAGCTTTAGTATAATTGTGCACTAGGGTGATGACGTCTCTCATCCCCAAAGAGTTGCCATAACTTACCTTTCATCTAAACATAATGCATATGATGCATGTCCTACTAATGTATGGATTCATTCATTTAATGTGTATGTAGTGATGCACTTCTATTCATGTCATGGAAATAGTACATTTCTATATTGAATCTAGGCACAATTATACTTTCAAGATTATTAAAATAGTCAATCTTTGTAAATCACGAATCTTTCACCTTGTAAGTTCTCTAAACCTTAAACTCTGTAACTCGGGAAATTCTTCAGTACTTCTGAATCTACGCCTTGTTATCTATCATCTCTTAGCGCTTATCTCGCGTGACTTTGATGGTATCTTTACACCATACAATGCTCACTACGTCAGCCTCGTCATCACGTCGTACAGTGTCAACTATCCACCTTGTACGTGATCATACTCAACGATCATAAAATATATCGATCATTCTTACATAAGCAGAATACTTTCGTACAAGTATATCGTCTAACAATCCTATCAATCATACTAATAGACTCAGATCGTAGGGAGGAGAATAAAAATCTTAAGATCAAACGAAAACTGATCAAGACATGATTCGAATCCCTATGTGTTGCAGTAGTTCCTACGTAGACTCACACCAAGAACAGTGGTATCCTGGATCAACTGCTCTGATACCACAATTGTCATGACCCAAATTATTGAGTCAAGACCGGCGCTAGGGAATGGGAGTGGTAGCTCCAAATCCCGTAGCAAGCCTAAAACCACTATAAATTTTTCGCGAATTAAATATATTATTTTATATAAAACATTTTCAGAAAACCTTTTTAAACTTTACTATTATAAACATCAAAATATCTTTATTGCTTTCTGAAAACCTTCGCGAATCATTCTTTTAGACTAGGGTCTTACCGAGCGACATCTCATGTCTAGCACTGCCCTGTCTCCAATCAATAATCGTAACCAAATCCACTTATGGCAATTGGTTAAAGAAATCAAACGGTTAAAACATGATCTTTATAAACAAATAATATATATATACTTATATCAATCAGAGTTTCCCATTTAAATGTACCGTTTGAATTTAAATCTCCCATTACATACAGACATCTACCGACTACTGCAGCTCTACAAAGAAAACGTTTCTTGACATACTCTTTCATTATCATAGACTTCCGGAATAAGGAAAGGAAGTCCGTCCTTTAAAACGCTTTGACTTGAAAGAAAGACTGTGAAGGGTCAGTATATGAGAATATACTGAGTGAGTTCATACATTTACTAATAAGTATTTTATAAATCATAAAACAATGCAATAATGTTCGAACCTCATGCAGCCAAGTATAGGATCCGACTGAAACCCTAATCCTCAAACATATTAATCGTCTATCATACAACCCAATCATTAATATCAAGTTGTGAGTCCAACTCACTGGTGGGTCCAACCCACTAGATACGGGGACTCCAGGATACACCGTAACCGAGTGCTCACTCGTATCGAAATCATATAACAAATCTCAAATTTCATAATCATAATCAACTCACAGCTGTGTCAAATAAAATCTGGTGATCACATAGTCCTATTGCCGCTCAATAGGTAGCACGTTCCTATCAGATCAATACTGGTTTCAAATCAAGCGTATGCGCTATTCGTATAAAAATTTCGCATATAAAACATGCAATTCAAACATAAAGCAATATAAAATAATTGCTCAAATATATACTTTAAAAGCAAATCGTATAAACTCACAGTGACCGGTTATCCAAAAATACTCTGGTGCTCAGAAACGTCTACCTTCCCGAGCTCCTGGTCCAGCGGCTTCTTGCCTCGCCGGGTCTAAAATTATTTTAAAATTATTGACTCACGTCAGAATCCTATTCTAAGATTGACTCTAGATTCGAGACACGACACATTACTCTATCTATTATCGTGCTTCTCACGTGTATCCCGATAAACGATATCTAATTCGTTTATAGTTCAAAATATCTCTTTTAAATCAAATATCTTTTAACCATGTTAGGTTAACATATTAACTTAATCGATATTCAATTGATTTCAGTCTCGATACGCAAACACGGAACAGGGTCTCAAAATAATACGATAGGACGAAAGGATCCAGGTGCACGTTTGCGCATTGGGGTGCACGATCGTGCACGTCCTGCTGGTGCATGTTCGTGCACCTTGGTGCACGGTCGTGCACCACACATAGGTGCACGTTCGTGCACCATTGATGGTGCACGTTCGTGCACATCGTGTGCACGATCGTGCACTTTTGTGGACGATCCCCGTAATCGTATTCTGGGGCGTTCCGACGTGCTATTAGCGTAAAAACGCTCCAAACTCATCCAAAACGCTTATTCTAAGCTTTAAACGGTATAAACCAATCTCAAAACTATTAAAACGATTATATCGTTCCGTGGCCTAAAACTTTAATTCGATATAACTTTAAATTCATCCATCCAAACAATAAAACGTCAAGCTTACCGCGATTCGCCGTCGAGATACGATCAATTCGAGCTATTGAACGTCGGAAACGGACGAGAAACGGAGATCGAGCGGCGGAACCGTAATGAAACGGCGAGAGAAATGAAAAGAGAGTCTGATGATGGTGCTGGACAATTCCGTCACTTTGAAGGTTATATATATATTTGGCTAATATTCTATTTCAATCCTTCATCTCTTTATCTTAAACCAATTCTCTTTTAAACTTTCTATTTTAACTTAACAATTATTTATTTACTTTAACTCAATTACGTACGTATTATTTATACCCAAATAAATAATACGACTCCAAAATTATTATTTTCCATCAATTATCTTTTAATCGTTATTCTCGGGCTTAATTGGCTAATTTACATTTTGGTCCTTAACCTTTTCCAAAATTACAATTTAGTCCAAAACGCATCCGCGTCCAAATTTTAAACAATCTCCGATTGACTCAAGACTTTTACCACAAATACTATAGAATATTTCGCGGACCTTGTCGAAATAATTATTATCTTGGGATTTATATTTTATTTTTTATTAATTCTCTAAGTTATTTCTTTAATTCCCGCTAAGCCGTTTAATAGATATTATTCTTTATTCCTGATATAATTAAATTAAATCCTTCTTAATTTAATTTATCGGAATTCACGACACGTGACACGACCTAATTATTCTAAAATATTTGGGGTATTACACGTTCGACCTTCGTTAAATCAAACTCTGAAAAGTGAACCAGAACGTTTAAAAGGATTAAACATATATATAGTAAAAGGTGTATGGTTTAATAAAACAATGAGACGTTTTAATGAAACCATACATTAATCAATTGATTAATGTAAAAGGACCATGAGTTGTACACAGAACAATATTCGAGTTTGAATGAGATGTCCTAAGTTAGGATTAGTTCAAACATTTTAAGTTATGTTTTGTTTATCGAGTTTAGACTTAGGAAGTCTATGCTTAAAATGTGAGTAACATTCTAATTGTGTATAGATACGACGAGTTTCAGACTGTCAAGTCAAGACACCTGGGTGTTTGACTAGTGGGCTATCAGGAGCATACATTTTGAGGGATATCTGTTCTATGAGTTTACGGTTTACTTCTATGTATTAATATTGAAAGTTCTTTATTATATTATTATAATAAATGTATCGCATATTATATAATATTATATATTTTGATTATTATACTGTTATTTTGTATAGTAGTATGAAAACTAGTATAAAAATCCGAGGAAACGAGCTACCTATTGGGTGCCAATAGGAATATGTGATCATCGGTATTAGTATGAGTTTTATGTGTCTATGTCTTGTGATTCATATGGGTATAAATTGGACATCATTTGTTTGATACATGGTAACTCGGTAAAAGCTCTCGGGACTGGGATCTCGGTAGGAGTGAAATTCTCGGGACTTGTATCCAGTGAGTAACTTGGTAGAGATTCTGGGAACTCGCAACTTGGATTTAAGAAATAGTATCAGTAACTCGGTGGAAATTCTCGAGGTTGTGCCACATGGTATTGGTAACTCGGTTGATATTATCAGGACCATTTCTCTAGGATTAATTTTGATTTGATTCGATATGGTTTGATATGAGTCTAGTGTGTAACCTGTGGCTTAGGGTTTCGATCGGATTGGATATTTGGCTATGTATTATGAACAGTTTTGATATATGCGATCTTATTTTATTGAATATGCATTAGTAAAGTGAACTCACTCAGAATGACCTCCAAATGTTTTTCTCTTTTAGGTTATCGGGTTACGAGGTCAGGCTCCATAATAATTTCGGAAGTCTTCATTTGTATCACTAGTGCTGCAAGTAGTTGGGTATCAGAAAGTTTGTCTTTTGTTTTTAGTAGTTCAACTTATTTTTATAAAGGCCTAATTATTTAAAAAAAACCCCACCTTTTAATATTTTTTCGTTTATACCATGACCTAGGAAAAAGTTCATTTGTACCCTATTTTTGATTTTTCGTTTTCAACTGTACTCTGAAATACTAAATTGATCTCATTTCATATATAAAAAAGACTAAAATAGTCCTCTAAACTTAACTATTATTCTAATAAGACATCAATTATATTAATTGTTCAAAAATACATTCTTTTCCAAAAAAAAATTAAATTAATAATAAATATTAAATTTATATAAAAAATTATTTTTTTTTTAAAATATTTCCGGACTCTTCCTCAAAGGAGGAGCACGAGCTGCTTCTTCCTCCATGGAAAGAGGAGCAGCTCAGCTCCTCCTCCATGGAGATAGGAGAAGAGATCTGCTTCTCTCCCCCATGGGGGAGAGGAGCAGATCTACTCCTTCCTCCATGGGGGGAGAGGAGCAGATCATGGGGGGAAGGAGCAGCTCGCTCCTTCCTCCCGTGAAGGAAGGAGCTGCTCCTCCTCCCTCCATGGGAGGAGGAGCATCAAAACGATAAAAAAATTAAAATAAATTAATTGGGTTCGATAAATCGTAGGAGTACGATGGTACGCCGAAAATATTTTTTTAAATAATTTATTTGTTATTAAAATATTTAAAAATAATAAATTAGAAGATTTATTTGAACATTTTTAAAGTTGGAGGACTTATTTGTATTTTTTAAAATAAGAATAAATATGGTGGAACCCTTTTATTTAGTTGTTATTAACATTTTTATCCTTAAAAAATTTATATAATCAATTGTACCCTTTTTCGGGTAGAGATGAAAATGAAAAATTAAAAAAAAGGTACAAATGAACTTTTTCCTAGGTCATGGTATAAACGAAAAAAATATTACAAGGTGGGTTTTTTTTAAGTAATTAGGCCTTTTATAAACTCTGTTATGAACTAATGTATATGATATATGTTTGAAAAGTTGTGCGTTTATCTAAAATGCCTTTACCAGTTGATTAAAATTACACTGTTAATATGTTTTAGCATTTTAGCATCGTATTAGAACCAGAGCATGTACGTTATATGAGATTGATGTTTGAGCTCTGGTTTCTAAAACACAACTATGGTTTTACGACCGCATTTTAATAAAGGTTTTAATGTGTTGCTGCAACGCAGTTGCTAAGATTTTTTTGATTTTCAAAAGCAAATAAATTGTAAAGGTTATTAGGCTTGCTATGGGTTTCGGAGCAACAACTCCCATTCCCTAGCGCCGGTCTAGACTCGAGATTTTGGGTTAAATTCGGGTAGTGACATAAACTCCGTATAGACATGAATGATTTGAAGTTTTAAGAAGAAAATTTAAATAATAAAAATTCCATAACAGAAATGGAATTGGGTTGAAAAGATAGATAAGAGAAAGTGGCTAAAAGTACACTTTAGCCCAAAATTGGAAAATAAGCTTTTAATTCCCGAAAAATAGAAATTAAATATATTATTCACGGGAATTAGTATTGATAAGAATAATATCGATAAAAGGATTATCGATAATTATTAAAATGAAATTTGGACGAAAAAGTTGGAAAAAGTGCAAGTTAGCTCAAAATTGGAATTTGAGCGTTTTTGACTAAAATTGCCAAAACAAATCATCGGAAAGTGAAAGTTAGATATATGAAGATAATATTATTTATCTGGAAATAAATAATACGGAATTTATCAGACCTAAAAGATTTAGCGTTCAACGGACTAAATTAGACGAAAGAAAAGTTACGGATTGCGAAGTAAGGAGGTGGCAAACTTAAGGATCAAAGAGGGATTTTTGCCATAAATATAAAAACAAAGAAATTAAGTTTAAATCAGCCAAGAACACATTTCTCTGGCTGAAATAAGAAGAAACCCGTATGTGTTCTTCCCCAAATACATTAAACCTTCAAATTGCCATATCTTTCTCGTTTCTCAACAGAATTGAGCGATTCTCGCGGCTACGGAACGAGGAAAGGATCCTCTTAAATTAAGGTAAGGATGAGTGATTTTGGTTAGGTTTCAGCTGAATTATTTCGGTTTTGGTGATTTAATATGTGTTTTCTGTGATTGATGTAACTAAGGTGATTGAGCTTGAAATAGATGATTAGGATGGTGAATTTGATGGCTAGGGTCTTCGGCTTTGATCATCAAGGTGATCTCTTGATTTTCTGAAATTGGTCATATATAGAATGATGAATTTAAGTGATAATTGAATAGGTGTTTAAGCAATTACATGTAGCTTAGTGATGATTGGTATTAGCTTGTATGAATGATGTTATGTTTGATAAATTTTGGAATGAATTGATGATGATAGGCTCGGCCGTGATTAAGGCTATGAGTATAAGGTTCCATTGATGATTGTAAGCTTGCCATGGAGTTATTAGAGCTGAATGTTAGTGAGTTTATATATTGAACATGGTTTGAAGATGTTGCAGTATATGTGCAGCAGAACAGCCATGTCGTGGAGACAATATCTCGAGCTATGGAGTTCCAAATTAAGTTCCGTTTGTTGGTACCCAAACGTAAGAGTGTCTTCTAAATATGTCTAGGGTTAATGTTTTGTGGATTCGGCCTCTAAGTGTCCCAAATAGATCAGAAAATTACGACACGCGTAACAATTCTGATTTTCTGAACAGCCCAAGTTAATAAGTTAAGGGCTAGTTTCCGACACCTTCGGGTGCTAGTATTAGTCTGAGACCTAAACAAAACTTGTAGAGGAAATTCTGAACTTTAAGAATGTCAGTTTCGTTTAGAGGTCGGACTATAACATAATGTTGTATACTATATGAATATTACTTGAACGCATCATAAATGTGTATTGTTTGGATTGTTGGATTGGGTTGCATTTGTTCGGATGGTATCGATTTGGATTGGATGGTTTTGGATTGAATTGTTTGGATTGTTTGTATACGGATTGGATTGGTTGTTTTGTATATGGGTTGATTTGTATTGTTTGGATTGGATTGTTTGTATTGGCTTGAATTGATTGGACTGGTTTGTGTCGTTTGAATACGACTTAATTCCTTTGAAATGATTTGTCTTGCATTGTATTGTTTATATTGCTTTATGCTTATATTTCAATAATTATTGAGAATTGATAATAGTCGTTGGTTGCCTAAAATGACGATTTGGGCCAACGACGTGAGAATGAGTTATTGGTTATCTAAAAGGCAATTTGGGCCAATAACATAATGTTGGTTGCCTATAAGGCGATTTGGAACATCATTATGATAATTCAGTTATTGGTTGCCGAAAAGGCAATTTGGGCCAATAACATAATTTTGGTTACCTATTAGGCGATTAGGGCCAATATTGTGATAATTCAGTAATTGGTTGCCTAAAAGGCGATTTGTGCCAATAACGTAATGTTGGTTGCCTATAAGGTGATTTGGGCCAACATTGTGATAATTCATTTATTGGTTGCCTAAATGGCGATTCAGGCCAATAACAGTATGTTGGTTGCTTAAAAGGCGATTTGTGCCAACATGTAAATTACATATATAATTGTATATCCTTATAAAATCTTGATTTTGATTGGAATTATTCCCGAGAATTGTGTTTGTATAGGGAAGATCTGTTATCCCAAGATCTGTGTGGTGGGGGGATCCTAGACTTTGTGTTTGGGGGATTTATCCCATAATTTGTGATGGATCGGAAAGGAAATACCTCTGTAAGCCTAGGTTAATACCTAGAGCGATATAAGTCAAAGATTAAGACTTGTTTGAATTTCCTATTTGCCATTTGAATTGTTTGAAAGTATATGTGTATGAAAAGTTTGTATTTGCACAAAATGGTTTTAAAAAGGTGATGCTATTTTGATAATAGAGTGAGTAACGTGTAACTCACTTAGCATAAAGCTGATTCCCCCACAGTGTTTGTTTTCAGGTACATAGACTTTGGACTTTTCTAGAAGTCCATTCTTTGATCGGAAGTCAATCTTGAAGTATACAGTCCCGACTTTCGTACTTGCTGCAGTAGTATTTTGTCTGATCATAGTTGTGGTCTAGTATAGTATTTTCATATGATGTCTTTGTAGTTATATATGCTTTGTACACGGAAGGTAAATACCCGTGATGATATGGTTTTGAACACTAGTATGTTTCGGGCAAGTACGTAAAAGATACGGAAACAGGAAGCCCAAGTATTTTGTATCAAGAACTTACTAGTGTATAAATATGTGTGTGTAAATGCTTCCGCTTATATGGTCAATGTATGATTGATGTTTTGCAAAAAAGTTTTAGTGAATATTAGGCTTGCTACGGGATATGGAATAACCATTCCCATTCCATAGCGCCGGTCGCGGCTCGTGATTTCAGGTCGTGACAGTATCAGTAAGCGTTAATATGTTGGATACTGAAGTAATTCAAGGTAAGCAACGTCTAAATATGGTCATAGACAATTGGAGACAGCTCGTATAAAGGATGTTCCATCCTAACTTGCGGTTACTCAGAGAGGTATCGCTATCCACATACATGTAATATCTTTTAGAACCACTATTAACTCCATATACTCTGAATAAAAATCTTAAACTCCCACTCTTGTACACTTTCATTGTTCCTTCGTGAATCACTAGCAGCTTGATCTCGAAAATTTTACTTTCCTTACAAATTTCTTGTCTAGATATACTTGCACATTAAATAAAGAGCAAATTACTATGAGGCTCCTCATATTTTATATAATTCACACTTTAGTCCCTCTTGTTTGAAAATAAAACAAATGGTCCATCTCTTTTGTTTCTATCAACGATTTAGTCCTTCCGTTTATTTTCGGTGTTAGTCAACAAAATCAATAAAATTATATGGTCCCCCACTTTTATTTATTTCCAACAATTTTGTCCCTCACTTTTATTTTTGTAAATGATTTATCCCTCTGGTTTGAAAATTAATTTACTCCTAAGTCCTTTTACTTCGTTGACTAACACCAAAAATGGACGGAGGGACTAAACAGTTGATGAAAACAAAAGTGAGGGGCCATATCGTTCATTTTTTAAACAGAAAGAACTAAAGTGTGAATTATATCAAATGTGGGGGGTCTCATAGTAATTTTCTCTAATATAAATCGATTTGAAAACATTTTAATTGTCTTTGAAATTCAAAGAAATGACTTACTACAAAATTCATATTCAATCCCTTTAAACATTAGTATAACTGTACAGCAGGGTGATGACGTCTCTCATCCCCAAAGAGTTGCCACAAATCATCTTTTTGTCTGGACAGAATGCACATGATGCATGTCCTACTAATACATGTGTTCATTTATCATTCTTTCCGTTAATTATGTATGTAGTGATGTAGTTATATTTATGTCGTGGCAATCATACATAATTATATCAGGTCTAGGCACAATTATGTTTTCAAAATCGTTTAAACAAATAACCTTAATAAGTTATAAACTTTTAGTTTATAAGTTCTCAAGACCGTAAACTCTCTAACTAGTAAGTTCTTCCACTTTTCTGAATCCATGCTTTTCCATCAATCATCCTTGCCACTACCATCGAATGACTCCGGCAGTATCTTCACGTTATACATTGCAGAATACATAAGCCTTGTTATTGATTCGTATAAATGGTAATCGTTTATCTCGCACGCACTAATACACATATATCGTAGACTTGTATCCCAAACAGGTTGGCTGGAAAAGTTAGAAAACAAAAGAATACGTGCAAAAGACATGACTCAAATCCTATGTGTTGCAGTATTTTCTAGGTACTCAAACCACATAACGCATAATGTATATAACAATGGCCTAGGATTCAAAACCATTGCCCTGATACTAACTTTGTCATGACCAAAATCTATGAGTCGAGACCGGCGCAAGGGAATGTGAGTGGTAGGGCATTACCATACCACCGGGCGAGAGAGCGCCTCCGATGGTGGGCAGCATCCTTGCCGCTTGTCTAACAACAAGTCTCTTCTTTAACAAAAATTGACCTACTTCGTAAATTCTCGTTAAAGAGGGCGAAAACTGTAGACACCTAATTTTCGAACAGGTAAAGAGTGATAAGGAACTGAAGCGTCCAATGATGATTTCCAGAGAAATCCATTCGGGGGACGAGCTTTGGATTTGCTTGCTGGAATCTAAGCAGGCACAGTATGTGCACAATTGTGAACTTGGAGGATTAAAACGTAATTAGGTGTAAATAGCCCATACAAATCCAAAGAAATTGTAATATAAGTATAGAAATTGGACTAATTGCAATATCTTAATAGTTTATGTGTTAATTTGAAAGTTTGACAGACTGAAATTGACCATGACCAAACTTATAGGGCCAATGGAACCTTTTGTTAACACTTACGGGCACAAAAATACACTTTTAACACTCTTTTACCTAGCTAGCAAGTCTAAATCCGAATTTAATTAAAAAAATAGTGTTTCTAGCTGATAACGCAGCACATCTAGTAGGGGCGAAGCAACCTCGCCAGTAACGAACATCACTAAGTCAAGCATTTCACCGACCGCGTAACAATGTCCGACCTTCTCGAAATCGTAGATCACATGACTTGGGGGGTCACCGGATCGATGGGCATTTCAAACATCATCCGAGACATTCGTGTCCGATAAGGTCGGACCAAGGATTTTATCCGGGCTCCGAGTCGTATTCAACTCAGACCCAAGCCGAGCTCCGAGTTCATAAACCCGAAAGATCGGACCATAAGACCCGAGCTTGGAGATATTCTCAAATACAAGAACCATGATAACTTGGTCCCCAAGTTATCTGAGCTTCAGGGTCTGACCGGGCTCCGAGGTCTTGCCCAGAAGCACACGCTCGTGTACCAGATCCTGGGACCACAGAAGATCTTCTGACAGGTACGTGAGGAATGTTCCCTCTGACACACCTAACAAACCGCACCTCTTGCAGGGATATTCTTCCACGTAGGCATAACTGAATTCTGGGACCACTGTGCTCACAGCCTGCCAGCAAGGCAGGTTTGTCCTTAAACCCTAACTATAAATAGAGGGTTTAAGGACAAACCCTAGGTAACTTCTTTTCTCTATTCTCAGAATTACTCTTTCTCTTCTTCTTCTTCCCCTACTTGAAATACTTACTTGAGCGTCGGAGTGAACGTCCGGTGACCCCCACCGGAGTTCCTTCTGACCTCTGTTCTGTTTGTGGTGTGCAGGCTGATAGAAGATCGGATTCCAGTTAGTGATTTATCACTTGGCGCCGTCTGTGGGAAACGTTTTGTATCCCCTGTTCTGCTCTTGTTCTTTTGACGTTGCTGATCAGATCTTGACAAGAAACAATGGCTGATGATCCTGTTTTGGACAGGGTAGACCCTCTGGGAACTACAGTTACCGACACTAACTTGGTTGGTGGAGTTTCTGCTAGTGGTCGGACCTCTGTGATCACTGGCTTAACTCCTTCGGCAAATGCTCAGGTTGGAGGATCCAGGGCCTCCGGCAGTGGAGCTGGTTTTGTGCCTTTGTATGGATTGGAAAACTATCATAGGGCAAACCCTTTTACTTCAGATGCAAGCCACACCAACTTATCCACCCCTGGAGCCACCGTGCCTCAGAGTTTCCTCCACAATACTTTGTCTCCCACTCAACTCAACTTCCCGGTAGACGCTACACTGGTGGCTACGGGAACAGGAACAACTTCTGGGCAAGATATACCTCCGGCGGTCTTACAAGCTCAAGAATATTTAGAATACATGGCTCGCCAACTGCATCAGGCCCAGCAGATGCATTTTGCAGTCATGTCCCAGTATTACCCAGGTTACCGCCCCACGGCAACCCCCGTGGCCCCTCCACCCCGAGCTGCTGAGTCTCGGGATGGTCGTCCTCCGAGAGAAGAAGGTCGGAACGATCACCCACGACCAAGACCTAGGGGTCCAACAGAGCATCAAGTGCCAAGAGGCGAAGACCACCGTGACACTAACCTGCCGAGAGACGAAGGTCGGCACGATCGCCCTCTGCCGAGAGACGAAGGTCGGCACGATCGCCCTCTGCCGAGAGACGAAGGTCGGCACGATCGCCCTCTGCCGAGAGACGAAGGTCGGCACGATCGCCCTCTGCCAAAAGACGAAGGTCGGCACGATCGCCCTCTGCCGAGAGACGAAGGTCGGCACGATCGCCCTCTGCCGAGAGACGAAGGTCGGCATGATCGCCTTTTTCCGAGAGACGAAGGTCAGAATGATCCTCCTCTTCCTCGTAGGGAGAGGGTGCAAGAAGAGAATCTACCATCGAGGACACAGCGCGGAGACGCTGGCTTGGGGAGGGGAGACCCAGACCCGGAGGCAGATCCTCTACGGACCGCGAGAGCAGGAGTTCCACCGGTCAGGAGAAACGGGGCGGAAAGTGTTCACATCTCGGGTGCAGCGTCACAGCATCAGAAAACTCTGTATGATGAAGTCACTCGTCTTGTCCAGGCTGAGCTGGATAAGCATAAAGGGCACAAGGCAGAATCTCGACCTTTCACTACCTGTGGCATTGCTAGCCCCTTGTCAAAGGCTATATGAGATGACCCATTTCCAGATAAGTTTAAATATCCGCCCATTGACAGATATAACGGTAAATCCGACCCGATGACTCATTTAAGTTGCTTTCAGGTTGCCATAGGAGTCCAAAGTGTCTCAGACGCCACGGTGTGCAAAGTGTTCCCTTCAACATTGAGTGATGCCGCGCAAAAATGGTACCAGAACCTCAAGGAGGGCTCTATTACTAGCTTCAGGGAGCTCGCTATGGCCTTCAAAACTCACTTTGCTCAGAGCATCGAGCGAAAGAAAAGATCCAGTGATCTGAAAAAATGTTTTCAAAAGCAGGGAGAAAGTTTGAAAGCTTACATTGCTCGGTTATATGCCGAGGCAATCATGATAGAAGATTTGAACGATGATACTTCCATTGATGCTATGAAAGATAACACCAGCATGCAAGTCTTCCGAGATAGCCTGATCACCAACCCGGTTGACACTTACACCGAATTGATGGACAGGGCTTGGAACTATATCAATCTTGACGAGGAAAGACAAAGGAAGGCTTATGGGATGGCTAGCCCGGTTCCCAGTAAAACGCAGAATGTTCAGGGATCTAGCCGCAGTCAAGATCGGTACCGACCTCTGAATGAGACTTCGGGGTACAGGGGTAACAAGCCGTTCAATGCTCAACCCAGTCCGCCTAGCACGGGGCCTGGTACGAAGCCGAGTTTCAGCATTGGGGGAGGAACTGAAGGATACGTCGACCGAGCAGGGGTACCGAGACAATATGTACCACTTAACACTCCAAGGGAGCAGATTCTGTCCTGGATCAAGCACAATAATGAAGAGATTCGTTATCCACCGAGGCTAGTAAAAGATGGAGACCGATCCAAGTTCTGTGATTTCCATGATGGCTATGGCCACGAAACAGAGGAATGTGGGCGTTTGCGGAGTGAGATAGACAAGCTAGTTTGCCAGGGACGATTACAACATTTTATTGTGGCCAAAGAGGGCCAAGACCGAGGAAATACGAGGGTCAACTCGGTCAGGTCGGAGCCCGGGGGGAGCAGGGAAGCCCAATCCCCATCAAAGAAAACACAAGTCACGGGAGTGATCAACACTATCTCAGGAGGAACTTTGGAATCCGAGTATGGTCGAAAACACAGAAAGAAAAAACAAAAGATGGTCATGTCGGTATCTACGGGGTCGCCATGGCCTAACATTGTTTTCGGGCCAGAGGATGCGAAAGGAGTAGAATTTCCTCATGAGGACGCTTTGATTGTATCTGCCATCATCGGATCAAAATGGGTAAAACGATTGCTGGTGGACGATGGTAGCTCGGTTAACTAGTTAACTCTGTCAGTCTTTTTGACGATGGGAGGATCCAAAACTGATCTTAAACCAGTAAACATTCCCCTCCTGGGGCTGGGAGGAGCTCCGGTCACCCCAGAAGGCATGGTCGAGCTAGACTTGGAGCTCGGTATCGAAATACCCCAGGAGGACGGAACAGAGGGTATCCTGGCGGAACCAACACAGAAGGTACGTTCACTTTTCATGATAGTTGACATGCCTCTAGCATATAATGGTATTCTTGGTAGACCTATGATGTATAGCACAGGTGCATTGACTAGTATTCGTTACCTGATGATGAAAATCCCAGTGGAAAACGAGGTCATAACTATTAGGGGAAATCAAACCCCATCTAGACAATGTTACATGGCAACTATGGACAGCACGGTGGAAACGATGAACATCGATACACCGGAGCTGCTCCTCAGAGAGAAAAAGGCTCAGAAACCCCGTGAAAACTTAGAAACGATTGAACTTACAGAGGGATCCGAGATGTGTGTAAAGCTGGGGGTAGATTGGCCAACCGAACACCGGGAAGCTATCATAGCTCGGATAAAACAGTATGTGGAGGAGTTTACCAACAAGCCAGAGGATATTGGGGGGGTAGACCCGAACATAATCTCGCACAAGTTAAACGTGGATGCTAAGTGCAAGCCGGTCAAGCAAAAGAAAAGAACTTTCTCTCTAGAGAAACAGATTGCTATTCGAGACGAGGTGGAGAAGCTTTTGAAAGCCGGGTTCATCAGGAAAGTGGACTATCCTGAGTGGCTGGCCAATGTGGTCTTGATCAAGAAGTCTAACGGTAGATGGAGGCTCTGTATAGATTTTACTGATCTAAACAATGCCTGCCCAAAAGACAGTTTCCCTCTGCCGAACATTGACCAACTGGTGGACGCAACGTGCGGATTTGTGGTCTATGCTTTCCTAGATGCCTCTCAGGGATATCACCAGATCCCGATGAACAAAGACGATGAAGAAAAGATAGCGTTCACCACGGATCTAGGGACATATTGCTACAAGAAGATGCCTTTTGGTTTGAAAAATGTTGGGGCAACCTATCAAAGACTCATGAATCATGTTTTCAAAGATCAACTGGGCAAGAACGTCGAGGTTTACGTAGATGATATAGTCGTGAAATCCAGAGGGATCGAGGATCACGCATGGGACCTGGCAGAAACTTTCGAAAAGCTGAAGGGTTTCAACCTCAAGCTGAACCCGGAGAAGTGTGTTTTTGCCGTCCGGTCTGGGAAATTTCTTGGGCACCTCATCTCGGAGAAAGGCATCGAGGCGAACCCGGAGAAAATCGAGGCAGTAATGAACATGAAAGCCCCAAGCTCGGTAAAAGAAGTGCAAAAGTTGAATGGAAGAGTCACGGCACTGGGTAGGTTCATGAGCTGTTCAGCCAAACGATGTTTGCCATTTTTCAAAATTCTGAAGAATACAAAGAATTTCAAGTGGACAGAGGAGTGTAATACAGCTTTTGAAGAGCTGAAGGTTTACCTCAGCACACCCCCAGTGCTAGGTAGACCCGAGCCAGGAGAAATCTTATACTTATATCTCTCGGTGAACGATGAGACAGCAGCGGCAGTCCTGGTGAAGGAAGATAAAGGTCTGCAAACCCCAGTTTACTATCTCAGCAGGGTCCTGAAAGGCCCGGAGGTCAGATATCCAAAAATTGAGAAATTTGCTTTGGCATTGAAAGTGGCGGCGGAAAAGCTAAGGAGATATTTCGAAGCTCACATCATCGTAGTACGGACGAACCAACCTCTGAGAAAGGCGTTGCAGAGGCCGGAAATGTTAGGACGGCTGGTCAGCTGGTCGGTCCAGTTGGGAGGATACCACATCCGGTATGAACCGAGACCAGCTCTGAAAGCACAAGTATTGGCAGATTTCATAGCCGAGACCACAGTGAGTGACCAACCTGAGGAGGCTGATGAACAACTTCTACTGTGGGTCTTAGAAGTCGATGGGGCATCAAATCTGGAAGGATCTGGGGCAGGCGTAGTCTTGAAAGGTCCTCACGGAGTCACACTCCGAAGCTCAGTGAAATTCGATTTCCCGGAATCTAACAATGCCGCGGAATACTAGGCTCTGTTGATCGGATTAAGAATGGTAAACGTGGTCAAAGCCGAGCATGTAACGATAAGGAGTGATTCTCAGTTGGTCGTTTGTCAAAGCCTGGGTACTTTCGAAGCGCGGGATCCAGAAATGAGAAGATACGTGGACAGAGTCAAGTTCTTCTTGAACAAGATTCAGGACCTCGGAGGAAAATGGGTGATAGAGCAAGTTCCCCGTTTGGAAAATCAAGAGGCTGACGTACTAGCCAAAGCAGCAACAGTGAACAAAAAGATACCGGGGGTCCATTTCTCTATTCAAAAGCATTCCAGCATCGACAACCACTAAACCATTTTTCTAACTCAGCCTTTAGAAAATTGGATGCAAGGCATAGCCCACTACCTGATGGACGGAACTCTGCCATAAAACAGAGACAAAGCATACAAAATCTTGCGACAAGCCCCGTACTACGCGTTCCTCGACGGGGTCTTACACAGGAAGTCATTCACCCACCCGTGGTCGAGATGCCTAACAGCAGAGGAAGGCGAGTATGTTCTGAGAGAAATACATGAAGGTATTTGTGGGGCACACATAACTCCTCGCATGTTGGCAAAGAAAGCAGTGTTGCAGGGATACTACTGGCCACTGATGGTCAGGCAGGCAGAGGAGATAGTAAAAAAGTGTGAGAACTGTCAGAGGCATCAGAACGTCCGACATGCTCCCACCATAGAGCAGTGTCCTATTACCAGTCCTTGGCCATTTGCAACATGGGGAATTGACATCCTGGGACCTTTCACGCCAACCACGGGGCAGAAAAAGTTCTTGATAGTGGCAGTAGATCACTTTACAAAGTGGATCGAGGTAGAGGCAGTAAGTACCATCACCGAAGCTCGGATCAAGGATTTCTTCTGGAGGCAAATTGTGTGTCGTTTCGGGATACCCAGAGCGTTGGTAGCCGACAACGGAAAGTACAATTGCCGAGCCTTCAAGGAATTTTGCAACGATTTGCACATTGACCTGCGTTTCACTTCGGTGGTTCATCCGCAAAGCAACGGAATGACCGAAGTAACCAACCGGACAATCCTAAAAGGGCTTAAGGCCAGGCTGGGGGAGTTTGATAAACAATGGCTGGAAGAGCTACCTAAGGTTATATGGGCTTACCGAACCACCCCAAGGGCAGGCACAGGAGACACCCTGTTTTCTCTGACATATGGGTGTGAGACAATGATACCAGTGGAAATTGGGATGCCAACTTTAAGGGTCCAGTTCTTTGATGAAGCCAAGAACGAGGAAGAGCAGAAGTTATGCTTAGACCTGTTGGAAGAGCGAAGAGAGCAGGCAGCGCTGAGAATCGAAGCATACAAGCAAAGAATGGCTAAGTATCATAACAAGAGAGTTAAGCCCCTGAGTTTCCAAGTCGGAGATCTGGTCCTGAGACGGGCAGATATTGCTAAGGGAAATGCTGGAGTGGGAAAGCTCAAACCCGACTGGGAAGGCCCATATCGGGTCACTGAGGTCGGACGAGAAGGAGCTTACAAGATAGCACACATGTCAGGCAGAGTGCTCCCAAGAACTTGGAACTCCCAGGTTCTTCGGAAGTACTATCAGTAGTCACTTGTTTTTCTTTCGAGGTACCTAGGGGTTTTTTCACTTATGTTTGAGTTAGGCTTTTGTAAAACTCAAACATAAGTTTTTCCCCTCAATGAATAAAAACGTTTAAAAAGAATTCATGCTTTTCTTTCAAAACCCGAGCAATCTACTCGGTAAAAACATCTACGGGCTATGTGCCACCAGCGGGCTATGTGCCATCCACGGGCTATGTGCCACCAGCGGGCTATGTGCCATCCACGGGCTATGTGCCACCAGCGGGCTATGTGCCATCCACGGGCTATGTACCACCAACGGGCTATGTGCCACCTACAGGGTATGTAACATCCACGAGCTAAGTACCACTTACGAGCAATTTTGACCCCGAGCAATAACAACCCCGGGCTATCCAGAAACAGTAGATTATTAACAACGAGCAACTTGTTTAAGCCTGATCTCGGAATAGCAAAGAACCTATACTAGCATATTTCTCCCAAATCTGAGTCAAGAATCCATGAAAAAAGCTAGAAAATTCACACTACCGAAACCAGCTCGGAAACCAAACCAAGTTAGTCATGAAAACATGTTGTCACATACATAGTCAAAATTTTCAAAAATATAAAAACATGGAAAAATTCATTCAAAAAGACAAGTATATACAAAGGAAAATATTCAATCTTGCAAAAAAAAAAAGAGCTCAGAGCTCAATATTCAGGAATTACAAGAGTAAGAAAAATAAAATTGTTCAAAATTTACAAGGAACTAAAAAACTATCTAGGGGGGTTGGAGCCCGGATCCTGGTCATCCGCAAGGTAGTCCTCGATGTCGGCGGGCATATCATAGTCCTCGGGCAGCTCCTTGGCCCGCCGACCCAGCTCTTCGATGTCCAGACTAAAATCTGAAACATCCACCTCGGCTCCAAAGCGACCCCGGATGTATTCACCCGCTTGGACCTCGCTGACATAGAGAATGCGGCGGAAGTCTTCATAAACCGCCTCTTCCCGGTCGGTGACTTCTTTCACTTTGGCCTCCGCCTTCTCAGCCCCGCTGGGTGACCTCAGCAATCTGCTTCTTCTGGTCAGTCACTGTCGCCCGAAGACCTTTCGAAGCAAGCTCATTCCGAGTGGTCATGTCAGCCAGCTGCTTTGTAAAGTCCTCTCGAGCCGAGGTCTTCTCGTTCTCGAGTTGAGTCACCTCAGCTCGGAGTTTCTCTAGCACACCGAGGTCCTCAGCTCGGCGATCTTCAGAGCTCTTTAGTTGAGACTCCAATGTAGCGACCAGGGCAGCCCCCTCAAAAGCTTTCTTTTCTGCCTCGGTTGCTCGCCTCTCGGCCTCCCGTGCTTTCTTCTTCTCAGTCAAAAGAAGATCCTTAGCCAAAGTTAGGTCGATCTCCACCTTGCTTTGGTTTTGATCGGCCATGTAAGCCATCTGAGAAGCCTGAGAAAAAGAAAAAAAAACTCTAAGTTAAAATGAAAACAACAGAACAAATACAAAGATAAAAACACAAAACAGTTACCTGGAGACAAAAGGACGAGACCACAGCCCACAAGTTCTCGGGTTTGTGGGACTTGTAATGATCTCGGTCAGCGGGCAGTGTAGTGACCCGAGCAACATCCCCCGCAATGACTAGATCATGCAGGGTCGCAGGTCGGCCGTCGTTGTGCCTGCTAACCCACTCGGCGAAGCTCGCGCGAGTGATAGTCTAGGGACCAGGAGCAGTAGTGCTCGACCCCGAGGAAATCTCAGGGAGGTCCGGCACCCGGGTCGGAGGAGCCCGGGAACTTTGACCAGCAGCTACGGGAGTTGCTCCCCGGGGATCAGTTGGGCCCCGAACTGGACCATCCACCGTCTCGGTGGAGTCAAGATTCACGAACGGGATGTCCCCGATCGGTTCGGCACCCACCGGCACCTCAATCCCCTCCGGTAAACGAACTCGGAGGGGGACATCATCCATACCCTGCAAGGGCTCTTCAGGAACGCCCTTGGCAGCAGGCGACTTGGGCACCTCGGCAGCTTGGGGAGGTGGAGGAGGAGCCGGTGTAACATTTCGGCTCGCCGGCCTCTTTCTTTTCTTGCCTGCCAGCTTGCCCAGGTCAATGCTATTCACTGCAATAAAAAATATACACGACGAAGTCAGTATCACACAAATGACAAAGTTCAATGTAAAAAGCAGCAAGACAAACTGGACATATATGTAAAAAAAAAAAAAAACAAACAACAACAACAAAAGCTAAACTAAATCAAAAAGGGACAAGTGACAAACCCCCAGCACCGGGCACCGAGTTCTTCCAATATTCGAAATCAATTTTTGGGCACAAGTCATCATCTCGTGCTTTCTTTCCCGGAGGAGCATCATCTCGAAGAATCAGGATGTCTCTATCCTCCAAGGGGCCCGGGATGTGGAACTACTTCTCCGGTTTATAGCATTCCGTCACCCACGAGGTGACCATCCTGTCGAACGCTTAGGGATGAGAAATTTGAAAGTAGTCCTCTTTGAAATCCCGGAGGGAATCAATCACCCCATAGATCAGGCCTCCGGGAACGTCTTTTCTTTCACTCCGGAACCGCATATACGCGAAGTGGTTCCGGTCTTTCAAAGTCATGAGGTATAAGCAGCAGAATAGCCTCATGCTAGGCACTACCCCGGTCTTCTCACAGAGCTTCAGAAAGCAACTGTAGTGCCGCACCCCGTTAGGGTGAATCTGCGACAAGGGTACCTCAAAATACCGGCTTAGCTCTTTGTAATGCTCGAGAAGCGGAAGCCGAATCCCGGACTGCAGATGCTCCAGAGTTAGCATGATAGTATTCGCCGGGGGAACATCGTTCAGCCTCCTCCGTTCAGGGACCAAGGAGAGCTCATATTCTGCAGGGATGTCAAAAGCTCCTCGAACAGCTTGCAAAAAACCCACAGTACACCGCGAGGCCTTGATATCGCGATCACCAGTCTTCTCACCGACACCTGGGGCGGTATCTTTCCCTTTCCCTTTCTCGAGCTGTGAAGATCGGGAAGGACCAGTCTCTTCTACCTCTGGGGTGTTACCTCGGAGAGGACGAACGACAACGAATTCCATAGATGGTTCGTCTGTGCCCATGTCGTGGTCGTCATACCCCCTCCCTTCTTCACGATCTGAGGTTTCACCCGACATACCTAAAGACACAGAAACTAGCTCGGATGAGACAAGTTCCAAAAGGGGAAAAACAAGATAAACTTGCAAAGAGTTTAAAATATGGATCAAAAAGGGATTTCTAAGGGGTGAAACCATCAGAACATGAAGAACACAGATGAATTTCCAGATTTCCGGAAATTCATCTCCCAAACCAAAAAATCATAAAACACAGAACAGAGGATGTATCTAGAATATCAGAAACACTAAACAAACAATAGGCAAACATCTGGAACCTTTTCCAAACACATGAACACAAACAGTGAACAACCAAAAATCAAATCAAACATAGCCAAACACGAAACAAGCTAAACAATGAATCATCAAAACTCAGCAAAAACCAGATACATTAACTCAGGAAAAAACTCAGTAAAAACGCAAGAACGCACATTCAAACCAGAAAAATAGAAAATTCAATAGAACAAGTCAGAAACACTCACTTGTACACGAAGCGAAGAAAACTCTTGAAGAAAATGGAAAAGATGAATCAGCGGGCGAAGAACAACAGCAAAGTTTCAGCAACTCCAAACTCAGAACCAGCGAAGCCTTCAACAATGTTACACAGAGAAATAGGAGCTTCCAACAGCGAGAGGCATGGGCAGATCAGAGATTGAAAAATGCAGAAAAGAGAGGAAAACTGGAGAAGACGAAGAACTCAGAGAGAATGTAAAAAGTTTCTAAGTTTTTGAAAACTGAAATTTATAACTGAAAAGAGAGGGAAATTGAAAGGACACGCCTTTAATTTTTCTCTCTCTTCCCATTCAAAACGTCTCCTAGGAAATTGCACTAGCAATAACTGCTAGACACGTGGCTGAAACGTGCGCAGAAGCACAACCGCCATCCAGGACACCCACCCCAACAGCTGTCATGAACGCCAACTCGAAAGGACAGGTCCTTTCACATCACCATACCCCTCTAGCTAATCCCCCTGACATGCGGCTCGGTGTCAGAACTGCTTGGCAATAAGACAATCACGTGACCTGAGACCTCGGTAAACACTACCAGCTCGGACATAAATATCCGACATACTGAGGGGGGACTAGTGATAACGCAGCACATCTAGTAGGGGCGAAGCAACCTCGCCAGTAACGAACATCACTAAGTCAAGCATTTCACCGACCGCGTAACAATGTCCGAGCTTCTCGAAATCGTAGATCACATGACTTGGGGGGTCACCGGATCGATGGGCATTTCAAACATCATCCGAGACATTCGTGTCCGATAAGGTCGGACCAAGGATTTTATCCGGGCTCCGAGTCGTATTCAACTCAGACCCAAGCCGAGCTTTGAGTTCATAAACCCAAAAGATCGGACCATACGACCCGAGCTTCGAGATATTCTCAAATACAAGAACCATGATAACTTGGTCCCCAAGTTATCAGAGCTTCAGGGTCTGACCGGGCTCCGAGGTCTTGCCCAGAAGCACACGCTCGTGTACCAGATCCTGGGACCACAGAAGATCTTCTGACAGGTACGTGAGGAATGTTCCCTCTGACACACCTAACAAACCGCACCTCCTGCAGGGATATTCTTCCACGTAGGCATAACTGAATTCTGGGACCACTGGGCTCACAGCCTGCCAGCAAGGCAGGTTTGTCCTTAAACCCTAACTATAAATAGAGGGTTTAAGGACAAACCCTAGGTAACTTCTTTTCTCTATTCTCAGAATTACTCTTTCTCTTTTTCTTCTTCCCCTACTTGAAATACTTACTTGAGCGTCGGAGTGAACGTCCAGTGACCCCCACCGGAGTTCCTTCTGACCTCTGTTCTGTTTGTGGTGTGCAGGCTGATAGAAGATCGGATTCCAGTTAGTGATTTATCACTAGCTAATCCTAATTCCTTAAGCTCTATCACTTCACACACTTTCATCCTAGAATATTCTAGAAGATTCTAGGAAACCCTAGGTCATACCATTCCTCTATAAATACTGCTATTAGTCAGCTTAGTCAAAGGTGGGAACAGAAAGGTAAAAATCATAGACCAAAAGATCGAACACCCTTAGCAAACCCTAGGCCGAATATTTTCACACACGCCACACCCAAATCGCACTTGAATTCAGTCCTGAAAACAACTAAGATTGCTTTGATTCTCCAAGAATGCAAGCCTGCACAGACTCAAAGCTGGATTCCATATCCAATTTGCCAGTAAACGAGCCAAGAATTCAGACTGGTAATTCTAAGGACCCTCTATATTTATTCCTTTGATTTGCCATGCCATGAATATCATAATTGATGTAATTGCGAATTTTAGGGTGTATGTTAGCTTATGTGTTAATTTTAGCCATAAAATTGCCATATTTAGCTCAATCATTAATGCCAAATTGCCATGAAATCGGTAAAAAAAGCATGTTAATGACTGATTTTATGTGTTTAATGTGTTCAAATTCGGAAACCTAGTAAATTGTAGCTCTTAGGATGCATTCTATATGCAATTTTAAGCTTCTTTACCATGAAAAACCAATTTTCGAAGTTGCTGCCCAAAAATTAATTTTGTTTAAACGAGCTTTAAACACTTTGATTATGCCATATTTTGATGGCTCCTTAGTTCCCTAGATTCGCTCCTAGATCCTTCCAAACGTTATTCGAACTTCAAAACGTGTTTCCGGACTCATCCGGACTTCGAATCAGGCCCACTTTGAACTCAGACATAGATAATTTAGTGTAGAATCATATTCTGCATTGTAACGGGTCAAACCAAATGTAAAACAGACTCGGAATTCCAAATATGTAGCAGTGTATAAACCGGCCCACGAGCCCGAGGCCTAGCAAACCAGCAACTTCTAGAGTCGATCCGGGCTAACCCAAACTCGGAATCGACTCCATATCAAACCAATGGAACCAGATCGACGAGATGCACAACTGTCATGAATAACTGAGCGAGAGCCCATTCTGACCAGATTGATGGTCAAACCCCGCTCGAGTGCCATGCACTCAAAGTCAACGAGGTTGAAAAGTATCTCTAACCTTGTATGTATATCCAACTGCCCTGAGCATGCCTGCAATGTTTACTGCTTTCCAAAATTGGCCCTCTAATGCAATTTTAGCACATCACTTAGACATCGTAGGACTACCACGAAAAAGTAGTAATAATTGTATAGGTTTTTCAAGGTCACCTAATAAAATCAATCAATCACACTTATACATCCGGTTTTAGGCTTTGTGCATGTAATCAATCCAGACCAGCCAGACTTATGATATTTGCTAGAAACCTCTAAGATTAGATGAATGTTTAGGAGTACTTGCTACTTGCCTCAAATGCTAGTCACGATCGAGTCATATGTGTGTCAAACGTGTTTACTGCTTTCATACATGTTTATTTACAGGTTTCATATCTTGTAAACTGCATACACTGTTGAGATAACATATAATACGAATATGTCCAATAAATAAAGCCGGTAATAGACAATCCAAGCACAAGAGTCTCGAGGAGGTCCACAAACCCTAGTCTTTGGTCCGATACACGATAGTCTTACCGAAGGCGAGTAAGGCTATCTAGTCGGTTAAAAGGCATTTCCTAGTTGAACTAGGTGGAAACTCCATTTTTCAAACTATTTTCAGATCGAGAAGTCAGCCATAAGCCTTGGGCGAGCGTCCCCCAAACCCCGCTCCGCTCCCAGCATGAATGACCCTTTTTCCTTAATTTTTTAATGTTACACCCCTGTACTTTTTAATGTAGATATTATGTATAAATATGTATTAATTTTTAATTTAATAAAGCAAAAATTTAGTATAAAATATTAAAACTTATATTTTTAAAGGGTATGAATTTAACATATTTAAATAATAATAACGTCAAAATTTATATCTTTTAACTATTATTTTATTGAAAATTTAAATCATTCTTACTAAATATTTAATCTATTATTATTCATATATAAATAAAAAAATATAATTTTTTTTATGTTGAAAAATAAAAGTGAATTTAATTTTTATTGTTAAAAATAAACATTAACTTAGAGAAATAAAACTAATTTTAATATTTTTATTAAATAATTAGAATAATATTCTATACTGATTTTTTTATTTTTTTTAAATAATATAACAACATCGAGTTTAGAGGTGTAAACGGACGTTGATCTTGGTATATGTCAACTTCGAAGTTGAGTATGTTATATAAGCTTATAAGTCCGAGCTGTTTGTTTCCATTTCTACATGAGACATATCAGGCTAAAGTCTAAATGGATTTTTAATTTCTTAATAATTTTTATATCACCTTTAATATTTTTTAACTAATTTTGAATATTTCTTGAGTAAGGACCTCAGCCTTCAAATATACTCTAATACTTAAATCATATTTATTTTGATGTAATGATCGTTAATATAATTTTATTAAATTTTTAAATTATAGTTACTTAGCTTTAAATAAAAGTAAAAATTAATTATTTTTATTATGTCAAAAAATAAAAGTGAATTAGATTTTTTATTTTTTAAAAATAAATATTTACTCACATAAATAAAACTAAAAATTAATAAATTGATATTCTATACCAATGATTTTTTTTATTTTTTTAAAATAATATAACAACATCGCACTTATAAGAGTAAACAGTCGTCGATCCTCATATATGTCCATTTTGAATTTGAGTATGTTATATAAACTTATAAGAAAAAGATGTCAACTTCATTTTCTAGAGGAGACATATATAAAACAAACGTCTGAATGGATATTTAATTTTTTGCTTATTTTATTTAAGTCGCCTTCAAAAAATTTAAAATTAATTTAGAATATCTTTCGAGTAAGGATCTCATTTAAGATATATACTCTAATATCTATATCATATTTATTTTTATAAAGTAATCGTTAATATAATCCAATAAAAAATAAAAAAATATAATATTTTTATTAATTTAAAGAATATTTTTATTGTTAATTTAAAAATTATAAAAATTTAATTAAATTTCATTAACATCTTATATTATTAATTAAAATATTATATAATTTTTAAAATATATATATTAAAATATATTTTTATTTTTATTTTATTGAAAACAATTACAGGGATTTCGTTTCTATAAAAGTGCAGGGACCTTATTTGTATAAATTAAAAATGCAGGGACCTAAAATTAAACTCCAAGGACCTTATTTGTATATATCAAGCTTAAAAAATGAATACTAGTCTCATTAACGACGCGGGTACTGCACACGCTAACAAAGGTTAACAGAGGGATCTCAGAATGATGAAAGTTAAATTGCAGGGAAATAATGATGGGGTATTTTAGTGCAGGGACCTTATGTGAAAAAAGAGAAAAGGGATGGGATGCGCAGATGTATTAAACCAAAAATTTATAAGTGCTTTTAGGCTTTCTACGGGTTTCGGAGCTACCACTCTCATACGCTAGCACCGGTCTCAGCTCATGAAATTGGGTCGTAACATATATATACACAAAAGTCGTTGATATAAACGCTGTCACAACAATTATACGATACTGCATAGCCTAACAAAAGACATAAACAAATAACAGGTATAAACATGTGCATGACACATAAAACTATACTCCCTCCATTCCACAATACATGTCGTTATAAGATATTGGAAAAATTCCAAAATAGATGACATTATGGACTTTTATACCTACTTCTACCTAATATAACCTTCTCTACATTTAAAGAACACCTCTTTGGCTTTTTATATTGATCCCCGTGACATGTGTAGGTTATTGAGCCCAAAAATATTCCCAAAGAGAAAACTCATCTCTTTTCCAAACCCAGATTCATTCATATGAAAAAACTCCCTAAATAAACTTCTTTTCTTTTAAGAAAAAGGACATCTCTCTGCGGATGAGATGGGTCTGCTGCTGCAACTACGAGAGCAACAACGATTTGGCATTGAAGCCGAGAGAAAGCTCTTCGGTACCTGTAACAGTGCAAATGGCAGATGGCGGAAGAAGTTTGACAAATCGTTCTAGATAAGTCAGATAAAAGCTGCCACAACTAATCAAATTATCAAAATTAATTTTAGTTTCTTTTAAGTAATTTAAAATAAAGAACAATGAAAACTGAAAAAAACATTTGGGTTCTTTTGTTCCTTTTTGTTTCTCACATCATAGAAGAGTGAAAATTTATTTCTGTTATTGGATTTCTGAACATAAAACACAAAGTTTAAATACATAAATATTTAAATAAAAAGACAAAATATCTCATCTAATACTACACCATTAACTCTTAGTTTGGCTTTTTTGATAAGAAAAAGAAAAGACAGTGATTTTGAAAATTTAGCACTGATTGGTTTCTTTGTGTGTGAAAGATTACGATTTGGAAAGAAGTTGCATATCAGTGATTAAGAATTTGCAGAAGAGAAAAAAGTGAAGAAGATGGTGTTGTTTATGAAATGAAAGTGAAGAATACGTAATATATGGCTTTGGAATTTGTGTTTTATTGTGGGAGAAACAGGTGAGTTATTAGGGGTAAGTTAGGAAATATTTTTATATATTGATGACATCTTAATAGTATGTGTGCTCCAACCTAAAACGTCAAGTATTGTGGAATGGAGGGGGTACTATATTAGGCCACAGCGGAACACCGTATACTAATGCATCTTTAAGGGAAGCCATACTTTATACAAGGCAAAGGATTCCCGGCACAAAAGAGGATGTCTGCTAATCTGACACTAGTCACCTGAAAGGAGTAAACATCAACGCGGTTAGACTATGCTGAGTGTATCTACACATTACTATTGGTATTATACAAATTAACATCGCATTTTAAACAAACTATATATATGAACATATAATATATGCCAAGCATTTGATCCGATCGAAACCTTAATCCCAAAACCAACCTGGAATAGGGTAGAATTCCTAATAGTAACGAGCGAATTAGATTTCTCAAATCCTTTTGGTAAAGTCCCGATATAGTTCGACCGAATTTAACCTATGCCCAGTGGTACGGGCCCGAGATAGTTCGACCGAGTTAAACTAGTACCATGTCTTATGACCAAATGATCAAGCAAAATAAATCTTGCGATAATTCCACCGAGTTAGCTCTAGATACAGGTCATGAGATAATTCCACCGAGTTCAACCTCATATCTAATCAAACGAGAAGAGTAATCTACAAAAAAGTAGAGACTAATTTTATGACTTACCCAGACACTGGTGATCACACAACCTATTGACGGCCAACAGGTAGCTCGTTTCTCCGGATCATAAACTAGTTTTCACAAGTTATATACTTGATAATTCGATACCCAAAATTCATATATAAGATAAAATAATATAATATGCGATGTATTTTATTATTCATATATATAATATCACAAAATAGCTATTGCGTAATAATACACAAAAGTAAAGTGTAACTCACCTAGATCGCAAATAATCTAGAAATAATAAATATAACGTCAATCCCCGTCAAACTTCCTTGTTTTACCAAGTCCGTAGCTCGTGGTATCTAATGAAGAGTTTTATCGTTAAAATGTACAACAATAAGATTCTTATTCTATAACTAATTCTAACGACCAAAGTCTAACGTAAATGTAACTCACCGTACTCGCATCAAATTATTTTCGATAAAATCTCAAAATTTACTTTTTCAATATCTTTTAATCAAAATCACATTTGATTAATCAAAGCAATCCAATTTAAATAACTTAATATTTCAAGTTAACTTTAACTTGCCCAAAAACTCTTTTTCTAGCCAATAACGCCTATCAAAAACGCTTATCTAAAACAGACCGTTTACCAAATAAAATTGACATTCCTTTATTTCTCAACGTCCTCTAAAACTTTTGTTTACACCTCGAACTCAAAATCAAACTCGAATGTATCTGAAACTAGCCTAGAAGTTGCTACCCCGGGCTGGTTTAGAGGCTGCACTAGCAGTCCGTAAATGGGGCTGCTGCCTTGCTCATGAACTGCCATGGTTCTGCTCCTCGGAGCAGAACCGATCTTGTCGGGTTCTAACCCGACATGCTCAAGCCGTACTAGATTGAATTTCCGACATCAATTCGCCATAAAACGACCTCCTAAACACTAATTAAACTCAACATTCAAAACAACACATACTCATTAAAAACCTAACCAAATGTTTAGTTCTTACCATGATTTACATCCCTTAGGTGATATGGATCATTTTCCTCAATCCAATGCAATAAGAATCACACAAAATCGACATCAAAACGTCAAAAACAACATGATTCGATCAATCGATTTGATCGTATTAACGTTTTAATAAAAAGAAGCCCTAAAAATTCAAATTTACCATTATAAATCAGAAACATTACCTTGATTTGATGCTTACAGATGATAGTTGATACTCTAAGATGATAGATAATCCTTTCTCCGTTCCAACGCAACAAAAATCGTCCAAAACCGACTCCGAACAAAGAAACCACAGTCGATTAAATTGAAACGGTGATGAACGGAGGTGAAGGACGAATGATTTTGATCTTTCATTTATTACCTTATGTTATAAGTTTGGAAAACATACCGTTTTGACCCTTTATCTCTTTAACTTATACAATCCATTTTTTTGCACTTTTGTTTTAATTCAAATGATCGATTAAACACTTCAATTCCGATACATACGTATTGTTCATAACCAAATAGATAGACGACTTTACGATATAAGATTTTTCACCGACAATTTTTTATCGGTCGATTTCGATGATTATATTAATTATTCTCAATAATTAATAATACATGACTTTAAACTTTCCTTTTTAATTAAATGATTAATAATTCATTTTTACTCAATTACTTATGTATTATTTATACCCAAATAAATAATACTATTTTCATATATAATAATTCTGCTTACTAAAATATGCACGTCCAAATTTTACCAAAGTTTAGTCTTAATTTCGTAAACATTATTTTACGAACTTTAACGTAACTTTTAGTAGATAGGGACTTACCAATTAATCAAATGATCACACTCTTTTTATTGAGCACTCAATTGAAGGGAGAGTGACTGCTTTGCTAGTCTATGCAGATGACATCATAATGACGGGGAATTATGAGAAAGAGAAATATCAACTAAAATAAGGACTAGCAAAAGCATTTGAGATAAAGGAACTTGATAAGTTGAAGTACTTCCTCGGTATTGAGGTGACATATTCCAAAAAGGGATCTTTATGTCTCAACAAAAATATGTGGCTGACTTATTGACTGAAATATGAAAGATTCGGTGTAAACCAACCGCTACTCCAATGAATCCAAACCATAAACTTGGAGTAGCTAAAGAAGAACAGATGGTTAATAAACGAATGTATCAAAGGTTGGTTGGAAAACTCATATACCTTGCTCACACTTGATCAGACATAGCATATCCAGTGAGTGTGATAAGTGAATCCAAGAGAATCTCATCTTTAAGCGGCTTACCGAGAAGCATTCACTGATGCTGACTATGTAAGTTCTCTAGTGGATACCAGATCAGCTATAGGATATTGTACTTTTCTTGGGGGTAATGTAGTAATATGGAAGAGCAAGAAACAAAATGTGATAGAAAGATCATCTTCCGAATCAGAGTTTAGGGCCATTGCACAAGGATTGACATTTCTATATTCCGCAACGTCCTCTAAAACTTTTCTTTACACCTCGGACTCAAAATAAAACCCGAATGTGTTGGAAACTAGCCCATAAGTTGATACCCCGGGCAAATTTAGGGGTTGCACTAGCAGTCCTTAAATGGGGCTGCTGCCTTGCTCATGAACAGCCCAGGTTCTGCTCCTCGGAGAAGAACTGAGCTTGTCAGGTTCTTACCCGACGTGCTCAAGGCATATCCGATGAATTTCCATCATGAATTCGCCATAAAACGACCTGCTAAACACTAATTAAACTCAACATTTAAAACAACTCATACTCATTAAAACCTTAACCAAATGTTCAGTTCTTACCTTGATTTACATCCCTTAGGTGATAGCGATAAGTTTCCTCAATCCAACGCAATAACAGTCACCCAAAACCAACATCAAAACGTCAAAAACAACATTATTTCGATCAATCAATTCGATCGTATAACGTTTTAGTAAAACAGTACTAAAAATTCAAAATTACCATCATAAATCAGAAACTTTACCTTGATTTGACCCTTATGGATGGCAGAGAATCGAATTTCTGAAAAATTGGTTTAAGAATTGTTCAATTCTGACAAAGAACGAAGAACCCCAAGCTTGCGATTCAACCATCCATAACTCCAATTAAATCGGCTCTATAAACCTTAATTCTTGGAAACAAAACTTGATATTTACTGTTATTTAATACTCTAGGATAATAGATAATCCTTCCCCCGTTCCAACGCAACATGAATTGTCCAAAACTGACTCCGAACAAAAAAAACCACAATCGATTGAATTGAAACGGCGATGAATAGAGGTGAAGGACGAAGTTTTGGTCTCCGGAATGATTTTGATCTTTCATATATTACCTTATGATATAAGTTTGCAAAACATACCATTTTGACTCTTATCTCTTTAACTTATACAATCCATTCTTTGCACTTTTCTTTTAATTCAAATGATCGATTAAACACTTTATTTCCGATACATACGTATTGGTAATAGCCAAATAGATAATACGACTTTCTGATATAATGTTTTTCAACGACAATCATTTATCGGTCGATTTCGGTTATTATATTAATTATTCTCAATAATTGATAATACAGGACTTTAAACTTTCCTTTTTAATGAAATGATTAATTATTCGTTTTAACTCAATTACGTACGTATTATTTATACCTAAATAAATAATAATATTTTCATAAACAATAATTCCGCTTACTAAAATATGCACGTCCAAATTTTACCAAAGTTTAACCTTAATTTCATAAACGTTATTTTACGAACTTTGACGCAACTTTTACTATCTCGAGAATTACCAATTAATTTACTTTATTTTATTGTCCTCTCTTTAGTCCCGCTCAACTCAAATTCAATCAAATAATAATTTTCACTTAAATTATTATTTTATGATAATATTAATAGATTTGCATCACTCCAAATCCTTATTATTTGAAGTTAATCCGACGTTCTCAATTTTAATTTTCACGATTAAACCTCGTTGCACTATACTTGGTACTTTTAAAAGTACGAGGTATTACATGGATCTCTTGACAGGCAAAAATCACGATTGGTGGCGAAAGGGTACACAAACTTATGGGTTTGATCATCAAGATACTTTTGATCCGGTTGCAAAAATGAATACCGTGAGAATTTTGCTATCATTGGCTGCTCACTTTAATTAGCAACTATTACAATATGATGTAAAGAATGAATTTCTCGATGGTGATTTGGATGAAGAAATCAATATGAGCATTCCTCCAAGATTTGAGGGAAAAACAACTAAAAAGGTTTACAAGCTGAAAAAGGCTATTTATGGGTTAAAACAATCTCCTACAACATGGTTTGGAAGATTTTCAAAAGTTATGAAGGATTTTGGGTATAAACAAATTCAAGGTGATTATACTCTTTTTATTGAGCACTGAAATATTGAAGGGAGAGTGACTATTTTTCTAGTCTATGCAGCTGACATCATAGTGACGGGGAATTATGAGAAAGAGAAATATGAACTGAAATAAAGACTAGGAAAAGAATTTGAGATAAAGGAGTTTGGTAAGTTGAAGTAGTTTCTCGGTATTGAGGTGGCATATTCCAAACAAGGGATCTTTTTGTCTCAATAAAAATATGTGGTTCACTTATTGACTTAATTAGGAAATATTCGGTGTAAACCAGCCCCTACTCCAATGGATTCAAACCATAAACTTGGAGTAACTAAAGAAGAACCGGTTGTTGATAAAGAAATGTATCAGAGGTTGGTTGGCAAACTCATATACCTTGCTCACACTTGACCAGACATAGCATATTCAGTGAGTGTGATAAGTGAAGTCATGTATGATCCAAGAGAATCTCATCTTTAAGCAGCTTACTGAGTCCTACATTACTTGAAACGAAATCCAGGAAAGGGAATTTTGTTCAAAACGAATGATAGCCTTACTCTATAAGCATTCACTGATTCTCACTATTTAAGTTTCCTAGTGGATACAAGATCAGCTATAGGATATTATACTTTTCTTGGGGGGTAATCTAATAACGTGGAAGAGCAAGAAACAAAATGTGATAGCAAGATCATCTTCCGATTCAGAGTTCAGGGCCATTGCACAAGGATTGAAAATTCTATATTCCGTAACGTCCTCTACAACTTTTGTTTAGACCTCGGACTCAAAATCAAACCCGAATGTGTTGGAATCTAGCCCATAAGTTGCTACCCCGGGCCGGTTTAGGGGTTACACTAGTAGTCCGTAAACGGGGCTGCTTCCTTGCTCATAAAATGCCTTGGTTCTGCTCCTCGAAGTAGAACCGAGCTTGTCGGGTTCTAACTCGACGTTCTGAAGTCATACCCGATGAATTTCCAACATGAATTAGCTACAAAACGACCTCCTAAACACCAATTAAAACAACACATACTCATTAAAACCCTAACCAAAAGTTCAATTCTTACCTTGATTTACATCCCTTAGGTGATAGAGATAAGTTTTCTCAATCCAACGTAATAACAGTCACTGAAATCGACATCAAAACGTCAAAAACAACATGATTTCGATCAATCGATTCGATCGTATTAATATTTTATTAAAATAGCCCTAAAAATTCAAATTTAACATCATAAATCAGAAACTTTACCTTGATTTGACCCATACAGATCATAGAGGATCGAATTTCTGAAATATTGGCGTAAGAATCGCTCAATTCCGACAAGGAACGAAGAACCCCAAGCTTGCGATTCAACCGTCCATACCTCAAATTAAATCAGCTCTATAAACCTTAATTCCTGGAAACAAAATTTGAAATTTACCGTTTTTTGATACTCTAGGATAATAGATAATCCATCCCCCGTCCCAACGCAACAAGAATTGTCCAAAACTGACTCCGAACAAAAAAACCACAATCGATTGAATTGAAACGGTGATGAACGGAGGTGAAGGACATATTTTTGGTCTCCGGAATGATTTTGATCTTTAATTTTTTTACCTTATGTTATAATTTGGAAAACATACCATTTTGACCCTTTATCTCTTTAACTTATACAATCCATTCTTTGCACTTCTCTTTTAATTCAAATGATCTATTAAACACTTTAATTCCGATACATACGCATTGTTTATAACCAAATAGATAATACGACTTTACGATAAAATATTTTTCATCGACAATCTTTTATCAGTCGATTTTGATTATTATATTTATTATTCTCAATAATTAATAATATAGGACTTTAAACTTTCTTTTTTAATCAAATGATTAATTATTCGTTTTAACTCAATTATTTGAATTATTTGAACCCAAATAAATAATAATATTTTCATAAATAATAATTCCGCTTACTAAAATATGCACGTCCAAATTTTACCAAAGATTAATTTCATAAACATTATTTGACGAACTTTGACGTAACTTTTACTACCTCGGGAATTACCAATTAATTGACATTATTTTATCGTCCTCTCGTTAGTCTCGCTCAAATCCAATTCAATCAAATAATAATTTCCACTTAAATTATTATTTTACGATAATTTCAATAGTTCCGCTTCGGTCCAAATTCTTATTATTTGAACATAATCTGACGTTCTCCATTTTAATTTTCACGATTATGTATGTTGCACTATACTTGGTACTTTTAAATGTACGAGGTATTACATGGATCCCTTGAAAGGCAAAAAGCACGATTGGTGGCGAAAGGGTATACAAACTTATGGGTTTGATCATCATGATAATTTTGCTCCTGTTGCAAAAATGAATACCGTGAGAATTTTTCTATCATTGGTCGCTTACTTTAATTAGCAACTATGATAATATGATGTAAAAAATGCATTTCTCCATGGTGACTTGGATGAAGAAATCAATATGAGCATTCCTCCAAGATTTGAGAGAGAAACAACTAAAAAGGTTTGCAAGCTGAAAAACGCTATTTATGGTTTAAAACAATCTCCTACAACATGGTTTGGAAGATTTTCCAAAGTCATGAAGGATTCTGGGTATAAAAAAGTGAAGGTGATCGTACTCTTTTTATTGAGCACTGAATTGAAGGGAGAGAGACTGCTTTGCTAGTCTATGCAGATGACATCATAGTGACGGGATATTATGAGAAAGAGAAATATGAACTGAAATAAAAAAAACTAGCAAAAGAATTTGAGATAAAGGAGCTCGGTAAGTTGAAGTGCTTCCTCGGTATTGAGCTGGCATATTCCAAACAAGGGATCTTTATGTCTCAACAAAAATATGTGGTTGACATATTAACTGAAATAGGAAAGATTCGGTGTAAACCGGCCCTTACTCCAATGGATCCATACCATTAAGTTGTAGTAGCTAAAGAAGAACCGGTTGTTGATTAAGGAATGTATCAGAGGTTCGTTGGCAAACTCGTGTACCTTGCTCATACTTGACCAGACATAGCATATTCAGTGAGTGTGATAAGTGAATTCATGTATGATCCAAGAGAATCTTATCTTTAAGCGGCTTACCGAGTCCTACATTACTTGAAATAAAATCCAGGAAAAGGAATTTTGTTCAAAAAGAATGATAGCCTTACTCCGGAAGCGTTCAATGATGCTGACTATATAAGTTCCCTAGTGGATAGAAGATCAACTACAGGATATTGTACTTTTCTTGGGGGTAATCTAGTAACGTGGAAGAGCAAGAAGCAAAATATGATTGAAAGATCATCTTCTGAATCAGAGTTCATGTCACGACCCAAAATCTCAGGCCGTGGCCAGCGCTAGGGAATGGGAATGGTAGTTCCGCAACCCGTAGTAAGCCTTTAAAAGAAACAAAAACATGCATAAATTTTTCGCAAACATCCTTGCACAACATACACATACAAAATGTTTCATTTAAAAACCATAGAATGTTTCATTTACCGTGCGATATCTCATATCCTAGCACAGCCCGTTCCATTCTAAGACAAACAATGTAAAGCGGAAGTCAAAACATTTTTACACATCAGAGCACGCACAAAACAAATGAACACTATTTGACGAACATAAAAAAACTAGGACCTGACTCTACTGTAGCACTACTGATCCTGTACGCCTTTCAGACTTATGAAAGAAGGATAGAAGTCTGGCCTGCCAAACACTAAACACCTGAACCAAGCGCTGTTGTGGGGGGGGGGATTCAGTCGAAACCGAGTGAGTTTGTTAGTTTACGTACGAGTATTTATAAAATCAATGCATAAAAGATTCAAGCGTATGCATCCATGTATAAATATCCGACTAAAACCTTAACACTTATACTATAACGTGGTATAAGGGTTATACAAATCAAAATTCTCGAACGAATTGAGTACTTATTCCTTATGGTAGGTTCACTACTATGTAGTACGGTCCCAAGATAACATTCCGAGTACATCCGTACTACTACTTATGTACAACAAAACAAATCAAAGAGTCCGAGAATAACTCAACCAGACTTAGCAAAAATGCTCAAGGATAATTTAACCGAGCATAGCAAGTATGCCAGAGAAAAATCAACCTTGCTACTAAAGAGCCATCCGTGGCTTGGAGGATAA
The DNA here is from genome assembly GCF_937616625.2 of Mercurialis annua. Lineage (NCBI taxonomy): Eukaryota > Viridiplantae > Streptophyta > Magnoliopsida > Malpighiales > Euphorbiaceae > Mercurialis > Mercurialis annua. The sequence continues at coordinate 39,960,007 of NC_065574.1, read as the reverse complement.
TGTCCTCCTACGTTCACAAACACATTCACGTTCACAAATATCATTCCTTTCAACTTATTGTACTAGAGTCAGACTTCTAGACTCAACTGGTAATCACACAGTCCTATTTCCGCTCGATAAGAAAGCTCGTTCCATCGGACCTATACTGATTTCAAGATATGATGCGTGCATTTCAAACAAAGAAATTCATTTATAAAATGATGCTATGCCATTGTATCAAACATGTGCGAAAAAGCAATGCATATTTAAAATACTTAATATGTAAACAAACCAGATAAAAAAACTAACTGCTTGCTTTTCAAACTTTCTTCAATTTGTAATCCCCGTCAAGCTTCTCGACCTCCTTGTCCATTTGTAGGTTACTTTCAACCCTAGGACAATTGTTAAACATATATCGAGTTGGGATCTAATTCGATAGTTACTTATGACTCGAGAATTAATTACGCGTATATACCCCGTCTAACCCAATACCTTTCCATTTACGCTTATCTAACATCGTCTAACTCTTATAGAAACTTGACATTCTTAATTTTAAGAATGTCGTCTTTAATTTATGTTCAGGCATCGGGTTGAAATTAATACTCGAAGGAGTCGGTAACTAGCCCGGAAATTAATCCTATAGGCAGCCTCAAAGTTTAGAGCTGTTATGCACAACACAATATTCTGTTTTATTTGAGCCACCATAGAGACCGAATTAGCAGAAACTTAAACTTAGAAAGGTTTAGGTAACATACTTAAGTTTCCGTAACAACAAACAAAACTTAATTCGGAGTTACACAGCCCGAGATATTATACTCACAATATGGCTGTTCTGCAGTTCAATTCTGCAATTCAATAACTTTCATACATTCAAACTTAATTATTCTAATTACACTCTAATTCAGCTCTAGCATTATAAAATTCATGATTAACCCACATTAACACACCTTGATCATGCTCCTAGGTCTATGGCCGAATGCTCCTATTCATTTCCATGCCAAAATTTCTCATAAAAACAACATAATTCTATTACCATAACATCCATCACAACACCTTGCTCTAAGCATGAATACAAAGCCACAAAACTTATCCAATCCATCAATCCTAATTCACAAATTTCAGAAAAACACCTAATCTTGATTGATGTCCATTAGCCGAGCCCTTTCTCCACTATTTCACCATCAAAGCTCTCATTCCAAGCTCATGAACACCTTTGAATATCAAGAACACAAAATCCTCAATTTAGAGCTCATGAACCCTAGAAATTCCTACCTTTAAATCATTAAAACAAACAAAAGAAACTTTTAATTGATGCTCTTACCTTAATTAGTCATAAGTTCCTTGCTGATTAGCATCATGTTTCATGGATTTTTATGAAGTATGGAGAGAGCGAGGAGAAAGGGAGGGTTCGGCGTGCACAAGGGAGAAGGAGAAGAGCTTTGCTCTTTTTTTTTCTTTCTTTTAATTTGCTATCTTAACATATTAAGATAGGTAAAACATACAAAAAAGTCCCTTACTTAAGCCTCGTTCCCTCATTTACTAATTTAAACTACATTTTAACATAATTTATAAACCGACGTACTTAATTATCACGACGACTTTCAGAATTTTTTTTCCGACAAGTCCTTACTTATTCTTAATAATAATAATTTCTTCTTAGAAATCATTATTATTCTCTGTCATATCTTTAAAATTTATCATGTCGGTGTCCAATTCCGACCTACTTGATCCAATTCACAAGATTTCAGGACTCGTGGCACAGTCCAACAACTTAACATTTTCAGGGTTATTACAGTTCAGGGCCATTGTACAATGATTGTGTGAGCTACTTTGGTTGAAAATTATTTTAGATGATTTGAAAATCAAGTGGGAAGGACTAATGAGACTTTATTGCTACAATAAATCAGCTATCAACATTGCTCACAATCCTATATAACACGAAAGGACAAAGAATATTGAAATTGACAGACATTTCATTAAAGAAAAATTGGATGAAGGGTTAGTATGTATGTCCAACATTCTGTTTAATCGACAACTGGCAGATGTATTAACAAAAGGGATGAATAATTCAAGTTTTCATGATCTTATATCCATGCTGGGAAAGAAAGATATCTATTCCTTAGCTTAAGGGGGAGTGTCAAAGTATAAATAAATTAATCAAGAAGTTTCTAGATTTAGGAAGTTTCTAGAAGTTTCCGGATTTAAGAGTTATTAGAAACTTCCAGATTTAGAAGTGATAGTTTATGTTGTCTTATATTTAAGCATTCTAGATGTTCATATTCTAAAATATTCATATTCTAAAATGTTCTAGTATAAGACTTAGCTAAAATCCTTGTATATAAATAGATAGTGGCATTGATTGTAAAGATAACTTAACAATAGAAAGTCTTGCTTATGTTTCTACTACCTTAATCCACAAGTTGTTCGATGGATTATATCCTCTTCTTTCATACTCTTCATGCTTCAGGGTACAATGTTATGGACAGCTCGTATAAAGGATGTTCCATCCTAACTTGCCGTTACTCGGAGAGGTATCGCTATCCACATACATGTAATATCTTTTAGAACAACTATTAACTCCATATACTCTGAATAAAATTCTTAAACTCCCACTCCTGTACACTCTCATTGTTCCTTCGTGAATCACTAGAAGCTTGACCTCGAAAATTTTACTTTCCTTACAAATTTCTTGTCTAGATTTACTTGCACATTAAATAAAGAGCAAATTACTATGAGGCCCCTCATATTTTATATAATTCACACTTAAGTCCCTCTTGTTTGAAAATAAATCAAATGGTCCCTCACTTTTGTTTCTATCAACGATTTAGTCCTTCTGTTTATTTTTGGTGTTAGTCAACAAAGCCAATAAAACTATATGGTCCCCCACTTTTATTTATTTCCAACAATTTCGTCCCTCACTTTTATTTTTGTAAATGATTTATCCCTCTGGTTTGAAAATTAATTTACTCTTAAGTCCTTTTACTTCGTTGACTAACACCAAAAATGGACGGAGGGACTAAATAGTTGATGAAAACAAAAGTGAGGGGCCATATCGTTCATTTTTTTTAAAAAGGACTAAAGTGTGAATTATATCAAATGTGGGGGGCCTCATAGTAATTTTCCCTAAAATAAATCTATTTGAAAACATTTTAATTGTCTTTGAAATTCAAAGAAATGACTTACTACAAAATTCACATTCAATCCCTTTAAACATTAGCATAACTGTACAGCAGGGTGATGACGTCTCTCATCCCCAAAGAGTTGCCACAAATCACCTTTTTGTCTGAACAGAATGCAAATGATTCATGTCCTACTAATACATGTGTTCAAGACCGTAAACTCTCTAACTAGTAAGTTCTTCCATTTTTCTGAATCCATGCTTTTCCATCAATCATCCTTGCCATTACAATCGAATGACTCCGGCAACATCTTCACATTATACATTGCAGAATACATAAGTCTTGTTATTGATTTGTATAAATGGTAATCGTTTATCTCGCACGCACTAATACACATATATCGTAGATTTGTATCCCAAACAGGAAGGCTGGAAAAGTTAGAAAACAAAAGAATACGTGCAAAAGACCTGACTCAAATCCTATGTGCTGCAGTATTTTCTAGGTACTCAAACCACATAACACATAATGCATATAACAATGGCCTAGGATTCAAAACCATTGCTGTGACACTAACTTTGTCATGACCAAAATCTAAGAGTCGAGACCCGCGCAAGGGAATGTGAATGGTAGCTCTGAAAACCTTAGCAAGCCTAAAATCGCTATATACTTTTCTCTTAAGAACTCACATAAACATATGAAATACGTTTTCAGAAAACTCTTCGTCATAAGCATTGAAAACATATCTGAAAACTGTTACTATGAATGTAGGAACAAAGGTCTTTACGACTATCTCTTGTAACATACCATATCCCGCTTCAACATATATTTCAAATCATGTTCAGACGATAATCATAACGTAACATATTTTATTCAAACATGAACATCATATCAGAGGTAAACAAAAATATAAAACCGCTTAATACCCACTAAGTCTACCACTATTGACAACTGCAACTCTAGTTAGGAACAAAAGCATTCCATAAATACTTACACTGGGACTTCCGAAATAAAAGATGGAAACTCGACCATTTCATAATAATGTGAACCTGAAAGATGGAAACGCTCGGGGGTTGGTCAATACTGTGTGAGTTCACAAGTTACTAATGGTATTATATAAAATTAGATCGCATATACATAAAAAAAATTATAAACATAATCAAAATATTAGATCTGATCGAAACCATAATCCCAAATTCATATTCCGGACTAATTGTGCTATATCCCTATCTAACAACGTCAAACGACTTAGTCCTTATGGTACGGTCCCGATAACATTCAACCGAGTTACTGATACCATGTGGCACAATCTCGAGAAATTCCACCGGGCGACTCATACCACTACTTAATCCAAAGTTGTGAGTACCGAGAATATCAACCGAGTTACTCACTATATACAAGTCCCGAGAGATTCTCATCGAGTTACCTCGTACGTGACATATGATTTCCTCCTTTACCATTCACAGTTTATCAAGACAAACACTTACGACTTAATCCAACACCGGTGATCACACAATCCTATTGACGCCCAATAGGTAGCTTGTTTCTTCAGATTACTATATTGATTTTCATACTTTTAAACAAATATGGAAAACATTTATACAATATCAAACTACATGCGATGCATTTATTATAATAATAACACCATAAAGAACTTTTAATAATAATACGCAAAAGTAATTGTAAACTCACTATAACCGCTATCCAAAACACGTAAATTTGATACATCGTTCAATCCCCCCCAGCATTCCAACTTGTCGGCCTAATAGCTTATCAGATCTACTATTAGAATACTATGTCATTACATGTTTCAAACATACAAACTCTCACCATAGGTTGAACCCTAGGTTAGCATACTTAAACCGACATTTTATTGTTCTTTTACCACCTCGTTCCTTTTGTTTCCGCTAAACTCTTATAATATATAATCTTTAAGTGATTTATACAATCGTAACTTTCTTTACATGTTGTGTTAGTTAATCAATCGATTACATTTCTAACGATGATCTTTCGAATCGTCTGAATCATCTTTAATTGAATCAAAAAGTTTGATTTTCTCATATTAGGACCTCGAAAACTTCAATCGGAGTAGGGCATGTCGTGCCCCTGCCCTTCGCGTCATGTGCCCATTGATATGGGTGGGCGTATCTCGCCCAAGCCTGGGGCGTAACACTTGATCCATTTTTGGCCTAGGCGTCGCGCCAGGGCTCAACACGTCAAGCCCAGGCAAGAAATAACCTAGTCGCGTTGTGGTTGCAACACGAGCAGCACATACAGACCATTCTGACGCTAAACGATGCTTCTAACGCAAAACCCATTCAAACCCATAACAAAATCGATAATAACGACATGGGTTTGACAATTCAATTTGATCGCACTAAACTAACCAAAACCCTAACCTTATTTCACAAAAATTCATCCAAAATTTAAAGTTATTACCTTAAATTAATGTCACGACCCAAAATCTTGAGCCGAGACCGGCGCTAGGGAATGGGTGTGGGTATAAATAATACATAAATAATTGAGTTAAAATGAATTATTAATCATTTGATTAAAAAGGAAAGTTTAAAGTCATGTATTATTAATTATTGAGAATAATTAATATAATAATCGAAATTGACCGATAAAAAATTGTCAGTGAAAAATTATATCGTAAAGTCGTCTATCTATTTGGTTATGAACAATACGTATGTATCGGAATTGAAGTGTTTAATCGATCATTTGAATTAAAAGAAAAGTGCAAACAATGGATTGTATAAGTTAAAGAGATAAAGGGTCAAAATGGTATGTTTTCCAAACTTATAACATAAGATAATAAATGAAAGATCAAAATCATTCCGGAGACCAAAAATTCGTCCATCACCTCCGTTCATCACCGTTTCAATTTAATCGATCGTGGTTTCTTTGTTCGGAGTCGGTTTTGGACGATTCTTGTTGCGTTGGAACGGAGAAAGGATTATGTATCATCCTAAAGTATCAAATAATTGTAAATCTTAACTTTTGTTTCCTTGAATTAAGGTTTATAAAGCTGATTTGATTTGAGTTATGTACGGTTGAATCGCAAGCTTTGTGTTCTTCGTTCCTTGTCGGAATTGAGCGATTCTTGCGCCAATTTTTCAGAAATCCACTATCATCTGTAAGCATCAAATCAAGGTAATGTTTCTGATTTATAATGGTAAATTTGAATTTTTAGGGCTTTTTTTTATTAAAACGTTAATACGATCAAATCGATTGATCGAATCATCTTGTTTTTGATGTTTTGATGTCGATTTTGTGTGATTCTTATTGCATTGGATTGAGAAAAATGATCCATATAACCTAAGGGATGTAAATCATGGTAAGAATTAAGCATTTGGTTAGGTTTTTAATAAGTATGTGTTGTTTTGAATGTTGAGTTTAATTAGTGTTTAGGAGGTCGTTTTATGGCGAATTGATGTCGGAAATTCAATCTGGTATGGCGTGAGCATGTCGGGTTAGAACCCGACAAGATCGGTTGTGCTCCGAGGAGCAGAACTAGGGCAGTTCATGAGCAAGGCAGCATCCCCATTTACGGACTGCTAGTGTAGCCTCTAAACCAGCCCGGGGTAGCAACTTCTAGGCTAGTTTCAGATACATTCGAGTTTGATTTTGAGTCCAAGGTTTAAACAAAAATTTTAGAGGACGTTGAGAAATAAAGGAATGTCAATTTTATTTGGTAAACGGTATGTTTTAGATAAGCGTTTTTGATAGGCGTTATTGGCTAGAAAAAGAGTTTTTGGACAAGTTAAAGTTAACTTGAAATGTTAAGTTATTTAAAATGGATTGCTTTGATTAATCAAATGTGATTTTGATTAAAAGATAATGAAAAAGTACATTTTGAGATTTTATCGAAAATAATTTGATGCGAGTACGGTGAATTACATTTATTTATTTAACGTTAGACTTTGGTCGTTAGAATTAGTTATAAAATAGGAATCTTATTGTTGTACATTTTAACGATAAAACTCTTTATTAGATACCACGAGCTACGGACTTGGTAAAACAAGGCAGCTTGACGGGGATTGACGTTATATTTATTATTTCTAGATTATTTGCGATCTAGGTGAGTTACACTTTACTTTTGTGTATTGTTACGCAATAGCTATTTTGCGATATTATAGATATGAATAATAAACTACATCGCATACTATATTATTTTATCTTATATATGAATTTTGGGTATCGAATTATCAAGTATATAACTTGTGAAAACTAGTTTATGATCCGGAGAAACGAGCTACCTGTTGGCCGTCAATAGGTTGTGTGATCACCAGTGTCTGGGTAAGTCATAAAATTAGTCTCGACTTTTTTTTAGATTACTTTTCTCGTTTGATTAGATACGAGGTTGAACTCGGTGCAATTATCTCATGACCTGTATCTAGAGCTAACTCGGTGGAATTATCGCATGATTTTTTTTGCTTGATCATTTGGTCATAAGACATGGTACTAGTTTAACTCGGTCGAACTATCTCGGGCCCATACCACTGGGCATAGGTTAAATTCGGTCGAACTATATCGGGACTTTATCAAAAGAATTTGAGAAATCTAATTCGCTCGTTACTATTAGGAATTCTACCCTATTCCAGGTTGGTTTTGGGATTAAGGTTTCGATCGGATCAAATGCTTGGCATATATCATATGTTCATATATATGTTTCGTTTAAAATGCGATGTTAATTTGTATAATACCAATAGTAATGTGTAGACACACTCAGCATAGTCTAACCTCGTTGATGTTTACTCCTTTCAGGTGACTAGTGTCGGATTAGCAGACATCCTCTTTTGTGCCGGGAATCCTTTGCCTTGTATAAAGTATGGCTTCCCTTGGAGATGCATTAGTATACGATGTTCCGCTGTGGCCTAATATAGTACTCCCTCCATTCCACAATAATTGATGTTTTAGGTTGGAGCACCCATATTATTAAGATGTCATCAATATATAAAAATATTTCCTAACTTACCCCTAATAACTCACCTGTTTCTCCCACAGTAAAACACAAATTCCAAAGCCATATATTACGTATTCTTCACTTTCATTTCATAAACAACACCATCTTCTTCACTTTTTTCTCTTCTGCAACTTCCTAGTCACTGATTTCTATTTTTTTTACATAACACTTCCTAATCACTAATTTGCGACTTCTTTCCAAATCGTAATCTTTCACACACAAAGAAACCAATCAGTGCTAAATTTTCAAAATCACGGTCTTTTTTTTTTCTTATCAAAAAAGCCAAACTAACAGTTAATGGTGTAGTATTAGATGAGATATTTTGTCTTTTTATTTAAATATTTATGTATTTAAGCTTTGTGTTTTAAGTTCAGAAATCCAATAACAGAAATAAATTTTCACTCTTCTATGATGTGAGAAACAAAAAGGAACAAAAGAATCCAAATGTTTTTTTTCAGTTTTAATTGTTCTTTATTTTAAATTAATTAAAAGAAAATAAAATTAATTTCGATAATTTGATTAGTTGTGGCCAGCTTTTATCTGACTTATCTAGAACGGTTTGTCAAACTTCTTCCGCTATCTGCCATTTGCGCTGTTATAGATACCGACGAGCTTTCTCTCGGCTTCAATGCCAGATCGTTGCTGCTCTCGTAGTTGCAGCAGCAGACCCATCCCATTCGCAGAGAGATGTCCTTTTTCTTAAAAGAAAAGAAGTTTATTTAGGGAGTTTTTTCATATGAATGAATCTGGGTTTGGAAAAGAGATGTGTTTTCTCTTTGGGAATATTTTTGGGCTCAATAACCTACACATGTCACGGGGATCAATATAAAAAGCCAAAGAGGTGTTCTTTAAATGTAGAGAAGGTTATTTTAGGTAGAAGTAGGTATAAAAGTCCATAATGTCATCTATTTTGGAATTTTTCCAATATCTTATAACGACATGTATTGTGGAATGGAGGGAGTATAGTTTTATGTGTCATGCACATGTTTATACATGTTATTTGTTTATGTCTTTTGTTAGGCTATGCAGTATCGTATAATTGTTGTGACAGCGTTTATATCAACGACTTTTGTGTATATATATGTTACGACCCAATTTCATGAGCCGAGACCGGCGCTAGCGTATGAGAGTGGTAGCTCCGAAACCCGTAGAAAGCCTAAAAGCACTTATAAATTTTTGGTTTAATACATCTGCGCGTCCCATCGCTTTTCTCTTTTTTCACATAAGGTCCCTGCACTAAAATACCCCATCATTATTTCCCTGCAATTTAACTTTCATCATTCCGAGGTCTCTCTGTTAACCTTTGTTAGCGTGTGCAGTACCCGCGTCGTTAATGAGACTAGTATTCATTTTTTAAGCTTGATATATACAAATAAGGTCCTTGGAGTTTAATTTTAGGTCCCTGCATTTTTAATTTATACAAATAAGGTCCCTGCACTTTTATAGAAACGAAATCCCGGTAATTGTTTTCATAAAAATAAAAATAAAAATATATTTTAATATATATATTTTAAAAATTATATGATTTTTTAATTAATAATATAAGATGTTAATGAAATTTAATTAAATTTTTATATTGTTTAAAATAACAATAAAAATATTCTTTAAATTAATAAAAATATTTTTTTTTATTTTTTATTAGATTATATTAACGATCACTTTATAAAAATAAATATAATATAGATATTAGAGTATATATCTTAAATGAGATCCTTTCTCGAAAGATATTCTAAATTAATTTTAATTTTTTTGAAGGCGACTTAAATAAAATAAACAAAAAATTAAATATCCATTCAGACTTCCGTTTTATATGTCTCCTCTAGAAAATGAAGTTGACAGCTTTTTCTTATAAGTTTATATAACATACTCAAATTCAAAATGGATATATATGAGGATCGACGACTGTTTACTCTTATAAGTGCGATGTCGTTATATTATTTTAAAAAAATAAAAAAATCATTAGTATAGAATATCAATTTATTAATTTTTATTTTTATTTATGTGAGTAAATATTTACTTTTGAAAAATAAAAAATCTAGTTCACTTTTATTTTTTGACATAATAAAAATAATTAATTTTTATTTTTATTTAAAGCTAAGTAACTATAATTTAAAAATTTAATAAAATTATATTAACGATCATTACATCAAAATAAATATGATTTAAGTATTAGAGTATATTTCATGACTAAGGTCCTTACTCAAAAAATATTTAAAATTAGTTAAAAAATATTAAAGGTGATATAAAAATTATTAAGAAATTAAAAATCCATTTAGACTTCAGCCTGATATGTCTCATCTAGAAATGGAAACAAACAGCTCGGACTTGTAAGTTTATATAACATACTCAACTTCGAAGTTGACATATACCAAAATCAACGTCCGTTTACACCTCTAAGCTCGATGTTGTTATATTATTTAAAAAAATAAAAAAAAAATCAGTATAGAATATTATTCTAATTATTTAATAAAAATATTAAAATTAGTTTTATTTCTCTAAGTTAAAGTTTATTTTTTACAATAAAAATTAAATTAACTTTTATTTTTCACCATAATAAAAAAAATTAATAAATTATATTTTTTTTATTTATATATGAATAATAATAAATTAGACATTTAGTAAGAATGATTTAAAGTTTCAATAAAATAATAGTTAAAAGATATAAATTTTGACGTTATTATTATTTAAATATGTTAAATTCATACCCTTTAAAAATATAAGTTTTAATATTTTATACTAAATTTTTGTTTTATTAAATTAAAAATTAATGCATATTTATACATAATATCTACATTAAAAAGTGCAGGGGTGTAACATTAAAAAATTAAGGAAAAAGGGTCATTCATGCTGGGAGCGGAGCGGGGTTTGGGGGACGCTCGCCCAAGGCTTATGGCTGACTTCTCGATCTGGAAATGGTTGAAAAATAGAGTCGCCACCTAGTTCAACTAGGAAATGCCTTTTAACCGACTAGATAGCCTTACTCGCCTTCGGTAAGACTATCGTGCATCGGACCAAAGACTAGGGTTTGTGGACCTCCTCGAGACTCTTGTGCTTGGATTGTCTATTACCGACTTTATTTATTGGACATATTCGTATTATATGTTATCTCAACAGTGTATGCAGTTTACAAGATATGAAACCTGTAAATAAACATGTATGAAAGCAGTAAACACGTTTGACGCACATATGACTCGATCTGGACTGGCATTTGAGGCAAGTAGCAGGTACTCCTAAACATTCATCTAATCTTAGAGGTTTCTAGCAAATATCATAAGTCTGGCTGGTCTGGATTGATTACATGCACAAAGCCTAAAACCGGATGTATAAGTGTGATTGATTGATTTTATTAGGTGACCTTGAAAAAACTTATACAATTATTACTACTTTTTCGTGGTAGTCCTACGATGTCTAAGTGATGGGCTAAAATTGCATTAAAGGGCCAATTTCGGAAAGCAGTAAACATTGCAGGCATGCTTAGGGGCAGTTGGATATACATACAAGGTTAGAGATACTTTTCGACCTCGTTTACTTTGAGTGCATGGCACTCGAGCGGGGTTTGACCATTAATCTGGTTAGAATGGGCTCTCGCTCGGTTATTCATGACAGCTGTGCATCTCGTCGATCTGATTAAATTGGTTTGATATGGAGTCGATTCCGAGTTTGGGTTAGCCCGGATCGACTCTAGAAGTTGCTGGTTTGCTAGGCCTCGGGCTCGTGGGCCGGTTTATACACTGCTACATATTTGGACTTCTGAGTCCGTTTTACCTTTGGTTTGGCCCGTTACAATACAGAATATGATTCTACACTAAATTATCTATGTCTGGGTTCAAACTGGGCCTGATTCGGAATCCGGATGAGCCTAGAAACATGTTTTGAAGTTCAGATAACGTTTGGAAGGATCTAGGAGCGAATATAGGGAGCTCAGGAGCCATCAAAATATGGCATAATCAAAGTGTTTAAAGCTCGTTTAAACAAAATTATTTTTTGGGCAGTAACTTCGAAAATTGGTTTTTCATGGTAAACAAGCTTAAAATTGCATATAGAATGCATCCTAAGAGCTACAATTTACTGGGTTTCCAAATTTGAATACATTAAACACATAAAATCAGTCATTAACATGCCTTTTTACCGATTTCATGGCAATTTGGCATTAATGATTGAGCTAAATGTGGCAATTTTATGGCTAAAAGTAACACATAAGCTAACATACACCCTAAAATTTGAAATTACTGCAATTATGATATTCACGGCATGGAAAATTAAAGGAATAAATATAGAGGGTCCTTAGAATTACCAGTCTGAATCCTTGACTGGTTTACTGGCGAAGTGGATACGGAATCTAGCTTTGAGTCTGTGCAGGCTTGCGTTCTTACTAAGATTAATGTAGTAGTTTTTGAAACATTGGATTTAAAATGATTACATTGACAACATACCTCAAATACAAACATTAGATTGGTTTAATCATAGAGGGTAGTGTCTAAGATGGAATACATGTGGGGCGAGTCATTGGGTTTTGGTAGTAACCGGTTTAAGGCTCCCACAGACATATATACCTTTGATAGGTCTCCTCAATCACGAGTATAAACGACCGAGGTATTAGGCTGTGAGTGATACTGCTCCGCATAAGACATCCTAGGCAATGGAGTGCAGAGCCAGAGCGTGAGAGCGGCTATAAGTATCATGGATGGATAGGGACTCCTTGAGAGTATGTGAGAAAAGAAATTGATAATGCAATGCAACAAATGCGTATATGTCTAGAAAACAAAGTCGGTGATTGATAAGGCGCAAGTCGTGCGGTTTAGGTCCATGGCAACAGTTTTGGAAAACAATTCTGAAAACGTTTTTATGTTTATGTTTTAAAAACAGTTGATTTTAATCCCCAGTGGAGTCGCCACTATGAGAGAAGCGGGGTTCGAGAGCCGCTCGCCCAAGACTTATCGCTGACTTCTCGATCTGGAAATGGTTTAAAAAATGGAGTCGCCACCTATTTCAACTAGGAAATTTCTTTTAACCGACTAGGTTCACGAGCGGTGGAGGTGGATTCCGTGCTGGTGATCGTGGACATGGAGCCTGTGGTGGCCGAGGATCTGACATCCGGTCTGTTGGTGCGCAGACTGGGCATTATTCTGGTGACACGCCATATGGGAGCCGTTACGGAGACTCAGAAACCTTAGAGCATGATTTGGACTCTGATAGTTAGGCTTGTACTTTATGTTTGTCACGCTTTGAACGTTTTCTCTTATTGATGACTGTGTATGTTGTTACAATTATTCGATACATTTGGCGTTCTGGACGCTTTATTTTCATAGCTTTGTTTTGTTCACTATAGTTGTGTTAGCCTTTTCAAGCCTCTCTATTTCTGCTTATGGTTTCTAACTGTTGGGGACCTGGTGCCCCCTGTTCTTCTGCTAGTGGAGACCTGATGCCCTCGATATTTTTACTAGTGGAGACCTGATGCCCCTAATTCTTCTGTTAGTGGAGATTTGATGCCTCCGATTCTCTGATTAGCGAAGACCTGATGTCCCCAGTTCTACTGCTGGTGGAGACCTAATGCCCCTGATTCTCTGACTGGCGGAGACCTAATGCCCCCGGTTCACTGATTAGTGGAGACCTGATGTACTATATTCTCTGGCTGGTGGGGACCTAATGCCCTCGGATCACTAGCTGGTGAAGACCTAATGCCCCTGGTTCTCTGACTGACGGAAACCTGAAGCCCGGTTCACTGGCTGGTGGAGACCTGATGTCCCATATTCTCTAGTTGGTGGAGACTTGATGCCCCCTATTCTCTGGTTGGTCGAGGCCTGATGCCCCCGGTTCGCTGGATGGTGTGAGACTGATGCCTATGGTTTCTGGGTGATGTAAGGCTGGCGCCTGTAGATGGAAGCTCGGAGCTTGGAGTCTCTAGAGAAATGTGGGGCTAGCGCTTGTGATTTCTGTGTGATGTAAGGCTGGCGCCTGTGGATTCTGAATGATGGGGACCTTAAATCTCCCAAATCTCCAGGTGAGGGAGTCTTTTGCTTCTCGATTGGAAGACTTTAATGCCCCCTGCTATCAGATTTCTGTCTCTGGGTAGCAGAGGCATGTCCCCTATTCTGTAATTCATCTGGAGGTAGAGGCTTGTCGCCTATTGTGAGGGTTATGATGGTCCCTGTTGGCCGGATTCTAACTCCGGGTATCGTAGACGTGGTGCCTATTCTGGATATTTCTTGAGAGCGTGATCCTGGCGCTTGTTGATTCTTGCGGTTCTGGCATTAACTTTTCAAGGTTGTTGTTTTTTTGTTTTTGGAGCAAATCCCTGAAGGTAGCGTTCTGGCGGCTGTTATTTGCGATAAGTTTAGGGGCTGTTTTTCAGAGATTAATTCAAGGGGCTTTAGACACGTCGGAAGCATATTTTTTAGAGACGAATTTGTGCCCATAAAGAGCAGAAAACTGATGCAGAATGCAGCAGTAAACTTCTGCAACTGGCAACAGTTGCTGCTCCGTATTGCAGCCATAAAAAATGGCACACCGACACTAGGATGATGTACGCGTACCCAAGTCCAAAACGTAGTTTTTGGATCTTCAAAAGTGTGGTTACAAGTATGTTAAAAAGGGTTTGAAAATGTGTTAAAAATTATTAGTTAAAACTGTTTTGAACCTTATTAAATAGCAAACTTTAGAAAAAGATTGTGAGCTAAAGGAATGTCAGAATGAATCAGTTTTAGTGTCATTTTGTTCGTTAGAAAACAAAGAACAAAAATGTGAATTACTTGCTGCCATAACTTTGGTAGAAGAGCAGCACAATTGCTGCAAAGACAGCAGCCCATAGAGGTTAATTCTGTAGTTTTTGAAAACAGTCCGGGGTAGCATCTTCTGGGCTAGTTTCCGACATTTCCGAGCGCTATTTCCAATCAAAGGTCTAAACTAATATTGTAGCTGACATTTCAAACTTCAGGAATGTCATTTTTATTTAGACTTTGGATGACTCTAAGAAACAGTTTTAATAGCTCAAAGTTGGTCGAAAAATATGAGTTAAATAGGACGCTTTAAGAAGCTAACTTTGAGAAAATGTTTGAAGACCTTAGAGATATCAAATGAAGTTCGGGTCTAAAGGAAATTCGTAGACAATGTTGCGGAGTATAAAAATGTCCAATATGTTTTGGGAACAGGCTATTTTAATTAAGTGGTTTCGATAGCCAAATTGGCTAGAAATCTAGTTTAAGATTAATTAATTATAGCTAGAATGTTAATAATTCGTACTATTATTGAATTTCTGCAGATTCGATAAGATGGCTACCTACGGGATTCGGAACACAAAGAACATGACATCACTTTGCTATTGTCGAAGGCTATGAATAGCAAGTGGTGAGTATACACTACTCTTGCGTATTATACGATATAGCTATTTTATGCTATCATCCATATTAGTATTAAAATGCATCGCATGATACATTATATTTTCATTATATATATGAATATTATGAATCGAAATATCAATTAATAAGTTGTGAAAACTAGTATATGATACGGGGAAACGAGCTACCTATTGGGTGTCAATAGGACTGTGTGATCACCGGTGTTGAGTCTAGAGTCTTAAGATACTTCAGTAAGTGTAAGGACTCTACAATATGACATCAATATAGTATTAGTCAACGTTTGAAAGGCATCTTGTTCGTTGGCATGTCCAATGCAGGATAAATCGGTCGAACTATCTCGGGACCTGTATCAAGGAGTAACTCGGTGGAACTAGGGGCATCAGGATACTGGAGGATACTGGTTTTCAAAAGTAACGACGGAAAACTTGCTCGAACTTTGGCAGCAAGCCAAAAGTACAAGTGATGAAAGTATAATGCATATAGTTTAATTAATTTAGGATTATCAATGTAAACTCTACATATATAAATGAAATTGAAAACGGTTTTGAAACAATGATTTAAAATCATGAAAATTCCAATAACTGGGCCTAGTAACTATAAATTTTTGGCTGCCTGGTGCAGAATATACATGTAAAATACATGTATTTGAAAGTCGAGCCAAAAAGTGTAAAGTATGGCCGACCAAGAGTTGAAAATGATAAATAGATGTTTTATTTAATACAAAATGTATTGAAAACGAAGCGAGAAGTTGATAATCAGTTAACTAAATGTAGTTGCGGCTATAAAGCATCGAGAAAGAATTTTTGCTACAAGAAAAGAAGTGATATGGATAAAATATGTATAGAGATAGTTAATAGTGAACATAGCTTCACGCCTCATAAATAGAGCCGATGAAAGGTAGTAATCGTATAAGAGGAGTAAGTCACCTCGAAAGTAAGAGGTGCAACGATAAGCAAGGATAACGACATCGAAGTATAGGATGATAGATATTGATAGTAGTGAACGTGAACAAAAATATCGATACAAAGGTGTAGGATCGATGTACAGAACCATCACGAAAATATGAATTGGCGATATGCGACTACACGAGTTCCAAAGGGAACATCATTATGAGTCTATAATGCTTATAAAAAGCGAACAAAGAAAACAATCCATAAGGCTAGTAAGCCATATGGACATCAAAGAATATGAAAGGATATGAAAGAGAAACTCAATAAAGGAATTGGGTGATAACACGACTGTGTTATCAGATGGATCAAGATAAGTAAAAAGAGCTTGAAGTAAGACACTTACAAAGAGGTATTCAAGAATAAAGAAGTTTAAGAACTAAAAATGGATAAAGGATGCGAGGAGATCAACTAAGATAATCGATGCGGAAAAGGTCTGAATAACTTACGCATATTATATAGTACTCGATAAGGTAATCAAGGAAAGGAAGTGGAAACATTACTTGAAAGGTAATGAGAAGATAATAAGGAAATCGATTTCTATGTAGTCTTGGACACGTGAAGTCAAGAAAAGTAGAGTTGGTCTAAGTATATGACCAGCATCACTGATAGACAAAATATCAGTAAGAAAATGATAGATGGATAGGCACACGACCGAAAGTGCAACACGTCGAAAAATTCGAAAGAGTAACTTTCAATCTCCTATAGATAGTCGATATTGGAAAGGTTGAAACAAGAAGTACATGATGATCGAGAAACAAGTAAGACAACGGTAAGAGCTTCACTAGATGATGGTAAAGAAACTACCAATCCGACATTCGTTAGAACTAAATGATCGAAAGATAAGGTATATCGTAGTAAAGGACGCGATACATATTGAATAATGCTAGAAGGGTATTCAACTTCATGAGATTCAGAAAGCCATGAAGTATATGACTAGTACTAAAGGAAAAGACATTCCTAACTACCCAAGGATGTGGACAAGGATATTGGACGAAATACTTTATATACATCTAACTATAAAGACAATTGTTAGTAAATGGGTAATTAGAGTGTCGCAGCAAAAGTGAAAAAGGGAAAAGGGTAGTCATGTATGTGATCAAATACAAGGAAGACAAGAAACGTCAAGAACTATGACGTCGGACTTCGATATACTCAGAAGTCTATAAGATTGCAAAAGTGAATGGAGATTCATCGAGAAATAGTACAACCTAACAAATAAGAGTTAGGACTAAGGTTAAAGTCACAAGAAAAAAATTGAAAGAGGATCGATCGAACTACTATGGAAAAAATAGTTTGTGATGAATGATAAAAAGAGGCCAACGACTTGATGGATCTAGCCTTCTTGACGGGTTATGAATCTCCTTCGATTGTCTTTGACCTGCAAAACAGAGGTTAGACTGCTAATCGGAAGGTGGTTGTCTGATGGGCACTCTGATGCTTAAGTCAGTATTGATCTTAAGAGAGTATTATAGTTGTAATTATGTTGTTTTTAGGAATACCTCATCCTCGTTATATAGTAGTAGTGAATGAATACCTTGTAGTGTCCAAATAGGAAAGCGATTCCTATTTAGCATGTGAATCCAAATAGTTATGGAGTATATTTAAGAATGAATCTCCTAAATAAGGTTATGTTTTATGAATAGGAGTATGACTCCAAATAAGAATGTACTTCCTTATTCTTATAGAAAGTCTAGGTCTTCCAGAATTTTCCTTTATTATTGATATCCAGATTTCAGGATCTTTGCATATCTATATCCGGATCTGATTACCGAATCCCATAGGATTCAGTCTTCTGTTTATTATGGCGAATCCGTAT
Organism: Mercurialis annua; assembly: GCF_937616625.2. Taxonomy (NCBI): domain Eukaryota; kingdom Viridiplantae; phylum Streptophyta; class Magnoliopsida; order Malpighiales; family Euphorbiaceae; genus Mercurialis; species Mercurialis annua. Next base: position 39,941,825 of record NC_065574.1, on the reverse strand, counting down.
AGATTCTTCTTGATCTTGATTGTCTTTAATATATCATTCTTCGGCGAGTCCCGTGGTCCGCCTCAGTGGGCGAATAATATAGGACTCGGTTCATAATATTTTAATTTCCACCATTAGCCCTCCGCAAGTGAGCTAAAGCCTTGTTATTTATGCCTTAGTTGTTTTTATCTTTTGTTCAGTGATTTTGAGTTTTTCCTTGGCAATTTATCTTCTTTTGGCGAGACTCTTGGTGAATCTCTTTGATTTATTTTGATACCTTTGTGATTTGATCCATCGATCTTTTGAAATTTTTAATTTTTGTTTGTTTACTCTTTTTTTTCTAATTTGTTGAGATCCTCTTTGGCGGGCTTCTTTTCAGCGGGACTCATTCCTTTTGACGAGACTTATTATATTCTTTTTATTGTTTTATGTGACAACTCCTTATCGTTTGGTGAAGCCTTTTTCACTGGATGAATCTTCATCGTTTTTTAGGTACAACCCTTATTGGGCGAACCTTCATTCATCAAGTACTTGATATTTGTTGATTGTGATTTTAAGTCTCTTCGTTCTTGATATCCATTCTTTTTTTCTTTGTTTTTTGTGTTTGCCTTTATCTTTTTTAGAGGTGATCAGTGTATTCCAATTTTCTTTTATTTGGGTGATGCCATTATATTTGATAAAGCTAACATCTTTGAGGTTAAACCCTTATTTGGCGGTATCTTTGAATTTTACTCTTTTTAATGAGTAATTATTTCTTCAAGGTGATTATTCTTGTTTTCCTTTATGCAATTCTTTTTCATTTTGAGAGTTTTGTTTTCTTATTTGGCCAGATATGAGTCCTTAAAACTCCTCCACAAATACACTGATCATAGAGTGTATTATGCCCGTTTTTGAGATCATGTCATTCAATTTGTTTTGTTGATTTTTCTTAATATTAATTCTTTTTGCGAGGATTGCCTTCATTTTTAAGATTTGTTTCCTTTAAGCGAGTTTGCTTTTATTATTGGGCGTTTTCCTTCATTTTATTTTTAGGAATTTTTTGCATTCCTTTTGTTTTTTGCGCGTTTCGCCTTTCTTTCGCATTCCTTTTATTTTTTGGCGTTCCACCTTTCTTTCGCACTTCTTTTATTTTTTGGCGTTTCGCCTTTCTTTCTCATTCATTTATTTTTCGGGCGTTTCACCTCATATATTTTCTAGGAGTTAATCTAAACCCCTTTTTATTTCAAGAGTTAATCTAAACTCTTAGATTTTAAGGTTAATCTAAACCATTTAGTTTTATTCAAGGTTCGGGAAACCCTATCTGTTTTTCCCTCTTAGAGTTTTTTCTTCAAGGTTCAAGTGTACTTATCTTTTCTTTCCCTCTTGTGTTTTTGTTCAAGATTCGGTCGAATCTATCTATTTTGTCCCTCTTGGGGTTTTTCTTTAAGGTTCAGGCGAACCTATCTCCTTTGTCCCTCTTAGGGTTTTTCCTTCAAGGTTCGGGCAAACCTACCTTTTTTTTTCCTTTCTTGATTTCTTTCTTCATCTTCATTATTGTTCTCGGTAAAATTTCTTTTATTTCATGTTTCTTCTTCTCTTCCTTCAGCCTTTAGATTTTTTTGCTTTTCTTGCCACCGATTTTTATTGTGCTTCCTATGTTCCTTTACTCATTGCAAAAGTTATGTTGCCACCATCTCTCGCTTTCTTTTCTTACTTTGATTCTTTAGCCTTCGTCTCCTTTCCTCGTACGGCTCTTCTCTTCTTAAATTATTATTTAGTAGTTTGTAGTTTGTTAAGTCAAGTCTCTTCTTTTATTTTTGTTTTAGGGGCGAGCCCTTCAGTTTCAAATCGTCCAGGTCGAGTTCTTCAGTTTTGATTTCCTTTAGTGCATTGGCTATCTTTTGTTGCAGATTTTCTTCCGCTGCGTATGTGGTTTTACTCCAATGTGGATATTCAGAGGTTCGCTTTTGTCTTCTAGATATTATTTTTTATTAGGCCTTGTGGGGCTCTTTTTTCTGTTCCTCTTTCCTGCCTTTGATTTTTATTAAAGCATTTTCCCTTTGTTTCTCGTCTTGAATTCGGTCTGCTCATGGCTTCATTTTTATTTTTACCGTTTCGGGCGGTATCTTTTCGGTCTTCTCCGTTTCGAGCATCATTTTTATTCTTTGCCTCTCGGGCCATCTCGTTATTTGCCTCCAGGGCCATCTCGTTCTTTGTTTTCGTCGGGTGGTGTTTGCCTGGTTTTCTTAGTTTTTAGGACATCTCGTCCCTTCTTTTTGTATATTCTCCAGCATTTCTCCTTTGATTTTCTTCATCATCTATGTCTGTATTTTATCAATTTTGACTAGTCCAATAATGAGCTTCACGATATAATATAAATTTATCAAATAGAGTTGAGTTCGAGATAACAAGTGATCTTGTACATATTATGTAGGATATAGTCCATCCTCACATTATAAATTTTTATTAAACGGTTTTCTTCTTTATAAGTAGCAAATATATTGCTCCATAAAGGAAATTAATGATTCTAGATTTATTTCATATGCTATATTTGATTATTTTCTTATTTGCTTAGCTAGTTTGTCTTTTCTCGTCATGCAATACATTCTTTTTCTATGATTTTCTAATTAGCAAAGACCTTATACATATACATATATATATATATATCGCCCTACTGCTCTCTGGCAAAGGCGATCAGGAAGACTAATCAGGCCTGAAAGCCCTCCCAAGTCACCAGCAACGCCTCTCACGCCAGCACATCAAGCCAAGTTAGTCTGCGACCGGCTCAGCAACTTCGGTTCCAAGAGTTCCTCCAACATATTCTCTCGATTAGACATCTCAGTCAACATGTCGGAAACGAATACGGGGGCTCCTGTCACTCAAGGCTAACTTAACTAGATGAAAAGGGAGGTCATGGATTCCGTCAAGCAACAGAATGAAGACCTAAAGAAATGGTTTGAGAACATCATAAGGGCCCAATTGGGTGGCCAAAACAATGAGCATAACGCTACTGATGATTAAGCAACTGAAGCAATAAGAAATGACAAGTCTGGAAGGAAACACAGAGCAGAATATGACAGGCTCAGAGGGGAAAAGGCAACCCGAACTGGTTCACTAATGCAATGTATAAAGAACAACTGAAAGTGGAAACTGAGATGGAAAAGCCCAAGAATCAGGAGTTAGTGCAATCTGAATCCTATTAGGATCTGTCAAAAAAGATCAAAAAACTCCAGGCCACCATCAATTGCAACCAGTTCATCAAATTGGATGACTATTCCCTAGCCTCCACCAAATCTCTTCAAATTGATGTAAATCACTCCTAAGAACAAAGGTAAGGAAGGTTTGTCCTTCAATTTAAGGTTTTTATGGATCAATTGAGTGATTTATGGATTAAAACAATTTCAGGTTTGTAGGATTAATTGAGGATTTCGTGCCAATGTTCATGTAGTGTGTTTTTGAACTTGGATTTAAGGTTTTCAAGATGAATTGGTGAAGATAAGGCTTCGGCACAAGGAGGTAAATTTCAGAAATTGGATGGTGTCTTGGATGATGTATTCGGTCTTGCTAAGTTTTATGTGATGATTGATTATTGATGTTTCTAGTTAAGGAAAGTGTGTTGAATTGATGAATAATTTGACATGATTTTTTGTTTTATTTCAGGATTATTGTATACAAAGTGGTCTAGCTTCCATTCTTGTTCTGGAAAGTATCCTTCCTATTAGAGCTATAATAGTCGATGGTAGACCTATCGTGGCCTGTGACAACAGTAGTTCATTTATGGTCTTTATAGTACATGTTGTCCTGTGTATTTTTTATATCGCGAAAAAGTTTATCAGTTTTAGGATTGCTATGGGGTTCATAGCTACCACTCCTATTCCCTAGCGCCAGTCGCGACTTATAAATTTGGGTCGTGACATTTTCTTTGTTAGTCTTTACCCATTATATACTGCAATTGAAAACTTCCAAGTTGTTCTCTTTTGACTTAATCACTCAATGTTGGTAGGTTACTTAGTTGACCCAAAGATTTTCCTAAGGCTTAAGACTTTACACTTTGTGCTTGACTAATCCATGCACGAACGTCTTCAACTAATGGTTGTTGCCACATACTTCTATAGGCTTTCTACTCTGCATATCTACTACTACACTGGCTTTCCAAGACATTATTGTTTAGTGTAACAGTAGTCCTTTTAACACCTCTAGTCACTTCTTCTCTTGATCTTTAATCCGTAGATATCATACACTTTTTATCAGACAGGTAGTGTCTTTAGATTCCGATTACAACAATTCTTGTTGTCGCAAGTAGTTCGCACATTGTATCACACTAATAATGTATTTCGTCTTCCTGCGTGATAATAGCTGTTGAAAATTCCAATTCAATTCTTACATTGGCAAATTAATATAATACCCCGTACGTTTTAAAGTATTAAGTTACGGCATGTGTCGTAATTTGGATAATTAAAGTTGAGAAATATCCAAATAAAGCTGAAAATGTGAGGATTAGGATTAAAGTGGGTCTATTTTATGTCAAAATCCGTGAAATTAAATTTGGAAATGAGAGAGGCTGAGGACTAGGATTGAACGGGTATGAATGAGACTAAAGAAAACCTAAGGAAATTAATATAAGATAAAATATAAGCCCCGAGCTGATAAATTTTATGTCGAAGTCCGTGAAATTATTTTAAGAATTTATTGTCAAAGTTTCATTAATTTATGAAACTGTTAAAAAATAGTTGTGACAGATAATTAGAAAATTGGGTTAAAAGGCGTGATTGATATGCTGGAGTCAAAGTGAAATTTGAGCAACCTATATGTATTTCAATGCAATAGGAATTTTTTTATAGAAATCAAAACTTCATTTCCTTTCACCATTTTCATGTAACAAAGCATCGCGAAGCTATGGTTTGCGATTCGACATTTATTTCCGTTGATTTCTTCTCCGATACTTCAAATCTTCTGTTATGATTTATCGTGGAGCTTCAATTTTAAAACACCATATTTTTGAAAATATTACGGACAGTTCCATGAGACATACTTGCAAGGATTAAATATTAAGAACGTCGGATTAAGGTCAATTAATGAGGATTTAGACCATATTGGACTGATCGAAAAATAATAATTTTAGTGAAAAATTATTATTTGGAAGATTGGATTTGAGGAGAATGAAAATTAAAATAAATAAAAATAAAAAGCCCGAGTTAATAATTTTCATGATAAGGTTTGTGAAATATTATAAATTAATTATCGTCACGCTTTCGTATATTTACGAAACCATTTTACAAATTGGACGCGACGATTAATTAAGGAGTTGAGTTAAAGTGTAATTTTACCAAATTGAGCTTAAAGTAAATTTTAGCCATTTGATTAAATCACCATCCTTATTATTCTTTTAAGATACCAAAATACTCAAACCCTAACTTCGTCTTCTTCTCTTCAACAATGGAATGCTCCATCAACCTAACTTCATCATTCCTTAATGGAATTCAATTATTTTTTAGGCAAATTGATCATAACCCAAAGGGGACTAAGGTAAGTCTATCAATTTGAAGTTTTGTTTGTTATATTTGATGGAATCAATAATAGAAATTGTTATGGTTTTATGCTTTGAGTTTATTTTTAGATGTTTAATGTTTGTTAAGGAATAAACTACGGATTTGGAGCTTGTGTATTGAAGTTATGATGGTAAATTCAAGAGAGAAGGGGTTCGGCCATAAGCAATCTCATCAAGCTCAAGGTATAATTTCTGGAATTTATGTTTATGGTTTGAATAAGTTATGTTGATGTTAGAGTTGGTTTTGTTAGGTGTTGAAATTAGGAAGTTTGAGCTATGTTTAGGACAAGTTTAGGGGCTGATTTTTAGAGATTAATTTAATGGGCTTTGGACACGTCGAAAGCATATTTTTTAGAGACGAATATGTGCCCGTAATGAGCAGAAAACTACTGCAAAAGTGCAGCAAAAAACTTCTGCAGACTGCAGCAGTAAACTGCTACAATTGGCAACAGTTGTTGCTCCGTATGGCAGCCATAAAAATGACACATCGACCCTAGGTCGATGTACGCGTACCCGATTCCAAAACGTAGTTTTCGGAACTTCAAAAGTGTGGTTAAAAGTATGTTAAAAAGGGTTTGAAAATGTGTTAAAAAATTATGAGTTAAAACTGTTTTGAACCTTATTAAATAGAAATATTTGAAAAAAGAATGTGAGCTAACGGAATATCGGAATGAACCGATTTTAGTGTCATTTTGTTCATTTTAAAACAGAGAACAAAAATGTGAATTAGCTGCTGTCATAAAAGTGGCAGAACAGTAGCAGAATTGCTGCAAAGATAGCAGCCCATAACGGTTAATTCTGCAGTTTTTGAAAACAGTCCAGGGTAGCAACTTCCGGGCTAACTTTCGACATTTCCGAGCGCTATTTCCAAACTAAGGAAACAAATATTGTAGGTGACATTCCAAACTTCAGGAATGCCATTTGTATTTAGAGTTTGGATGACTCTAAGTAACAGTTTTAATACCTCAAAGTTGGTCGAAAAACATGAGTTAGATAGGACGGTTTAAGAAGCTAACTTTGAACAAAATTTTGGAGACCTGAGAGATATCAAATGAAGTTCGAGTCTAAAAAAAGTCGTAGAAATTGTTGCAGACTATGGAAATGTCCAATTTATTTTGAGAACGGGCTATTTTAATTAAGCAGTTTTGATAGCCAAAGGTTGTTAGAAATCTAGTTTCAGATTAATTAATTATAGCTAGAATGTTGTTAATTTGTACTATTATCGAATTTGTGTAGACTCGATTAGATGACTACCAACGAGATTCGGAACACAAAGAACATGACATCGCTTTGCTATTGTCGAAGGCTATGGATAACAAGTGGTGAGTATATACTACTCTTGCATATTATACGCTACAACTATTTTATGCTGTCATACATATTAGTATTAAAATGCATTGCATGATACGTTATTTTCTTGTTATATATATATGAATTTTATGAATCAAAATATCGATTAATCAGTTGTGAAAACTAGTATATGATCCGGGGGAAACGAGATGCCTATTGGGTGTCAATAGGACTGTGTGACCACCGTTGTTGAGTCTAGAGTCTTAAGATACTTCAATAAGTGTAAGGACTCTATAATATGACATTAGTGTGGTATCACTCAACATTTGATAGGCATCTTGTTTGTTGGTATGTCCGATACATGGTAACGCGGTCGAACTATCTCGGGACATGTATCAAGGAGTAACTCGGTGGAACTATCTCGGGACTCATATGTTTGTATGATGTTGGATATAAGTAGTAGTACGAGTAACTCGGTGAATTATCTCGGGACTGTAGTATGTTGTATGGAGGAACTCGGTTGAACTATCTCGGGAACTTACCAAAAGGATTCGTGAAATTCATATTTGCTCGTTATGATTAGGAATTCTACCCTAGTCCAGGTTAGTTTTGGAATTAGGGTTTCGACGGATCAATTGCTTGAAATATGTATTATATATTCATATATGTTGGTTTTATTTTTAAAATGTGATGTTGACTTTGAGTAATCCCATTAGTGATGTATATTCAATCAGCGTTACCTGACCCCCCCATAGTGTTTTGTTTCAGGTTAATAGTAATTGAAGTATTGGGATTCCATTCTTATTCCGAATGTCTGCAATGGTTTTGAATGTATGGTCAGAAGTGAGATTTACTTTCTAGAGCTGCAATAGTCGGTAGATGTCAGTATATGAATATGTTTTGACGTCAAACAGTATTTTGGCTATTAACTCAAATATGGTGAATGTGTGTTCATAGCTCATATGAAGCACACTTTTCATACGTGTGATTTCTTTACCAATTGCCCATGAGTAAAATTGGTTATTGTTTTATGTATTGGCATAAGATGAAAAATGGAAATGTTGAAATGATGTGTCGCATTATAAGACCTTTGTTTCTAAAATTTGCCTCGTATGTGTGTTTTTAGAAAGAGATTTGATATAAATGTATTTGTTTAAACAAGTTCTCTGAAAACGCTTTTAATATGATTTGTTCTCGTTTTCGCGAAACATTTATAGCGAGTTCTAAGGTTGCTATGGGTTTTGGTGCCACCACACCCATTCCCTAGCGCTGGTCTCGGCTCAAGATTTTGGACCGTGAGAAACTTGGTATTACAGCAGTTTGGTCCAGAATACCACTGCTTTGTGTATGAGTCTACCTAAGAACTGCAGCATATAAGATTCGAGTCATGTCAATGATAAGTTTTTATTTGATTTTAAAACTATCATTCTCGTCCTTACGAAGTGATCTTGTTTGTATGTCTATAGGATAATTTGACGAGATACGCATGCATAAATATTCCGCTTATGCATGAATTGTCGGCCTATGATTATATGATTTCTTAAGCATTATTATATCTCTATTGCTTTACGCTTTGATTATATGGATTTATGCTTCGTATGATAGTATTACATGACTATGGTAGAATTGTTGTGCGCAATTATGTATGAACTACATATATAGTATTGTGATACGGCTCGATGATAAGGCGAGTCTATCAAGCATCGTCCGATATGAAGATGCTATCAAAGCTATACGATAGAGGCAACAAGGGATGATCGATAAAGTGGCACGAATTCAGAGAAATGGGAGAACACCCAGTTACACGGTATAAGGTTTATAGAACTAACAAGTTAAAGAGTATGATTTCTAAAGATCATTTGTTTAAACGATTTCGAAGGTATAATTTTGCCTAGAACTGATATAGAAATGTATTAATGCCACGACATGAATAGAATTGCATCACTACATACACATTAAAGGGAAAATTAATAAGAAATGGATTCATACATTAGTAGGACATGCGTCATATGCATTCTACTCAAACGAAAGGTTAGTTGTGGCTACTCTTTGGGATGAGAGACGTCATCACCCAAGGGCACAATTATGCTAACATTTGAAAGTTTGACCGTAACTTTTAGAAGGAGTCGTTTTCTGTGAATTTCAAAGATTGTTGAAATGGTTGCAACCATATTTGTTTTAATGTATGTGTACCTAGACCAGAACTCTGTAACGAAGGTGAAATGTTTGAGATCTACCTACAAGCGGCTCTTGAAGGTAGAACGAACGTGTACAAGAGCGCGAGCTATAAGTTATGCTTTAGAAAGGTATGAAGTTAGCCGTAGTTCTACGAACTATTGTAAGACTAACATAACAACGTATGCACGTATAGCGAAGTGCAATCAATTAGAATATGAACTAAGATGTCCTTATCCTTGAACTAAGTGATTAGGACAATATCCTATCAGATGATAGAAGTGTGAAAGATGATAATTGAACATAGGAATCGACCTATAGCTGAAACGTTAGAGATAGAAGATAATCTCTACAAGTAAATGACGTGATGAAACCATTGGATCGGTTTAACATCGGAGTATGATGTTTCTAAGAAGGTTTCTAGGAGCTCACCGTTCCGATCGTCGAACGGAGAACTAAGCTGTAGTTTTCATAAGAACGCTGACGGCAAGAGTATGTAAGTACTCAATCTAGAAATGAACCGCGAGGGTATAAGGTATATAAGGATTATGAATGTATTTTCGGGATTGACTATTTTTTTATATGAGTGGTCTACTCGATCGTAACCGATGATCCGGGGAGGGCTTCTAGTGAGTGTTGTGGTTCACTACTTAGACCGTGCCGCTACAAGATAGGATGCCGAGCGGTGGCAGTCGGGCGGTGGACTTTTATTGTTTGTCCTATCCGGGCTAGACAATACGTTTTAGCGAGTGCCCCCCTTTGTAGATCTTTTTGTGGCCAAGTCTCTTTTAGCTAATGGACCAGGACCCACAAGCAGGCCTTTGTTCTTTTTGAGACAGTTTGATCAACTCATATTTCCTCAGGGGTATGACCTATTGAAATAGGATTATTTCTGGAAGTGTTTAATTCATCGAATCGGTTATTGAATGGACCGGTGAAATAGCTCGATTTCATCGTATGTATACATATTGAAACAATTGAAAATGGCATGCCCATCAGGTGAGACATCATATGAATGAACAAATCTGGTGTCATCATTGACTCTGGAATATAAAGAAATCGAATAAACAAAGAAAATTGTTCAAAATATCTGAATGCGAAAATAGAAACTACAACTAAACTAAGATACTTCATAATTGGATAGTCTAGGAGAACATATCTCAAAATGCTCCGAACATGGGTGGAGTTACCACTTAAGTTTCACTGGCAGTGTCATGGATGCTGAGGCCGACGAAGGAGGCCAACTTCGTGATTGTCTCGATGCTGGGTGCTTCGACTGTCGGGTAGAACAAATCATTGATGTCTATCTCTTCTACTATTGGCGTATCTAAATTCTCCATCCTTTCCCTGATGATATCCTGCAAGATTTCGAATCCTGGGACCATGTCGTCCATGATCATAATTGGTTTGGCTTGACCCTGATACTGATGCGCCTCGTGCTCTTCTCTGATGAAGTAGTCAAATAGTGTGCTCCCCGGAATCCTCTATGTTTCGGTTTCCGGATTGAAACCTAAACCTGCCTTGGTGGTATGTCCTTTGAAGTCTGGGAGCTCTGATAAACCCTGTAGTGATTTCCCGATTACCATTCCGGGCATGTAGTTGGCATTCTTGATTATGAGGATCCCTTTAGTGTCCATGAACGTGCTTTCCTCTAATCGTATTGTGGAGATCCGGAACCCTAGGTTCGGTATCAGCTCATTCTCAGCAAGTTTGATCATGTTGACCACTTTTCCTGATTCACCCTCGATTGTGGTTATCCCTCCTTTGTATGGGAATTTTATCTTCTAGTGAAGTGTAGAGGGTACGCCTCCCAGTTCATGGAACCATGGCCTCCCCAATAGCAGTGAGAAGGTAATTGGTATGTATAGCACGACAAATTCTACCCATGCCTCGATGGGTCCAGTTTTGACCAGAGCTTTGAAGGTTCCTTCTACTCCCCTCTTGGACTCGTCGTAGGCCCTGATGACCAGTTCTGAAGATTTCAGTGTTGCTGGTGTTAGTCCAAGTCTTGGGAGGATCAGCACATGACAGACGTTGATAGCGGACTCGTCGTCTATCATCACAGTGTTAGTGCGTTTGCCCAGGATTTCTACAGTGAGATACTGTGCTTTGTTATGATGTCTACCCTCTAGTGGTAGTTCGTCTTCGGTAAAGAGTATGGCTCCTGCCTCCTTTTCGGTCAATTGGCTAAGCATGACCATCGGGGTTACGTCTAGTTCAATCGTTATTGCTGTCAGTGCTAGCACCATGACCTTTTTGTGCTCCTTGGACCGTATCAACAAGTCCCAAATGGACTGATTCGAGAAAGTCTTTCGCGGTCGGCTTTCTTGTAGTTCATCATCCCAAGCTAACTTCTCATCCAGTGTTTTAACCTCCTCTGGCTATTTTGGAGCAAGCTTGTTCACGCATCATGGGTCAGTTTCTACGCCTTTCTTAAACATGATATCCTCCTCGTCATCGTCTTCGTCTGAGTTGTACCAAACATTGATGGCTCCAACTGTCTTGGTACTCAGAGCCTCAGCTGGCTTTTCTAGAGAGGAGGTTGCTTGGTCCTCAAACTCTGGCCTCCATCCGATTGGTTTGATCTCGCCGAGAGGTCAGCTGGATGATGGTTATAGAACACTTTGAAATTGAACTTACCGGATGGTTGTCACAGTAAATCCATATGTACTGGGGGTTTGATATCTAAGAAGGAGTTCAGGACTTCCACAGTGGTTCTGCCACTTCCATGGGCTTCATAATTAAGTTTAAATGTATGAAAGTTATTGAATTGCATAATTGAGCTGCAGAACAGCCATATTGCGAGTGTAATATCTCAGGCTGTGTAACTCCGAATTAAGTTTTGATTGTTGTTATGAAAACTTAAGTATGTTACCTAAACATTTCTAAGTTTAAGTTTCTGCTAATTCGGTCTCTATGTGGCTCAAATAAAGCAGAACATTGTGTTGTGCATAGCAGCTCTGAACTTTGGGGCAGCCTATAGGATTAATTTCCGGGCTAGTTACCGACTCCTTCGAGTATTAATTTCAACCCGAGGCCTAAACAGAAATTAAAGACGACATTCTTAACATTAAGAATGTCAAGTTTGTATAAGAGTTAGACGACGTTAGATAAGCGTAAATGGAAAGGTATTTGGTTAGACAGGGTATATACGCGTAATTAATTCTCGAGTCATAAGTAACTATTGAATTAGATCCCAACTCGATATATGTTTAACAATTTTCCTAGGGTTGAAAGTAACCTACGAATGGACAAGGAGCTCGAGAAGCTTGACGGGGATTACAAATTGAAGAAAGTTTGAAAAGCAATCAATCAGTTTTGTTATGTGGTTTGTTTACATATAAAGTATTTTAAATATGCATTGCTTTTTCGCACATGTTTGATACAATGGCATAGCATCATTTTATAAATGAATTTCTTTGTTGGAAATGAACGCATCATATCTTGAAATCAGTATAGGTCCGATGGAACGAGCTTTCCTATTGTGCGGAAATAGGACTGTATAATTACCAGTTGAGTCTAGAAGTCTGACTCTAGTACAGTAAGTTGAAAGGAATGTTATTTGTGAACGTGAATGTGTTTGTGAACGTAGGAGGACGTTATCCTCCAAGCCACGGATGGCTCTTTAGTAGCAAGGTTGATTTTTCTCTGGCATACTTGCTATGCTCGGTTAAATTATCCTTGAGCATTTTTGCTAAGTCTGGTTGAGTTATTCTCGGACTCTTTGATTTGTTTTGTTGTACATAAGTAGTAGTACGGATGTACTCGAAATGTTATCTTGGGACCGTACTACATAGTAGTGAACCTACCATAAGGAATAAGTACTCGATTCGTTCGAGAATTTTGATTTGTATAACCCTTATACCACGTTATAGTATAAGTGTTAAGGTTTTAGTCGGATATTTATACATGGATGCATACGCTTGAATCTTTTATGCATTGATTTTATAAATACTCGTACGTAAACTAACAAACTCACTCGGTTTCGACTGAATCCCCCCCCCCCACAACAGCGCTTGGTTCAGGTGTTTAGTGTTTCGCAGGCCAGACTTCTATCCTTCTTTCATAAGTCTGAAAGGCGTACAGGATCAGTAGTGCTACAGTAGAGTCAGGTCCTAGTTTTTTTATGTTCGTCAAATAGTGTTCATTTGTTTTGTGCGTGCTCTGATGTGTAAAAATGTTTTGACTTCCGCTTTACATTGTTTGTCTTAGAATGGAACGGGCTGTGCTAGGATATGAGATATCGCACAGTAAATGAAACATTCTATGGTTTTTAAATGAAACATTTTGTATGTGTATGTTGTGCAAGGATGTTTGCGAAAAATTTATGCATGTTTTTGTGTCTTTTAAATGCTTACTACGGGTTTCGGAACTACCATTCCCATTCCCTAGCGCTGGCCACGGCCTGAGATTTTGGGTCGTGACATGAACTCTGATTCAGAAGATGATCTTTCAATCACGTTTTGCTTCTTGCTCTTCCACGTTACTAGATTACCCCCAAGAAAAGTACAATATCTTGTAGTTGATCTTCTATCCACTAGGGAACTTATATAGTCAGCATCATTGAACGCTTCCAGAGTAAGGCTATCATTCTTTTTGAACAAAATTCCCTTTCCTGGATTTCGTTTCAAGTAATATAGGACTGGGTAAGCCGCTTAAAGATGAGATTCTCTTGGATCATACATGAATTCACTTATCACACTCACTGAATATGCTATGTCTGGTCAAGTATGAGCAAGGTATACGAGTTTGCCAACAAACCTCTGATACATTCCTTTATCAACAACCGGTTCTTCTTTAGCTACTCCAACTTTATGGTATGGATCCATTGGAGTAAGGGCTGGTTTACACCAAATCTTTCCTATTTCAGTTAATATGTCAACCATATATTTTTGTTGAGACATAAAGATCTCTTGTTTGCAATATGCCACCTCAATACCGAGGAAGCACTTCAACTTACCGAGCTCCTTTATCTCAAATTCTTTTGCTAGTTTTTATTTCAGTTCATATTTCTCTTTCTCATAATATCTCGTAACTATGATGTCATCTGCATAGACTAGCAAAGCAGTCTCTCTCCCTTCAATTCAGTGCTCAATAAAAAGAGTACGATCACCTTGACTTTTTTTATACCCAGAATCCTTCATGAGTTTGGAAAATCTTCCAAACCATGTTGTAGGAGATTGTTTTAAACCATAAATAGCGTTTTTCAGCTTGCAAACCTTTTTAGTTGTTTCTCCTTCAAATCTTGGAGAAATGCTCATATTGATTTCTTCATCCAAGTCACCATGGAGAAATGTATTTTTTACATCATATTATAATAGTTGCTAATTAAAGTAAGCGGCCAATGATAGAAAAATTCTCACGGTATTCATTTTTGCATAAGTTTATGTACCCTTTCGCCACCAATCGTGCTTTTTACCTTTCAAGGGATCCATGTAATGCCCCGTAATTTTAAAAGTACCCAGTATATTGCAACATGCATAATCGTGAAAATTAAAATGGAGAACGTCAGATTATATTCAAATAATTAGAATTTGGACCGATGCGGATCTATTGAAATTATCGTAAAATAATAATTTAAGTGGAAATTATTATTTGATTGAATTGGATTTGAGCGAGACTAACGAGAGGACAATAAAATAAAGTAAATTAATAGGTAATTCCCGAGCTAGTAAAAGTTACGTCAAAGTTCGTCAAATAATGTTTGTGAAATTAATCTTTGGTAAAATTTGGACGTGCATATTTTAGTAAGCGGAATTATTATTTATGAAAATATTATTATTTATTTGGGTCCAAATAATTCAAATAATTGAGTTAAAACGAATAATTAATCATTTGATTAAAAAAGAAAGTTTAAAGTCCTATATTATTAATTATTTAGAATAATTAATATAATAATCAAAATCGACCGATAAAATATTGTCGATGAAAAATATTGTATCGTAAAGTCGTATTGTCTATTAGGTTATAAACAATACGTATGTATCGAAATTAAAGTGTTTAATCGATCATTTGAATTAAAAGACAAGCGCAAAGAATGGATTGTATAAGTTAAAGAGATAAAGGGTCAAAATGGTATGTTTCCAAATTATAACATAAGGTAATAAATTAAAGATCAAAATCATTCCGGATACCAAAAATTCGTCTTTCACCTCCATTCATCACCGTTTCAATTCAATCGATTGTGGTTTTTTTGTTTGGAGTCAGTTTTGGACAATTCTTGTTGCGTTGGAACGAGGAATGGATTATCTATCATCCTAGAGTATCAAATAACGGTAAATATCCAATTTTGTTTCCAGGAATTAAGGTTTATAGAGCTGATTTAATTTGAGTTATGGACGGTTGAATCGCAAGCTTAGGGTTGTTCGTTCCTTGTCGGAATTGAGCGATTCTTACGCCAATATTTCAGAAATTCGATCCTCTACCATCCGTATGGGTCAAATCAAGGTAAAGTTTCTGATTTATGATGTTAAATTTGAATTTTTAGGGCTGTTTTAATAAAATGTTAATACGATCGAATCGATTCATCGAAATCATGTTGTTTTTGACGTTTTGATGTCGATTTTGGGTGACTGTTATTGCATTGGATTGAGGAAACTTATCTCTATCACCTAAGGAATGTAAATCAAGGTAAGAACTAAACTTTTGGTTAGGTTTTAATGAGTATGTGTTGTTTTAATTAGTGTTTAGGAGGTCGTTTTGTAGCTAATTCATGTTGGAAATTCATCGGGTATTTCATGAGCAAGCTCGATTCTGCTCTGAGGAGCAAAACCAAGGCTTTTCATGAGCAAGGAAGCATCCCCGTTTACGGACTACTAGTGTAACCCCTAAACCAGCCCGGGGTAACAACATATGGGCTAGATTCCAACACATTGTATCGTATGGCGATAGCGCCAAAGCTACGGGAGTAGAACTGTGGATCTTTCAAACGTTAGCCAACTGAACTCAGATTTTGAAAAAAAAAAACCCATTCTGAAAAGATTAGGATATTATCTTTAAATCTCAAGAAGAATGTACCTTCATTAGGAATGCATAATAATGAGTTATATCCAGAATGACCCTAATAGGTTAGAATCACAAAATCTGTTAATTAATGTGATTGAATCAGTTCATGATGCATTGTATCTGTCTAGTAAGGATTATAGCATTCCCTCTTTCTTTGGGAATATTTGTCCTTGAATCTTTAATTCAATCTTCTTGCTTTAATGAAGAATTGTATCTCATAAATATAATTTTATTACCAAGTGATACAAACTCCAACAATAAAACTTTAAAACCCAACAATTACACTAAATTGAAAACTTCAAACATGCATTTTAGAACCTAACAATTATAAAAAATTGCGAACTCTAAACAAGGATTTTGAAACATAACAATTTAAATGAATTGCAAACTCCAAAAGGGTATTTTGATATCCAACACCAAAACGTGAAATAAAATTATTAAATTTGATTTGCAACAATATTCTAAAAAATCAAGATAACCCGAATATAGATTTTAGAAAATAGAAAAGATTATTTTTTAGAAATATCAAAAATAAATGAAAAAAAAGATAGATAAAAATATAATTCACAGCCAATGCTTTTATATCAAATGATAAGAACCCGTATGAAAAGATTATACGAACCCCTTTTTATTGCGAACCCGTATAACACTAACAAACAAACCCAAAAGCAAATTGATCTCAAATCCATAGGTCATTTTAATTTTAAATTAAAATTAAAAATAAGGATATTGACGCCACACTCAAGAATAGAAGATTAGTGATAAGTCATAGATTTGAACGCCACAAGAATGAAATTCTTGATAAGTTATAAAACACTCAAAAGAGCTACATTGTTGCGATTCGGGAAAAAAAATATATTCCTTTGAAATGCTTTTATATAGAGGCATGAGATTCATTTTCCTATATTATAAAATCTTATTCTAATTGAAATAATAAAATTATTTCTAAAAAAAACTATTACATAAAGAAAATCTTTCAGTTTTTCCGTTTGACTATGATTTTAATTTCTTAATTTATACTTCCATATTCACTGCAAATTTAAGAGCTGAAGACGATCTTATTCAAACTTTGACTTTACTGGAAAGTTGTCAATTTTCGAATTATATTTTTAGGAAAGTTTGGATCACCTTATTTGGATATGTATAACCAAAATAATAGTTAAAATATCATATGCTTCTCGTTAAAAATAAATATCCGAACTTGACTAATTTCCATATTTAACTTTAATTTTGAATATATATTTGAAAGCCCAAATGAGCTCCGATTTTGATAAACAAGATCATTCTAGAAAGTTTCAGATATTATCTTTAAAGACTTCACCTTCATGAGGAATGCATAATAATGAGTTATATCCAGAATAACCCTAATAGGTTAAAATCACAAATTATGTTAATTAATGTAATTGAATAAGTTCATAATGCATTATATCTTGCCAATAAGGAACATAACATTTCCTCTTTTCTCGAGAGATTTGTCCTCTAATCCAGGGTTTTAAAACCCGGACCTGATTGACCGGTTCAACCTGGAACCGGAGGCCTGTTCGATCCGATTTCATCTAAAGTCCCGGATTTTTGGTTCAATCTCTTTGAACCAGAAAAAACCAGGAAACCATTAAATCGGTTAATTCATATAAATCTTACAATTTTAGACATCTACTATATAAATCTTACAATTTCCTTCACAATATAACATAATAAGAGAAAAATGATAGATCAGGAAGACTTAAGGAAAAACAATTTATGACTCCTAGCTCGCATCAAAGAGATTGATAAAATAAATAATTAATGTGGGTTGATGGCTAAGAAAATAAAGAAACTTTGTTTCTTGTTTGTTTTGTGTGGCGGTTGGACTGAAAGAGTAAGAATTTTTAAAAATGAAATCCTAAAACAATTTATGATAGATTATAAATGACCTAAATGGCTAAAAGATTGAAAAGTAGAAAAACCTTAGGCATTTTATAACTATAGGTCTAATAAAAGTATTTATAAATTAACTTTGATTCATCCTTAATAATACTGTATTGAAGCAAATTTACAGATGTTTCTTTAGATTTTTTATTATATATTAATTTTGTATTTAAAATTAAATTTTTCATTTGTAAAAATTCAAACTACTAGTATTAGTTATAATACTGTTAATTTTTTTAGATTTACTTTAAATTATATGTATATTCTCACATAGTAGAATAATGTTTTAAAATTTATAAAAACGGTCGAATCACCGGTTCAACCGGTTCAACCGATTTAACCTTAAACCGGTAGTCTCACTGGTCCGGGTTTTAAAACATTGCTCGAATCTTTAATTCGATCTTCTTGCTTCAATGAAGAATTGTGACTATCTCATAAATATAATTTTATTACCAAGTGATGCAAACTCCAACTTGAAACCCAACAATTGCACCAAATTGCAAACTTCAAACATGCATTTTAAAACCTAACAATTATAAAAAAGTTATAAACTCCAAACAAGCATTTTGAAATCCAGCAGTTCAAATGAATTACAAACACCAAATGCGTATTTTGAAACCCTACACCAAAATTTGAAATAAAATTATAAAATTTAATTTGCAACAGTATAAAAAAAATCAAGATAACCCAAATATAGATTTTAGAGAAAAAAAAAGATTTTTTTTTTCAAAACAGCAAACATGAATTTTAAAAAAAGAAGATAAATAGAAATCTGATTTAGAGCTAGTGCTCTGATACCAAATGATAAGAACCCATATGAATAGACTACACGAACCCCTTTTAATTGCGAATTCGTATAACACTAACATACAAACCCAATAACAAATTGATTTCAAATCCACGAAGCATTCTAATTCAGATGCAAAATTAAAAGAAGAATATTGACGCCACACTCAAGAAAGATAGAAGGTGAGTGATAAGTCATGGACTTAAAGGCCACAAGAATGAAATTCTTGATACGTTCTAAAACACTCAAAAGAGTTATAATGTTTTGATTCAGCAAAAATATTATATTCGTTTAATTAAAGGGATAATGTCAAAAAAATCACGAACTTTACATGATTTTTTTTATTGGCCAAATAACAAAAAAAGACCAAACCTTTCATGAAAGTTTTACGAAAGTCCAAACCTTTCAATTTTATCCAATTTGTCCTGAAACGCATAATTTCGTTTCAATTTTTTTCCAATTATGTAATTTTTCTCATGTGGTGCTTACGTGCCGCTGATGTGGCATATGCCACACATCAGCGCCACATAAAAAAAATTGTGTAGTTTGACAAAATCGAAACGAAATCATGCATTTAAGGACAAATTGGATAAAATTGAAAGATTTGGACTATTGTGAAACTTCATGAAAGGTTTGGCCTTTTTTTGTCATTTGGTCTTTTTCATTTTAATCACGTAGTTTAAATTTTATCATTTTCATGCACGAACTACCATTTTTTTTCAAATTCATACACGGTGCTAAAGTGTCACGGCTCCATTGGTGTAATTCACTGAGATGGAGGTCATTTTACACCAATAAATGAGTGCCACCTCGGCACCGTGTATGAATTTGGGAAAAAGTGGCAGTTCGTGCATGAAAATGATAAAATTTAAACCGCGTGATTAGAATGAAAAAACCTGTAAAGTTCGTGATTTTTTTGACATTAACCCTTAATTAAATAGCAATGCCTTTATATAGAGGCATGAGATTTATTTTCCTATATTATAAAATCTTATTATAATGGAAATAGTAAAATTATTCCTCAATAAAAACTATTACATAAAGAAAATATTCCGGCTTTCCAATTTGAGTATGATTTTAATTTTCTGATTTATACTTTCATATTCTCTGCTAATTTAATAGCTAAAGACAAACTTATTTAAACTTTGACTATTCTAGAAAGTTGTAGATCTTCGAATTATCGTTTCAGAAAAGTTTGAATAACCTTATTTGGATATGGATAACCACAATTACAGTCAAAATATCATACGCTGCTCATTAAAAATAAAGATCCAAACTTAACTGAATTTCCATATTTAACTATAATTTTAAATATATATTTAATTGCTCAAATGAACTTTGATATTGACAAACAAACCAATTCAGGAAAGTTTAGGATATTATCTTTAAATCTAAAGTAGACTTCACCTTCATTAGGAATACATAATAATGAGTTATTGCCAGAACAACCCTAATAGTTCAGAATCACAAAATCTGTCAATTAATGTAATTGAATTAGTTAATGATGCATTGTATCTTGCCAATAAGAATCATAACATTCTCTCTTTCCTCGAGAAGATTCGTCCTCAAATCTTTAATTCGATCTTCTTTCTTCAATGAATAATTGTGACTATCTCATAAATATAATTTTATTACCAAGTTATGCAAACTCCAACAATAACACCTTGAAACCCAACAATCACACTAATTTGCAAATTTCAAACAAGCATTTTAAAACCTAACAATTATAAAAAAAATACAAAGTCCAAATAAATATTTTGAAACCCAACAATTTAAATTAATTACAAACTCCAAACGCGTATCTTCAAACCCAACAGCAAAACTTGAAATAAAATTATTAAATTTGATTTCCAATAATATTAAAAAATATCAAAATAATCTAAATACAGATTTTAGAAGAACAAAAAGATTTTTATTTAAAATAACAAACATAAATGAAAAAAAGAAGATAGATAAAAATCTGATCATAGCCAAAGCTCTAATACCAAATAACAAGAACCCGTATGAATAGTTTATAGGAACCTTTTTTTAAATGTGAACCCGTATACAACAATAAATTGATTTCAAATCCACGGATCATTCCAATTCAGATTCAAAATTAAACCAAAGAATATTGACGCCACACTTAAGAAAGATAGAAGGTGAGTGATAAGTCAAAGATTTGATCTTCACAAGAATGAAATTCTTGACAAGATCTAAAACACTCAAAAGAGCTACATTGTTTTGATTTAGTAAAAATATTATATTCTCTTAATACATTAGCAATGCCTTTATATAGAGGCAGGAGATTCATTTTCCTATATTAAAAAATATTATTCTAATGGAAATAATAACATAATTCCTAAACAAAAACTATTACATAGAAAAATCTTTCATTTACCCATTTTGACTATGATTTTAATTTCTCTATTTATATTTCCATATTCACTGCCAATTTAAGAGGTGAAGTGGACCTTATTTAATCTTCAAACTCTTTGGAAAGTTGTAGATCTTTGAATTATCTTTTCAAGAAAGTTTGAATCACCTTATTTGGATGTGTATAACTAAACTTATAGTCAAAATATCATACGCTGCTCATTAAAAATAAAGATCTGAAGTTGACTAAATTTTCAGATTTAACTTTAATTTTTAATATATTTTTGAAAGCCCAAATGAACTCCGATTTTAACAAACAAGCCAATTCTGAAAAGCTTAGGATATTATCTCTAAATCTCAAGAAGATTTCACCTTCATTAAGAATGCATAATAATGAGTTACATCCTAAATACCTTAATAGGTCGGAATCAAAAAAATTGTCAATTAATGTGATTGAATCAGTTCATGATGCATTGTATCTTGCCAATAAGGATAACAACAAAAAAGTTACTTTATTATTAGAATAAGTACAAACTAATCTAAGAGAGTACAATATCTATTGATAATATTTTTCCAAATGTTCGATGTTCTAGTAATTTGGTATCGGCGATCCTTCTAGTGTTTCTAGATTGTAAGCCCTTTTTTCTATAGTTTCGTCGATTATATAGGGTCCCTCCCAGTTGGGGTGAAGTTTTTGACCCCAGCGTTGTCTCTTCCAATCTCGACAAGTTTCCTATACAAGTACGACAAATTACGTTTATTTATTAAACTTAAAGTTTTTTTCGTCAAAGTTAATTATAAAATAGGAATTATTATTATATATTCTAACGATAAAATTCTACGTAAAATACGACGGAATATCGAGCTACAGACTCGGTGAACCGAGGAAGATTGACGGGGATCGACGTTATACTTATTAATTTGAGATTATTAGTTATCCATGTAAGTTACACTTTACTTTGTGTATTATTACAGTATAGCTATTTTGTGATATTATACGCATAAGTGTCGAACTACGTCGCATGTTAAAATATTTTATCGTCATATATGAATTTGTATATCGTGTTATCGAATATATAGCTTGTGAAAACTAATATATGATCCGGGGAAACGTGCTATCTATTGGACGTCAATAGGCTGTGTGATCATTGGAGTCCGGGTAAGTCATATAATTATTCTCGATAACTTTGTAGATTACTCTTCTTGTTTGATTAGATACGAGGTTTAACTTTATGGAATTATCTCGGAACCTGCATCTAGAGTTAACTCAGTGGAAATATCCCGGGACTCATCTCGTTCAATTGTCTGGATTTAAAGAATGGTAATAGTTTACCTCGTTCCTTTTATTTAATTCTAATATCAAAATTCCCATTTATAATGATTATATCTTACTTATCTTATAATGGTTGTCTGTACGTGGACTCGTTATTCTAGCTTTTGCATTTCTGATGCTATAACATTCATTGTCATTGTCAAAATTCTTCATTGACACCTTCATCTATAACGATAGTAGCCGCATCCTATGCGCTTATGACTTTCTATTCTCGATCTTTTCTATTTATCCAATGTATACAGTTCTATTATCTTTCCTCGTCTGATACTTAATAGTATGGACTCTTATCCTCGTAATTAAAATCTTAGTTTAATTTCCCATAACCATTTGCGTATTACTTAGTGATATCTTATCACTGTAGACGATTACTTATACTTTAGGTCACGACCCGATTTCCACCCCGAAACTTGAGCCAAGACAGGCGCTAGGGAATGGGTATGGTTGTTCGAAAACCCGCAGAAAGCCTAAAATCTCTATAAATTTTTTGCAAATATAAATCTAGATCGTATCTAGCGTACGACCCGTTTTCAGAAAACACTGTTAAAACATTTTTCCCATTTAACGTAGAAACAATTATGAAAATATTCATATAATCGAAATAATTTTTTCATAATGCTGGTTGAATAACCCTAGTTATTCCTACCCACGAGCATTTCTGAAAATCGGTGCGGTGGTCCAGGGACTTAGCTCACTTGCTTTGCCTCACAGGCAGCCCTTTCTCAAACCACGTATCTGAATAATATGTTTGATAAAATATATCAAACACTTTCCATTTCAAAGCGTTATATCAAACATATTAAACACTTGCATAGCAAGCACACAAACGTAAGGCCAGCAGAACTACACACAGTGTCTTTAAAGACTAAAGACATAAAGTTTGGCCCACCTGTAGAGGGACACCACTAAACACCATATGCATAATAAGTATCCACCTAGTAGAGATACACAAAGCTTGGCCCACCGTTTACTTTAATCCGACTTTTCCGAAGCCTATATCCTTTTTAGCACTGATAATTAATGTTTCACAATCCTAAAAATCAAATTTATAAAATTTTCCCTTTTCCTTAGAAATTAATTATTTTTCCAAAGTGACTAACTAGTCGTCTTTGGGCCGATAAACCACATCTGTAAAAATATCAAAAGGTAAATAAATTATACATTTGTACTCTCAGATACCCCGTCTACTATATTCGTCAAGATCCGAACCAAATCTGAGGTACCTACGGTCGGCTGGAGCTGCCAAAATAGCTCCCATGGACTGCCCTGTTTCTGGGCAGAAACAGCCCAAAAAACAGGACAGATTTTCGCTGGTGAGCAGACATCTTATGCTCACCAGAGCAGACTGGTTCTCCTCACCAGAGCAGACTTGTTATCCTCACCGAAGCAAAACTACCACTTCTGTTGTATAGTCCAACATACCACCTATCATTCCGACTTATTTCTAGCCACCATACTTGACTCTAACCCATCCAAAATTCATCTCAAACTTTACTCCTGAATGGTTTTTATAACAGTTTACAACTTATCCAAAGATAAAAAAAGATCAATCAAAATTCAATCAAAACTCAATCAATTCACCATGAATCTTCACAATTCAGAATGTATGCCTCAAGTTTAATGTGTTGACTTAATAACCGAACCAATTCCTCCATGATTTCTCCAAGTTTCAATCTCCAAAATCATAGTTCAACCTGTCAAGCAATCAAACATATAAAGTTATGAGAGTGAAGGTTCAAAAACCCCCCTGAACTTGGCATGAAATATCAAATAAGTCCAACCTCACAAAAGTGGATCAAATCACCCCAGAACTATGCAAAAACGTATCAAATACCCCCTTCCCCACTCTCACCCCCGAGAGTGAACACACTCTCCGGTTTTCAATGGTAAAAAGTTTAGAATAATTCCTTATTTTTATATTATATTCAAATTGACATCAAATTATCTTTAAACTTCAAAAATACCTCTTATATTTTTAAAACTTCACAAATCAAATTAATTTTAAATAAAAGATGAGGAATCTATTTTAACCTTTTTTATTAATTAACTCAAACCCAATTCATATTGAAAAAAAAACCCTAATTTCTAATTTACATTTCTTTCTTCTCTCATTTCACTCTGCCACCACCTCCCTCACCAACGGCAGCCACCGTTACTCCCTCACCAGCAGCAGCAGCCACCGCTACTCCCTCACCAGCAGCAGCGGCCATCGCCCACTCCCTCACCAGCAGCAGCCATCGCCCACTCCCTCACCAACAGCAGCAGTCGCCACCATCTCATCCCTCACCGGAAACGAACAGCGTCGAAGAACTGGCGTCGAAGAACTAGTCAGCCTCCAGCAGCAGTCGGTCTTCTCTAGCAGCAACAACAAATCGGTCTTCCTCCTCCAGCTGCAGCAGTTGGTCCTTCCAAAAGCAGCGGTGGCAGGTTGTCTTCCGGCAGCGGTACCTTCTCTTCGTCTTCTCCGCCACAACTGAACGTGAAGACAAAAAGAGATAAAAGAAATTGCTGATTAGGGTTCATTGTTTTGATTTTTGCAAACAAAGATAAAAGAAATTGATGTGAATTGTTGATTATTGGTGAAATGCTGAGTTTTTTTTGCTGTGAATTGTTGAATATTTTGCTATGAATTGTTGATTTTTGCTTAGGTTTAATTCTGTTCTTCGTTTGTGGGTCACTTCTTGGTTTGTTTGAAGAATTTCGGTCGGCAGTGGTGGTGTAGCGGGATTTTCGGTCGGCAGCGGTGGTAGCCGGAGGTTGTAGGTGGAAGAAGAAGATTAGGATTAATTAATTAGGGTTAGTTATGAATTAGGAATAATTATGTTAATTATGAGAGTAATTAGACTTAATTAGGGAAAAAGGTAGAAAAAGCCCTTAAATTTTGTATTAAATAAATTTTAAATTAAATAGGATTAATTAGTGTTTTAATTAAAGTTAATTAGGGTTAATTTTTAAAATTAGATTATTCCACTCTCTTTTTTGGTCAAAAGGGTGAAACCGATCCGGTTTTGCATAGTTCTGGTGTGATTTGATCCGGTTTTGGTTGGGCTTATTTGATACTTCGTGCCAAATTCAGGGGGTAAATTGATCATTTACTCAAAGTTATGAACATAATTCAAAATCTTTAACATTTCCCATCCAATTCTATCAATAATTCTGAATTATACCTTTGAATATTGTTCTAGCTTGTGACCATGTAATAACCTGAAATTTGGATGTGCAAAAAATAAGAAATGAGTCCCAGTTTGAATTGTCAAAATGAGAAAAATAAGAAATTAAACGGAATATTGAAATAAAAGAGGACATGAGTAGGTCGACATTGAAATTTTAATAAGAAAATTTCAATAGTAATATTTCATAAAGTGAAATGGAATTTATTTTGAAAAGGGAAAAGTTGAGAAAGTAGCTAAAAATCCACTTTAGCTCAAAATTGGAAAATGAATTTTAATTCCCGGAATATAGAAATTAAATAAATAATTGATGGGATTTAGTATTTATAAAAATAATATCGATTAAAGGGTTATCGATAATAATTAAAGTGCGATTTTTTTGGACGAAAAAGTGAGAAAAAAATGCAAGGTATCTCAAAATTGGAATTTGAGCGTTTTTGGTCAAAATTACCAAAATAAATTGTCCAAAATGGAATTATGAGATATTAAGGTAATATTATTTAGGGGTAATGTCATAAAAATTTACCAACTTTACATGTTTTCTCAGTTTAATCATGTTCTTTAAAATTTCTCATAAACATACATCAACTTTCATTTTTTCCCAAATTCATACACGGTGCTTATGTGACACTCATTCATTGGTGACATTTGATGACGTGTAAGTCATTCTTAACCAATGAATGAGTGACACGTCAGCACCGTGTATGAATTTCGGAAAAAAATGAAAGTTGGTGTATGTTAATGAGAAGTTTTAAAGAACGTAATTAAATTGAGAAAGTGTGTAAAATTGGTGAATTTTTATGAAATTAACCCAAATATTTATTTGGACAATAAATAATATAAAACTTATCGAAGTATAAAAATCGGGTATTTAATCGATGAAACCGGACAAGTTTTAAACTAGAAATCGAAGCGGTTTGAGTCGATTTTCTTTAAGGACTAAAGGAGGTCTTTTGCCTTAATTATAAATACAAGGAAAATAAACTTTAAATCAGTAAACACCATTCATTTCAGCTGAAGAACCAAATATCCCGTAGGTCTCTTCTTCCCCAAAACCCCATCTTCACCCAAAATATTCAAACCTCTATAACCTCTTCGTTTCTCAACGAAATTGAGTGATTCTTGGGGCCACGGAATGAGAAAAGAATTCTCTACTGGATTACGACTTAAAGTTTAGGTAAAACTGAGTATTTTTAATTAGGGTTTTATGAATTTCAGTTCGGGTTTTGAGTTTAACTTAGGGATTTTGTGATGTTTGATGTTCTAAGGTATTATGAGCTTGAAGTGGATGAATTGATGGTGAATTTGGAGCTAGAACTTCAGCTTTGAGTCATCTACCAAGGTGAGGAATTAATTCTGAATTTGGTTAAGTATGGGTGATGAAATTGAATGAGAAATTGGTTAGGGTATTCAGCAATTACATTGTGTTTATGGTGTTTGTTAATAGATAAAATTGGATGATAGAATTGTGTTGATTATTGATTGAATTTTTGTATGGAAATGAATTGAGGGTTTCGGCCATGACCATATGTTTAAGGTATAAGGTTCAATAATGATTGTAAGCATGGATTATAGGTGGTTATAGCTGAAAAGAAGAAGTGGTTGATTGATAAACATTGGATTGGAAATGGTAGGATGGTTCGGCCTTTATGTCAAATTCATGCTTGGATTGTTTTTACAATGTCTAAGGAATAGATTGTGAGTGTTTATCATTAGGTATAATGGCTGAATGGTATTTATATATATACATGATTTTTCTAGGATTATAGTTTCGACGCGTAATAGTCTCAATTCGAA
Source organism: Mercurialis annua (assembly GCF_937616625.2). Lineage (NCBI taxonomy): Eukaryota > Viridiplantae > Streptophyta > Magnoliopsida > Malpighiales > Euphorbiaceae > Mercurialis > Mercurialis annua. Next base: position 39,914,502 of record NC_065574.1, on the reverse strand, counting down.
ACTACGCGAGCTAGTTTGACAATTTTACGATAAATTGTCAAACGGTTCTAATCAATGTATGAATCATTCTAAATGATGATTCTAAGGTATAAAATTGATAAATAGACTAACGATAAGTGTCAGTATGACATGTTGGATTATTTGATACCAAAATCAAATAACGTTTAAGATTGAATACGAGATCAATTAGTTCGACGAAAAAAAATGCAATAACAAATCGATAATAAAATAGTATAAAGTTAAAGAAGTCAACCTAAGTAAATAACTTGGAATTTTTATGTGAAATATACATTTATAGAATTAAACGTATTTGGTTATGTTTCGTGAAAGACGTATTGACAAGCTTTAAGATTGATGCCATCGTCTTAACGGGATTCAGCCGACGTAATAGTATTACAGTAAATGGAATAGTAAGTCGTGAGTATATTTTACTCATTCGTATTATCATATCATAAATAATATTTGATATGTATATTGTATAAATAGAGTGAAGTGCGTCGCATAATTGTATCGTGTTGATTTGATTGTATTGATTGATTGGCTATATGGAAATTGTTGGATTGAATTGTTTAATTATATGGATTGTATTACTTTTCTCCTTACTTGATAATTGTTTGCAAAGTGAATTTGTCTACGACCCAAATTTGTTATGTGATCGCAGCGTCGAGTTGGTCTAGATGATAAAAATAGATTGAAAATAGACTAACTAGTGACACGTAAGACATATGTTGAACTCGTTGGATGTATGTCGGGACCTATGTCTAGGGAGTTGAACTCGGTGGAACTATCTCGGTGCTCACCTTGTAATGTATGGATATAAGTGTGATACCAGCTTATAACTCAGTTGAATTATCTCGGAACTATATCACTAGGTATAAGTTAAACTCGGTTGAGCTATCTCGGGACTTTACCTAAAAAGAACATGAGAAAGCAGTACTCTAATTAAGCCTAGAAATGAGCCTAGGTTAAGAATTGTCCAGGAATAAAATTAAGATTAAGATTAAGATGGGATCAATTGTTTGCCTAATTGAATTGTTTGAATTCGATGTGATTGTATATACGTGTAAAAGGTTTTAAAAACGCGATGCTATTTTGATAATAGTATAAGTACCGTATATCTCACTCAGCTTAAGCTGACCTCCCAACAGTGTTCTCTTTCAGGTACCTAGACTTTGGACTTGGCTAGAAGTCCATCCTTTGATCAGAAGTAAATCTTGACGCGTACAGTCCGGACTTCCATAGTTGCTGCAGTAGTGTCTTGTTTGACTAGAGTCGTGGTCTAGTACAACATTTTTATACGATGTCGATTTTCATTTGCTGTCATTATATATATGCATGTTTTTTGTATTGGACAGGTGCTAGTAGCATAATGTTCCAAAACGGTATATTGCCGATTGTTCGGTAATGTACATTTGTATATATGCTTCCGATTGTAATGAAAGATTAATGTATGATTGTTTTGCAAAAAAAATTAGTGTCTTTTCGGCTTCCTACCGGTTTCGAAACTACCATTCTTATTTTCTTGTGCCGGTCTCGGCTTGAGAAATCGGGTCATGAAGTTGGTATCAGAGCAGTTGGTCCAGTTGCCACTTCTAATATATGATTTGAGGCAGTTCGATACCACTGCAGTCTGTGATAAGTGTTTGTTTGACCCTAGGTGTTCAGTCGTAAGGTTACTTAGGAACTACTGTAGCTATAGAAATGAGTCTTACCTGAACCTAAATGTTTATTGATTGATTGTTTTGTGCTAAGATAATCGATCAATTTGCGAGATGTTGCGTGCTACATTTTGATAGAATATGCATGTGCCAAACGCATATTAAAATTAGACTTTGTGAGAATCTCACAATGGGTTATTCCTGTTTTGACCTGTTAGGGCAAATGGAGCTCAGTTACGTACTGCACCAGGAAAGGAGGAAGTGCCTCCTATATATCAAAATAATTTCTACGCAGATCATGTACCAAGCAACGAAAGAGACACTCCTAGGTATCAAGATGGATTTCATGCCAAGGATGGTGGAATACCTAAGATCCATGAGAATGGATAAGTATCTAATGTTAGGAAATGATCTTTTATGGCTATAGGTAGATCTCTATTACCCAAGGTGATACCTAGTACGGAAAATGACAGTGCTTCACCAGAGAAGGATCTCTTAGAGAGTTCTGACAACAGAACAGTTCAACAGTGAACCGTTATGGGCTGGATTATAGAGGTATCGGGATGCAAAAAAGGATGTGCGCATAAGAGAAATTCAGATAGAGATCAGTCTCAACATTTTCAAGACACAGATGGAAGCTTACTCAAGGAGCATGCTATATGTTGAGGTATGCATTAAGGAGTTTCTGCGCATGGTAAGAGCAGTTCTCGAGGATAACAAGGAGAATGGCGCAGTTAATCGTCGTTATATCAAGGGGTCCAGTACCGAGTTTGTGGAACTGTACCTAGGTATGCATGGGCATTATGGATCAATATTCGGTAGGGCTATTCAGATAGCCAGCAACCGTGGGTGGAGCGGTAACTCGATCCGACCTTTCTTCTTCAAACACGAGGAACATCCATTGATGAGAAATCCTGCTAGTAATACTTGGCATAACCCTGTGCTCGTGCAAAGAGTAAGAGATAGTATTAGACACGCTAGAAAGCATGAACATGGCATCGTGACTCGAGAGAAGTACGAATCCAGTTAGGCACCATCAAGTACGACATAAATATTATGTTGTATGCCATACATGCTTATGCGATTAGAGTGTTTATATGCCATACATTCTTATGTAATTAAAATGATTCTATTGTTTGATGTTATGTGATTGATTGATAAGATGTGCATCAATAAACTGTATATTGTTGAGGTGAATACCTAAAGTATTAGATTAAGAAACCCGCGCACATAGGCTTTATCCTATGCATAGTTACTAGTATAGGAATTGAACAAAGAATACATAAAGCACACAATGTACACATGACGTGAAACGTATATCCCCTATATTACGTTTTTAATTACCATGAAAATGGTAAGCGATTTTAAAGAAGGGATGTTATGAAAGATCAACACATGTGTCCAAGTGCTATGAGATATGAGGATATGATCGAGATAATGAATTGTAAAGATGATGGATGTTAAAAGGTGGGGAACGGAACATTCGTTAAGCAATGCTAAGAGAAGAATAACATTAGCTATGAAACACTTAGATAAGTGTTAAATGACGACGAAGTTTCCAATAATTGAAATCATAATAAACTCTAATAAATGATAACAAAAAGCCATAATATCGCAAAATGTGTAATCTAGAGGGACTTACTAATTGTCCAAGATGAAAAATCTTGTGATTTTAATAAGTAAAAGTGTACGGAAACATTGCATACATCATCTCAGAATCACGTTAACAATGTATACAAAAATGATTTTCCAAAAATCTAGATCATGCATCATATTTGGATACACGAAAATAAGATTTTATCGATCAACTCGTTAGTGATGAGAGATGTAATCCCTCTGAGCTAAAGTTATACTAATGTTTTCAAACGTATTAAATGAATTTATTTGAGTCCAAAAGAAAGATTTGAAAGACGTCGAAGATGTATAAAATGATTTTGTTTTGTAGGAAACTCAAATATAAAGCTCTGCGACAATAAAAATAACAGATTCTTGATAAAAAAAGAATGAACATATGTGATAAAATAGACCCTAATATAAAAATTAAGCCCTAACAATAATAAAAAATTATCGAGACAATCGATGTGAGAAAGGAAAGATAAAGACCCGAAAAGAATACGGGCCATGGAAAGGCCATGAAATGATAAGAAGGATTGAGTAATACACGTAAAACTTGGTGGATGATAAAAATAGATCGTAAATAGACTGACTTATGACGCGTAAGACATATGTTGAACTCGGTGGATGTATCTCGGGACCTATATCTAGGGATTTGAACTCGGTGGATCTATGTCGGGACTCACCTTGTAATGTATGGATATAAGTGTGATACCAGTTTATAACTCGGTTGAGTTATCTCAGGACTGTATCACTAGGTTAAGTTAGATTTGGTTAAGCTATCTCAGGACTTTACCTAAAAAGGACATGAGAAAGCAGTACTCTCGTTAAGCCTAGGAATGAGCCTAGGTTACGAATTGTCCAGGAATAAAATTAAGTTTAAGATTAAGATCAGATCAATTGTTTTGCTAATTGAATTATTTGAATTCGATGTGATTTTATATACGTGTAAAAAAACTATAAAAACACGATGCTATTTTGATAATAGTATAAGTAACGTATTTCTCACTCAGCTTAAGCTGACCTCCCAACAGTGTTCTATTTCAGGTACCTAAACTCTAGATTTGGCTAGAAGTCCATCCTTTAATCGGAAGTCAATCTTCACATGTACAGTCCGGACTTCCGTAGTTGCTGCAGTACTGTCTTGTTTGACAAGAGTTGTGGTCTTGTACAACATTTTGATACGATGTCGATTTTCATTTGCTGCCATTATATATATACATGTTTTGTGCACGGAAGGTGAATACCCATGATAATTGCTTGTAATTTATACATGGTAGTTTGTGTTTTGAACAGGTGCTAGTAGCACAGTGTTCAAACAGTATATTGCTGATTGTTCGGTAATGTACATTTTTATAAACGCTTCCGATTGTAATGAAAGTTTAATGTATGATTTTTTTGCGAAAAAAAAAGTTTAGTGTCTTTTAGGCTTCCTATGGATTTCAGAACTACCATTCCCACTCTCTAGCGTCAGTCTCGGCTCGAGAAATTGGTTCGTGACAGACCGAGCTATGTTCCTTCAAAATTAATGATCACTCTTCAAATCCAATCTCCAAATCCTTTGTTTATAACCTCATAAACAATCAACACACAAAATCATTAACTTCTCTCATAAACCTTAACTTTTCTCTTTCATTTTCCATCAAATTAAACCATGGAACTTACAATTTCTTGAGCTTACCTTGATCACCTTTTGCTTCTTGATTAATTTGCCTCAAGAACCATGGATTGTTGTTGAAAAATTGTGTCTAGCACCATGAGAGTTGGGTTCAGCCATGGAGGAAAATAGGAGAAGTGGGAGTTCTTTTTCTTTCATTTCTTTTCATCAAATGAAGATGATGGAGTTTAACTCCTTCCTTAACAAGTTGCTTACATCATCACATGGCTAAAATTCCATTTTAGCTCAAGGGACTAAATTGGACTTTAACCCGAATTCTTAATCAACCATCGTGCTTAATTTCAAAACAATTTCGTAAATTTACAGAACTTAGAAGATAATTTATTAATAATATTTCATGGACATTGGCGCGAAAATTATTAACCCGGGCTTTCTAATTTATTTATTATATTTTTTGTTCCCTTCTTTTTAAACCCCGCTTAATTTCAATTTATCGAATAATAATTTCTCATTTAAATTATTTTTTTACAATTATTCTGATAGACCCGTTTTGGCTTAAATTCTTATTATACAATCTTAATATGATATTCTCGAACTTAATTTTCTTGATTATGTCTCATATTAGTATACGTAATACCTTTAAAATTTAGGTTATTACATTCTTCCCTCTTATAAAAATTCATCCTCAAATATTCATAATCAACTTCTTCAATCTTTAATCATTCCATATGAATATTTTTTTCCACCCTTTCGATGCGGTACTCTGACCAGTCATTCATTTATTATCGAGTAACTTCTTATGTAGACAATCTTTAACTATAAGTCTTCTTAATACTTGATTCACAATCATTATTAATCAATAATCACTTTATGATCTTCTTATTTGCACGCCGGGTTCATATCCCATGACATAACTAACTTTTACGTTCTACAGGACAAATGTGCTATTAGTTTAAACGTGGTCGCTATCACTTTACAAACGTGTAAAGTAGCATCGTTGTCATTGTATTCAACATACAAGACTTCTTGAATGATTTTACGATTAGAATCTCGATATGTTTCATATCTCGTTATACTATTCATCGTTATATGTACGTATGTTCTTATATAGGCCTAACAAGATGATCGGTATTGTTCGATGCCTCTATGTACAGAGTCACTGTTTGAGCTTATTTAGGTTTGAAAACTTATCCGTTTAAAATCACATTTCTTTTGCATCGGTGTGATGACTTCTCTCATCACAAGAGTTGCAAAGACACTCCTCTTTTCATTCCAGGCATACACAATGTGTATGATGCATGTCCTACTAATGAATGTAATATTGATGTAGTGATGCAATTCTATTAGTGTCAATGCAATGTCTTCACGATTCGTGTCCGGGCACAATTATGTCTTTTAAGAACTTCTTACTTTATCAAATTCATTTCTTTTCACAAAACGGGATTTACTTTTGACATCAAACTCTGTAGAACTACTCATTCTTATCATCTATCGTTCTATCGTTCATAACTATATACATATTTTATATAAGAAAAGATGTGAGTCTATTCGTCTTGTTTAGACATCGTTCAAAGAGTACGTCCTAAATGTTCTTGTCTGTATTAGATTGGCTCAAAAGGTTTAATCACTGTTGAGCTTCTCGCATTCGAACTTCACAATGTTCACTTTTTACTATATGGTTTATCTGGTTGTTTCTTGTTTTTGAACTTCACGATGTTCACTTTTACTATATGGTTTATCTGGTTGTATCTAACCAGAAACCATCGCGACAAATTATGTCTTTACGGAGACGGTTGGTTCATAACATCCGCGGTATTCTTCTACACGGAATATGGGCATTCTCTTACATCATGGCCTCGCTGTCAACCAAAAACATACGTTTGTTATAGCTTGACATTTACCAAAGTGACTTCTACCGTATTGCGGACACATAGGATTTAAAAAGCTAGAACTTCCTTTTTCAGATTACAAACTAATGGTTCAAGCTGTCTTAACTACTTCTCTTTATTTACTTTTCTTATAAGTCTGATTATGTCGCCTTTCAAGCTCTTTACTCGTACGTTCACTCCGTATTTGACCTTTGCTAAAATTAACTAGTGCACTTTCCATTTGTCTAGCATTGTCGACGAGCGTGAACACAATTGTTTATCAGTCCAACTACTTGTCGAAACCAATCTTTGGCTGGATATTCCATTGACATCTTATTCAAATTTACCGTTTGTCTTTTATCCATTTTGAGTCTACGATCACTTTGCTCCACTTATTTTACGAAATCTAGCACATCACTGGATCCGTCAAACTCCTTTGGACATAACTTCATATATGCCAGTATCTAATTCCTTTCCTCACATTGGTACCATCATTGTATTAATTGTTCTATCATTAGCATACAATAATGTATATCAGTTACCTCTGCGGTCAAGTGATTGACTTCGACGTTGGATTTTTGTGGCACTTCTGGTGCTTGTACATATTCCGCTTGGTCTATTCCAGGTTCCTCTTGATCTCTGCCTCGTCCAAGGCCTCTACTGTCGGAGGGACTGGATCATATTCACCCTATCTACCTATGGCCTCTTCTCGGGGCTCATGTATTTTCTTGTCGTGCATAACATATGCTTGAATAATTATTTATTTCGCCTTACTATATATAAGGGAATCCTGATGAATTCCTTAAAACATAGCATACACCAGCCCTCGTAACTAAACGCCGTATGCGTAGGCTGAACCTTAGAAATTACCTCATTCCTTTGGGCCTTCTATGGATACCTTCATACTATAAGTCTTGTGAGTATTCTACACGTCATAGACTTAGCAAACTCAACATCATGTGCTCACATCGTATATATTCTTCGCGTATCACTATCGTGCCTATAAACAATCTATGTTAACCGAATCCAAAGAGTATCAATGTCTCCTAGATTTTCCTTGGCTACATCGCGTATCATAAGCCTTGTGATCATTCCGCTCATCATACTCTTTGCAGAACTTAGCAAAATCTAATCAATGAGTACATGTACTATTCATAACAATCAATCACAATATACGTTTTACTTATCGCATAAGTTATCACAGGCTTACATACCTTTGAGCATATTACTCCCCTAAATGATCGCGCTGCAAAACAATGCGTATCTCATCCATTATATACCATTCAATTAAATTAAAATCATCATTACTCTCAACGATATTCTTATATAATATGAGTCTTGAGAGTATACAACTCTTCGCAGAATATAGATATTCGAAAGCGTATTGCTTACTTGAGTAAATACAAAATATAGATTATGCTCATGCACACATATAACTCATTCCTAATGGCACACATAGAAGCGGACATCTTTGCAAAACGTTTGAAAAATTGATGAAAACGATGATACCGTATAAAAGACATGACTGCAAACCCTTATAATCCGTAGTAGTTCCTAGCTTAACCCAGTGACATTGTACCTAGAAACAACAAACATCAATTGCATACAGATAATGGCCTATGAATCTAAACAATCGCACTCATACCAAATTTATCACGATCCAATTTCATGAGCCGAGACCGGCACTATGGAATGGGAGTGGAAGCTCTGAAACCCGTAGCAAGCTCAAAAACACTTATAATTTTTTTTTCTTTATAAATCATGTTTCATATATGAAACAATATCAAAATACATGTGACCCGATTTGAAATATACATCAGAGTTAAAATGCATTATACAAATCTATATTCAATAACCTCTAGACTACTGCGGACTGTTAGAATGAAAACCTTCTTTCATGTCTCGTATAAATGACTTTAAAGAGGTTAAAACTTCGGAAGCTTGCTTCTTCAAATAATAGTTTACTATCCTTGAAAAATGGGAGGGACAACGGGGTCAATATATAATTGAGTGAGTTCACCAAATTACAAGCAAGTGTGAAAACGTTTAAAAACCGCTTTATGTAGAAAATATTGCTTTTCTCAAATAATACTTTATATATTCTTTACTCAATTCATCAAGTCATATACGTTTCAATGATCGTATATACATTTCATAGCATATACACCTCATAAACCATATATATGTCATATTCGTATTTGACATCTTCTATTCCTTGTAATGGTTTGATGTTTATCTTTTCTTGTTTTGTTTCTTTAATTTTCGTCGGACGTTTTAAACTTGGCATCGTATTATCCTAATAGATCTACGTTGAGTTGCACTTCTCATAAGTCGCTTATAACTCATTCCTTTTGGTTTGGTCCTGAGATATTTCAACCGAGTTTAACATAAACCATATGGTACAGTCCGGGATAGTTCCACTGAGTTAAAATCGTACCATTTCTTACGTTCGTACTAATCGAGGTAAGTCCCGAGATAATTTCACCGAGTTTAACTCCCTAGACACAGGTCCCAAGATAATTCCACCGAGTTCAACCTCGTGTCTATCTTCAAATTTTGATAGTGCATATTTTGTGATCTTAATTAATAAATCGTTCCTATTGTAGTCTAACAGGAATTTTTATTTCACACTGTAGTTATCGTTGTTGTTTCGAATTTATTCTCGATATTTTATGTTTGGTTTTCTTATCATATGAGTCTCGAGGACTTTTATCGAGAATAAGTGAGATATAGGTCTCGGGATAGTTCTACCGAGTTCAACCTTGTATCATGAGTCTTTATTAGTGAATATATCGTAGTATAATGTTCTTTTCATGTATCTTTATTGTTTTGTACTTAACGGTTTGTTTTCTTGATCCTCTATGGACCATGACATGTACAATACAATCTAAAAATATTCATTTATAGCACACGGACATATGGGGTACTTATTATGATTGATAGAACATATTGTATTGTAGTATGTTTCTTTGCCCGTATATTATTGATATTCTCTTTCGTATCTTATTTATTTACCCTTCCCCGGTTCTTAAAGCATTTGAATCTTTTTCATTTAATTATGTTATTATCAAAATAACATAATTCGATAAATCCTCGTTTTCAAAACATACGAGGATTTATTATGTCGCCTACAATATTTGTTTAGGTCTCGGACTGAAATTAGCATCCGAAGGTGTCAGAAATTAATTAGGAAGTTGCTTCCTTAAAACCGTTCTCAAAGACTGCAAAATAGCATTTTCGAGGCTACTGTTTGAGCCCCAAAACATCATATTTAAAACAGCCATAACTTAAAATAAATCTGACATTCTTATAGTTCACAACTTTGTTTACAAATTCTGCTCAGACTTGAACTAATTTCGACATCTCTATAGTTCACAATTAATTTTCAAAGTTGACTCCTTAACATGCTTTATTCCTCTTCAACAGTTTTCACTCATTTTTAATCTTTAAAATCGGTTATCTTAAACTATCAAAACAGTGATTAAACTGTCTAAATGTAATCTATGTAATACGGTCTACAATTTCTATTTAGATTTGAACTTATATGCGTAGGGAATCGGAAAATGTACTTGAACTGCCTATCCTAATAATTTTTACAACTCTTGGCAGCTCCAAAAACTACCTAGCAAGCCTACTTTGGCTGATTGTGCAGGGCATATTCTTTATCTTGGAGAAGAACCAAGTAAGTCGGGGTTGAGCCCAACATGCACTCACGCCATACGCATAATTTTTGACATGAAAAATGCCCCTAAGGACGTCCGAAACCGTTCTCAAACTTGGTTCGAACACAACTTTCAAAACAGTTTTTTATTAATATAGTACATTCCAATATGTACTATTAATCATAATCAATACCCTATATGTGCGTGTGTTGTAAATGTATGTTTAGATTGTAATGTTCATGTCATGGTCCATATATGATCAAGAAATCAAAACGTAAAATACAGAATGATTAACATACGAGATAAGAAAATTGTATTACCATACATCAGTAATAAAGATGTGAGATACGAGGTTAAACTCGGTAGAATTATCCTGGGAACTGTATCATATCCATTTTTGATAGTCATCGGGACTTATATGATAAGAAAACCAAACATAATACATCGAGAATCAATACGAGACAAGAACGATAATTATGATATGAAACAAATTGTCATATTAGGCGACAATAAGAACAATACGATCATTAGTTGAGCTTAGAAAATCTGCAGTAACGGAAATTCAAAGATATCTTCATCAATTATGAAATACACGAGTTTTAACTCGGTGGAATTATCTCGGGACCTATGTCTAGGGAGTTAAACTCGGTGGAACTATCCCAGGACTCACCTCGACTCGTACGGACGTAAGAAATGGTATGAGTTTAACTCGGTAGAACTAAGTTGTGGTTAAACTCGGTGGACCTCTCTCGGGACCAAACCATAAGGAACAATTTAAAAGCGTCTTATCAGAAATGCAGATCGATGTGGATATATTAGGACAATACGATTCAAAGTTTAAATTGTCCGTCAAAAACTAAAGAAAGAAACAAGAAAAGAACGATATCAAAACCATAATAAGAAAACAAAAGATATCAAATATGAATATCACATAAACATATGGTTTATGAAATGTATAAACGATCAGTGAAACGTATATGAAAGATGAATTTGAGAAAATTATATTTTACATAAATCAGGTTTTAAACGTTTTCACCCTTTATGTAATATTGCTTGTAATTCGGTGAACTCGCTCAGTTTTATACTGATCCTGTTGCTCCTCCCATTTTTCAGGGATGGTAAGCTATGATTTGGAGAGTCAAGCTTCCAAAGTTTTAATTATCGGAAGTCATTTGTAAAAGATGTGAAAAAAGGTTTTCATTCTAGCAGTCCGCAGTAGTCTAGATGTTTTTTACTATGTATTTGTACAATGCGTTTTAACTCTTATGTATGTTTCAAATGGGGTCAATTGTATTTATATATATTAAACATGATTCATAAAAGTGAAATATTTATAAGTGTTTTTAGGCTTGCTACGGGTTTCCGAGCTACCACTCCCATTCCCTAGCGCCGGACTCGGCTCATAAATTTGGGTCGTGACAAAGTTGGTCTTAAAGAAATGGTTTAGTGTTTCTAGGAAATTATTCTTTTGTGATTGGAGTATAGGAAAGAGTCAATCAGTACCTAAGAACTACTGCGGATTATAGGGATTTCCAGTCATATATTTTAAACGGTGTCATGGTTTTCATCAATTCTTCAAATGTTTTACAAAAAACGTCATCTCCTATATGTGCTATTAGGATTTGAGTTATATGTGTGCATGGGCACAATTTATGATATGTGTTTACTCGAGTATGCAATAAACTTTTGAGTATCTGTAGTCTGCAAAGAGTTGTATATTCTCGAGACTCGCATTATATAAGTATATCGTTGTGAATCATGATGATTCTTATTTGATTGAATGGTATATAATTGATGAGATATGTATGTTTTGCAGCGCGATCACTCAGGGGAGTGATATGCTCACATGTATGTAAACATGTGATAGTTTATGCTATAAGTGAAATGTATGTTGTGATTGATTGATATGGGTAGAATTTGTGCCTTATGGATAAATGCTGCTAAGTTCTACTAAGTCTATGATGAGTGGAATGCTTACAAGACTTCAGATACGCAACGTATCCAAGGAAAATCTGGGGGACACCGAATTTCTCAAGATTTGATTAACATAGCTATATTATAGCTATGGTTGGAAATCGAGTAGACTATATTCGTCATGATTACATGCCTTCGAATCTTATTAAGTCTATGATGAGTGGAATACTCACAAGACTTACAGTACAAAATGTAGTCGTAGATGGCCTAAAGGAATGGGATTATTCCTAAGATTCAGCTTACACATATGGCGTTTAGTTATGTTGATTCGTATATGCTATGTTTTAAGAAATTCATCGGGATTCCTTTAGGGTTAATTCTATAAAACACACGAACTTTACACGAAGTTTTATTTTAATCATCACTTTTAAAAGTTGTAATATAAAACCATGAACTTTCATTTTTTTTTAAATCTATCACCGATTAGTTTTCCGGTGTATTTTTACCTTTCATGTTTTTTCAAATCCACCGGATTTCGGTGGACACATCAGCAAAAATACACCAGAAATTGATTTGGTGATAGATTTGAAAAAAATGAAAGCTTATGGTTTTATATGGCAACTTTAAAAGTCATGATTAAAATAAAATTTCGTGTAAAGGTCATGATTTTTTATGGAATTAACACATTCCTTTATATATCGGCCATACTATGAACAAAGAACTACTCGAACGCGTGATGTATACTACTAAATGAACAAGGCCGAGATGACGCCAGAAATAATAAAGGCGAATATGACCCATTCTATTCGGCAGATAAAGGCCGCGGACAATGCAGAGGTTAAGAGAAACCTGGAATAGACCAAGCGGGTTATGTACAGGCACGGGAATGCCGCAACAATCCAACGTGGATGTTAATTCGTTGGAAGGAAAAGTAACTGATATACAAAATTGTATGCTAATGATAGAACAGTTGATACAAAGACATTATCAATGTGAAAAGAAACACACATATAGAGATTTGATATTGGCATACATGAAAGGAATTGGATATTGGCATACATGAAATGGTATCCAAAGGAGATTGATGGATCGAACGATGCACTGAATTTTCTAGAAGAAGTCGAGCAAAGTGTTGGTAGAGTTTCAAGCGGATGAAAGACAAACAGTAAGATTAATTGAGATATCGATGAAAGGTCCAGCCAAAGATTGATTTTGACAAGTAATTGAACCGATAATGGGTCAAATAACATGAACGGAGTTGGTGATCTTAATTAAGGAATTCTTTCTACCGTTTTCTGTAATTAACAACAATCGAGAAAAGCTAATATCGTTGAGTCGAGAAGGCAAATCTACTCAATAATATTTTACCGAGTTTAATCGATTAAGTGGATTTGTCCCAGACTTGATGACAGACCAAGTTCGAGTTAACACAAATTTGTGAAAAGACTAGGATCATAGTTGATGGGAATGTTGACCCAGACAGATAAAGAATTTATTCATGCTCATTGACAATGTTAGACAAATGGAGAGTGCATTGGTCCATTGTAAAAAAGGTCAAAAAAGGAGTGAACGTATGAATTATGAAAATCATACGTTTGGACGAATGAATAAAGAGACTGAAAGGCGATATAGTCGGATTCATAAGAAAGGTAGATAAAGGAAAACAGCCAAAAAGGCTATAACCATTAGTTGCAATCGGAACAAGGGATTTCTAGCTTTGCAAATCCCATGTGCCCGCAGTGCGATATTAGACACTTGGGTAACTGTCAAGCTATGATGGACATATGTTGTCAGTGTGAACAGAAAGACCATTATGTGAGACAATGCTCAAATTCAGTGAGGAAGAATTCCACGGGTAATGCGAATCACTCGTCTTCTTAAAGACATAGTTTGTCGTGATGGTATATGGCTAGATACAACCTGATAAACGATATGGTAAATGCAAAAATTGTGAAGTCCGAACGCGAAAAGCTCAATAGTGATCAAACCTTTTGAGCTAGTCTAGTACGAATAAGAACATTGATGACATACTCTTCGAATGACGTCTGAACCAGACGAATAGAAATACATCTTTTCGTATGCAAAAGATGTATATAGTTTACGAACGATAGAACGAGAAACGATAAGAATACGTAGTTATATAGAGTCTTATGTGAAAAGAAACTTATGTATGTTTGTTGTTAAACTCGATGGACCTATCCCGGGACTCACCTCGATTACTACGGATGTAAGTATCACGATCCAAAATATTGAGCCGAGACCGGCGCTAGGGAATGGGAGTGGTAGCTCCGAAACCCGTAGCAAGCCTAGAACAGTTATAAATTTTTCGCAATTAAAACATAATATCATATATAAAATACTTTTAGAAAAACTCTTTTAGATAATATATTAATAGATATTAAAATGTCATATCAGAGTTTACATTAAAAATCAATTATTTAAAACCAATTCACAAATCTTCTATTGACGCCTACTGACTACTGCAACTCTAGGAACTAATACTTGTGCAAGTCCAACGACTTCTGGCACAACGAAGGTGGTGTGTCTGATCCGACTCCGACTACTTAAACACATAAGAGTGAGGGGTTAGTATTCGGGAAAATACAGAGAGAGTAAGCAATTGATTATCGGTATTATAAAAATACACATCGCATACCCAAACATATGGATATATTATAATATAAGAACAAACATATCTTTCACAAATAACCGATCCGATCGAAACCCTAAGCTTGAACTTCTAACTTGTCTTATTACAAAAATTCAAATCAAACTAATCCAAATGGTCCGACCCGAGAGTGTTCACACTCAACCACGTCAGCCGCGACCAATATCTTAATCCCAAAGTGTGAGTCCAACTCACTAGATACGGGGACTCCAGGTTACACCATAATCGAGTGCTCACTCGTATCGAATTCACTATCCAATTTGGTGGGTCCAACCCACTAGATACGGGGACTCCAGGTTACACCGTAACCGAGTGTTCACTCGTATCGAATTCACTATCCAATTTGGTGGGTCCAACCCACTAGATACGGGGACTCCAGGTTACACCGTAACCGAGTGCTCACTCGTATCGAATTCATATTATATGTGCATCTCATAATCTCAAAGACAATCTAGACATGCTAGACTGACTCAATTACTGGTGATCACACAGCCTATTGACACCCAATAGGTAGCTAGTTTTTCGGATCGCACACCGAATACTCATATTCAAACAATGAATTTAAGAACATTCATATAATCAAACGCAACAAACATAACATCTTATACGAGCAAATCATATACATGCGATGTATTGATAATACTAATATTCATAATGTATGAAAATAACTTTGTAATAACCCGGAAATTTAAGAGTTAAAATATAGCCACGTGTCTAATATTTTATTAGACGGGAGTAGGTAAATTAAATTTAAAGATAAATTTAATTTACAAGTGTCCCTAAATTTTTATTATGGCTATAGGATTACAAATTTAAATTTTTAGAATTTAAATTTGATTAACCATATAGTTAACGGTGATAATATGGATTTATGAATTGGGTGCGGAATAATTCATAAGTCCCAAACGAATATTTTTGGTGCTAATATTCGCGAAATATTTTAAAAAGGTTATCGTGAAAATTTGATAAAATTTGGAAGCATAAATTTTATCAAGCGCAGTCAATGCGGACTTAATAAATCGAAAATGATTTATTAAGAATAAAATATAAGTCGGATGGGAATAAAAATTATATTTTTATTCTTGTTATATTTTATTAGATTTTTGGTAAAATTTTCACGAAATTTGAAAGTCGTTTCCGTTTAGGCTACGAACGACTAGTTTAGAAGTTGGTTTAAAATGCATGATTGAACTAGTACTAAATCGCACTTTAACCTAATAGTATATATATGTTGCTTGGGATTTAAAATGAGTACAGATTACTCATTTCTTCATTTGCAAAGCAAATGAACACCTGCTTCCTCTCAACAGAGGACGTGAGCTAGGGTTTTGGGCGGTTCCGATTCGTTTCGTCCGTTTCTCGATTCTAACTCCATTTCTTCAACGATTACTCACGTAATCGAGGTATTATATCCATATTAAACGTTTATTTCAATTTATTTCGAATATAAACTCGTTTATAAACGGTTACCGTATCGAATTATTGTTTTAAACGTCCGTATTGATTTTGAATTGTGTATACGTGATTGTGGACGTTAGAATAGTGTTTTTGGACGTTTTAAGCAGGACGGGAAGTCCCGGAATTTCAATTCCGGGGCTGTGCGGAAGCACAGTACACTGTGCGGGCGCACAGTGAGCTGTGCGACCGCACAGTGAGCTGTGCGACCGCACAGCACAGTGTGCGGGCGCACACTGTGCTGTGCGGGCGCACAGCTGCCCGACGACAGTCAGGGGTTCGGTTCTTTCGGGCTTTTCGTAGGACTTTCCGGGGGCGATTCCGACGTGTTTTCGCCTAATAACCCGAGGTGTTTTCCAACCGAACCTAAAACATTTTTAATAAATGTTTTTAAATCAAAATTAAATATTTTAATAGATAACTTGTGATAGAAGAAAGTGAAAAGGTTTTATATACTAAACCTAAAGACTTTTAAAAGGAGATTTTAAAAGTAAAGTTAAACGTTTATAATGGACTTTAAAAGACTTAAAGTCAACGTTTAAACGGTTTTAAAGATTTAGCAATCAGTTTTGCTAAATATTTAGTATATGACCGAGAATTGTTTTGACAATTAGGTCTGTACTATAAATGGTTTTCTTTAGGTATTGCGATACCTAAAATAACTTCTAGAGAGAAGTTAGAACGTTTTCTCAAAACGAGAATTTATAATATGGTTTTAAAAAGAAAACAGACCATAAGTGCTACGTGTTTAAATAATTATATGTTTGACCTAGAACTGGGTTTAAGGACCTAGAAATTTTATAGGAAACATATATTGATGTATTTTATCCTGTTTGCTTTGTGTGTTTAGTCCGACCAGCTAGCGAGCAGTCTGACCACAACCACATGATTAAGTTCCAGACCTAGCGGTGTTTGTGAGTTCATTTGTTTACTTTTGAATATTAGTATTCAATTGTTTTAACTCCATAAATCGCACTAAGTATGAAACTTAGCCAAGGAAGATCCACTGAAACGAGCTATCTATTGGGCAACAATAGGACTGTGTGATCACCGGTGTTAATGAACTAGATGAGAGGTAAATATTATAAGCATACATATTGAGATTAGGTTTTAAGCCAGATGCTTGCTAAGCGGCTTAAACCTAATGGGTAGTCCTGAGGTGGCAGTGATTTAAGTTCCGGCCCAGCAACCCTATACAGAGTCAAGATGGCTGTGATACATATGTATACAGCTCATCCT
This sequence comes from Mercurialis annua, assembly GCF_937616625.2. Classification (NCBI taxonomy): domain Eukaryota; kingdom Viridiplantae; phylum Streptophyta; class Magnoliopsida; order Malpighiales; family Euphorbiaceae; genus Mercurialis; species Mercurialis annua. Next base: position 39,896,806 of record NC_065574.1, on the reverse strand, counting down.
TTATTAAACAAGATTTGAGCATATGCATTATATATATGATAGCATTGTAACGTAATCAAGATTAGGGTTTCATTTGGATCGAGGACTGGTAATATTTTATATACCGATATTTTGTCTATACGCGATTTTGGTATTTAACTGTAAACCTATCTACTCACTCAGAAATATTTATATTTCTGACCCCGTTGCTGTTTATCATTTTCAGGTACCTAGCTACCGGGTTCTGGTCGAGCTTCCACCCTTTTCCATCAGGGAAGCTTATCTTGTTATTATGTAAATAACACTTTAAACTCTTAGATGTTGCAATAGTGTATATAGGTTTGATATGCATGTGGCCACGTCATGGTTCCTCTGTCTATATACTCTGATAGGAACCTGACTTTGTCTAGCTCTAATAAGTGGCTACTTAATAGGCATATGGTGTTTTATTGTGTCCCCTACGGGTGGGCCAAGCTTCGTGTCTTTGGTCTGCAAAGACACCGTGTGTAGTTTTAGCTGGCCTTACGTTTGTGTGCCTGCTGTGCATGTGTTCTAATATGTTTGATATAACGCTTTGAAAAGGAAAGTGTTCGATATATTTTATTAAACATATTGTTCGGGTGCGTGGTTTGAGACAGGGCTGCCTGGGAGGCAAGGCACGTGAGCTAAGTCCCTGTACCACCGCACCGGTTTTCAAAAATGCGCGTGGGTCAGAATAACTAGGGTTATTCAACCAGCATTTCTGAAAACGCAATTTCGCCTATATGAATATTTTCAGAATGTGTTTTCCACGTTAAACGGAAAAATGTTTTAACGGTGTTTTCTGAAAACGGGTCGTACGCGAGGTACGATCTATATTTATATTTAGGAGGCGAAAAATTTATAGAGGTTTTAGGCTTGCTATGGGTTTCGGAACAACCATTCCCATTCCCTAGCGCCGGTCTCGGCTCGAGTTTCGAGGCGGAAATCGGGTCGTGACAATTGTGGTATCAGAGCAATGTTTTAGGACTTGAATGTCTGAAGTATTGTTGCTGATATATGCTAAGTAGAAGTACTAGAAGTCATAAGAATTCCTAGTGAACTATTGCAGCAACATAGGATTCGAGTCATGTCTTGATCAGTTGCCAGTTATTGAATACAATCAGCTATAGATAGCAACTATACATGTGTGTAGTATGTATTGATATTTTGATCAGGAACACATGAGTTGTTCTTGTGTTCGAGACACGTTACAACTGATGGAACATGTGAGATGTTCTAAAGTTGGAAACACGTTACAATCATGGAACGGAATGGTCAGAACAGATGACCAGTAATCGAGGAGAATGGTTCTGTTTGAACACAGGACAAAGCGAAGAATTCCTCTGAATTTTTGTTCGAGAAAATAGTTAGATTTTCTCTGGATTGTGTGTGATTGTTATGTGTTTTGCTTATATGGGTTTAATAGTTGATACCTGTTATATGAAAATGTGATTTTTCTATAACTATTACATACGGTACTTATGCTGAAAATTTATGTGTTTCAGTATGTCTGGGCCTAGTAGAGCTCATACGCATGTGGGGTCTGATCCACATAATGTACCAGGTTTGCTTGTTATACCTGATACATCTGTTCCCATAGAGGCTGTTGACTCAACATCAGCATGTGACATGGACATATGGGAGGATGCTATTGGAGTATAGGAATTAGAGAGAATGTTGAATGAAGACATAAACAGTACTGGAAATAGCCATAGCTCTGTGTCTGAATCGACTGCTACGTCAGCTTATCTGGGATTTAAGGTAAAAGAGTTCTTAGCTGAGGTGGACCATCTAAGGAGGGTTCAACAGCAAATAAGACACTCGCCGAATCAGTCATGGGAATACGTGAGCGAGTGGGAGGTGTAAGAGAACCAAAGTTTGGATAGGCTGAGGGATTATATGGATAAGTATACTAGGGAAGATTTGAATGCGGAGGCATACACTGTTGAGTTTATGCGTTTATGTGAAGAAGTACCTGAGTTAGTTCGTGATGGTGAGGAAGTTGCAAGTAGGTACGTCAAAGGTTTAGGGCCTGAGTTCGAGGAACTCGTGGCGGTAAAGTCTAATTCTGTGGCATATCTGGCTGGGCGTGCGAAGCAGATAGAGAGTAAGTTGAGGAGGAATGATATACCCCTCCAGCCATACTATTACACCAAACCTGAAGAACCTACTGCTACATTTCCTGGGGTAGGAAACTCTGGACCCGCGAAGCACTACAACCCCTACTTTGTTCCGCGAGGGGGAAAGGATAAGGGAAAACTGAAATTCCGCGGAGGGCGAGGTAAAGGCCCGATGATTCGTGAGGCGTTTCCGTCTTCGCGATCATCGTCAGGTAATGTTTAGTTATGTGTTTAATGTTTAAGTTAGTCTGTTTATATGTTTTCAATATTCACATTAGAATTGGAAAACATAAACTACAAATATAAATCATATCCTTAAATAAAAAGAAATACACATATAAGTAAACATTAAAAGTAAATGATAAATGAGAATTGATAAGTTAGGGATGTTAGAAACGTGCATCCTTAAAAATAGAAATCAATAACTATTAATAATTAAACAAATGATGTAAAGCAATAATAATCCTAAGGTGAGGATAAAATTATTAGGATTAAGAAACTTGAAATGTTACTGAGAAGTAGTTTGAAAGAAGCTTACAAGTGAGTATTGCAGTTTTGTTTTAAAAGAATGTATTATTGTGCTCAGATGCATCATGAATGCATATTGCAACAATCACTATAGAAAAAGGAATACTTGAATTCCATATACTTATACAAAAGGATTTTGTTAGGACATGCATCATGTATATTAGTATATCAAAGAGAAAGTGGATTATATAGCAACTCTTTGGGGATGAGAGATGTCATCACCCTGAGCCACAATTGTACAAAAGTTTTAAAATGTGAATTGTTAGATTCACAGTTTTGAAGAGATAAATTTAAAGAAAATCCAGCTGGTACACACATATATTTGTGTATGTGGGTGAATATGTGTATATGCACATATGTTTGAAATGATTAGTTTGAGAAACCATCTGTTTATAAAACAAAATTTTGTGAAATAAATTGTTGAGAAACAATTTACTTATAAAACAAACTGTATTTGTTTTAAAATGTAAGCGTATTTGAACGAAAACTCTGTAATAAAGTCAAGGTAGGATACAAGATAGCGAAGATAGATTTGTGATTTTTATTGTTCATAATAAACAGTAAAGATCTGGATTCTAATGTTTCATTCCGAAACATCAGAAATTACTAAGGATTGAGAAGAGTAGGAAGTGAGAATTTACATTCTTACTTTGAGATAGACTAAGAGGTAAGTCTAGTGATGGACTTTTATGATAAATAAAAGTTCAAGAGTAGATAATAGAAGATAACTGCGATTAAGATAAGAGAGAGTAGGATCTAATTAAACACAACTCGGTTAGTTTGACTTCAAGTAACTGTCGGTGAACAGAGTCATACGTGTGTGTTTAATTAAAGTGGATCTGAGATTAGTCTAACAGACAGAGCAGATGTCAGTAATGGACATATCTCTTGAATCCAAACGAGTGGTTAGATGAACCAAAACTCATAAGTCCGAGAGGAGTAAACCTCGGCATTTAACCAATAAATAACAACGAATAATCAAAAGAAAGATGATAAAAAAAAGAGAATAATTTTCAGAACTAAGTAGTTACACTACTAGTTCTGATTTGAATAAAGAGGATTGCAGATTATGTTGACGACTGACAGACTTTGTGAAGTCGTGTCAAGCAAGGTATTCATTAATAAAGGATTATTAATTATTTAATGAATAAACAATATACTTAAATAGTATAATAAACCTTGGATTAACATAAGATAAAAAAAATGTTATCAAGGTAAGAAAGAGATAAAGAATTAAAGGAGTAAGTTTCAGATGCTATCTGGAAACTAACAGAGTATAGTATTAACTAGTGATCTAACCGTTAGATCGGTTTGTTTTTGGGATATGATAATCCCAGGACGGTTATCTAAGTTTTAACTGTTGCGATTGACGAACGGAGAGGAATATGATGCTTGAAGATGAAGGTGATGCTGTGAAACTTGCGTGAATTTTGGCAGTGAGCCAAAAGTGCAAGTGATAACGATAATAAGTGTAAACTTTAGTTAGCTTGGAATTATCCACATAAGCTCCATATATGTATACAAAATGAATTTGAAAACTGTGTTGAGACAGTAATTTCAGAAGATAAATTCCGAGAACCGAGGCTTATGAGTGTGAAGTCGAGGCTGACTGGTAACGGAATATACATGTAACGTACATGTATTTTGAGTGTCGGGCCAGAAATGCATAATGCATGGCCGACTAAAAGTGGAAAATATTTAATGAACATTTTGTTTTAATGTAAAATGGTTTAAAAGTGGAGCTAAAGTTGATAGTCAGTTAATTAAACGCCATAGTAACAGCTATAGCACAGTTATGAAAACTGTTAGTTGTGAACAAGGATGCTATATATGTGGAGTAAGATAGAAGGTGTTTCATAGGAGATGATTAGATTATAACCACACCCACACTTATACAACCACATTCCTGCAAGAGAGAAGATCAGTTACCCAATTTGTAACAGGAAGTTACTATAAATTGAGGAGTAAGTAAAGGATATTCTATACAAGGTATAGAAATGTAAGAAAACTAAAAGATGAATGAGTAGTTTATGAAACAGTAATCATAAAACATACTAAAAGTCATCTCAATAATAAGATGAGCCATAAACAAACAACTAAGGTTGAAAAGAAAACAAAATAAAGAAAAATAAAATAAATAAAGATGTGCGACAAAGGTGATATATTAAAAGTGGAGTTATCGAAAGCTAGCAAAGGTAACCTAGTTTTATGATAACCTTGGAGTAAGTTAAATGGTATTAACTTATACCAACCTATTTGGATCACTTAGGAAGAAAGAGATTAGAGATTAGTCCTTGGGTTGCGTTGAAAGACGCTAAGTTAAGGAGTAAAAGGTATTCTATACAAGTTATAGGATCAAGAGGAGTATACAAAGTGGACAATCTGTTTGTAGAACGAAAGTTCAAACAGATGATAAGAACAACAGCGAGGAAGAGAGATGTGATTGATGATGTCAGTCAAGATAGTGCTATGCTTTCCGAAGCATGAAGTGAGATCAAGTATAAGTGAAGTTTGGATTATAAGTGAAAAGTAAGTATATGTAAATTCGAGGACGAATTTATATAAGGGGGAGAGAATGTAATAACCCGGAAATATAAGAGTTAAAATATAGCCACGTGTCTAGTATTTTATTAGACGGGAGTAGGTAAATTAAATTTAAAGATAAATTTAATTTACAAGTGTCCCTAAATTTTTATTATGGCTATAGGATTACAAATTTAAATTTTTAGAATTTAAATTTGATTAACCATATAGTTAACGGTGATAATATGGATTTATGAATTGGGTGCGGAATAATTCATAAGTCCCTAGCGAATATTTTTTTGGTGCTAATATTCGCGAAATATTTTAAAAAGGTTATCGTAAAAATTTGATAAAATTTGGAAGCAGAAATTTTATCAAGCGCAGTCAATGCGGACTTAATAAATCGAAAATGATTTATTAAGAATAAAATATAAGTCGGATGGGATACAAATTATATTTTTATTCTTGTTATATTTTATTAGATTTTTGGTAAAATTTTCACGAAATTTGGAAGTCGTTTCCGTTTAGGCTACGAACGACTAGTTTAGAAGCTAGTTTAAAGTGCATGATTGAGCTAGTACTAAATCGCACTTTAACCTAATAGTATATATATGTTGCTTGGGCTTTAAAATGAGTACATATTACTCATTTCTTCATTTGCAAAGCAAATGAACACCTGCTTCCTCTCAACAGAGGACGTGAGCTAGGGTTTTGGGCGGTTCCGATTCGTTTCGTCCGTTTCTCGATTCTAACTCCATTTCTTCAACGATTACTCACGTAATCGAGGTATTATATCCATATTAAACGTTTATTTCAATTTATTTCGAATATAAACTCGTTTATAAACGGTTACCGTATCGAATTATTGTTTTAAACGTCCGTATTGATTTTGAATTGTGTATACGTGATTGTGGACGTTAGAATAGTGTTTTTGGACGTTTTAAGCAGGACGGGAAGTCCCGGACTTTTAATTCCGGGGTTGTGCAGAAGCACAGCCCACTGTGCGGGCGCACAGTGAGCTGTGCGACCGCGCAGCACAGTGTGCGGGCGCACACTGTGTTGTGCGACCGCACAGCATAGTGTGCGGGCGCACAGCTGCCCGACGACAGTCAGGGGTTCGTTGCTTTCGGGCTTTTCGGAGGACTTTCCGGGGCGATTCCGACGTGTTTTCGCCTAATAACCCGAGGTGTTTTCCAACCGAACCTAAAACATTTTGCGATACCTAAAATAACTTCTAGAGAGAAGTTAGAACGTTTTCTCAAAACGAGAATTTATAATATGGTTTTAAAAAGAAAACAGACCATAAGTGCTACGTGTTTAAATAATTATATGTTTGACCTGGAACTGGGTTTAAGGACCTAGAAATTTTATTGGAAACATATATTGATGTATTTTATCCTGTTTGCTTTGTGTGTTTAGTCCGACCAGCTAGCGAGCAATCTAACCATAACCACAGGATTAAGTTCCAGACCTAGCGGTGTTTGTGAGTTCATTTGTTTACTTTTGAATATTAGTATTCAATTGTTTTAACTCCATAAATCGCACTAAGTATGAAACTTAGCCAAGGAAGATCCACTGAAACGAGCTATCTATTGGGCAACAATAGGACTGTGTGATCACCGGTGTTAATGAACTAGATGAGAGGTAAATATTATAAGCATACATATTGAGATTAGGTTTTAAGCCAGATGCTTGCTAAGCGGCTTAAACCTAATGGGTAGTCCTGAGGTGGCAGTGATTTAAGTTCCGGCCCAGCAACCCTACACAGAGTCAAGATGGCTGTGATACATATGTATACAGCTCATCCTGTATTAAACAAGATTTGAGCATATGCATTATATATATGATAGCATTATAACGTAATCAAGATTAGGGTTTCATTTTGATAGAGGACTGGTAATATTTTATATACCGATATTTTGTCTATACGCAATTTTGGTATTTAACTGTAAACCTATCTACTCACTCAGAAATATTTATATTTCTGACCCCGTTGCTGTTTGTCATTTTCAGGTACCTATCTACCGGGTTCTGGTCGAGCTTCCACCCTTTTCCATCAGGGAAGCTTATCTTGTTATTATGTAAATAACACTTTAAACTCTTAGATGCTGCAATAGTGTATATAGGTTTGATATGCCTGTGGCCACGTCATGGTTCCTCTGTCTATATACTCTGATAGGAACCTGACTTTGTCTAGCTCTAATAAGTGGCTACTTAATAGGCATATGGTGTTTTATGGTGTCCCCTACGGGTGGGCCAAGCTTCGTGTCTTTGGTCTGCAAAGACACTGTGTGTAGTTTTAGCTGGCCTTACGTTTATGTGCCTGCTGTGCATGTTTTTAATATGTTTGATATAACGCTTTGAAAAGGAAAGTGTTCGATATATTTTATTAAACATATTGTTCGGGTGCGTGGTTTGAGACAGGGCTGCCTGGGAGGCAAGGCACGTGAGCTAAGTCCCTGTACCACCGCACCGGTTTTCAGAAATGCACGTGGGTCAGAATAACTAGGGTTATTCAACCAGCATTTCTGAAAACGCGATTTCGCCTATATGAATATTTTCAGAATGTGTTTTCCACGTTAAACGGAAAAATGTTTTAACGGTGTTTTCTGAAAACGGGTCGTATGCGAGGTACGATCTATATATATATTTAGGAGGCGAAAAATTTATAGAGGTTTTAGGCTTGCTATGGGTTTCGGAACAACCATTCCCATTCCCTAGCGCCGGTCTCGGCTCGAGTTTCGAGGCGGAAATCGGGTCGTGACAATTGTGGTATCAGAGCAATGTTTTAGGACTTGAATGTCTGAAGTATTGTTGCTGATATATGCTAAGTAGAAGTACTAGAAGTCATAAGAATTCCTAGTGAACTATTGCAGCAACATAGGATTCGAGTCATGTCTTGATAAGTTGCCAGTTATTGAATACAATCAGCTATAGATAGCAACTATACATGTGTGTAGTATGTATTGATATTTTGATCAGGAACACATGAGTTGTTCTTGTGTTCGAGACACGTTACAACTGATGGAACATGTGAGATGTTCTAAAGTTGGAAACACGTTACAATCATGGAACGGAATGATCAGAACAGATGACCAGTAATCGAGGAGAATGGTTCTGTTTGAACACAGGACAAAGCGAAGAATTCCTCTGAATTTTTGTTCGAGAAAATAGTTAGATTTTCTCTGGATTGTGTGTGATTGTTATGTGTTTTGCTTATATGGGTTTAATAGTTGATACCTGTTATATGAAAATGTGATTTTTCTATAACTATTACATACGGTACTTATGCTGAAAATTTATGTGTTTCAGTATGTCTGGGCCTAGTAGAGCTCATACGCATGTGGGGTCTGATCCACATAATGTACCAGGTTTGCCTGTTATACCTGATACATCTGTTCCCATAGAGGCTGTTGACTCAACATCAGCATGTGACATGGACATATGGGAGGATGCTATTGGAGTATAGGAATTAGAGAGAATGTTGAATGAAGACATAAACAGTAATGGAAATAGCCATAGCTCTGTGTCTGAATCGACTGCTACGTCAGCTTATTTGGGATTTAAGGTAAAAGAGTTCTTAGCTGAGGTGGACCATCTAAGGAGGGTTCAACAGCAAATAAGACACTCGCCGAATCAGTCATGGGAATACGTGAGCGAGTGGGAGGTGTAAGAGAACCAAACTTTGGATAGGCTGAGGGATTATATGGATAAGTATACTAGGGAAGATTTGAATGTGGAGGCATACACTGTTGAGTTTATGCGTTTATGTGAAGAAGTACCTGAGTTAGTTCGTGATGGTGAGGAAGTTGCAAGTAGGTACGTCAAAGGTTTAGGGCCTGAGTTCGAGGAACTCATGGCGGTAAAGTCTAATTCTGTGGCATATCTGGCTGGGCGTGCGAAGTAGATAGAGAGTAAGTTGAGGAGGAATGATATACCCCTCCAGCCATACTATTACACCAAACCTGAAGAACCTACTGCTACATTTCCTGGGGTAGGAAACTCTGGACCCGCGAAGCACTACAACCTCTGGGAGGCAAGGCACGTGAGCTAAGTCCCTGTACCACCGCACCGGTTTTCAGAAATGCGCGTGGGTCAGAATAACTAGGGTTATTCAACCAGCATTTCTGAAAACGCGATTTCGCCTATATGAATATTTTCAGAATGTGTTTTCCACGTTAAACGGAAAAATGTTTAACGGTGTTTTCTGAAAACGGGTCGTACGCGAGGTACGATCTATATTTATATTTAGGAGGCGAAAAATTTATTGAGGTTTTAGGCTTGCTACGGGTTTCGGAACAACCATTCCCATTCCCTAGCGCCGTTCTCGGCTTGAGTTTCGAGGCGGAAATCGGGTCGTGTCAAACTTTAATAATAATAATACGCGAAAGTAAATTTGCCACTCACAGTAACCGCTTTCCGAAAAATAATAATATCAAGATCCCATGAATGCGAGTTCTGTACATCGTTTGATCCACTAGCTATTCCAGCTAGGTGGCTTAGTAACTTATCGGTACGTCAGTTACTTAGTCGAGTTACATGTACGTTTAATCCATAAATGTAGGCATAGTATCAAAATCCTAAGTTATAAACTTAGGTTAACACAATCGTATTTCAAATACGACTCGTAACTTTGATCGTGTTCTAACACTTGGTCGAGATATTCGTTATATCTCTTTTTTTATTGATTTTCAATCATAATTTCTTTATATCTCGATATCCTAATCAAACACGTTATGTTCGATATCCAAATTCTCATTTTTGGGGTTCGTATTTCTTTTTTAGCGTCCGACATTCTTGAAGTCGGAAAACGGGGTCATAGCCAGGCGAAAATACCCTATAGGTGCTTCAAATAAGTTGTGCGCCCGCGTTGCCTTACTGCGCGCCCGGGCAAAATAGTTGCGCGCCCGCGCAGTGCATCTTTGCGCCCGCGCAGTGCATCTTTGCGCCCGCGCAGTGCATCTTTGCGCCCGCGCAACGTGGTTGCGCGCCCGCATAGCCTTGCTGCGCGCCTGCACAATATAGTTGCGCGCCAGCGCAGTGCATTTTTGCGCCCGCGCAACATGGTTGCGCGTCCGCATAACTTACTTACGCGCCCGCGTAATACTCGCTCTCGGCCATTTCGACGTGCTTTCGATAAATTGTCAAAAACCCATTACTCAAACGACGCTCTGAAACGTTTATAACACGAAATCTAAACCTAAAACACTAAAAATCGATCTTAAATCTTTAAAACGATAGAATTATTCCGTCGCCTAAAACTTTAACTCGATATATAATATCCATTAAAAAGGCAAAACATCAAGCTTTCTGTGATACGCCACTGAAATACGATCGATTGGAGCTATAGAACGTCGAAAACGGACAAGAAACGGCGAAACGGCGGCGAAGCGGAATTGATCGCCGTTTCTTTCCCTCTTTCATAAGGAAACCTATATATATAGTTTGGCAAATTTGCCACTTTAATTTTTCATTTTTTTAACTCAAACTATTTCTCTTTCAAACTTTCTATTTTAATTAAATGGTTAATTGTCCACTCAAACTCAGTTACATACGTATTATTTATATCCAAATAAATAATACTAGTTTAAAATTATTGTTTTCCGTCAATAATATTTTAATTGCTATTCTCGAGGCTTAATTGGCTAATTTACGCTTTGGCCCTTGAAACTTTTCAAAATTTACTATTTAGTCCAAAACGCATCCGCATCCAAATTTTAAAAGGTCTCCGATGACCCGAAACTTTTATCACAGATACTATAAAATATTTCGTAGACATTGGCGAAATAATTTCCATTACGGGATTTATATTTTATTTTATATTAATTTTCTGATCTTTTTCCTCAAATATCGCTAAATTGCTTAATAAAAATTAGTCTAAATTCTTGATACTGTTAAATCAAATCCCTCCTGACTTAATTTATCGGAATTCGCGACACGTGGCACAATTTAAATATTTGGGGTATTACAATAAGAAATGGTACGAGTTTAACTCGGTGGAACTATCTTAGGACTGCACCAAATGGTTGTATTTAAACTCGGTGGACCTATCTCGAGACCAAACCATAAGGAACAAATTGGAAGCATCTTATCAGAAGTGCAGCTCAATGTGGATCTATTAGGACAATACGATTCAAAGTTTAAAACGTCCGTCGATAACCAAAGAAACGAAACAAGAAAAGAACAATATCAAAACCATAATAAGAAAACAAAAGATATCAAATACGAATATGACATAAACATATGGCTTATGAAATGTATAAATGATTAGTGAAACGCATATGAAAGATGAATTTGAGAAAAGTATATTTTACATAAAGCAGGTTTTAAACGTTTTCATCCTTTATGTAATATTGCTTGTAATTTGGTGAACTCACTCAGTTTTATACCAACCCTGTTACCACTCCCATTTGTCAGGGATAATAAGCTATGATTTGGAAAGTCAAGCTTCCGAAGTTTTATTTCTCGTAAGTCATTTGTACTAGACGTGAAAGAAGGTTTTCATTCTACCAGTCTGTAGTAGTCTCGATATTTTTGACTATGTATTTGTAGAATGCGTTTTAACTCTGATGTGTGTTTCAAATGGGGTCACATATATTTTGATATATGAAACTTGATTTATAAAAGCGAAAAATTTATAAGTGTTTTTAGGCTTGCTACGAGTTTCAGAGCTACCACTCTCATTTCCTAGCGTCGGTCTCGACTGATAAATTTGGGCCGTGACATTCAAGTCGCGACAATGATTCAAAAGATTCATCTTCCATCATTGAAATCACCCCCTGAAGATGAGACATAGAAAAGAAAGGGGTATTTTCAGCAAATGTTACATCTGCAGATATATGAAATTTTTTGGACAAAGGATTATAACATGTGTATTCTTTTTGAGTAGATGAGTAACCCAGAAAAATACATTTGATAGCTCGGGGATCTAGCTTGTCTCTATATATGTTATGAACATGAACAAATGCAGTGCATCCAAATACCTTAGGTTTGAGTCCATTAAAGGTTATGACGTGGGGATAGAAACTATTAAGTATCTCCACTGGGCTTTTATTGTCTAACATAGGTGAGGGAAGTCTATTTATCAAGTATGTGGCAGTAAGGACAACCTCTCCCTAGTAGGATTTAGGAACATTCCCTTGAATAAGTAACACACGGGTAGCATTGAGTAAATGTCCATTTTCCTCTCTCCTACCCATTTTGTTGAGGAGTATTAACACAAGACGAGTAATGGATAATTCCTTATGAGTGAAAGTAAGGTGACAAAATCTTGTTAAAATACTCTAGCATTGTCTGTCCTAAATCCTTTTATTTTAACTCCAATTTGATTTTTAATCATGACGTGGAATGTAGGGATGACGGTATTGACATCATATTTTTATGTACGAAGGAAAAGCCATGTAACTCGAACTCGAGTACAATCATCAATTAAGGATATAAACCAACAAGTCACTGAAACACTAGGTATACTAGAATGACCCTAAATGTCACTATGAATTAATTGAAAAGGGCCATAGCTTCGGTTATTGTTGATAAGAAAAGAGATTCGAGTATGTTTTGTCGATTGACAAACATCACAAGAAAATTCAGAAATGTCTAACCCTTCAAATAAACGAGGAAACATGATTTTAAAACTTTGAAGGATGGATGACCTAAACGTAGGTGGTATAACAAAATAAAATTTTTATTTGAAGAACTAAGAAAAGAACAGGATAAATTACTCCTATTGTTTAGAGATGATTCAAGATAGTATATGCCATTTCTTTCATAAGCAGGTCCAATCCTCCTCCCCAAATTCCGATCTAGAAAAACACAATAAGAAGGAGAGAAATCAAAATAACATTGGAGATAACGAGTAAGTTTTTAATGGAAATAAGGTTGCCTGATAATTTTGGTACATGAAGGATATTTTTATGGACAAGGATAGGTGAGATGTGTTTATCTCCAAACCCTACAACAGTAGCTAAAGTGCCATTGCCTATTATAATTTTCTTGCTATTGGGGCATGATGTATACGTACGGAAGTGTTTATATACGGGAGTCATATGGTCGGTAGCACCAGAATCTACTATTCAAGAATTAATATGAATTTTCTCTTAGACATTCATACAAAGAGGGACCAAAGACGCACCTGAAAGAGTCAAAAGATAGCCTTCCAAAGTCTTTTCAAGACACCCTAAGCTCTTTAACTTTTAAATTTCGTCATTGTTGAATCCTTTTATTGTAGGATTTTTTTGAATTATGGGCTGCCCTTTTTGGTTTACCCACTCCCGATGCGTTGGCTTACCCTTCATCTTCCAACACATTGTTTTTGTGTGCCTCGGTTTTTTACAATAGTTGCATCAAAGATTTTCCTTGTCAAAGGTTGACATGGTGATAAAATATAGTCACAGCAATTAAGGTTGTGGAAATTAATAAAGATGACAACAATGAAGTTTATCTTATAAACAAGAAGAAAATTTTAGAAAAGAGCCTTAGACTCTGATACCATGTTGAATAAAATGGGAGGAATATAAAATAAACAAGACTAGCTATTGTTAAGTTATCTTTACAATGAATGCCGCTATCTATTTATATACAAGGATTTTAGCTAAGTCCTATGCTAAAATATTCGAGAGTATGAACATTCTAGAATATGAACATTTCTAAAATGTTTAAATATTAGACCACATAAACTATCACTTCTAAATCTAGAAGTTTCTAGAAACTCATAAATCCGAAAACTTCTAGAAACTTCCCAATTTTAGAAACTTCTTAATTAATTTATTTATACTTTGACCAAAAGACATGATAAATAAGATTTGAAAGATAAATGAGATGTTTTGATCACGAAAGTAAAATGGTTAGACGGTTAATAGATTATACTACATGGAAGATTAGTAATGACCCTTAAATGAGGATACAGACGCTGAATATGGAGAGTCAAAACGCATTATATAGCAATGATCATATTTGATACATAAGGACTGGAGAATTTGTACATCAAGACCAATGAAGAATTTAGAGTAACTTAGTGTTTGAGATAAGCAACGTGTTAAGAATATATACATCTGGGTAAGAACTTTGTGATGATGTTAATAAGAGGAATTACTTAGTACCACAGAAGGAATATAATAAACGGTATATAAAAGAATATAAAAGTTGTGATGGGATTTAACAAGAAAGAAAGGTATAAAAGTCGATAAAGAGTTAACAGAAAGTAATGACGCATGGAGAAAGTTATGGTGACTTAAGAATACAAGTATAAGAGAACCATAAATTAAATGATATGGATAATGTATATGGAAAAGGAGTATAGAATATGAGAGTTAATATTAAAGAAGCCTATGAGATATACAAGCAAAGAGGAAAGAAAAGTGAGTAGATGTGATTACCTTTGACAATAAAATAAGGTTCACGGACAGTGAAGATGTTAGTAGAAGACGTAGCTATAAGGATGCATACGGGTACCCAAGGAACATGATTGAGAAATTTTATAGAATATGTCTCACACAGGAGCAAAACATGGGCGAGAAGGAAGTTGAGAAAAGCACTATCTTAAAGATAGCATAAGTTAGATACGATAAATGGATTTCTAGAACTATGTATGAACGTAACTAAATATTATGTGGACATGGAATGAATAAGTGCTTTGGATATTCCGATGCAGTAAATTGAAGAATTCAAGCTATTTCTCGTTTATTTCAAGAATTATTGTTAATGGATTATTGATATGTGTATGTTAGTGGACTAAAATATACAACTCATATTGAGCAATCAAGTCAAAGAAGAATAAGTTGGAGACACTTAGTGAAATATTAATGTGACAATAAGGCATGATGTTGAATTTTGTGCATCAAGCATTAGTAGTCCGAAGTAAAAGATATTGAAAGAATCACGCGGGTTAATTTATATTGTTGTCCAAACACCATGAAGGAGTACCATGGTGTTAAGAAGTGTATTAAAGAAACGATATGAATAAAGAGATGATAGAGTTAGTAACAAAGTGCCATCAAGACCGGTAAGTAAAACAAGAATGTCAATGATCATACGATTTCTATAACGACTACCATTGCAGCATGGAATTTAATAAGGATAGCAACTAATTATGTGGACATTTACCTAGAACAAAAAAGGTTTCTAGCATAATAAAGTGATTGTGAATAGTATGGCGAAATTCATACATCTCATACTCTCAAGACTTTGTATACTGTATAAAACAATAAAGTAAGATCAACTGACAACTAAAACTTGTAAAAGTTTTAGGTATACAATTAAAGAGTGAAGTGTTGTTTGTTGCCTATAAGTAACAGATGATTAAAAGAAGAAACCAAGCAATGAGAGTACACACGTCAAGTGTATAAAAGATTATAATACTCGAAAGGTATATACGATTAAGGAAATCGTTTCACTATAAAGCTAAAACTATAAGCAGTATTGGACGATCAAAGAAGTAGATATACTTTGTATTAAAAAAAGTGAGAGATAGGAAAGATATTTAAGATAGAATTAATAGGACGGATACAATTGAATGATATCATAGGCCACACAATGTCGTCAGACGAGAGCCACAGATTAAAGATAAGGCATAAAGAATAAGTCGCGATGGATCGTGACATAAAGGAAGTTGCACAAAGATGCAACCGATAAGTCAGGTTTATAATAAGCATAATGGTTTAAAGATAAAGCATAAAACTCTTATATATAGCGTTACGGGTTATTTGAGTTACATGGCTATAGATTTTAAAATTCGAGGACGAATTTTTATAAGGGGAAATAATGTAATATCCCGTACTTTTTAAAGTATAAGTTATGCCACGTGTCCTAATTTGGATAATTACAGTTGAGAAATGTCCAAATAAAGTTAAAATTTTAAGGACTAGGACCGAACGGCGCCTATTTTATTTATCACAAAATAATAATTAAATTTGGAAATTATTATTCGTTAGAACGGGTATGAGCGAGACTAAGAAAAACCTTAGAAAATTAATATAAGATTATGTCCCTAGCTGATAAATTTTATTCTAAACAATGTGAAATTATTTTAAGAATTTATCATCAAAGTTTCGTAAATTTATGAAACTGTTTAAATTGGTTGCGGGAGATAATTAAAAAATTGGGTTAAAATGCGTGCTTAAGCGGCTTGAGTAAAAGGGCAATCTGACCAACCAATATATATTTCAATTCAATAGGAATTTGAATACATATACCAAAACTTCATTTCCTTTCACGATTTTCACGCAACAGACCATCGCGAAGCTAGAGTTTGCTATTCGACGTCCGTTTCTGTTGATTTCTTCTCCAATAATTCAAATCAACGTGGAGCTTCAATTTAAGGTAATAACTCTGAATTTGGAAGATTTTTAGTGAAAAAGGTAAGGGTTTTTGTTAGTTTAGTGCGATCGAATCGAATTGTTGAAACCATGTCGTATTCATTGTTTTCGTTATGGTTTTGTGTCAAATTGAAGTGGGTACATGTCGGAGTGCGTTAGAATCGTTTTTCAGAGTCGAAATGGTCCGTACGTGCTGCATATATTGCACGCACAAGGGGGCGCGACGTGTTGGGTATCAACACGATGCGACCACGCCAATTCTGGCCTGGGCGCGACTTGTTGAGCCCTGGCATGATGCGCTAGGCATGGGGGCGACATGCCCCTCCAATATCAAGAGGCGTCATGACGCGAAGGGAAGTGGCACGACGTGCCCCTCCATAAACAAACCGGATATGACGTGCCAAGCCCTAGCACAACGTGCCCTACCTCGATAGAAGTTTTAAGGGTCCGAATACAAGAAAATCGAACGTTTTGATTCAATTAAAGATTTTTCATACAATTAGGAAGATCATAATTAGAAATGTAATCGGTTTATCAATTAAGGCAACATGTTAAGAAGGTTAAGATTGTATAAACTGATTAAAGATTATAGGTTATAAGAGTTTAGCAGAAACAAAAGGAACGATGAGCAGAATGTGTACTGATATAGAATTTGTATGTTTGAAATGTGTACTGATATAGTATTCTAATAGTAGATCCGAAGAGCTATCAGGCTGACGAGCTGGAATGTCGGGGAGATTGAACGATGTATCAAATTTACATGACTGTGGTTACAGTGTGTTTACAATTACTTTTGTGTATTATTATTAAAAGTTCTTTGTGGTCTAATTATTTGGGTTAATTTTGTTAAAAACCATGAACTTTATGCAAAGTTTCATTTTAATCATACTTTTAAAAGTTTTCATATAAAACCATGAATTTTTATTTTTTTTCAAATCTATCACCAAATCAATTTACAGTGTATTTTTGCTGTCGTGGCCATCGAAATTTGGTAGATTTGAAAAAAATGAAATGTAAAACTCACTGGAAAAATAACTGGAGATATATTTGAATAAAAAAAAGGAAATCTTAAGGTTTTATATGGAAACTTTTAAAAGTCATGATTAAAATGAAATTTCGTGTAAAAGATCTTATAGAACTTGCCCTTATAATTATAACAAATGCATCACATGTCGTGTGATAGTTCTTACACGTTTGGGTGTTAATAGGAATGTATGATCACCGATGTCGGGTTAAGTCATAAGTGTCCGTCTTGACTAACTATGAATGGTAAAGGAGGACATCATATGTTAGATACGAGGTAACTCGATGAGAATCTCTTGTGAAATGTATCTAGTGAGTAACTCGGTTGATATTCTCGAGACTCACAACTTCCGGTTAAGTATTGGTATCAGTAACTCGGTGGAATTTCTCGGGACTCTACCACATGGTCTCGGTAACTCGATTTAATGTTCTTGGGACCGTAGCACAAGGACTAATTTGTTTGACGTGGTTAGACAGGGATATAGCACAATTAGTCCGCGATATGATTAGGGATTACGGTTTTGATTGAAACTAATATTTGGATTATGTTTATAGTTGTTTTATGTATATGCAATCCTATTTTATATAGTACCATTAGTAACTTGTGAACTCACTTAGTGTTAACTGACCCCCTAATATTTCCATCTTTGAGGTTCATAGTGTTATTAAGTGGTCGAGCTTCCATCTTTTGTTCCGGGAGTCTCAGTCTAAGTATGTATAGAAAGATTTTGTTCCTAAATAGAGTTGCAGTAATCAATAGTGGTAGATCTAGTGGGTATTACACGGTTTTTTATTTTCATTTAACTCTGATATGATGTTCATGTTTGAATAGAATATGCTGTGTTATGACAATCGTCTGAACGTTTACTAGTCTTTATGATTTGCAATATACGTTGAAGCGGGATATGGTATGTTACAAGAGATAGTCATAAAGACCTTGGTTCTTATGTTCATAGTAACGTTTTTCATATATGTTTTCAATGTATATGATAAATAGTTTTCTGAAAACTTATTTCATATGTTTATGTGAGTTGTTAAGCCAAACGTTTATAGTGATTTTAGGAGTGCTACGGGTTTCGGAGCTACAACTTTCATTCTCTAACGCCTTTCTCGAATCATAGATTTGGGCTGTGACAATACTAACCTTTTGCATTCTCAATCATTGAGAAGTAAAATTATATAACCCAATCATGCTATTTTTTAACATATCATTTTATGACTCTTAAAAACTCAATGTACTATAATTCTTACGTACCTTTTGGTCATGTTAGTACTATTACTATAGTCAGTCATTACTTTACATTCCCATAATTCCTTTCTCGTTGATTAACCTAATCAACTTTCACATTTCTTTGTTCATTCTTGTTGCTGATGCAAAGATTTTTGAAAAATCTTGCAAGCAACATTCACATTATTCGGTGAAACTGTTACAACCCAAATTATTGAGCCTAGATAGACGCTAATGGGAATGGTAGTTCTGAAACCCGTAGCAAGCCTAAAAACACTTACAAATTTTTGTCTTCATAAAGCATGTTTCACGAATGAAACATTATCTAAATATACATGACCCCCATTTGAACAAACATCATAGTTAAAATGTATTTTACAATTACATAGTCAAAACATCTAGACTACTGCGGACTACTAGAATGAAGACTTTCTTTCTTGTCTTATACAAACGACTTCCGAGGAATAAAAATTCGGAAGCTTGATTTTCCAAATCATAGTTCACTCTTCCTATAAAATGGGAGGAGCAACATGGTCAGTATAAAACTCAGTGAGTTCACCAAATTACATGTAATAATATATAAAGGGTTAAAACGTTTGAAAACCACTTTATGTAGAAAATTTATTTTTTTTCTCAAATCATATCTTATATACTTAATCAATTTCATCTTTTATATATCTTTCCATTTTTGTATATACCTTTTATAGTATATACACCTTATAAACCATATAATTATGTCATGTTTGTGTTACACATCTTTTGTTTATTTATATAGTTTGATGTTTGACTTTTCTCGTTTCATTTCTTTGGTTTTCGACGGATGTTTTGAACTTTGGATCGTATAGTCCTATTACATCCATGTCGAGCTGCACTTCTGATAAGTTGCTTATACTTGTTCCTTATGGTTTGGTCCCGAGATAATTCAACCGAGCTTAACCATAACCATATGGTACACTCTCGGGATAATTCCACCAAGTTAAATTTGTACCATTTCTTACGTCCGTACTAGTCAATATGAGTCATGGGATAGTTCCATCGAGTTTAACAACTTGGACACAGGTCCTGAGATAATTCCACCAAGTTCAACCTTATTTCCGTCATCGAATTCTGGTACCGCGTCTTCTTTGATCTCGATCTGTAATCGCATAGTTCCTATTATCGTCTAATAGGAAGGATTGTTTCATATTGTCGTTGTCGTTCTTTATCGTTCTTTGTCTCGTTTTAATTCTCGATATGTTTTATGTTTGAATTTCTTATCAAATGAGTCCCGAGGACATTTATCGAGAATAAGTGAGATATAGGTCTCGGGATAGTTCTATCGAGTTCAACCTCGTATCTCGGCTCTTTATTAGTGCTTGTACCATAGTACAATTTTCTCATTATGTACATTTATCGTTTCAATATTTTATGTTTGATTTTCTTGATCCTTTATGGACCATGACATGCACAATACAATCTAAACATATATTTACTACACAAGCACGTATAGGGTATTGATTTCATTTAATAGTACATATTGGAATGTACTATATTTGCTTATTATTCAAGGCTTGTAAATTATTCAATATTCCATCTCGTATAATGCTCTATATCGATTACATTTCATATTGGTTTACCCCTCCCCGGTAGTTTAAACATTTACGTTCTTTTGCATTTAATTATGTTATTATCAAAATAATATAATTCGATAAATTGTCTTTTCCAAATATACAATATGTATTACATTTCAAATACAATACAATACTTTTCAAACACAATTCAATACGATTCAAACATATTTGTATTCATATAGCTCATCATATTGAAATACGTGGCTTTATGAATATCCACGAGTAACTTAAAGTGTACTCATCACTTACTATCCGTAGACACCTATTTTTCGGACATGTAAAAAGTGATAAGAAACTCAAGTGTCCCATGATGATTTTCAGAAATATTTGGCCGCATGACGAGCTTTCGATTTGCTTGCTAGAATCTAAGAAGGCATAATCTGTGCACAGCTGCAAACTTGGAGGATTAAATTGCAATTAGGCGTAAATAGCCCATAAAAATCCAAAGAGATTGTAATCTAAGTCCAGAAATTAGACTAATTGCAATGTCTTAGAAGTTTATGGGCCAATTTGCAAGTTTTACGGATTGGAATTGACCATAACCAAACCCATAGGACCTTAGTTGCCTTTTTGACACTTTTAGGCACTAAATTAGACTTTTAGCATCTTTTTACTTAGCTAGCAAGTCTAAATCATAAAATTAGAATTAAAATCCTAATTTATTAATTAAAAGCTAATCCTAAATACATCTAGACTTATCACTTAACACTTTTTTAAACCAAACCTGTAAATACACTTAAGCTAACCCTAAACCTAATTAGACCCTATAAATACAGCCTTAAGCCAGTCTGGCTAGAGGTGGCACACAAATCCTAGAAATCATAAGCAAAAATTCGGCCACCACCATTAGACTAGCCATAGCCGAAAATCACAACACACACATACACAAATCTCTAGTCTTGAAACACTGACACGTGTTGATTCTCCAAGAATGCAACATCCGCGCGTATTTGAAGCTGGATTCCGCATCCACTTCGCCAGCAAACGAACCAAGGACTCAGACCGGTAATTCTGAGGACCCTTTTATTATGTTCCTTTGATTTACCATAAATATATGTATAATTGTCATGATTGTTGTGATTGTGTGCTTAGGATGCATGTTTAGATAGTTTTATTGCTCTTTTCATCAAAATTGCTATGTTAATCAATTCGGTGTTTTCGACAAATTGAGATAAAAATCATGTTAATTAGTTGTAATTAAACCTGTTTAAGCTCAAATACAGAAACCCAATAGATTATAACTCTTAGAATGCATGTTTCTAGGAGATTTTAGCTCTTTTTGCCATGAAAACTCAAAATTCGTACTTGCTGCCCAGCAAATAATTTTGTTTAAATGAGCTTTAAACATTCTGATTATGCTATATTTGGATTTCTTGTTTGATTTTATGCGGTTTTGACTACTTTTGCATGAAAAACAGACTTGAAATGAGTGAGAACGAAGCAAAACAAAAATCTCAGAACTGCTGTCAAAAAGCCCCGCTGCCGCCACTATTACTGGCGGGATCGCCACATCATCCTGACGGTGCCAGCAGCTTAAGCTGGCGCCGTGTTCCTCGTCCCTGCTTCCGAAAACCTGCTACCCAGATCTTCCAGACTTGGATCCGAACTTCAAAACGTGTTTCTAGGCCGATCTGAACTCCATATCAGTCCCAGTTTCAACCCAGACGTAGATAGTCTAGTGTATATAATTATTATGTATTGTAACGGGCCAGAACCGAAGTAAAATAGACCTAGAAGTCCAAATATGTAACATACTGTATAAACCAGGCCCACGAGCCGGAGGCCCAGAAAACCAGAAACTTCCAAAGTGTATTCCGGGCTAACCCGAACTCGGAATCGTTTCCGGATCAAACTAGTAGAATCGGATCGACGAGACGCACGACTCTCGTGATCTAACCGAGAGCCCATTCTGACTAGACCAATGGTCAAAACCCACGCGATATCCAAGCATTCAAAGTCAACGAGGTTAAAAAGTATTCCTAACCTTTTATGTATATCAATCTGCCTTTGTGAATGCCAACACTCTATACCTCTTTCCAAAAAACATTCCTAATCCACTAATAACCGATTAAAAGACTAATCACCTAAAATTGGGCCATTAATGCAATTCCAGCCCATCACTTACACATCGCAGGAGTAACAGAAAAATATAGTAAACGGTTGTATAGGTTTTTCAAGACTCACCTAATAAAATCAATCAATCACACTTATACATCCGGTTTTAGGTTTTGTGCATGTAAAATATCCTTTAGGTTTTGTGCATGTAAAATATCCAGACTAGCCAGACTCTTGCTATTTCCTAGAAACCTCTAAGGTTAGATGTATGTTTAGGAGTACCTGCTACTTGCCTCAAATGCCAGTCCAGATCGAGTCATATGCGGGTCAAACCTATTTATTGCTTTCATTCCTGTTTATTTACAACTTTTATATCATGTAAACTGCATATACTATTGAGATGAGATAAATATGAATATGTCCAGTGAATAAAGCCGGTAACAGATAAGCCAAGCACAAGAGTCTCGGGGAGGTCCACGAACCCTAGTCTTTGGTCTAATGCACTATAATCTTACCGGAGGCAAGTAACGTTTTCTAGTCGGTTAAAAGGCATTTCCTAGTTGAACTAGGTGGCGACTCTATTTTTCAAACCATTTCCAGATCGAGAAGCCATCCATAAGCCTTGGGCGAGCGGCCCCCGAACCTCGCTCCGCTCATAGTGGCGACTGCACTTGGAATTAAAATCAATTGTTTTTTAAAATAAAAACATAAAAACATTTTCAGAAATGTTTTCAGAAACGGTTGCTATGGACCTAAACCGCACGGCTTGCTCCTTATCAATCACCGACTTTATTTTCGAGACATATTCGCACCTGTTGCATTGCATTAGAAATTTCTCTTCTCACCTACTCTCTAGGAGTCCCTATCCTTCCCCGATACTCATAGCCAATCTCACGCTTTGGATTTGCACTCCATTACGCAGAACGATTTATGCGGAGTAGTATCACTCACAACCCAGTATCTCGGTCGTTTGTACTCGTAATTGAGGAGACCTATCAAAGGTATATTTTCCTATGGAAGCCTTAAATCGGTTACTACGTACCAAAACCCAATGACTCAGACCACATTCATTCCAGCATAGACACTACCCTTTAGGATCAACCCAATATAATGATTGTACTTGAGGCATAACTGTCAATGTAATGATTCTAAATACAGTGATTCAAAAACTACTATTTCGATCTTAGTCTAAGTTTCGCCCTAACAAATTTTTCAGTTTTAAAAACCAGATTTTCAAAAGTTCCTATTGGGCCAGACCTAAAAGAACAAATCTGATCAAGTGAAACTCCTTTGCTTGATCAAACCTCTAATAACCAGTCTAGTGGAAACACCTTTCACTAGATACAGCCGCCAGGCTAAATTAAATTCCAGATTTCAAAACGTACTTCCACGTCCACCCTACATGTTACAACCCCTTCCAGAAAGGGATAAAAGAGTCATTAAATTAATAAATGTCATCTATCTGGTTTAGATTTTCTAGAAGATAGCTTTGCAGGAACGTCAACTCTTGCATTGCGATGCGAGGGTCCAGATCAAAACACCTAGGAATAAACCTTGCCCAGAACACGTGTGTGGGAGAAATGAAATTGGAAGGAACAACGTGTCTCTATGATATCAAGCTGTTTTATGTGTCAAACATGTTATGTTCTATGTGATCAAAACTAACCCAGCATCGAATAACATATCATGCATCTCATGAATCTAGTGTTATAGAATGACGCATAATAACCCCTTATGGATGCAGCCTTCTAGGAAATCATTCTATTGCACTCTTGTAACAACAATCAAAAAAGCTTAATCTACACAGCCAGTATGTCAAGACCGAGTGAAGCCAGTTTGAACCAGCTAAGGAATAAGGTTATGGACCCATTCAATAAGCAGACGGATGAAATGACACAATGGATCATGGCCTTCATCAAACCCCAAAATCGTCCTGAGACCAGTCAAATGAACGAAGCGGGATTGAGGTCAGATTTCAGCACTGAGAACTGATAAGGACGTCAAATGGTACTTGCCCAACCCGAGGACACAATCGGGGAACAAAATGCCAACAACCAGAAATGGCTCATCGACGTCCTACGCGAAGGAAAACGCCAAGCGGGAATAAGGAATGGGTACATCAAGGTGGAAGAAGGGTGAAAACACATGTTACCATTCCTGAAAAGTCTATCTGCAGCTGAATGGACGAAACTGAGCAAATTCCACTTGAAGAACCTCAGGTTCATGTTTCACCTCAGAGCATATCAAGAATTCCTCCATGTCACTGCTAGTTTCTGGAATCCGAAGACTCATGTGTTTAGATTCCACAATGTCGAGATCTGTCCACTTCTCGAAGAATTTGAGGCAATCCTCGGGGGAGATGGGGATGTTACCCGAGACTTTGCCTTATCCGCCACAGGCTACCCAGCAGTGAGAGGACTTATACGTTGGTTCTCGATTCCACCTTGTAAGTTGGCGACATTAAGAGAAGGGGACCATATCTACAACCCAATAATCATAGCCATGTCTGAAGAAATGGACAGAACCATCAACAGTTGGGCTCGGATAACCAGATTCTATCTTTATGCACAATACTTACTTTGCTCAATCAAGGGGCATGATGATATCAGGATCGCACACATAATGGAACAAGTAGAAAAAGGGGCTACCCCTTTCCCAATGATATTAGGTGAGACACTAGCTGGTTTAGAAAATTTTCAAACTACTAAGAGACTCTCCGGAAGTCTTCTCTTTTTGCAGATCTGGGTGCAAGAAAGGCTACAAATAATAGTTATGCCTGCCAACCCGATGCTCTATATGTCGAAGAACTTATCAAGCCGTCGTGTAGGCATACGCAAGCCGGAAAGTTGGAATATCTGGTTCGAAATAATCACTGAAACCGAAATCCGTTGGAGGTGCCCTTGGTGAAAAATCAGCCACGTTGTCACTAAAGTTCATGCAGGATGTATTTCTCTACCGGGATTATGCATAGTATCGTGCTATGAACCAGCCCGCCTATGCCGACAGTATGGGATGAGCAGGAAATCGTGGAATTTCCATCTCCTTTTTCCGCAATGCCATTCTATAAAGAATTTATGGGAAAACTCATAACTTGCTGGCCTAAGAGGCGTATAGAAAGGTATATGATCACTAACCATAATGATGCTGCAAACGAGTATAACAAAGTTTGGGTCTCACTACACAAAAACGATGCAACAAGCCTACTGAGGGGAAAAAGGGTCAGAGAACTGACAGTTGCGCAGATTGATAGAGAAGGATATGAACATCTGAAGAAAGCATACTCAGGTTTTTACAGGTTTGGTGGGCCTCAGCATCCATGACAGCACCAGTAAGACTGAAGTGGTAGCCCCGCCCATGTTCGGAGCATTTGGAGATCTGTTCTCCTAAACTATCCAAATATGTAGTAGCTTAGTTTAGCTCTAGTTTTATTTTCGCATCCGGATATTTTGAACAATTTTCTTTGTTTATTTCTTTATTTTCCAGAGTCAATGATGACACCGGATTTGCTCATTCATATTATGTCTCGCCTAATGGGCATGCTATTTTCAATTGTTTCAATATGCATATATACGATGAAATCGATCTATTTTACTGGTCCATTCAATAACCGGTATAAGAAAATAAACACTCCCAGAAATAATCCTATTTCAATATGCCATACCCCTGAGAAAAATATGAGTTGATCGAACTGTCTCAAAAAGGACAAAGGACTTGCTAACAGGTTCCGGCCCACTGGCAAAAAAAGACTTGTCCACAAAAAGTTCTACAAAGGGGAGGCACACTCTAAAACAGATCGTCTAGCCCGGATAGGACAAAACATCAAAAGTCCACTGCCCAACGGCTGCCGCTCAGCATCTTATCTTGGAGCGTGACGGTCTAAGTAGTGAGCCACAACACTCACTAGAAGTCCTCCCCGGATCATCGATTACGATCGAGTAGAACACTCACATAAAAATAGTCAATCCTGAAAATCCGCAAGGACCGATTGATAACAGGGGAAAACCGCTTGAAATAGGATATATCTCAATTGTACCAATTATTGAATGAACCAGTTTAATAGATCTTTCATGATATATGCATATCGAAATCATTGTCTAGCGCATGTTCCTAGAAAGGACAGACAGAGGATCATGAATCCTTACAGCATAAATCTTTGAGACAATGGAACAAAAATTTTCCAAAACTTTTCAAAAAATTCAAAATTTCCTCATGCATTCATAGTTGCGCCAAGAAAAATGTTGAAATTGCATTAAATGTCATGGAAACAAACATATTCACCCAGAAGGAATAGCAGAACCCGGAGCGAGCCCAGTCAAAGACAAGATGATTCATCAAAACATCCAGTTTCCCAGGCAAGAAAACTGAACGCTCCGGTGGGGACAACACAGAGTACGACGCAAGCAGAGGAGCTCACTCCACCAGGAAAGTGGAAAATAGGGCTAATGTTTGCAAAATTGAGCTCCAAAAAATGCAAGAAACAACCGCCGCCAGGCCTCTACCTTTAAAAATAAATGCCAGAGCCACAAGAATCAACAGGCGCTAGGCCCACATTGTCACGACCCAAAATATTGAGCCGCAACCGGCGCTAGGGAACGGGAGTGGTAGCTCCGGAACCCGTAGCAAGCCTTAAATCACTATTAATTTTTCGCAAATAATAAACAAATAACATAAAGTAATAGAAGCAAGTATACATAACATGTATGCACAAACATTTACACTAACTGTTCTGTTATCCTCGCGGGCTCTAGTTACCGTACCTCGTACGAACTGGCCTCGCGGTACTATATACATCAGTTAGTGTATCCAACATATCACTGGCACCTAGTGCCATGCACAACATATAAAACACGTAGCCTACAAATACATATAAACTGGACAGCAAGTAAGCTGTACACTCAATGTGTACTGCTGTCTAGGCTACGACTCTGTCAACGCGGGACCACTACTGCAGCATTCACAGAAGTCAGATACTACACATACACAGCTGACTTCTGGACTTCAAAATTGGCCTCTAGCTAGGTCCACATACTAAGTACCTGAAAACATCAAAGGTGAGGGGTCAGTATTTGGGAAAATACTGAGTGAGGTTGCATTTTACTAACAGTATTAATTTAAAAACATAGCATCGCATCTCAAGAAAACAATAATATAAAACATATAAACATGTATTTGATCCGTACGAAACTAATATCCTAGCATGCGACACATCTCTCGAATAATCATATATCGTTCAACCCAATCATAAATCTCAAGTTGTGAGTCCAACTCACTGGTGGCCCAGCCACTAGATACGGGGACTTCCAGGCTACACCGTAGCCGAGTTCACTCTGCGTATCGAAATTCATATCATATCATACATATCCAACCATTTCTCAAATGCAAACACACTAGACTGACTCAATACTGGTGATCACACAGCCTATTGACACCCAATAGGTAGCTAGTTTCTTCGGATCGCATACTAGTTCTCGTATATACATTTGATAGAAACATATAATATTTAATCAAATCATCTAACATGCGATGCGTAAAAACAGTATACATATCAATATAAAATGACTTTATATATATAATACACGAAAGTAAAGTGCAACTCACTGTGACCGCAATCCAATCAATAATGTGGTCGATGAAATGATATGCCCTCGCTATCCCACGTCTACTGACCTCTCTGCTTGCTGACACGTCTGATAAATAATTAACGTTTTATGATTAGACGTGAATCTCGTATTCCTATACGTATAATACTTTTAAGTTCTAAGTTTAAATTGATTGGATTCCTCTTCTAGATTGCTTGAAAACTCGATGATCCTTAGTCGTACTTACGACTTATCGAGTACTATTCCTTGTACTCGGAAATTATATAACTTTCTTAACTGAATTCTTACTTATCACATTAACATTCATTTCTATAATGTTTTACATCCATTTTCAGACACTTAACTGAGTTTCACACTCAAATCAAGCTATCGGAGGCTCATTTTCGCTCCCGGAAGTCCCACGGAGGTCGGCGTCGAAGTGGGGCACGTCGTGCCAGCTTGGCACATCGTGCCCTTCATGAAAAACACATCCTCAAGAAGTACCCAGAATAGGCACCACACCTAGGATACACAAAGACAGAATTTGGCCAACATGCGCCACCACAACCCTCACAATAGGCAACAAGCCTCTAGCTCCAAGAGAATTATAGAACATGCGATATGCCTCCGCTACACAGAGACAAAAATCTGATAGCACGGGGCATTAAAGTCCTCAAACAGAGAAGCAGAAGACTTCCTCAACATAATAGTAAGAACAGAAGAATTCCTCGCCCAGATATTTAGGGGATGTGAAGTCCCCATCTGCCCAAAAGACTGGGGAAGTAATATCCACATCAACCATAAACCACAGGCGCCAGACTTACATCAGCCGGAAACCACAGGCGCCAGCCTTACATTGCCCAAAAACCACAGGCACTAACCTCAGAACAGCAGAAGAAACGGGGGCATCAGGTCTCCATCAGTAAAAGAACCGGGGGCATCAGGTCCCCGTCAATAGTAGAACCGGGGGCATCAGGTCTCCACCAGCAGCGAATACAGGGCATCAGGTCTCCGACATCTAGAGAATAGAGGGCATCAGGTCTCCAACAGTCAGAGAATCGGAGACATCGGGTCTCTACCAACCAGAAACCAGAAGCAGATAGGACAAGAGTGGCCATAAGAGCTAAAAAAAATATATCAAACAAAACAAAGCTATAAAAATAAGGCGTCCAGAACGCCAGATGTACAAAATATTATGACAACCTACACAGTCATCAATAAAAACAAGCATCAAAACGTAACAGATGTATAGTACAAGCCTAACTATTAGAGTCCAAATCCTGCTCTAAAGTCTCTGAGTCTCCGAAATGGCTCCTAAAGGGCGTGTCACCAGAATAGCGCCCAGTCTGCGCACCACCAGAAGACGAAGTGAAGTCTCCACGACCTCCCCGGATGTCAAATCCTCGACTACCACTGGCTCTACACCCACGATCACCAGCACAAAGTCCACCTCCACTGCCAGGGAACCCATGTGAGATGTCACTGTCAGCTGGACCCAGTCCTATCAGACGCACCTGCTTTTTCAAATCGTCAATGCACAACTGTAGAAGAAACCAGAGAGCAGTCAGAGCTAACTGAACTACGTCAGACACCGGTACCTAAAAACTAGAGGAAGATGCTCAGTTCAACAGGTCAAACGGGCCCTGAAAACAAAAGTACATAAGAGAAAAACACTCACATGAGTACAGTCGGCATGCGCAAAGGAATGCATCATGTAGCACAAGGGAAGAGAATCTTGCACAGGCCCACGCACGCCACCGTAACGCGCAGATCTCTCCACTGACTCAAAGAATCAGAGACCATCTCAGCAGCACTAGCTCGCCTACCAGACGATATCCGACTCGAGGAACAAGGAACGTCTACCCTAGTACGGACAGAACGAGATCCACGTCCAGCACCTCCCTGAGAGAACAATAGAAAAAGAACTTAAGCAGAGAAAGAAATCCAGAAAAGAAGACCAAAAAGTAACACATACATGTGCCCTGCAGCAGCCTACTGAACCTGAACAACAGGCACTCCATCCAACGGAAGCCTCCCCGGAAGACGATGTCTCACGAAATTGTCTAGATAGGTCAACTGAGGGACGTATACTAGACTGGTAGTATAGTAACCCCTCAAATCTAATCGAAGAACAGGCGATATCACGTCCCTGCCACGCAACATCGACAAAGGATGTCTAGCTGCGACCACGCGAGTGCGTAGGCCACCCTACCAATGGAGACCACGCTTTACTAGAAACATGGACCTACAACTCGAACCATGCATTAGATAACGCATGCCTGATCTCTCTATAGCATCTTGTACCCACCGAGGCCAGCGAACTCGAGGCGGAGTGTTCCAAGAAGTATCCACCTGCAACCAATAAAACGAGGGTCAACACTACAAATAATACTAGAGTAGTTAAAAAATAGAGTTTAGTACTCACATCTGTCCACGCCAGCTCGTTCAGCTGGCCTCTGCACTCAGCTCCCTAATTCTGTGTCAGAGTACGGGAGAAATCCCAAAACCTCAGCATGGGGTATCCTAACCTCGGAATGACACCAAAGCCAGTTAGAAGGCCCATCTGGATGGCCCAGATCTAAAACAGAAGAAAAACCAGCTAAGATAACAAAAACAAGAACACGATGTAGTAAAACAGCAATGAAAGAACTCACGTGTACAGCAGGCAACATCCTAGAAAGACGGGATCCCCCTGGGACCACTCGGTCCATGCTAGTGTAAAGATAGGCCAAAGCAGCAGACCCCTAATCATAGGAACTGATCGCGTCCAAGTCCTTCAAGGCCGGCAACACACAATCTGATTCTGGGCTATCCCGAACTCGGAATCAACTCCGGATCAAACCAAAAGAACCAGATCGATGAGACTACAAACTCTCGTGATTTGACCGAGAGCCCATTCTGACTAGACTGATGGCAGAAACCCGTGCGAGTGCCAAGTACTCAAAGTCAACGTGGTTAAAAAGTATTCTTAACCTTGTATGTATATCAAACTGCCTCCGAGCATGCCAGAACTGTATACCGCTTTCCAAAAAGCATTCCAAATCCAATAATAACCGGCTAAAAAACAAATCACCTAAAATTGGGCCATTAATGCAATTCCAGCCCATCACTGAGACATCGTAGGACTAACATGAAAAATGTAGTAAATGGTTGTATAGGTTTTTCAAAACTCACCTAATAAAATCAATCAATCACACTTATACATCCGGTTTTAGGCTTTGTGCATGTAATATATCCAGACGAGCCAGACTTGTGCTATTTGCTAGAAACCTCTAAGGTTAGATGTATGTTTAAGAGTACCTACTACTTGCCTCAAATGCTAGTCCAGATCAAGTCATATGCGGGTCAAACCTGTTTACTGCTTTCGTTCCTGTTTATTTACAGCTTTTATATCCTGTGAAATGCATATACCGTTGAGATGAGAAAAATATGAATATGTCCAGTAAATAAAGCCGGTAACAAATAAGCCAACGAAAAGAGTCTCGGGGAGGTCCACGAAGCCTAGTGTTTGGTTCGATGCATGATAATCTTACCGGAGGCTAGTTAGGTTATCTAGTCGGTTAAAAGGCATTTCCTAGTTGAACAAGGTGGCGACTCCATTTTCCAAACCATTTCCAGATCGAGAAGTAAGCTATAAGTCTTGGGCGAGTGGCCCCCGAACCCTGCTCCGCTCACACTATCCATACACTTTGATATTACCATAGAATTAATCTCGATCCATAAATTCCAAGCCTCGTCGGTAGTCGCCTCGTCAGGTCTATGCAATTACCATAATATTGCGAATTAGTGACAATTCTAATTTTCATTTTTCATTTAAAAGATGTGTGTGCAGCTTACTTCGGCTATCAAAACATTTATCTAAAATAGTCCGACTACTAAAAAACATTAACATTCATGAAGTTCAGGATGTCTTCTACGACTTATGTTTAGGTCTCGCACTAAGATTGGCACCCGAAGGTGTCGGAAAATAGCGCGGAAGTTAATACCTTATGTTGTTCTAAAATTGTAGGGAAATTTGCATGATGTAATGTTTTGCCCCATTTGAGAAATTTAGACTCCAAATTAGCAGAAACCTAAACTTAGACAATTATAGGCAACATCCTGAAGTTTCTGTACCAACAAACAGAACTTAATTTTGAGCTATACATCTCATGATGTTGCCCTCATAATATGATTGTTTTGCATGACAGTTTTCTGCGAAACGTCAAATTAGTTTTCATAAACTTAACTCGTAATTTGTTTACGTGACGGGACTAATTCTATCG
Organism: Mercurialis annua; assembly: GCF_937616625.2. Lineage (NCBI taxonomy): Eukaryota > Viridiplantae > Streptophyta > Magnoliopsida > Malpighiales > Euphorbiaceae > Mercurialis > Mercurialis annua. The sequence goes on along the minus strand of NC_065574.1, from coordinate 39,864,563 downwards.
AAACCATGATTTTGACAAAACAGCCCAGACCTTATCTATTACCATAGACACTTATAATCTATAAGTAAGCATTGTTCAAAACACTCAAGCTTGAATTACACATCAAGGCCGAACCATTCATGCATTTTGCATCAAATCCTATTCAATCAATCTTGTTTCAAATTAAATCTATATTCAGCTATTATAGCTTAAACTTAGGCTTGTGAACATCAACTAAACTCATATCCTCAACCTATGATGAATGCGGAACCCTAAGCTCAAGCCCCATTCCGATTTCACTCATTCCCTTAAGCATAACAATTCAAATTTAAGAGCACAAATTCATCAACTATCAATCACCAACAAATACATGTAAATGCCGAATATTCTTAACAAAATGATTAAATCAATCCCTTCCCCACTAATTTGTTGGCAAAAGTGCACTTAGGCGCGAAAAGTGGCTAAAAGTGCACTTTAGCTCAAAACGGTTAATTTGCACTTTACTCAATTTCTCGATTAATCGTTGTGCTTAAATTTTAAAATTCGCTCGGAAATCCTTTTCCGGTAAATTCTTAATTATTTCAAATTATTATAGTCTTTACTTTAAATTATTATTTGCTAAAATTCCATTTTAGATCAAAGGGCTAAATTGTACTTTAACCTGTACCCTTAATTAATCGTCGAGCTTACCTTTGAAACGATTTCGTAAATTTATGAAACATTGACGATAACTTAATAATAATATTTCACGGATTTTGGCGTGAAAATTATTAGCTCGGGGTTTCCAATTTATTTATTTTATTTTATTTCCTTTCTTTTTAATCCCACTTAAGTCATATTAATCGTATAATCATTTCTCGTTTAAACTATTATTTTACGATAACTTTGATAGACTCTCTTTGGTATAAATTCTTACTATCCCATCTTAAAATAATATTCTCGTTCTTAATCTTCACGATTATGCCTTATGGCACTATACGTAATAACTTTAAATTTTAGGTTATTGCAGAAACCTGAGAAATTACCAACTTTTATAACCATATTAGTTACTTCCACTTAATAACCACTTGAAATTTTCTCAGACTAACTAGATGTCATCTAAGACTTCTCATGTCTCCAAAATGTCACTCACGTTTGAAAACCTTAACTTAATTTTTCCGTTTCCCCAGAATTTGAAACACGAATTGCCCACATTATGCGTGTTCCTCCTCTCTTACTCAAATATATTGATGTAACATCAATAAAATTTGTGAACATAATCCATAAATAGTTCGATCCTTGTTCCTATATACTTATAAGAACAGTTAAAGTACTTATTCAATCCATAACCACATCAGAACTAGTTGGTACTTAGTCCTGAGAATCCATTATTTGGACCTACCTTCAAGATTGGTCTTTCCTTAACTTCCCACTCATTCACATTTTGTAAATGTATCAAACATATTCTTATCAAATTCCTTGATCTTTATATTTTTGGTATTCGTTACATCTAAATGTATCTTCTACTGACATATTTATTATTAGTGAATCTTATTTTGATTTCAAATGTAGTTCCATTAGTGAGTTTACTCACTTTGTAGTAAGGTAAAGTCAAACTTACAGTTTTACATATCGATAAGACATTTCCATGTTACTCTTAATATCGATATATTATTGAACCACGATTCTCGTTCTCGTTGTCACCATTTCATTACTTTCACATTCTACACTTATAGATTATATGATTCTTTAAAATAAGTTCGCACATTTCATACTCCTCTTTTTAACTGTATTCTCTTTCCATGTAACAAGCAATTTCTTAGGCTCGCAAGCTTATTCTATCGTAACTTGCCTCATACGTATTTACTTCATGCATTAGCTCTTTACAGCTTCTTTACCTTTCTTATTTGTTGTATCCCATCATGGGTATACAATTACGTACTCTTTCATATACCATTCACTTTACTCCTTCTATTGTATTAAGTACTTCCTCTTTTAATCTTCTCACGTAGTTCTTATCTACAGTTATTTATTCTAAACATGTTGTTTACCTCAGATACTAACTTACTCTGAATCCCCCATGTAATACGTCGTGTTTTCAAACTGTATTTGTCGGTTTGGTTATCCGTTACAACTTTATTGTTTTCTTTGATTCACTATTCTTTTGCGTTTCGCATGTTCTTGTTATGTTTCTGACTTGATTCTGGATTGTTATAGTAATAACTCGTAAATTGTTAAATTATTAAATCGTTCATCATCGCCATCACCTAGGGTTAGCATTTATCGTCCAAATTTGACAGTTCTCGTTGCAAAACGATCATAAATCAACGGGTGATGGAGGTAGCTAGTCGTTTTGTCGTTCGTCTGATTATATTGGATGGGCTATCGGTATCAGGATTAGGGTTGTGATGAAACTGTATCAAATTCATGTAATTGATTTGTTTTAAGCTTTGTTTATGCGTTTTTTATGATTTGGAGAGTAATTTCGGAGTTGGGTATGTGCGGAAATGCTGGAATCCGGAGTTAAGGCTGATTTGGAGTCTCTCACAAAGTGAGAGTGTCTCTCATGACGTGAGAGTACCTCTCACGGCGTAAGAGAATCCATCACAACGTGAGGAGGGTCCTCACGACGTGAGGAAGCCCCTCACGACGTGAGAGGGCTTGGCACAACGTGCCAAGCGTGAATTTTCTCGGGAATATCGTACCTTGACCCGACATTAACTTTCGAACTCCGAAAACGTGAAATTTGGACATAGAATATGAAGCATATGATTAGGGTTTTGAAGTACATAGTTAAATGTTTAGACAAAAGGTTTATTTTATAAACGTAAATTTCGTATCGAGATGGCATCGAAGATCGATCAGTAAAGTTAGAAATGTATAGAGTTAGACGCGTTAGAATACGAGGAGTTATCTGTACGTTTCTGTCTCGAGTCTAGAATGTCTCTAGAATTAAATTCTTACTCGAGATATGTTTTTGTCTTTCTTAGATTCGGCGAGGCAACCAGCTACCGCACTAGGTGCTCAGGAAGCTTGACAGGTGTCGTTTGATCAAAGTTTTTGGATAACAATCAGGGAGTTTATATGTGTTTACATTTGACGTATTGAAAAGTGCATTTTTTTGTAAATGCAAAACATTTTCGCACTAACGATTTGGAGACATAATTTATATGAGCGATGTGTGAGATATTCACGGAGCATAAGAGTATAAAGTATATATTTGATCAACGTGAATTGAACCTTCGATAGAGAAGATGGCTAGAATTGCTAAAGGACTACGATTGTACTATTCAGTACCATCTCGAGAAGGCCAATGTAGTGGCATATGCCTTGAGTAGAAAGTCTACAGGCAGTCTTGCGCATATTACTATAAAATGGTGAAGGTCATTGGTAAAAGAGATTCATGAGTTGCTTAGCCAAGGAGTTATGTTTGAAATTTCATGTTGGTTTTCTAGGTTCATAACGCAGCAGAATTTCAAATTTTTTGAGTAAGATCCATGTAATTTGAATATAAAGACACGTTGTATAATTAAAACATACTTGAATGTCGAATTCAATGAGCAATGTAGGAAGTAAGAGAGGTGGTTCACTTTGGTGATACCTCGCCTCGGATCATAAATGCCTCCAAATGTTGTTTGGAAACTAACAGGGTATAGTAATACCCTAATAACTTGTGATCGAACCGTTATATCGGTTTACTATTAGGATATGATATTCCTAGGACGGTTATCTAAGATTTAACTGTTGTAATCCTCGAACGAAGAGGCAGATGATGATCGATGATGGAGGTATTATTGTGAAACTTGCGTGAATTTTGGCAGTAAGCCAAAAGTGCAAGTGATCACGATAAGAAGTATAAACTTTAATTAATTTGGAATTATCAACATAAACTCCATATATGTATAAAAATGAATTTGGAAACTGTGGTAATACAGTGGTTTCAAAAGATAAAAAGTCTGAGAATCGGGTCTGGCTGACTCGTAACAAAATATACATGTAGTATACATGTATTTTGAATGTCGGACCAGAAATGTGTAAAGCAGGGCCGAATAAAAGTGGAAAATATTTAATAAACATTTTGTTTTCAATGTGAAATGTTTTGAAAATAGAGCTAACGTTGATAGTCATTTAATTAAATACGATTAATAGCTATAGTACAATTATGATAACTATTAGCTGTGAACAAGAAGGCTATGTATGTGGAAAAATGTCAAGAAGTCTACTTAACCTTGGAAATACCGAAAACTAGTAATGGAAGTATAGCTTTACGGTGATTGTAAAGGAAGTTAGAATGTGTTCTACAATGAGATAGTTAGATTATAACCACACCCACACTCACACCCATACGGCCACATTGTGGCAAGAGAGGAGATTAGTTATCCAATCTGTAACAGGAGGTTACTATAGATTGATGAGAAGATAAAGGACATTCTATACAAGATATAGAATCATAAGGAAAGTAAAAGATGAGTAGTCAGTTTATAAAACAGTAGTCGTAAAATATATTAAAAGCCATCATAAAAAAAAGACAAGCTATAAATGAACAACCAAGGTTGAAAGGAACAAAGGAAGAAAAATAAAATAATTTAAAATGAGTAAGAAAACAATGAAAATTGTTTCTAAATCTTTGAACTGCCTAAAGTAGGTAGTAAAGATACAATTTTATAATGACTAAGAAACACGTTGGATTGTGTTTTGCGATGAGATAGATGGGTTATAATCTATATCGTATAATAAAATGAAAACCAACCAACAAACTGACAATTGGAATGTATGACAAAGGTGGTATCAAGAATATATGGAATGTATGATAATACAGTATACTAAGAATGGAATTGTCAAAAACTAGCGGAGATAAGCTAGTTGTTAGTAGTATGTGCCCTAGGGCCATTTGATCATGTATATTTGTAGAAATAATCCCAATGGCAAAGATATATATGTTCTAATTGAACTAAGTGTCTCATCAACTAAGTGTTCATTTATTACGTATTGTCCTTATCACATTGTGATAGAATCTATTCTTAAGGTGTTAAGAATATGAGTTACAGATTTTATTATACATGTGATCTAAATAACAGTTCATGATCGATGGGGTCCTACGAATAAGGGCATCGTATTATCTCGGAAAGATTATCACCTCTGTTTATTCTCCTGATTAGTAAGGAGTTACTAATTATAGGAAGTAGTGAGTCTCATACTACTTGATGGAGATCAGGATAAACATGTGGACACTCAAGATGTTGAGTGGGTCGAACAAGTGACGCTAGATGACTTATACATGGTATTTCATCAAAGTCAATTTAATGTCATCTAGTTCATAATTGTGCATATGTCCTTTGACTTGCGGTGACACTATCTTGTATATAGGTGATTAGAGTTTGATACTCCTTATCCCTAGATCTTTCATGAGCTAGGGTCGCGGGATGTGTTGGCTCTAGTTAGTTGTATATGGAGATAGGGGTTTAACCAAGAGAGGATTTATCACTCCGGATGAACGGAGAAAAGATTCTATGTTATCTCAAATTGTTCTTGATGGATGATAAAACCTGCGCGGGTGTATATGACTTACTTAGAAAGTTGTTTCTAGTGGAAGTCATATTTATCAAGAATAAGAACTGAGATGAGGTCATATGATTAAGACAAACAGTGTTTGACTTAACCGTGACACTAGTCGAGATCGGAATCTTAGATGAAGGGAATTTTGAGTGTACGGTAATTATGAACATTGGTTCATAAAGAATGCATCGAACCATTCATATCTATTTGGGGGTCGTGATATGTTGCTAGATGTCACTCACGATCTACGAGAATTAATAATTAATGGGATTTAATTATTTAATATAAGAAAGGCGTTTCTTATGACTCTCGTTGCCATATAGATCTGAACCTAGTTAGTCACACACAATAGGGTGTGCAACCGATTGAGTTTACGAGAGATCGATTTCATATAGATACCAGCATATCTCAGAAATTAATCTAAGATGAAAAACAAGTACAAATTAGGGACTAATTTGTAAGAGTTATAAATTAGTAGGCACCTAATTGTATTTTATCCAAGTTAATGTGATGATGTCATGTGATGATGTCACGATGATGTCATGTGATGATGTCACGATGATGTCATGTGATGATGTCACGATGATGTCACGTGATGATGTCATGTATGTCTCTGTGTGTGACACCTAGCATCCGACGTGTCAGAAGGTGGCAACACCTATGCTTGATGTGTGACACCTAGTATGTGATGTGTCAGATGGTGGCAACACCTATGCTTGGTGTGTGACACCTAGCATGTGAGGTGTCGAATGGTGGCAACACCTTTGCTTGGTGTGTGACACCTAGCATGTGAGGTGTTGCATTCTTAAGCAAAGCTCTACCCTATAAATAGAGGTTGCCTTTGCTCATTCTATACACACCACACTTAAGAGACCATATTTGAAGGAGTTCAAGTAGTCATCAATCACAGAAAAGCTTGGAGAAAGTTTTTCATACATCCCAGCAAAGACGTAATCGAGGCGAGAGTTTGAGCTTAGGGTTGCTCCGCAAGAGAAACTCTTGCAGATTACTTCAAGGCGAGGATTCAATCGGACGCATACTCGTGTGGACGAGCTTGAGGTCGCCGTACTATCGAGACTACAAGAATCGTTGGAGAATCGACATAGATATTCTTCTTACGGTTTCTAAATGCGTGCTTTAATTACTAGATGATACGACGATCCATTTACTATTGATATGATCAATTTCTGGATCCGAATTGTTGGAATTCCAATTTTGAATTGAAATATACGATTCGGACCCTCACGTCCCGCTGCACCAACACTAGTTTACAATAACTATAGAATACATTAAAGGCTAATCCCCTTAAAAAAAACCCACCTTTCAACCCCCTTCATTTGCACCATCACCTTTCAAAATCTCCAATTTTACCCAAATTTTCACCTTTCATTTTAAATTGCACCCTAAAAGTATTAAATTAGCCATTTTTCACTATAAAAAAGTTCAAATCGATAATTTATATTTGGCTTAATTACTTAAAAACCACCCACCTTGAACTTTTTTTTCGTTTATACCCTGACCTAGAAAAAAATTCATTTATACCCTGACGTATGTATTTATGTTTCACCTCTACCCCGTGGCACTAAATTAACCTCTTTTCATTTAAAAAAAAGTTTAAAATAGTCCTTCATTTAGAGAAAAATTCATTTCTAATTAAACTCTAATTAGTTTAGGTTGAAAATGAAGAACTATTTTAAACTTTTTTCTTGATGAAAAGAGGTTAATTTAATGTTTCGTGGTAGGGGTGAAACATAAATACATACGTCAGGGTATAAATGAATTTTTTCCTAGGTCATGGTATAAACGAAAAAAAAGTTCAAGGTGAGTGGTTTTTAAGTAATTAAGCCTTTATATTTTAATTCATATTCTAAATAGTCCTCAATGTTTAAATTTCAACAATAAAACCATATTTCCTAAAAAATTAAAAGTTAAATTTTTTTATACAAAATATAAATCAATTAAAAATATCATTGAATATGGTTTTGTTTTTGAAATTTAAACATTAAGGATTATTTAGAACATGAATTAAAATATAAAGTATCGATTTCAACTTCTTTTTAGTGACAAAATCCCAATTTAATACTTCTAGGGTGCAATTGAAAATGAAAGGTGATAATTTGGGTAAAATTGGAGATTTTGAAAGGTGAGGGTGCAAAAGAAGGGGGGTTGAAAGGTGGGGGGTTTTCAGGGGTAAGCCTACATTAAATGGTGTTAACTTATACCTACATACCTAAATCGCTTGACGAGAGAGAAGCTGGAGACTAATCCTTGGAATGTGTTGCAGAACGCTAAAGTAAGGATTAAAAGGTATTTTGTACAAGTTATAGGATCATGGGGAATATATAAAATGGATAATCTGTTTGTAGAACGGGAGTTCAAACAGATGATGAGAGCAACATTAAAGATCAAGTACTTAAATAAGTAATACCCTGAAAGAGAGTAAGAGCATGGAAAAATAAGTTATAGAAAGATTATAAGTCTCAAGTATGGAGTGTACAACCAAATGTACGACCAGTGTGAACTATTAAGCTGGAAGGTTTAAGGAATAAACTGAGATTAAATTCACAGTTAGTGCTCCTCGTTGAGGAAAGTACTACGGAAGAAAGAAGTAATTGGAAAGCAGTAAAAAGAAAGATATGATTGATGATGTCAGTCAAGATGGTGCTATGTTTTCTGAAGCATGGAGTGAAATTAAGTATGAGTGATGTTTAGATTATAAAGTGAAAAAAAATAAGTATATGTAAATTCGAGGACGAATTTATATAAAGGGGAGAGAATATGATAACCCAGAAATTTAACATTTCCACGTGTCTAATATTTTAATTTACAAGTGTCCCTAAATTTATATTGTGCCTATAGGATTGCAAATTTAAATTTTTAAAATTTAAATTTGGTTAACTATATAATTAACGGGGATAATATAAACTTATAAATTGGGTGCAGAATAATTCGTATGTCCCGTGCAAATATTTTTGGTACTAATATTCGCGAAATATTTTAAAAGGTTATCGTGAAAATTTGTTAAAATCTTGAAGTAGAAATTTTATCAAGTGCAGTCAATACTGACCTAACAAAAAGAAAATAATTTATTAAAAATAAAATATAAGTCGGATGAGAATAAAAATTATATTTTTATTCTTTTTATATTTTATTTTATTTGTTGGTAAATTTTCACGAAATTCGAAAGTCGTCTTCGTTTGGGCTATGGACGACTAGTTAAGAAGTTGGTTTAAAGTGCATGGTTGAGCTAGTATACGCCATTTGCATGAAAATCAGGCTCAGAAGCCTCGTTATTTCATTTTGAAAGAAAGAATAGAGCTGCTTAGCTCTCACTTCGTACGACGAGTTAGGGTTTCGATCGATTTCGTTTGTTTCTCGTTTCTAATTCTGTTTCTTCAACGATTACTCAAGTAAGTAAGGTATTATACCAGTATTAAACGTTTATTTTGATGTATTTTCAATATATATTCATTTATAAACGGTTAACAATTCAATTAATCTTTTTAAATGTCTGAATTAAGTTTGGATTGCGTATATGTGATTTTGGACGTTAAAATAGCATTTTGGACGTGTCGAAGTAGGATGGGAGGTCCCAGAATTCGAATTCCAAGTTGTGCAAAAGCACATCTCGCACACAGTGTGCTGTGCGACCGCACAACATTAAAATGGTGTGACCGCCCGAGTGCTTCTGTGCGGGCGCACAATAGCCCTGATAGGGGCTTTCAGACGACGTTTTGTGGACTTTTCGGCGGGCTTCCCGGGGGCGATTCCAAGGGATTTTCGCCTAGTAACCCTAGGTGTTTTCCGACCAAACCTAAAACATTTCAAATAAATATTTTTAAACCTAAAGTTAGATGTTTTAAAATGAAGTTTTAAAAGTAAATTTAAACGTTTATGACGGATTTTGAAAGAGTTAAAGTCAACGTTTAAACGGTTTTAAAGAATTAGCAAACGTTTTGTTAAATACTTAGTATATGACTAATAATTGTTTTGACAATTGAGTCTATATTATAAATAGTTTTCTTTAGGTATTGCTATACCTAAAATGACTTCTAGAAAGAAGTTTGAACATTTTCTCAAAATGAGAATTAATAATATGGTTTTAAAAAAGAAGAGACCATAGGTATTATGTGTTTACATGATTACATGCTTTACCTGGAACTAGGTTTCTAAACCTAGAAATTTTATAGAAAATATATATTGATGTTTTATCCTATTTGCTTTATGTGTTTAGTCCGACCAGCTAGCCAGCAGTCAGACCACGACCACAGGATGTCTGACACACATACCTCAGGATTAAGTATCAAACCTAGCGGTGTTGTGAGTTTATTTATTTACTTTTTAATAATAGTATTCAATTGTTTTTAAATCCAGAAATCGCACTAAGTATGAAACTTAGCCAAGGAAGATCCACTTAAACGAGCTATCTATTGGGCAACAATAAGACTGTGTGATCACCAGTTTTAATGAACTAGAATGAGAGGTAAACATTATAAGAATATACATATTGAGGTTAGGTTGTGTAGCCTGATGCTTGCAAAGCGGCTTAAACCTAACGGGTAGTCCTAAGGTGGTAGGGACTTAAGTTACGGCCCAGTAACCCTATATAAAGTTAAGATGGTTGTGATACATAACTATACAGTTCATCTTGTATTAAATAAGAGTTGAGCATATGCATTATATTGTGATGATAACATTAGAATGTAACAGGATTGGGGTTTCATTTGGATCGAAGGACTGATAATATTTTATATACTGATATTTTACCTATATGCGGTTTTGGTATTTAATTTTAAACATGTTTACTCACTGAGAAATATTTATATTTCTGACTTTGTTGTTGTTTATCATTTCCAGGTACTTAGCTTTGGGTCTGGTTGAGCTTCCACTCTTCTGTTTCAGGGAATCTTCTCTTTTGATATGTACAAATAACTTTGTACTCTTTGCTGCAGTAGTGTCTTATAAGAGTATTATGCCAGTTTTTGTTTATACCTACTAGGTGGCTACTTACTTGGCATTTGGTATTTAGTTTTTGTCCCTCAACATATAAGCCAGACCTTATGTTTTTGGTTTGCAAAAATACTGTGTATATGTTTGTTGGCTTTATATACATGGTATGTTGTGTGATGTCTTAATAAGTTTAATATAACACTTTTGAAGTTGAAGGTGTTTGATATATTTTATTAAATATTATTTAGTTGCGTGGTTTGAGACAGGGATGCCTTTGAGATAAGGCATATGAGCTAAGTCTCTGGTTTCAGTTTTACCACACCGGTTTTTAGAAATAAGTATGGGTTAAAATAACTGGATTATTTACCCGGCATTTCTGAAAACGTAACTCGCTTATATGAATATTTCAGAATTGTCTTTACATTAAATGGAAAAATGTTTTAACGATATTTTCTGAAAACGGATTGTATATGAGATATGATCTAGATTTATATTTGCGAAAAATTTATAGTGGTTTTAGGTTTGCTACGGGTTTCGAGACAACCATTCTCATTCCCTAGCGCCGGTCTCGGCTCGATTTTTCGGGGTGGAATTCGGGTCGTGAAAAAAATACTTGGCTTAGTGAATATCAAAAAGTAATAAAATGTACTCACAACTTGCTTATCCAATCTTTTACTCCTTTTTCGTCCTGATCCCAAGATCGTGAACTCGTCAAATCCACGTGATTCGTTCGAGTTAACTCTGTCGAGATTGCCGCTAAAACAGCCCCAAACAACTCGTCAAATCCACGTGATTCGTTCATCCTCCTCCGACTATCTCCGCCATTACTAATCAATCATTTCAAAGGTTCTCGAGACTGCTGAGTCCATTTTCGGTGCCAGAACGGCGAGAAAATGGTCGGAACACGATGGACTAAAAAGAGCGTTTTGGCATAAACTTAAGTCACGGGTTTGATTTATTTTTTGGTCAAATTTTGCGAAACAAAAATGATAGAGTTTAAGAGGATGTTGATAGCTTCGATTTGATATAAAGAACATTAAATTTCAATATCGGAGTAGATAGATATTGACCAAACAAGCTCGACGTATCAAAACCGCTTTTCAGAGAATAACATACTATAAATGTTTCATATATACATAGACATATAGACATAGACACATTGAAATCCCAAATGATATATTAGAGGGGGGTGAATAATGTATTTTAAAAATTAAAGAGGTTAGAGATAGAGGAAAGACACAAAGAATTTAGAGTAGTTCGGATCACAACTCGATCCTACTCCACTACTCAATCAAAGATTGAGATTTTGATAATCCACTAAATATAAGTATTTTAAAACTTAACATTAACTAATACAAAGAGATTTTTCAAGACTAATCACAAACCTACAAACACTAAATGATTAATCAAGAATTGATGATCAACAAAGAAATGAAAAACAATCAATACAAATTAATGCACAATAAATGCTTAGATAAGAGAGTTAAATGATTGTAATCTTTGGTTGTTGATTAAGTGTCTAACCAACTAAATGTGGTAGACAAGGGGTATTTATAACCCCAACAACAAGCCTTTGAGTCTTCTAGAAGGAAGCTCAAAATTATGCTGAAGAGCACTGGGTAGCGCCCGCTATCCTAAGGAGTCGCACCCGCGACCTTTGAGGATTTTTTAAAATCCAATGGTCAAGTGCCACATGGAACCTCTTCATTGGAGAATTCAAATATGACCGTTGAAGGAAGTAACGGTTGGAAAGGTCGTACTCGCGAAGTCTCTGAGTCGCGCTCGCGACTTGTGAAGTGAAACCAAGGGTTTGTCAAGCTTCTGAGTCGCGGGCTTGAGTAGCGCCCGCTACTGGATTGTCGTGCCCGCGACTAAATGAAGGTAGCGGGCGCGAAAAGCTTTTGGAAGTTAAATAATTAAATTTTTCGATTCCCGCTACAAACTTCCGAATCACTCCACGATGGTTTTAATAGGTTCCTACACACTAATAAAAATATTATAACCATTAAATTGGTTGTCAAAAGTCAAAATTTAAGATATCAAAAGGACTTAGTCCAACACACATCACTACAAAAAAACAGTGGTTTTGTGACGGAAAAATCTGTCACTAATTTTGACGGATTTGGGACAGATTTGTGAAGGATTTATGTTTTTGTGACGGAAATATTGACGAAAAAAAATTTGTTTGCGAGTTTTTTTGGAAGATAAAAATGACGGATTGCTGACGGATTTGTGACGGAATTTTAATGACGGATTTATTATCCGTCACAAATCTTTTTTTATGACGGAATTGTGAAGGATATATCCGTCATAAATATTTATGACGGACACGGCCATCACAAATATTGAATTGTGATTGTCTGTCACAAATTCGTCACAAATTTATGACGGAATTTGTGACCGATGTGTTTTATTAACTGCAAAACACAAATGGTGTTGTCGTTTTCTTTTGATTTATCAAATATACTATCAAAAATATTTCCCTTCTCCCTGAACGAATGGCTAACTGATCATTTCCTTCATGGCAAAAACCCTAACTTAACAAATCTCAACACCATTTGCCTAGCTTAACAAATTCCTAACTTAATAAATCCATGGCTGTCACGACCCAAAATATTGAGCCGCAACCGGCGCTAGGGAACGGGAGTGGTAGCTCCGGAACCCGTAGCAAGCCTAAAATCACAATTAATTTTTCGCAAATATAATATAAAATAAACAATATCAACAAACGGAAGCAAATATGCATATATAACATATAATCATACATTTACACTAACTGTTTCAAAACCTCGCGGGCTCTAGTTACCGTACCCTGTACGAACTGGCCTCGTGGTACTATATACATCAGTTAGTGTTTCAAACATCTCACCGGCATCTGGGGCCGTGGATCATATACTAAACACGTAGCCTATCAAAATGCATATAAAACAATAACAGCAGTTAATATATACAATCAAAATGAACTGCTGTCTAGGCTACTATACTATTGACGAAGGACCACTACTGCAGCGTTCACAAAAGTCAGAAACTAACATATACAGCTGACTTTTGGACTTCAAAAATTGGCCTCTAGCTAGGTCCACAAACTAAGCACCTGAAAGACATCAAAGGTGAGGGGTCAGTATTTGGGAAAATATTGAGTGAGTTCACAGTTTACTAACGGTATTATTATAAAAATATAGCATCGCATTTCAAATCAATATCAATATAAAAATACATATGAACAAGTACTCGATCCTTTCGAAACTAAAATCCTGAAACATAACCTAATTCTCTATTGTTCAAATCATACTGATTCCAATAGTCCGACCCGGGAATGCTCACACTCTACCACGTCAGTCGGGACATATCTCTTAATCCCAAAGTGGTGGGTCCAACCCACCGAGAGGTCCAACCTACTAGATACGGGGCTCAGGTTACACTGTAACTGAGTTCACTCTCGTATCGCATCCATATCATAGCTTTCATAATCAAATCATGCATGCATCTTAAATCATATCTCATAGTCAGACACGCTAGACTGACTCAATTACTGGTGATCACACAGCCTAATGACACCCAATAGGTAGCTAGTTTCGTTGGATCGTATACTAGGTTCTCGTACATAAAACTTAATCAAAACATGTAGCATATCAACAATTCATATATATATATATATATATAGTGCGATGCATATAAACAGTATATGTATATATAATATGATATCAAAATAATATTAATCGATAATACACGAAAGTAAAGTGCAACTCACAGTGACCGCTATCCAATCAATAACGAAGTCAATATGATAATATGCCCGTGCTAGACCACGTCGGCTGACCCCACCGTTTGCTGACACGTCTGATACATATAGATCAAATACACGTTTAATACATAAACGTGAACCTTTTAAACCTAAAACCCTAGGTTATAGATTTAAGTTATTACCCCTTTCGTTTCGTATTCGTTTCTCTTGATTTTGATAACTTCTTAATCGGATTCTTACTTAATCGATGTACTTATCTTGACTATTTATTATGTTAATGTTCATTTATATAATGTTTTATATCTATTTCAAAACATTTGACTGAGTTTCACACTCAAATCAAGCTATCGGAGGTCCTTTTTCACTCCCGGAAGTCCCACGGAGATCCGGGTCGAGTTAGGGCACGTCGTGTCACCTTGGCACGTCGTGCCCTTCAATTTTTGTGAAGGGCACATCGTGCCCTTCATGGTGCACGTCGTGCACCCTTGTGGTGCACGTCGTGCGCCTGGGCGACGTGCTGATGTGCAGCACGTCGTGCACCGACGTGTGCGACGTTTTTCCGGCGCCTCTGAGCCATTTCCGGGGCTCCAAAACTCCCAAAACTCATACCACTTCATACCCAATTCATTTAAACACTTATCTTATCATTTTACAACTTAAAAACGTCAAAAACGACTCGATTCCTAACCGTACGATTCGAACGTAACTTTCTATATAAAACAGCCCCTATTCTTCGAGTTTAACACCAAATTTCGAGATATTTACCTTAATTTGAAGCTTAGGATTGATAGAGCTTCCAATTCCGAAGAGATTGCCGCGAGAATCGTCCGAAACGGACGCCGAACGGCGAAACGGCGAAGAAACGAAGTTATTGATCGGAATGAAATGTTAGCTTCTGGATCCTTCTCTGATTCATCATTCATAATCAATTCCTTATATATATTTTGGTTAAATCATCCCTTCAATCCTTATTTTCTTAATTTGTTACAAATTAACCTTTGAACTTTTCTTTTGTTCGATTTAGTCCATAACTAAATCAATTAGCTCTTTAATCATAACTTATACGTATTATCTATATCCGATAAACAATATGAATCCAAATATTAATACTTTGCCGTCAAAACTTATAAATTTCCATTTTCGACATAAAGTGGCTAAATTACCACTTTGGTCCCTGCACTTTATTTTGGGTTTTCTTGACATTTTTCCTTTTAATTCCAATTCCAACTTTAGAATTGAAATATAACATTAAATTCTCGTATATAATCTTTTTCAAAACCAACCTACTAAAACTTATTTATCTTAATTTTATCGGATAACTTTCCGATGTCGCCACTCTGGCGACTCGAAATTGGACACGTGGCCCAATTAAATAATTAAATATTTTGGGGCATTACATTCTTCCCCCCTTATAAAAATTCGTCCTCGAATTTTCATAAAAGTTGTTGGGACCTTACAATTGTTCTTATACCTTCCTTGACGTTCATTACTACGCGTTAGTTGTATCTTTTCTTTTACATAGCTCTTAGCTCTCCACTTATAGCTGTGACTTCGTACCCATCATTAATCGATTATCTATCTTGCTCATAGTAGTTTCTTGTCGTAGCATAGCTGAGAATCTTCTCATTGCTACTTGCGTTTCATTTGTTGTCTTCCCCGAGATAGAATAACCTTGGACGTATCCTTGATGTCGTAGTCCTTGCGTCATTGCTATCTGATGGTTACTAATCATTGTCTAACATTTTCTCGTTCCATCATTTCATTCCTAGTAGCCATAGGGTTGCTACTCGTCTTCTTTATACATGAATAGTCACGACGTGTTGACTCCATCTTTAATAACGTACTTACTTTATTCATACTCCTATGAGTATTTTCCTTTCGTAATCACAGTCTATGACTTTTAATCTTTACTATCATCTAACGATATCATCCTTCTTCCTTACTGATTATCGTCGTTTCTTACTTCTTTCTACCGTTATCTGACATCTCATTCCTGATTAACTAATCTCTTTCAACTTGTACCCTGTCTAGCACAGTTACTGTCTCTTAACATAGCTAAACTTGATACATCCTTCACTATCTTCCATTTCTTATTCTTTCGCTTCTTTAAGCTATCGTAAACTTCATGTCGTTCTATTGGTCGTGATCCTTTGTTCTTTACCATTATCTTAGACACGTAATTCACGTTATTTCTGATCGTATGGCTTGTATAGTCTCCCTTGTTCACTAATATTACTCATATTCTTATCCCCTTCACTTTCACCTAATTGCTCCTTTGAAGTTTACCTCGAATCTCTTATTGACTTTTCATTCAATGATGTTCTTCCTTTACGTCACAGTTCCTTATTTAAGATGACCTCATAAAAATCTCACATATTCCTTTAATATTAAAATCTTCTAAAAATCCTTTTTATTGTATAAACAACTCCCTTTTTTAATCTTACACTTTTACTTCTTGCTTTCAAGAAGTTTCACAATCTTACTGTTAGCATTGAGAATATAGTTGACTTATAACTTCCGAAATTAATAACAAATTTCAAATTTGTTATCCTATGCACCTTATGTTTCCTTAATACTTATAACATAGTTTTAATTGTCTTAAGGAACTTAACCTTTTCTGTATTAATATCGACTTTCGTTCTTATAACATCATGACTTCCTATATGTAGTATTCTCCTATCTGCCCAATAGCAGTGAAGTGTCGTCTTGCTCTTTACTTACTGTATTCATTACGTTTTTCCTCTTGTTTATAATAGTTCTGGTATTGCTACTCTCTTCTGATAATCCTTCTAACACTTCTCTAAAAAAATTCATGTCTCTAATCATCTCGAAATATTTTGAGGGTATATGAGATTTCTCATCACATTTTCTTTCATAATATCTACAATTCTTATACGTGTGTCTTTTCCTTATTTTAGAATTTCACAGCTCGCCTTTTCTCCTTTCTGTTAATACAACTTATAACTCTTAATGCTGATATTAGTAACTTTACTTAATATCAGCTATATAGCATCATAATCTCTCTTGATATCTAACTTAAACCTTCACTTTCTGCAAAATCATCTGTTTCGTCGTTTTGTATCTCTTTTTCTTTCTACTTCTGTATTTTCGAACACTGGTATTGATAAGGTCGTATATCCTTTAAATATCATTTGATGTTCATCATTCATATTACCATCTTCTCGTCCTTCATACTTTTAATCTCTTTCCTCCAATTATGACTTTGGATTGCTACTTCATCTATCTCCACATAAGAATAATCATTATATTTATCATTCTTATGTATTCGTTACGTTTCTTTCGTCTAACACGACTCTCTGTCATTTCATCCTTTATTCTATTATAAGGATGAATATTGTATCCTTAAGTATTGCCAGTGCATCGCAGTTTAGCTGCGTATGCTCTCCGGTGATACTTCCTTATTCACATTCTTCTTTAGCTCCACTAGCTTCGTTGCAATAATTATTAACATGGCTTTATTCTGTTATTGGAGTTTCTTTTACAATTTTTATTTTTATTTAATAAGAATCTTTTATTCTTCGTCGCAGGGCTTTATATCCGAGTTTACTTACTGAACAAAACGACTTTAAAACTTCTTTTGGCTGCGCAGCTCTTTCTAAACCACTTTTCATAAATCATTTAAAATCGTTAGTACAATTGTTGCTCAGAGTGATGACATCTCTCATCACCAAGGAGTTGCTCAAAATCGCATTTTCTTTATCATTGTAAAGATATGATGCATGATCTACATTTTGAAAATCAGTTTCTTATGCATTCCTATCGTAATTATGCAATGTTACATGCGATGTCTGAGCACAACTGTACTTTGAAAATCATAAAAACTTTCAAAAAAATTTATAAAATTGTAAGTCTTACTCTAGATTATACACTCTGCGACTATTAACGGCTTTCTTTATACTTATTGGGTATATTTCAAATTTTTGTATTGCTGTCATTTTCTGTCATTTACAGATTGTTCTTCTGTCACATTCCTTCTCTCTCCATATCTCCGACAACTCAAATTAAATTCAAAATTCTCTACTGCTATAATCACCACATCCACTTCTGCAACACTCTATACTACGTCATATACAGACGCAGATACCGATGTTTTACATCGACTTCCTGTAAGTAATCCATCTCTTTCTTCAAATTCTAAAACGTAATATAGGAATTACGTTTGCGATAATTATATGATGTGATGTATATTATATTATTGTTTCTGTAAGTTATATTTATATATTCTTTTATTAGGCGTGTGTTTAACAACGGCGCTTCCTATAGGTTCTCACTTTCTGAGGTTTTATCCTATAGGCATATTCTATTCTATTATGCAATGCAGCAGATATGTAAACACAACAATGCAAACATATAAACACAATTACGTAAAGCATGTAAATCACTAATACCTGGAGGTGCCTGATGTGGAACGCTAGGTTCCCTAATAACTACGCCTGTGCGACGGCCCCTAACTGTTCTACCGGAGTTTCTTCCGCCTCTTTGTACAAAATAAGGGTTAGTTCTAATTCTGGAGGACGTACTGACGTAATCTGGGTGGTACTCACGTCTAAAGTAATAGGGTCGTACCGGATCGCCCGCCCATTCATGCTCTGTTTCAATCCTACGGGCCATCGTAGTGAGCGTGCTAAAATGTTCGTCCACGTGCTCGTACAGCTCATCAAACTGAGGTCCTAAACCCCTGACATACCTACGATTAATAGTCCTATTGTCTTCGTTCAGATCAGGGATCCCTTCAGCCATTCGCAGAAAATCAGTAGAGTATGCTCCTACAGTTAACATCCCTCTAGAAAAAGAACGCATCTGCCTCCTAACCTGATTTAGGGCTATCTGCGCCTGACCGTTGGCTATGTCTGCATCTTCCCTCAAATTGCGGTATCACCACACACTAGACCAGAAATAGTCACCTCTGTACTCTTCGACATCTAATTCATCTAACTCTTCTTCTTCTTCATACTCTTGTTCCTGAGGATTTTCCTCTTCTGCTTCCTCTTCTAATTCTTCTTCTGGATCCTCCTCAGGATCCTCTTCAGGGTCTTCCTCAGGATCTTCTTCCGGATCTTCCTCCGGTTCCTCTTCCTCTTCTTCATTGTACTCTATCTCCGGTGAATGCATTCTAACTCGGTTTCCAGAAGAACTACCTATCTCCGACACAGACATATAGCCGTTCTGATACACTTCTGGCGATGTTATAGTATTTGCGTGGAATTCATTCTGATGGACCCCAGATGGTTTGCCTACTTCATTATGAAACCCGTTTTGAAATATAGGAGGCGCTTCCTCCCGTTCTTCCTCAGCATGCGACTGAGCTCCGTTTTGCCCAGACATGCTGAAAAGAAACAATTTCAAACGTAAGCGACCATCTGAGCCCATTTCACACGCAATCCCAATCATCAATTTATAAATGCTGTAAACATTTAGCATTTAATCCAGCCGCACGTAATTCGCAAGCAGATAAACATTTAATAATCTCAGCGCAAGTAATAATCACTTAGTTATCTCAATCGTTTGTATATACAGATGCTGATTATATGTTATCATAATAACCCTGATTCGCGCGTGCCACGTCACTTACTACTAACACACATATAACACAATTACAGACAACTAAGGTCCGACTCATTGCTGCAATAGTTCCTAGGTATACTTACTGACAAATACTACCAATCAAACAGACAATCAGACAATTCTAGCAGTGGTAACTGGACCAACTGCTCTGATACCAACATTGTCACGACCCAAAATATTGAGCCGCAACCGGCGCTAGGGAACGGGAGTGGTAGCTCCGGAACCCGTAGCAAGCCTAAAATCACAATTAATGTTTCGCAAATATAATATAAAATAAACAATATCAACTAACGGAAGCAAATATACATATATAACATATAATCATACATTTACACTAACTGTTTCAAAACCTCGCGGGCTCTAGTTACCGTACCCTGTACGAACTGGCCTCGCGGTACTATATACATCAGTTAGTGTTTCAAACATCTCACCGGCATCTGGGGCCGTGGATCATATACTAAACACGTAGCCTATCAAAATGCATATAAAACAATAACAGCAGTTAATATATACAATCAAAATGAACTGCTGTCTAGGCTACTATACTATCGACGAAGGACCACTACTGCAGCGTTCACAAAAGTCAGAAACTAACATATACAGCTGACTTTTGGACTTCAAAAATTGGCCTCTAACTAGGTCCACAAACTAAGCACCTGAAAGACATCAAAGGTGAGGGGTCAGTATTTGGGAAAATACTGAGTGAGTTCACAGTTTACTAACGGTATTATTATAAAAATATAGCATCGCATTTCAAATCAATATCAATATAAAAATACATATGAACAAGTACTCGATCCTTTCGAAACTAAAATCCTGAAACATAACCTAATTCTCTATTGTTCAAATCATACTGATTCCAATAGTCCGACCCGGGAATGCTCACACTCTACCACGTCAGTCGGGACATATCTCTTAATCCCAAAGTGGTGGGTCCAACCCACCAGGAGGTCCAACCTACTAGATACGGGGCTCAGGTTACACTGTAACCGAGTTCACTCTCGTATCGCATCCATATCATAGCTTTCATAATCAAATCATGCATGCATCTTAAATCATATCTCATAGTCAGACACGCTAGACTGACTCAATTACTGGTGATCACACAGCCTAATGACACCCAATAGGTAGCTAGTTTCGTTGGATCGTATACTAGGTTCTCGTACATAAAACTTAATCAAAACATGTAGCATATCAACAATTCATATATATATATATATATATAGTGCGATGCATATAAACAGTATATGTATATATAATATGATATCAAAATAATATTAATCGATAATACACGAAAGTAAAGTGCAACTCACAGTGACCGCTATCCAATCAATAACGAAGTCAATATGATAATATGCCCGTGCTAGACCACGTAGGCTGACCCCACCGTTTGATGTCACGTCTGATACATATAGATCAAATACACGTTTAATACATAAACGTGAACCTTATAAACCTAAAACCCTAGATTATAGATTTAAGTTATCACCCCTTTCGTTTCGTATTCGTTTCTCTTGATTTTGATAACTTCTTAATCGGATTCTTACTTAATCGATGTACTTATCTTGACTATTTATTATGTTAATTTTCATTTATATAATGTTTTATATCTATTTCAAAACATTTGACTGAGTTTCACACTCAAATCAAGCTATCGGAGGTCCTTTTTCGCTCCCGGAAGTCCCATGGAGATCCGGGTCGAGTTAGGGCACGTCGTGTCACCTTGGCACGTCGTGCCCTTCAATTTTTGTGAAGGGCACGTCGTGCCCTTCATGGTGCACGTCGTGCACCCCTTGGTGCACGTCGTGCACCCTTGTGGTGCACGTCGTGCGCCTGCACGACGTGCTGATGTGCAGCACGTCGTGCACCAATGTGTGCGACGTTTTTCCGGCGCCTCTGAGCCATTTCCGGGGCTCCAAAACTCCCAAAACGCATACCACTTCATACCCAATTCATTTAAACACTTATCTTATCATTTTACAACTTAAAAACGTCAAAAACGACTCGATTCCTAACCGTACGATTCGAACGTAACTTTCTATATAAAACAGCCCCTATTCTTCGAGTTTAACACCAAATTTCGAGATATTTACCTTAATTTGAAGCTTAGGATTGATAGAGCTTCCAATTCCGAAGACATTGCCGTGAGAATCGTCCGAAACGGACGCCGAACGGCGAAACGGCGAAGAAACGAAGTTATCGATCGGAATGAAATGTTAGCTTCTGGATCCTTCTCTGATTCATCATTCATAATCAATTCCTTATATATATTTTGGTTAAATCATCCCTTCAATCCTTATTTTCTTTATTTGTTACAAATTAACCTTTGAACTTTTCTTTTGTTCGATTTAGTCCATAACTAAATCAATTAACTCTTTAATCATAACTTATACGTATTATCTATATCCGATAAACAATATGAATCCCAATATTAATACTTTCCCGTCAAAACTTATAAATTTCCATTTTCGACATAAAGTGGCTAAATTACCACTTTGGTCCCTGCACTTTATTTTGGGCTTTTCTTGACATTTTTCCTTTTAATTCCAATTCCAACTTTAGAATTGAAATATAACATTAAATTCTCGTATATAATCTTTTTCAAAACCGACCTACTAAAACTTATTTATCTTAATTTTATCGGATAACTTTCCGATGTCGCCACTCTGGCGACTCGAAATTGGACACGTGGCCCAGTTAAATAATTAAATATTTTGGGGCATTACAATGGCAAAAACCTAACTCAACAAATCTCAACACCATTGCCTCACTTTTCATTTTCTACCATTATCTGAGCATCTCTCACTTTTATCTCAAATCACAAAAACCTAACTCAACAAATCCCTAATTTCAGTCTCTACCGTTGCCTACGATTTGTTGTCTGAGTACTGCTGCTACATATTCTTTACCATTCCCTAACTCAACAAATCCCTAATTTCAGTCCTTAATTTCAGTCTCTACCTTAATTTCAGCCTACGAGTACAGTGTAAGGTTTTATCACTCTTAATTCTTGTTTCTTTTTTGAAATCTAAGGAGTTATCACTCTTAATTCGTGTGATTTTGTCTGAGTCTGTTTATCTGATAATGTAGGGTTTTCAATCAACAAATCCCTAACTCAACAAATCCCAAATTCCTTCAAGTTCAGGTAATTACTTTCTCTTTTGTGTTAAGGAATTTCAGTTTCCCCTATTTTTCTTTTGGTAATAAATAATTGTGCTATTTGAATGGTTTTAATCTCAGAGAATGATGCTATTTGAACGGTTCTAACTGAGAACGATGCTATTTGAACCGTTCTAACTAAGAAAGGTGCTATTTGAACCCTTTTAACTTAGAACGGTTCTATCGGTAAGCATTCCAGAGCTCTATTTTTGTTGTCACTTCAGTTGTATAATCAATTTAACTGAAATTGTTCCTTCTCTGTTTCCTTTTTGATTAATTCTGTTTTACTTTTTATCATTAAGTACTGTGAATTATAGTTAATTATTCTTCTAATACTGACATTTTAAAGCATTTATATTATTATCCATTGGGAATGATTTTAAAGAATAAATATGTGCTAGTTACATGGAAATTTCTTAAAAGCTCCGGAAAATGAATGTGTGTGATGGGTATACGGTTGTGGAGGAGTAGGGTTGCTTGGTCCTAATTGCTGTATTTGAGGTTTATCTTTTGAAAAATAGAAACTGATAAAATGTTAGATGAGTAATCATAATTGGCAAGTGGGCACAGTGCATGTTAATTTGATTTAGTGCTCCACAATTACTTGATTTTCTTTACTTACTTAATGCATCCCTATAAGTTGAATGGTTAGGCTTAAGCTTAATTTTAGTAATTTTAGTTCTTTTGATATTGTTTGAGATAATTTTATAAATAAAACAGTATTATTTTATTTGCACACTCTGCTATTTTCCTTTTAAAATCAATATAGAAATCTATATTAACTTAAAACTATAGCGGTTATGAGTGTAAGCTTCGGGATAGAACTTGATAACTTGGTATAGAATAAGACGTATATGTTACAAGCCTATAATTGCAGCTTCTTGCTGTAAATGCTAGATAAAATTAATCTGCCAACAAATTTCCTTTCATATTTTACTAAGTATTAATAAGTTGGCTGAATTTCAATAGCTTTTGTGGTGTACAAAATGCTTATGTTTGTTTCTTAAAAGTGCAAGCATAGACCTAGCGCTGAAAATAAGTACTCTTTCTTGAGTTTCGTTTTGTTGTTCAGGTATCGAATAGATGAAATAAAAGAATTGTATTTAGTTGTTTGGTTGGTGTTCATATTGGTTGATTTGCGTGTGTATTGAACCTATTTTGAAGAACTAGAGCTAAATTATCAAAAATAGGTAGTCTGACTTGTACAAACTCTGCTAATAAGTTCAAAGACTAAAATGACTCTTTTCCCTCCAGCACACCAAAATAGAGTCTTATTATTAGCCATTGGATTTTCAATTTCAGGGCTGCAATTTAGTGAGTAATTAAGGCAGTAGAGTCAAAATCAATCAATGAAATTTGGAGTCTTGTCTTTATTAGATTTGGCGTATATTTTTTCGAAAATTCTGCAATAAAGATATGCCACAGTACTAATAGAAAGAAAATCCATAAGAAACTCAAGAGTAAAGAAATGGAGGATATAGCTTAAGCCAAACATCACTCTGAAATATTGGAACTTGAATATAGCTTATCATGACTTGTTTATTGGATATTTAAAATCTATTTGATTTTATGGAATAATTTTGATATATGCTAACTTGTTTATGCGATTGCAGATCGTGGATACTATTTGGTGGAGACTGATACACTTTTAGCGGCATTGAGAGTTCGTTATAGAGATAGAGTTACGATAGTTAGATGAAATCATGAGAGCAGGCAGATTACTCAAGTGTAAGATTATATTTCTCTTTATTAAATGACGATTATTATTTGGCCATTTAAAACTTTGTTTTATTAACTGCTCTTTACGAGCAGTAGGTCTCTTTAATTTATGTGTTGATTGGTTTGTGAATCGCTGCATTTTGCAATGGTATAAAACATAAATTAATATTTGTTTGGTGCATGATACATAATGAGACCTGTTATATTGAAATGTTGAGGGTAAAATATTGAAATGTTGAGGGTAAAACGGTATACCAAAGATGTCCTAAAATACTTAAAATTTCAGTTTTGGTGGGTTCATTTTTTAAAACAGTGGTAAATATAAAGAATGCACAGAAACTTGAAATTTCTTGCCATGAGAGCATGTAGTTTTGGTGGGTTTGCTGTCCTTGGTATATCATTCTTTACTTTCTTTTCGTACTTGTACTTGCTCCTCTACCCTCCTACATTTCTGCATAACAAAATAAGGTGATAAGATATTAGCATATTTTAATAGTATATTGACTGCCATATTAGATGACAACTGAAATATGAATCAAAATGATCAGTAATGAATATGTATCATATATATTACATTGTACAAGTCAATAAGAAGATTATCAAGTGATTGTTGAGCTTTCTTTTTATGTATTTTACAAATTATTTTCTTTGCTTGTTTTTAAATCAAAGTTCATTGAGTTTTTAAATAAATTTGAAACCTGCCTGAATTTGCTTTCAGTTCTGTCAGTCTTTGTTATAAAATCAGATGGAGTGTTATAAAATCATGTTGTTTGTCAATTTTTTTTCATAATTTTATATATTACATGAACACATCATAAAACCTATAATTTAATTGAATGCAGAGACTTTCTAAAATATAAACAGCCATAGCAACCGCTACTTCTACAGCAACAGTCGGGTATTGGAGGAAGTGCGGTGTCTTCTAAACTAATTATTAAGGTCAATGCTTTTTAATTTCTCTTTCTAGTTTTCTTGTAATAATAATAGATCTTTAGACCATGCATGCTTGTGTTTGATGAATTTGCAGTTTGTTTGTATTTTTAATTCAGTTCTAATTAGGCTTAAAGACTTGCGTTTTCTTAGAGTTGGTTTATGTGCTAATTTTGTGTATTTATATTGCATTTAAACAAATGAAAATAGTTTAACAATTAACCAAATCAGTTGTTGTTGTTTTTTAGCTAACCAAATTAATTGATTGATCATATTGAGTTTAGATTTGGGTTTAAAATGAAATTGATAAAGAATACACAATGTATAATGTTATTTTGCTTTAACATAAAAAAAAATGTATAATGTTTGACAGAAATTTAGAAAGTATAAGTATGGACCGAGAATGGATGTATGTGCGACTGCAAGATGGATTTTTGCATCCACGATTTGTTCAAGACGTGGAGGAATTTATAGAATTTGCTAAAAGACATCCTGAATTCATGGAAGGTGCGAAGATAAGATGTCCTTGTAATCATAAAAAGTGTCGAAACAAGTGCTATCTGGATGAGATGACAGTAATGTGTCATCTTGGAAGAAATGGTTTTTTGAAGAACTACTATTGCTGGTACAATCATGGGGAAACTTATGTGCCCAATTTAGTCCATCCTAGTCATAATATAGATATAGAGAATGAATTCCACTAAGCTGAATCAAATACCGCTGGTGATTTATTTCGATCTATGATGGATGATGTTATCGGTCCTTCTAGTGTTCCTTGTTCGACGGAAGATGTTACTGGTCCTTCCCATGTTTCACATTCAATGGAAGAGAGCCCGAACTTGGAAGCACAACGTTTGTATGACATGCTTAGGGCATCTGAACAAGAGCTGTGGGAGGGAAATCCAGGAGGACATTCTCAGTTATCTGCTGTTGCTAGACTTATGAATTTGAAAGCATAATTTCATTTTTCAGAAAGGTTATATGATGAACTTTGTAAGTTTTTGTCAGAGGTACTACCTACTGATAATGTAATGACTGATAGCTTCTATGACACGAAGAAGCTAGTTCGAAAATTAGGTTTACCAGTAGAAGTGATTGATTGTTGCAAGCAAGGATGTATGCTGTTTTGGAATGATGATGTTGGCCTTACTAGCTGTAAGGTTTGTGGTCATCCTCGATTTAAGAAGCAAGGACGTGGTTCCAATAAGCGGAAAACAAATATACCTTATACTAAGATGCATTAATTTCCGCTAACACCACGTCTACAGAGGCTGTATGCTTCACAACGTCAAATCATATGAGGTGGCATGGTGAACATGAATGGGAAGAAGATGGTATAATGCGGCATTGTTCGGATTCTCCTGCTTGAAAGCATTTTAATGAGGAAATTCTGTTATTTGCTTCTGAAGTTCGAAATGTTAGGTTGGGTTTGTGTACAGATGGGTTCCAACCTTTTGGACAAACAGGGCGACAATATTCTTCTTGACCAGTGATAGTGACACCGTACAATTTACCACCCAACATGTGCATGTAATACGAGTACATGTTCTTGACGGCGATCATTCCCGATCCAAAAAATCCAAAGGACAAGTTGGATGTTTTTTTGCAACCTCTAATCGCTGAGTTGAAATATTTATGGGAGGTTGGCGCCAACACGTACAATATATCAACCAAGCGAAATTATCAAATGCGAGGTGCCCTTATGTGGACGATTAGTGATTTTCCAGCTTACTCAATGTTATCTGGGTGGAGTACAGCTGGAAAGTTAGCTTGTCCTCATTGCATGGATGATTCAGATGCTTTCTCATTGACTACAGGTCGCAAGACATCGTGGTTTGAAAATCATCGAAAATTTCTACCGCTAGATCATTCATTTAGAAAAAACAAGAAGTGGTTTAGAAAAGGTAAGGTAGTACTCGAAATTGCTCCTGATATGTTATCTGGATCAGAAATACTTGATCAAATAGAGTATCTTGGCCTAAAAAAAGCAACAGAGGTAAATGCAAAAAAACAAAATGCGTCTATTTGTAAATCATTTGGATGTGGATGGAAAAGAAGAAGCATTTTTTGGGATTTTCCTTACTGGAGCTCTAATTTAATAAGGCATAATTTAGACGTCATGCATATTAAGAAAAACTTCTTTGATAATATATTTAATACAGTGATGAATGTATCGGGAAAAACAAAGGATAATGCAAAATCTAGAGAAGACTTGAAGGAGTTTTGTCGTCGTCCAGAGCTGCACAAAGATGAAAATTCTGGAAAATATCCAAAGGCTTCTTTCACACTTGACAAAAAAGGGAAGGAGGAATTGTGTAATTTGGTTAGAGAACTCAGATTCCCAGACGGGTATGTTTCTAACATGGGTCGATGTGTTGACATGAAGAAGTTATAATTTTATGGAATGAAGAGCCATGATTCTCATGTGTTTATACAGAGGCTAATTCCAAATGCTTTTCGTGAATTGTTGCCTGCCAATGTATGGCAAGTATTGACAGAATTGAGCCTTTTCTTTAAAAGTCTAACATCTACTGTCATTAGAAGGGAAGAAATGATACGTTTAGAGCAAGAGATTCCAATAATCTTGTGTAAGCTTGAGCGTATCTTTCCTCCAAGCTTCTTCGACTCGATAAAGCATCTTCCTATTCATTTGCCGCACGAAGCACGACTAGCTGGCCCAGTTCAATATCGATGGATGTACCCTTTTGAGAGGTATTGCTAATTACAACTTCATCTCTATGCTATAATCTGTAACAATATTTTATCAAAAAATCTAAGTAAACGTTTTAATTAAATCATTTACCTGTACGTACCTTCAGAGGCTGAAAAAAAATGTGGCTAATAAATCTCAAGTCGAACGTTCGACTGCTAATGCGTATTTGATTAAAGAAACTGCTTCGTTTTTTGCACACTATTTCAAGCCTGATATTCATACAAGGCATATGAGAGTGCCACGTAATGATGATGGTGGAGTTGATATGTTTGCACCGCCCGGTATACTGTCAATTTTTAAATACCCGGGTCGATCTATGGGTCAAGCTAAATCAATCTTTATGAAGGATAAAGAATATCATGCAGCTCGTACTTATATACTATTGAATTGCGTTGAAGTGAAACCATATATAAAGTAAGTATATTTTTAATTATATATAATATATTTCAATGAATAGATTAATCCTAAATATTAACTTTTTAGTATATATGAAGATGAATTGAGATTCAGTAACCCAAATATATCCAGCATTGAGGTTGAGTTGAAACTGAAAAATGATTTTGCAGAATGGTTTGAGAAATATGTAAGCATGTAAATACTAAATAATGATTGTAACTGTTATCAATAATTTCTGCACCTTCTAATATTTTAAATTTTTGTTATTTGACTCTTTCATCAGGCACATAAGGAGTTATCAAACATTACAAACCTAATTATGCAAGACTTGGCGAAAGGCCCGTTGTATAAGGCGAAATGCTACTCCGGATACTATGTCAATGGATATAAGTTTCATACGGAAGAACATGGTTCAAGCAGATTAACCATGAACATCGGAGTATGCATTAGGGGTTCAAATAGTAGCACCGATGAATTTGACTATTATGGTAAATTGGTTGAGATCTTAGAGTTGGATTATCCGGCTTCACCGATAAAAAAGATCGTCCTTTTTAAGTGCTCTTGGTTTGATCCGACTCCAAGACTAGGAACAAGAGTACATCCACAACTTAAACTAGTCGATGTTAATTGTCGTAGGGTTTTTAATAAATATGAGCCATTCATTATGGATGTTCAAGCAGAACAAGTACATTATCTAAGATATCCTACTTCAAACAGAAGTGACTGGCTAGCTGTTTGTAAAATTAAACCAAGGTTCGTTGTGGAGATACCAGATAGAAGCAACATATCAGTGTCACCAACAGTGTTGGCATATAAAGAGAATTCGATTGAACATCATGAAGTGGATAGCCAAGTGGATGTGAATCAAACTTCAGTTGATCCAAATGGTTCTTTAACTGAAATAGACGATGTGGATGATGTATAGAATGACGTTGAATCAGAAGAAGACTTTGACGATGATAACGAAGACGGGGAAGAGGAGGAGGACGAGGATGAGGAGGAGGAGGAAGGTGGTGATTTCGATGATGACAACAATTAACTAACACCTCCTTAGATCGATATGAAAATTTGTTGCTGTTATTTTCTACTACTTTTTAATTAATTTTTCAACAAAAAGACTCATAAATAATGAGTAGTCCTTGAATTATTTCATGAATTTTGAGCTTTCAATTAGCAGCTTACATATATATTAGAGGTTGTTGATGTTTCTTGAGCTGTCATTGATGATTTTGAGCTTTCAATTAGCAGCTTACATATATATTAGAGTTTGTTGATGTTTCTTGAGCTGTCATTGATGATTTTGAGATGTCAATTAGTATTATTATATATTAAGATGTAAACTTATAATTATATGTCTTTGTGCTTCAGATTAATAACATTAATTCAGATCTGCAGTTGGTTAAAGCTTCCTCTCTCAGCCCAAATTTGCAAGGATTTTGTGTCGGATTGAAGAAGCACTTGAAGCAGCAGGTATCAAATCTTGATTCCTTTCACAAATTACTAATCAAGAAAGTTGTTTTTGAGCTTTCATTTGGTCGTTTGTCATATATTTATTGCTTGTTATATATCTGGGGCTGCTTTTAGTTCAGCTTGCCATTGATTCTCACAGCAAAAGCTTGGCTTTTGGTGGTGTATATATACTCATTATTCATAATAATGCTGCCTCTGAATGATATACTCATTGTGAAGTCACTTGTTTTTTCTGACTCTTTCTGTTCTTTCTAATGTTGCATTAAAATTGAAATAATTTAATGGGTACATCCCATAACAGACTTAAGAATTGACTTGGTTCTTAGAGCATGACAAGGTGTTTTTGAGAATTTAAGTAAAGATCACACTGAGTTTGATTGAGCTTTATTATAAAATTATTTGTAAGTTAATCTTTGTTTTTACTTTTTTTATAGATATGAAACGTAAGACTTATATAATGTCAAAAGAACTTTCACAAGCAGCAACCACAAAAGCTAGACGACATAAAGCACCAATATGGACACCGCCGCCGCCGCCGCTAGCACCGTCACAACTAGAATCATCAATGCCGCCGCCACCACAGCCACTACTACAAGAAGCATCAATACAATCTCCACCACTACGGCGACGATTAGATACATTATTACAGGCACCAACACGACCAGAATCATCATCACGACAACGACCACCACAAATATCAGTACCACCTCTGCCACCTATACAAGACTCACTTACTTCGCCAGTAAACGGTGATGATCATCTAGAGACTCCACCACAGTCATGTACTACACCTATTACTAATCATTCTACCGGATCCAACACTAACTATCGGCATTCATTAGACATTTCATACATATATGTCGAGAGTAAAAAGTAAGATAATTTATCAACTTATTTTACTTATATCAGTTTATTGTATACAATTTTGTTAATATGTTTTTGTTAATGTTTTTGTTCCTTTTAAGATTTCTGCCTGATGGTAATTATATAGCACGAAGCATTAGCTCCGTATTTAGTGAGAAACAAGATCCAACGGGATATACCTGGAGTGTTGTAAATGCGGATATAAAAACATTTTACTGGCAGGATTTCGAGGTTACTACTAACCTAACTAATGGTAAATATTTCTATTATGTTTATCTTATCTTTGATCAATAATATTATTTTATTGCTTTATAATTTCAGAGAATATACTCTTGGAATCCTAGTGATGCAAAGGTTATTAAGGCAACATGGAACAGAGTTGCGTCAACTCACTATAACCAAACTCTTGTTAAGTGGAGAAGTTCGTGGAAAAAGAACAAAAGCATACCTGAAGGTGTTAAATTAGAAATTTGGAATTCTTGGCTTAAAAAATGGGAATCGGAGGACTGGAAAAAGAAATCTGAGCAAGCTTCAAAAAACAAAAATTCAGAACCGTGTGGTCCCGGTACTGGTGTTGCTAAGCATACAGGAGGATCTAAAAGTGCGTTAGAGCACGCGAAAATAATGGTAAATGTTTAAAGCATTACATTATCTTTTTTACATTACCAATGTTGTGAATCTGAGTCTTTAATACTTTAGATATAAATTGCACATTATTGTTTGCATGCACAAATAAAAGAGAAATAAAATAACCAGTCATGTACTAACTTAAACTAGGGCTAGCGGTACTTTTGAGTGTGCCTGCCATTTTAGCTTCAGTTGATTACGACCAAACTTCAACAAATGTGATTAACAAATTCATGTGTTTCATCAGGATAGATTTAGCATTTGTTTTTATGTTTAAATCTTTATAGCTTTGTCACAACTGTTCTTTATCACTATGTTCATTTTTCTGTTGTTGATGAAGTCATGCGAGAATTCGATAAGCAAATGAAAAAGGTACTCATTAGATTTTGCTACCACATCTACTGATTTAATGTTAGAAAATTCAAAAACAGAAGTAGAACCAACAATGCATTATATATCATCTTTGATTGAAAGTAGAGACCCATATTGCGAGAAAATTAGGAACACTTAGCGAAAATCAATAAGCATTTACAAATTACCAAGTATTTCCTGGCCAATGCATTGAACTCTTTTAGCACATATACCCGACAGAACTGGTGTCTTTGTCTACTTGTTCCAATAGCAATAAAAGACTGTTGTGCGAGCAATAGATTGTTACTGAACCTCTAAGGATTGGTTGGTCCCATAATTGTCATGCCTTACCTGTAATTGTTTGCATGTAATTAATGATAATCCATGAAATAATAAAAGACCAAATGGCTTAAATTTGTATTGCGAGAACATTATCATACATTGATAGTCAGAAATGTTCATTGAGGCCTTGTAACAGTGATGATACTTTAAGTGTTGATTTCCCTTTGACATCCTCTCCATTAACAGCTAAAACATGAGCATGAAATGTGGTTCCCCACTTATTATAGGAAAATGTTCAGTTTTGTCAAATGTATGAGTTATGAAATTAAATATGTACTAATTAAACTGATTTATTATATTATTTTCTTATAACTCTTAGGTGATGGAAGGTGGTGTGAATGAATGGGCATTTTTTCAGAAGTTTCATATGAGGAAAAATGGGAAATTTGTTGATAGTAAATCTCGTATTACTAATGTAAGTATTTCTAAATCATATCTATTAAAAAAATTATTATTATGTATTTAATTTATTAGTTTAATGTATATGTAGGATAAGATACAAGCCGCCGTTGATCTTGCTAATCAACCATTAGGAGATGGAACTATCCCCGCAGTTGACATTAATGCGATATATTATGATGTTGTTGGTGGTGATAATAAAATGCGTATATATGGTTTGGATCTCAAGCATCAGTCTTTTATCCTCGACATTTGCCATCTACGTCTATCCCGTCCAGTTGTTCAACCTCAGATGATGTAAAAAAGATGATGAAGTCTTTGAAGGAACAACATGAGTTCTTGTCTAAGAAGGAAGAAGCCATAGCAGAAAAGCTAAACTCTTTATCTGAAAAGGAAAAAAACGATAAAAGAGAAGATGGAAAAATTAGAACGTATGCAACAAGATTGTTTGCGGGGTTTTCAAAGTTTAAACAATGATAGGTAGGATTTGGCAGTTGTATCTCTACTGTAGTAGTTTTTTATTGTTGTATTTCATAATATTTGTACTTAGACTACTTTTGATATTATTAATAACATATTTTGAATTTAATGAATAGCTACCATTAAACTTATATTTGTTTCATTTTCTGTTTTCATAGAAATTTCATTTATTGTTACAACAATTATTTGAATTATTTTGTCAAAAAACCGTCACAACTTGTGACGGATTTGTGAGGAAATATGTTAGTTCATAACTGAATTTCCTTCACAAATCTGTCACAATTTTGTGACGGATTAGTGATGGTTAGCTTCATCACGAATGAAATTTTGTCACAAATCCGTCACTAAATTGTGACGGATTTGTGACGGTCAGATACATCACAAATGGTATTGCCATCATAAATCCGTCACAATTAGTAATAGATTTGTGAACATATAATCCGTCACAAATTTGTGACGGATTTTTTTAAAAATTGACCATTGACTTTAGTGACGAATATATGCGTCACTAATCCGTCACAAAATTGTGACGAATTATTTTTTCTGTCACAAAGTCTTTGTGCCACCTTTTTTGGCAACCGATTAGAATCCGTCACAAATCCGTCACAAGCAGCTGTTTGTGACGGATTTGTGACGGATTTTGCCGTCAAAAACTGACTGTTTTTTATAGTGCATGCATCGCCACGTGTCGCTACGCATGCACGCCACACATCGCCATGTGTCGTTGTGCATGCGCACCACGTATCGATGTGCATAAGCGCCACACGTCGATATTCATGTGCGCCATGTGTATCCCTAACCTTGTATGTATACCTAACCTTGTATGTATACCTAACCTTGCATGTATACCAAACTGCCCCTGAGCATGCCTATAGTGTTTACTGCTTTCTAAAAGCAT
Organism: Mercurialis annua; assembly: GCF_937616625.2. Classification (NCBI taxonomy): domain Eukaryota; kingdom Viridiplantae; phylum Streptophyta; class Magnoliopsida; order Malpighiales; family Euphorbiaceae; genus Mercurialis; species Mercurialis annua. The sequence continues at coordinate 39,830,420 of NC_065574.1, read as the reverse complement.
ATCAAATTAACCGGTTAAAGGACTAATCACATAAATTAGCCAAATAATGTAATTCTAGTCCATCACTTTGACATCGTAGGACTACCACGAAAAAGTAGTAACAGTTGTATAGGTTTTTCAAGATCACCTAATAAATTCAATCTCACTTAGACATCCGGTTTTAGGCTTTGCGCATGGAATCGATCCAGACCAGCCAGACTTTGCTACTTGCTAGAAACCTCTAAGGTTAGATGCATGTTTATGGGTATCTGTTACTTGCCTAAAATGTTAGTCCAGATCGAGTCATTTGCGCGCCAAACATGTTTACTGTTTTCATACTTGTTTATTGAACAAAGGATCACTTTACCCCCTCATCTTGGCACAAAGTATCAAAAACGTCCAAATTAAGAAAACCGGATCACTTTTACCTTGAACTTGGCAATACCGGATCGGTTTCACCCTTCTGACAAAAAAAGAGAGTGGGATTTTCTAATTAAAAATATTAACCCTAATTAACTCTAATTAACCTTAATTAAACTCTAAGTAATCCTGATTAATTAAAAAAAAGTCAGGGAGCTTTTTTTCCCTTTTTCTATAATTAACCTAACCTTGATTACTCCTAATTAGTAGACTGACCTAATTAATTACCCCAACTAATCTAATTTATCGTCTTCTTCACTTCACTTCCGCCGCCGCCACGATACACCACAACCTATCCATATTCATTTGTAAAATGAAACCCAACTAAAATCACTAAAACTTAAACAATAAATTAATGGAAGCTTGGACCAAGTTTGAATCTTTACAATTTATATCAGTGTCTAAATCATGGGAGAAAATGCACGAAAATAGTAAAGAGATTAATATCAAGTCAATAGAAACGAAATTTGAGAATTGAAAATGTCTCAGAAAAGGCATTCATTTTTCTAATCAAATCATCAAACACATAACGTTCCTTCCATCGTCGTCCTCCACCGCCGTTTGAAGATGTAGAAAACAAAAGCCATCGCCGGCTGGAACCGAAGACTGCCGTTGATGGGATTGAGGACTGACGTTGATGGGATTGAGGACTGTCGTTGATCGATGGTGCTTGCTGTTGAGATTTAACGTCGGCTATGGACGGAAATGGTGGCGGCGATAAAAGATTGAAAAAGGAGGACGGAGATGGAAAAACATCGAGCAGCAGTGGACGGTGGTGGCAGCAAGAAGATGTTAAGGACGGCGATGGGTGAGGGTGTACGGAGAAGAGAAGAAGGACGGCGGTTGGTGAGGTGAACGGAGAAGAGAAGAATATTGATGTTTTTAGGTTTCTTTTTTTCTTTTTTAGTTTAAGTTTTTAATCTAAATTAGGTTTAAGTTAAATAATGAAAAAGGTAAAAATAGATCCCTGGCCTTTCACTTTTAGGGATTAATTTAGTATATATGTAAACGTTGGAGGAATGATTTGTAATTTTAAGTTTGAAATTAAAAGGATGAAATTGTCTTTTTTTAAATTATTAGGTATTAATTTAAAATGTTTAAAAAAATTAGGACCATTTTAAACTTTTTTCAATAAAAAACCACCTTAAAAAACCAAAACCACTATTAAAACCGGAGAGTGAGGTACACTCTCTAGGGTGAGAGTGGGGAGGGGGGTTTTTGTACTAAATTTGACAAGTTCAGGGTAAAAGTGATCCTATTTTGCTAATTTTGACGTTTTTGATATTTTGTGCCAAGTTCAGGGGGTAAAATGATCCTTCGTTCCTTGTTTATTTACAACTTTCATATCCCATGAACTACATATACTGTTGAGATGAGAATAAAAAAAAATGTCTAGTAAATAAAGCCTGAAACAGATAAGTGAAGCACAAGAATTTCAGGGAGGTCCACGAACCCTAATCTTTGGTCCGATGCACAATAATCTCACTTTTAAGCGAGTAAGGTTATCTAGTTGGTTAAAAGACATTTTCTAGTTGAACTAGGTTGTGACTCCATGTTTCAAACACATTTCCAGATCAAGAAGTCAGCCATAAGTCTTGGACAAGCGGACCCCGAACCCCGCTCCGCTTACAATAGTATTCACCATTGTTCTAAATCTGAAGAAAAATAAAAAGCAAATTAATAACAAAAACAGCTATAAACAAATGTAAAACAAAAATCATCTATATATCATAAAAATATACAACCTAATAAATGCTAATAAAACATAAAATCAATAACCTAATATAGAAAACGGGCTAAAAAAACAGAATCAAACAGTTTATAAGAACCAAACATTTTACATAAATAAACAACATCAAATATTTTATGAAGATTCAAACACTATATTATCAAATATATGCTACAAAATTATAATCATATCAAATAATATCACATATTAAATGATTCATCATAAAATCAAAGACAAAAAAAAATCTAAAAAAAATAATCAAAAACTAATATCAAAACTATTTCAAAAACTGAGATCAACCTATATTGATAACATGTAGAAACAAAAATTGAAAAGGTAGAAACATTACCTAATTTTAATGATAGAGCATATGATCGATTAAAAATAGCAAAATATTTACAGATTTATTTCGATGGTAACCGACGAGGAGTGGGAGAGAATTAAATAGTCGTCGAGTGTGAGAGAAGAGAAAGATCGTCGAATAAGAAAAGAGAAAGAAGAAGGAAATTTTCAAACAGGAGTAAATATAACATACTTGTTGTATATCTAAAAACTTTAGGAAAAGGAGTAAAAAAGTGAAAATTTAAATTTGAGTTACTTATCGAAAATAAAATTGAAAATAGGGTCTTTTGTGTAATTTCTTGTAAAAATAAGGGCGAAAAGAGAATTGAATAAGAAAAAGAGTGAGATGGAGTGGTAAGATTGAGTTTTAGGAAAGCGGAGAGTAGAGAGTAGAGGAGGGAAAGAAAAAAAAACATAGATTTGTTATTTTGTAATAATAAAATAAAATTTCAATAATATTTTCTTCTCTTCTTCTTCTAATTTGGGTCGTAGGAAACTATCAAAAGAGTCAAAGAAACTAAGAGCTGAAGTAACCCTAATTGAATCGAAATCGCTTAACCCTAAATTGGGAAATCAGATCTCCAAGCAAAATTGGCGCTTCTATGGAAAAGGTAAAGAAAAAAGTTTGAGATTGATTACGATGGTTGATGGTTAAATTGGTGTAATCCATTTGTATTTGGAATTTCAGGGTGCAGGCTTAGAGGGGTTATCAGAGATGGATGATCTGGCAACCACATTCGCAAAGGTATTTATTTGTTGACTTGTGTGTCTTCTTCTTGTTTGCATAACTTAATAACTTGTGTTTATGTTGAAATGGACAGTTGAATAGAGTTGTGAGTGGACCAAGGCATCCAGGAGTTATTGGTGATAGAGGATCTGGATCTTTTTCAAGAGAAAGTGAGTGAAATCACCCCATGCTTTTAACATAACATCTTTGATAACTTACTTTTTACTTGTAAAAGGCAATTGTAGATTGAGGGAACACGATGCTAAGTTGACGACATAAATTATTGTGTTGTTGGAAATTATGCAGTCATCGCTTATTCCTGATTATGTTTGATTTTTAGGCATAATTTATCTTTAGCTGTATATCTGTTAATTCAACAATTTTCTTGAAGATTTACAGTTCAACTTCTTAGGTTTATCAGGGGCATATAAAGCTGCTCTTTTAGTTCCCAGACAAGCATCCTTGTGCTGAGATATGCATGCATAAGTTCAAACACTTGCGTCTCGTTCTTTATATGTCCATATCTGTATGAACACCAGCATCTTTTTTTTCCTCAATTAGACGATCTCTGGTTCTTGCACAATTAAATGGGTTCCAATTCTGCTTTTAAGTGCCTTTGGACACGTAGTAACTCACTTTACATATCGAGAAGTTTCCACTTATTTGATTTGGGATTTAGAACCAACGGAAGAAGGGACTATTGTGCCTAGAGATCCGGTTTCTGTGTTCTATCTGTGCTTATTATTAGCTCTCAATAAGAACAAAGTGCAGCCTCATTGATAAGTTCAAATGAACCATCGGTGCGGGTTTTACATGTATTTTTATATATTCAGATAAGATTATAGGAGCCTGTGCATATTATTAGTTCTAGATTACAGAAAAAGGCATCCCCGTTGACCTGTCCACTAAACATCGGATGCAGGTGTTATATATATTCCTACGTACTCATGTTAAAGAATGTTTTTGCATTAATTTTGTTGTTAAAAAACATGACAATTCATTAGTCTCTATCATGCCGTTCTGTGCTGAATTCCTGGATGATATAATTCTTCTTTAACATGGCAGATGACTCTATGCAATGCTTTTAGTTAATGAATTTGCTATATTTCTTCCTTTTTGTAAACAGATTTTAGACTTATTTTAGCAGATTAAGAATATTATGTATAAACCCTACAAAACTAAAAACTTACATGAAATTTTGCTTTATTTGCTTAGTGGAACAAATATAAAGTTTTCCTGTTTCTAGTGAACTGTTAATGACTTGATGAAGTAATATGGTTTAAGATTTGAATATCGGAATTTTTTTAATCAATTTCAAGTTTCATACTTGCAACAAATCTCATTTGATTAGTTGATTTACAAGTTTTGGAACTTATTTCTATTTATAGAGGCGGGCGCTTTTAGTTCCTACCATAATAGCCCATCTAATAACTTTTTGTTATCAGGTTCATCTGCCACTGATCGGGCACAAGATGAAGAACTTGCCAATTGGCTAGATCAGCAAATGTTTGATAATGAAAATGGTCAGGAAGGAAAGAGATGGTCATCGCAACCTCAACCTTCATCTGCCCGATATTCTGAATCGAAACCATTGCACAGGACTTCCTCGTATCCTCAGGAGCAACCTCAGCTGCAACGGTATTCAAGTGAACCAATTCTTGTACCTAAATCAAATTTCACATCTTTCCCTCCTCCTGGGGGCATAAATCAACAGATCTCAGCAGATTTTGTCAATAGTCTTTATCTTGATAGGGGACCTCAGACCTTCTCTTCTTCAAATCTTTCTCCTTTGTCCAACTCTAATCTTCACCTTGCGGGGATACATCACCGTGGAAATATGTCGTCTTCTGGCCTCCCTTTTAGTAACAGGCCACTACATCATTGGGTTAACAACGCTGGCCTATTACAAGTAGATCAGTCTAGTCTCCTGCAGAGTATATTGCAGCATCAATTATCCCATAAAAATGGCTTATTGTCTACACAGCTGATGTCAACTGAAAAGCAGAGAATGCATACTCCAGTCCAACCATCTTTGGCTCATTTTGCAGCTATGCAGTCTCATCTTTATAATTCTCATCCTTCATCGGCACACAAAATGATGCTTGGTTTATCGGATATTAGGGATCAAAAACACAAATCATCCCATAAAGGCAGACATTCTGCACGTCTCTCTAAACAAGGCTCGGATGCAAGCAGTCAGAAAAGTGATAGTGGGTGGTTGCAATTTAGATCCAAGTACATGACAGCAGAAGAGATAGAAAGTATTCTGAAAATACAGCACGTTGCCACGCATAGCAACGACCCATATATAGATGATTATTACCACCAAGCTCGTCTTGCTAAAACATCTACTGGATCAAGAATAAAAAATCCCTTCTGCCCATCTCACATGAAGGAGCTCCCTTCTCGAGGTCGTAATAGCACAGACCTCCAGTCTCATCTCCATGTTAATAACGCTCCAGGAAAGTCTCCCCTCTCTTGCATACGCAGGCTAAAGCCTCTTCTTGATGTGGATCCTCCACCTGGATCTGGTGATGGGAACTCTGAAAAGATAACTGAAAGGACTTTGGAACAGGAACCTATGCTTGCAGCCAGAATCACTGTTGAAGATAGCCTATACCTTCTGCTTGAGGTGGATGATATTGATCGATTTCTACGGTTTAATCAGCTACAAGAGGGAGGTGCTCAGCTCAGGCGTAAGCGCCAGACACTGTTGGAAGGACTAGCAGCATCCCTTCAGATTGTTGATCCTCTCGGCCAAACTGGTAAAACAGCTGGCATGTCCTCTAAGGATGATATTGTGTTCCTGAGGATAGTTTCGCTTCCCAAGGGTCGAAAGCTTATCTCTAGGTTCCTTCAGCTTCTTTTCCCGGGTAGTGAACTCACCCGAATTGTATGCATGGCAGTATTCCGTCACTTGAGGTTTCTGTTTGGCGGCATTTGTTCAGATTCAGGTGCAGCTGAAACAAGTGCGAATCTTGTGAAGACGGTGTGTGGATGTGTGAACAGCATGGATCTGCATGCACTGGGGGCTTGCCTTGTTGCAGTTGTGTGTTCTTCAGAACAGCCTCCATTTAGGCCTCTGGGCAGTGCTTCTGGGGATGGGGCGTCTGTTGTTTTGAAGAGTCTTCTTGAGAGGGCGAGTAAAGTGTTGAATGACCCAAAGGGTGGGGTGGCCAATTATGGGCTTTGGCAGGCATCGTTTGATGAATTTTTTGAACTTCTGACAAAGTATTGCCTGATTAAGTACGAGTCAATACTAGAATCAGTGTATGCAACGGGTACAGAAGGTTTTGATGCAGAGGTGCGGGCAGCTACGAAATGTGAGATGCCTGTGGAGCTCTTACGGGCATGCCTTCCTCATACAAATGAAGGGCAGATGGAGCTCTTACGACAATTTGGGCAGCAAAGAACTTCTATTACAGGGTTTAAAGTAGCCACATGAACTCACATGGATCCAACGCCAGATATCTGTTTACTTTTGTAGCGTTGGAAGCAAGGACAAGTATTTTGGCTGGAGGGAATGTACAGTACAGTACAGTACAGGGACAGGTATCTAATTGAATTGAAGGTAAGATGTACTGTTATAATAAAGCAGAAAAACAAACTTGTTGGGGTATCGGATTCATCATCTTTAATTAATTATATAATCTTTTCTACTTAGTGTATGTATCTTATGGAATTTTCTGTATTTTGTTATTTAGTGAAGGTATTCGGTTAAGCTCAATCTCAACAGATTATTGTTGCACCTCATTTTTCTGCTTTATGGGATTCTGACTGCTGATCGACTAAACTCATATATGTAGATAAATGACAATGAGATAAAGGGTTGACACTGCCCTCAAACTTGTATTTCAAAATTAAATAAGTTCATTTTAATTTTTTTTAAATCAATTAGGTATTTAATTTTTTTTGGGTCAACTATGTTTTCAAACTCTCTTAATTTAGGTCAAGTTAACACTTTAAATTGCGTGACTTATTTGACTCCCGAGACATAAGTTTGGAGATCTAGTTGGCTGATAAATAAAAAATGACTTGTTAGAAAATACAAGTTTGAGGACTTAATTGATCCAAAAAGGTTAAATTAATTTATTTGATTTTGAAACACAAATTTGAGAGCCGCGTTGACCTTTTTTTCAATGGCAATGGTATTTAATAAATTACATAGAAGCATTTTCAATGCAACTATATAAAATAAAAAGGTGTAGTCTATGGTCCAACGTTTACCCTTCAAGATAAAATATCACCTTATCGGTATTTGTGTTTATAGGTAAACTGAGAAACGTTATGAGGTTTAAAGAAAAAGCAATAAACAAACTAACTCATGACTAATTCAATTCATATGTTGTATATAAATGCGGGAAAAAAAACACACAAATGAGCTAATCATGTTGATTTATTATAAAAATGCCAAGTGGTCTAATTGTTTTCATTCATACTAAATTCATGTTTACATTAAAGAGGTAACAATGGTCATTATTTACACTAAATACATACTTCATCATGTCTCTACACGTGGCGAGCTGATTCAAAAGAAAAATTAAGAGAGCAATATATGTACATTTTGTCTTTTCCTTCTCCATTCCATCTCTCACCGTTTCTTCTCTTTCTTTCATTAACTGTCATAATTTCAACATTTGATTTTCAATTTTTTCTTCCTTTCATTAACATGCAAAAGTGCAATTTAAATTTATTTGGATCAACCTCTTTTTCTTCTTATCCTGAATTTGACTTAATGCCTTAAAAAATTCCGACCTTTTTATCCCCTTTTCAATCCTACCCCGACGTTGAAAATTTGTCAATTTTACCCTATTTATATTTTTTCATTTCAATTGTACCCTGAAGCATAAAATTTTCCTTTATTTATTTGACAAAAGTTTAAATTTTTTTTTTAAAAATGGTCAATTTAATATAAAAAATTAATTTAATGCAAAATAGAGATTCTTTTTCAACTTTTGCCAAATAAAAAAAAGTCAATTTTATACTTTAGGGTACAATTGAAATGAAAAACAAAATGCAAAATAGGGTAAAATTGACTGATTTTTAACGTTAAGGTAGGATTGAAAAGGGGATAAAAGGTCAGGGCTTTTTCAGGCATTAGACCCTTGAATTTAAACTTCGAAAAGTACACTTTTCTTAATTTTATTTTTGAAATCAGTTGTGGGTTCTTGAATGATGATATTTATGGAGTTTCATTCGGCTTCTATTGGCTTTAATTTTGTTAGGGTCGTGATTCTGGAATATTGCTCTTCTTAATTCTTATTATTTTGTTTTCTAGATAATAAATGATATTTTTTTGAGTTTTGGTTGTTGGATTTGTAAATGTCACTTTTCTCATATTCAATTCATCAAGCACAAATGATCGTCATCCAAATTTCCTTTGATTTGTTAGAATTTGGCGTAGTGTTTAGCAGTGATGACGACATTACCAAAGACTCAGAAAAAGAACACCAATTATTAATTAGATATAATTAAACAAAATTAATTAGAAATTATTAATTAGTTATAGTCAAACAAATTTATCATAAATTCAGTTTGTTCACTTAAAAATTCTGTGTAAACTGCTGTTAACAACTCTTATTAATGTCACGACCCGATTTCACGAGCCGAGGCCGACGCTAGAAAATGGGAGTGGTAGATCTGAAACCGGTAACAAGCCTAAAAATACTTATAAATTTTTCGCGTTTCATAAAGCGTGTTTCATATATGAACCAATATCAAAATACATGTGACCCCAGTTTGTAACATACATCAGAGTTAAAATGCGTTGTACAAATGCATAGTCAAAAACATCCAGACTACTGCAGACTACTAGAATGAAAACCTTCTTTCACATCTGTAGACACCTATTTTTAGAACAGGTAAAACGCGATAAGGAACTGAAACGTCCAATGATGATTTCCAGAGAAATCCGTGCGGATGACGAGCTTTCGTTTTTCATGCTGGAATCTAAACAGGCGTAACCTGTGCGCAGTTGCAAATTTGGAGGATTAAAACGCAATTAGGCGTAAATAGCCCATAAAAATCCAAAGAAATCGTAGTCTAAGTCCATAAATTGGACTAATTGCAATGTCTTAGAAGTTTATGGTCCAATTTGCACGTTTTACGGACTGGAATTGACCATAACCTAACCTATAAGACTTTAGTAGTATTTTTAACACTTTTTGGCACCAAAATAGACTTTTAGCACCTTTTTACTTAGCTAGCAAGTCCAAATCCAAAAATTAAAAGGAAAATTAAATAGGCTTAATTACTTAAAAACCACTCACCTTGAACTTTTTTTTCGTTTATACCCTATACCTAGGAAAAAATTCATTTATACCCTGACGTATGTGTTTATGTTTCACCTCTATCTCGAGGCACTAAATTAACCTCTTTTCATTAAGAAAAAAATTTAAAATAGTTCTTATTTTTAACCTAAGCTAATTAGAGTTTAATTAGAAATGAATTTTTCTCTAAATGAATGACTATTTTAAAGTTTTTTTTAAATGAAAAGAGGTTAATTTAGTGTCTCGGGGTAGAGGTGAAACATAAACACATACGTCAGGGTATAAATGAATTTTTTCCTAGGTCAGGGTATAAACGAAAAAAAAGTTCAAGGTGGGTGGTTTTTAAGTAATTAAGCCAATTAAATAAATAGAGTTTAAAGCTAATCTTAACACCTAATGACTTATCACTTAACAGTTTAAACCCTAGAAGACTCTAATCTAACCCTAGGTCACCCATTCCCCTATACATACAACCTTAGACTAGCCATAGCCGGTGGCACACAAACCCTACAAATACAGACATAAAATTCGGCCACCACCATTAGACTAGCCATAGCCAAAAATCACCACACATACACACAAATCTCCAGTCCAAAAACACTAATACGTGTTAATTCTCCAAGAACACAACATCTGCACGGATTTGAAGCTGGATTTCGCATCCACTTCGCCAACAAACGAGCTAAGGACTCAAACCGGTAATTCTTAGGACCCTCTTATTATGTTCTTTTAATTTTGCCATAAATATATGTATAATTGCCATGATTGTTATGATTGTGTGCCTAGAATGCATGTTTAGCTTATAATTGCCTGTTTTCCATCAAAATTGCTATGTCAATCAATTCGATGCTTTCAATAAATTGACATGAAATTTGATGATAGACATATTAAATTGCTGTAATTAATCATGTTTAAGCTCAAATATATAAATCCAGTTAATCAAGAGCTCTTAGAATGCATGTTCCTAGGAGATTTTAGCTCTTTTTTTTCCATGAAAACTCGAAATTTGTACTTGCTGCCTAGAAAATAAATTTGTTTAAATGAGCTTTTAACACTTTGATTCTGCCGTATTTGGATTGCTTGTTCGATTTTATGCTGTTTTGACTACTTTTTCATGAGAAACGGACTTGAAACAAGTGAGAATGAAGCAAAACAAAATCCTGGAACTGCTGTCAAAATCCCGCGCCGCCGCCACTGTAACCGGCGGTGCCGCCAAAACAAACTGGTTGCGCCGTCCCCTTATCCTGCCGGTGCCTCCAGATCCAACTAGCGCCGACTTCATCTCTCCTCAGCTCTGCAGATTCGCTTCTAGATCCTTCCAGCTTCGATCCAAACTTCCAGACGCGTTTTCGGGCTCATCCAGACTCCGAATTAGGCTCAGTTTGATTTCAAAAATATTGTTTTAGTTTTAGGACCTGTTTTTAATAGTTAACGGGCTTAACCGAATATTTTTAGAGCCTCGAAGCCCGCTATTGTAATCTGCCCACTCAACCGGGCCCATTGAATCAGATCCGATCTGACCAGCAACTTCCAGACCGGTTTTGGGGTTCAACCGGAATCCGAATAACCTCTGGTTTGAACCAGTGGATTCTTCTCGACGAGTCGGTCAACTTCCGTGTTTCGACCGAGAGCCAGATCCGACCAGACCGACGGTAAAATCAAGCTGAGTGCCAGCCACTCCGAGTCAACGAGGTTTAAAAGTATTCCTAACATTGTATGTATATCCAACTGCCCTTGTGTATGCAGATATTGTTTATCGTTTTCCAAATGCATTCTAAATCAACTAATAACCGGTTAAAGGACTAATCACCTAAAATTAGCCCATTAATGCAATTCCAACCCATCAATTAGACATCGTAGGATCAATACAAAAAAACAGTAATAGTTGTACTGGTTTTTCAAGGCTCACCTAATAAAATCAATCAACCATAATTATACATCTGGTTTTAGGCTTTGTGCATGTAATCAATCCAGACCAGCCAGACTTATGACTATTTGTTAGAAACCTCTAAGGTTAGATGCATGTTTAGGAGCACCTGCTACTGCCTCAAATGCCAGTCCAGATAGAGTCATATGCGCGTTAAATTTGTTAACTGCTTTCATACATGTTTATTTACAGCTTTCATATCATGTGAACTTGTTGAGATGAGATATAAAAGAATATGTCCAATAAATAAAGCCGGTAACAGATAAGTCAAGCACAAGAGTCTGAAGGAGGTCCACGAACCCTAGTCCTTGGTCTGATGCACGATAGTCTTACTGGAGGCGAGTTAGTTTATCTAGTCGGTTAAAAGGAATTTCCTAGTTGAACTAGTTGGCGACTCCATATTTCAAACCATTTCCAGATCGAGAAGTCAGTCATAAGCCTTCGGCGAGCGGCCCCCGAACCCTGCTCCGCTTACAACATCTTGTACAAATGACTTCCGAGAATCAAAACTTTGGAAGCTACGGGGTCAGTATAAAACTGAGTGAGTTTAATATATTATAAGCAATATTACATAAAGGGTGAAAACGTTTTAAAAAACCGCTTTATATAGAAAGTATTGCTTTTCTCAAATCTTAGTTTATACACTCTTTACTCAATTCATCGTTTCATATACGTTTTAATGATCATATATATATTTGAATGATCGTATATACTTTTCATAGTATATACATCCCATAGACCATATATGTGTCATATTCGTATTTGACATCTTTTATTTCTTGTAATGGTTTGATGTTTGTCTTTCTCGTTTTGTTTCTTTAATTTTCGACGGATGTTTTAAACTTTGGATCGTATTGTCCTAATACATCCATATCGAGCTGCACTCTGACAAGTCGCTTGTAGTTTGATCCAGATGACTTGGTCCCGAGATAGTTCCACTGAGTTAACCACAACCATTTGGTACGTTCTCGGGATAGTTCCACCGAGTTTAACTCCCTAGACACAAGTCCCGAGATAATTCCACTGAGTTCAACCTTGTGTCTGTCGTAAAAAAAGATATCTTCATCTCTGATACTGCAGATTTTCTGAACTTTACTATCGATCGCCGTTGTCGTCTAATAGGACGATTTGTTTCATATCGTTGTTATCGTTCTTTATCGTTCTCGTCTCGTATTAATTCTCGATATTTTATGTTTGATTTTTTTATCATATGAGTCTCGATGAATTTTATCGAGAATAGGTGAGATATATGTCTCGGGATAGTTTTACCGAGTCCAACCTCGTATCTCTGATCTTTATTAGTGATTGTACTGTAGTACAATTTTCTTATCACTTATATTAATCATTTCGATAATACAATTTACTTCTCTCGTATATTTATCGTTTCAATACTATAAGTTTGGTTTTCTTGATCCTTTATGGACCATGACATGCACATTACAATCTAAACATACATTTACAACACACGCACATATAGGGTATTAATTTTTTTAATAGTACATATTGGAATGTACAATGTTTTCTTATTCTTGCATTATTCGATATTGAATCTCGTATATTGCTCGATATTTGATTTCATTTTATATTGCTTTACCCCTTCCTCGGTATATTAAGCATATACGTTCCTTCGTATAATTATGTTATATTTTGAATAACATAATACATCAAATAATCGTTTTCAAAGCATACATTTTAGTACAATTTCAAAGATATAATACATATAACTTTCAAATACAATCAATTATATAAATATTCATATAGCCCTTCGTATTAAAATATGAGGCTTTATGAATATCAACGAGTAATTTAAAGTGTATGCGCCACTTGCTATCCAATACTTTAAACAAGCAAAGCATTAATCTCGATCCTTAAATTCTGAGTCTCGTTGGTAGTCCCCTCGTCGGGTCTATACAATTATGATAACATCGTGAATTAGTGATAATTGTACTTACGACTTTTTATTTAAAAGCTATGTTTCTAGCCTACTTCAGCTATCAAAACGCTTATCTAAAATAGAATGGATCCCAAACTAAATTGACATTCTTATGACCGGCCCCTAAACAAATTGACATTCTTAAAGTTCAGAATGTCGTGCACAATTTTTGTTTAGGTCTCGGACTGATAATAGCACCCAAAGGTGTCAGAAATCAGCCCGGAAGTTGATTCCTTGGGTTGTTCTAAAAATTATAGGGCAATTTGCACAATAAAATGTTCTACTTCAAATGAACATTTGAGAGTCCGGATTAGGGAAAACTTAAACTTAGATAATCATAGATAACATCTTTAAGTTTCTGTACCAACAAACATAACTTAATTTAAATTTATACAACTCAAGATATTGCTCTCGCAATATGGCTGTTTTGCAGAACAATTTTTTGCCAAAACTTCAAACTAGTTTGCGTCGATTCGTATAGCAACTTATTATGCGTCGAGACTAAAATCTTAACTGATATCATATTTCTGCAGCAATATAATCCAGCCTCCATACACATCAATACCAAATTCAATTCAAGGCATAAACATTGTCCAAATTCATTTAGACATGAATTGCACACCTAGGCCGAACCTATCATGCATTTTTGCATACAACATTAAACAATCAAAAACTCATCATTAATTCAGCTATAAAACCCTTAATTCATGCTTATAATCATCACTTGAAATTTATATCTTTACTATAGCCTGAGGGCCGAATACCCTAATCAAGTTCCATGCCAAAATTCATCCAGCAATTAAGCATTACAACACAATTTCTATATTCTCTGATCATCAATAATCAAACACCACAATTTCTCTATGATTGCCGAACCATTCATCTAATTTCATCAACTAAGACTCAATCAATTTCATAAATTACCTCTCCTTAAATGACGTTCTTATGCCGAAGGTTCAATCACCACAATTTACCCTCAAATCCTTCATTATAAGCTATTTCACCTTACACAAACAATCAAACAAAATCCCCAAATTAGCTCGAAGAACCCCAAAATTTCTGATCATCAAATGACCAAAATCAACCATAGAAACCTTAAATTAGAGACCTTACCTTAATTACCTTTAAGTTTAGGGTTGATTTGCATTAAAAATCTTGAATTTTGGTGAAGAAATGATCATCTTGCCATGAAGAGAGCGATTCGGCCATTTGGGAGTTAAAATGGAGAAATGGAGCTTTTTGGCTTATGATAAAGAAATGAATGATTCATTCCCTTATAAGCTAAGTGGTTGGCTAAAAGGACACTTTGGTCAGAGTGGCTAAAAGTCCACTTTAACTTAAAAAAATTAATTTGCACTTTTATCCAAATTCTTAAATAACCGTTGTGCTTAACATTCAAAACGATCTCAGAAACTCTTTTTCCAATTAATTCTTAATTATTTTGAATTATAATAATTTTTACTTCAAATTATTATTGGCTCAAAACCAGTTTAGCTCAAAGGGCTAAATTGTTACTCTAACTCGTATTCTTAATTGATCGTCAAGCATACTTTTAAAATGATTTCGTATATTTACAAAACTTTGACGATAATTTATTAATAATATTTCACGGACCTTGGCGTGAAAATTATTAGCTCGGGCTTTCCAATTTATTTATTTTATTTTATTTCCATTCTTTTTAATTCCGCTCAAATCCAATTTATTGAATAATAATTTCTCATTTAAATTATTATTTTACGATAATTCTGATAGACCCGCTTTGGTCTAATTTTTTTTATCCCATCTCAATTCGATACTCTCGATCTTAATCTTCATGATTAAGCCTCGTGGCACTATACATAATATCTTAAAAATTTAGGTTATTATATCCTTCCCCCTTATAAAAATTTGTCCTCGAATTTTCATAATCTTCTAATACCACTTAACTAATCCTTTAACCTTTCCATATCAATCTTTTTCTTCACGCTTTCGCTGCGAACTCTTATCAATCATTCACTAATTGTTGGTTTCACAATTATATTCATATGAGTTTTCATCTAACACCATTCTTAGGTGGAAGTACCTCGATATACTTATGTCACTTCTTATGTAGACAATCTTTAACTAGCAACCTTCTTTTTTGACCATAACTAGCAACCTTCTTAATACTTGATTCATGATCATTATGAATCATTTCTCTTTCTTTGACCTTCTTTGATTAACGTTTGTTTACACGTAGGGTTCATATCCCATGATGTAACTAACTTCTATGTTTGATTTCCTCTTTCTAGAGGTACACTTGCTTTTAGCTGAAACGTGGTCGCTATCACTTTACAAACGTGTAAAGTAGCATCGTTGTCATTGTATTTGTTGGACCAAGTCCCATTTGAACCATAATTTTGAGTTTGACAATCAATTTAAAGAGCCTAATAATGTTTATTAGTGTGTAGGAACATATAGAAACCATCCCAAGTTGAATCAGAGCTTTCTAGCGAGAATCGAAAAATCGGAATTCCCACTAGTCCAGTAGGTTTTCGCGCCCAAGATGCCTCAAGCATCACAGGCGAGATCCACAGATCTCGGGCGCGATTAGTCATATCACGGGCGTGATATGCGAGACACCCAAACACCTTTGAATCTCCAAATATATCACGGGCGCTACGTATACATCACGGGCGTGATGAATATGACCGTTGAAGGTCCAACGGCTATTTCAGAGCCCTCGATCAGTTCCTTGACAAGTGGCCTTCAACCATTGGCTGAATCCCTGACCTTTGTATATCGCGGGCGCGACATAAGGGATCACGGGCGCGACGGGCAAAGATTCGGCACTATCTTGAGTTTTCTTCTAGAAGATTCAAGGGTTTGTTGTTGGGGTTATAAATACCCATTGTCTACCTCATTTATGAGGTTAGACACTCCAACAACAACAAACATACTCAAGCATTCAATTTATTCTCTCTAAATTTATTGTGCATCATTTATTGATTGCTTATTCTCTTTGTTGATTGATTAATCATTGTGATTCAATCATTAGTGTTGTAGGTTTGTGTTTAGCCTTAGAAAAGCACATTGTGAGTTTGAGATTATCTCTTAGAAATCTCTTTGTAAAGTTTGTGTTTAGCTTTAAAGCACAATTCTAATTAGTGAATTCTAAAATCTCAATCCTTGATTGAGTAGTGGAGTAGGATCCTGTTGTGATCCGAACCACTCTAAATTGCTTGTGTCAATTTCTCTTCTCTTAAACTTCTCTTAAATTTTAATTACCCACTAAACCTTATTCACCCCCCTCTAAGGTAGCTACATAGCGATTTCAGTATTTCAAATACAAGACTGCTTTTGAGAATTTACGACTCAAATCTCGATACGCTTCATTTCGCGTTACCTTACTCGTCGTTCTATACATATATGTTCTTAAATAGGCCTAACAAGGTGACCAGTCTTGTTCTATGCCTCCATGTACATAATCAATGTTAAGCTTACTTACGTTTGAAACTCATCCGTTTAAAATGACATTTCTTTTCATATCTCAAATCATGTCATAATTGTGCACCGGTGTGATGACTTCTCTCATCACAAGAGTTGCAAAGACGCTCCTCTATTCATTCTAAACATACACAATGTATACGATGCATGTCCTACTAATGAATGTAATATTGATGTAGCGATGAAATTCTATTCGTGTCAATGCAATGTCTTTATGGTTCGTGTTCGGGCACATTTATGTCTTTTCAAAACATCTCATTTCGATCAAATACTTTTCTTTTCATAAAACAAGATTTATGTAAGTTTCTTTCGACATCAGACTCTATATTACTACTTATTCTTATCATTTATCGTTTGCAAAATACAGACATCTTTTGCACATGAAAAAATGTAATTCTACTCATATGTTTCAGACGTCGTTTGAAGAGTACGTCCTAAACGTTCTTGTCTATACTAGACTAACTCAAAAGATTTGATCACTATTGAGCTTTTCACGTTCGAACTTTCATGATATTCGCTTTTACTATATGGTTCATTTGGTGGTATCTCACCAAAAACCATCGCGAGAACTATGTCTTTTAGGAAATAGTTGATTCGTGTTACCCATAGTATTCTACCTTATAGAATGTGAGCATTCCTTCATATGATAACCTTGTTGTCCACACTAAAAGCATACATCTATAATAGCTTGACATTTCCCCAAGTGACTTCTACCGTATTGCGGGCACATGGGATTTGAAAAACTGGACTCCTTCGTTCCTATTGCAAACTAATGGTTCTAGCCTTCTTGGCTGCCTTCCCTTGTCTACTTTTCTTATAGGTTTGATTATATCGCCTTTCGGGTTCTTTACTCGTTTGTCTGGACGTGTAGCGTTCATAATTCATACGTTCACTTCTTATTGAACCTTTGTCTAAATGGACTACTGCACTTTCCATTTGTCTAGCACTGTCGACGAGAGTGAACAAATTCTTTATCAGTCTGGGTTAACATTCTCACCACTATGATCCTAATCCTTTCTCTCTTATCAAGTGTGGGGCGAATCTACTTAGTCGATTAAATTCTATATCATATTCTCGAGCTGATTTATCTCCTCGAGTTTATGACATCAGCTTTTTTCGATTATCCTTAATAAAGGCAAACAGTAGAAATAGTTTCTTAAATAGGGTCACAAACTCTATTCATGTTATTTGACCCATTACTGGTCCAATTACTTGTCGAAAATCAATCTTTGCTTGGACCTTTCATTGATACCTCAAACAATTTTACCGTTTGTCTTTCGTCTGCTTGAAGTCTACGAGCACTTTGCTCCACTTTTCTTAGGAAATCTATCGCATCGCTTGATTAGTCAAACTCTTTTAGTCTTATCTTGGTATAAGCAAATATCCAATTCCTTTCCTCACGTTGATACCATCCTTGTATCAATTGTTCTATCGCTAACATACAATTTGTATATTAGTTACCTCTACGGTCAATTGATTAACATCGACTAACTTATCTTACTTAGATGACTTTATACGTTATGCTTTGGCATATCCTATACATAGCAATCTAAGCCTTGATCAGTGTTATTACAATGGGAGGTATATGTAAGACTTAATATTAAATAAGGGTTTGTTATTTATCCTATTTAGTTATCCTATCTTATCACATATAAAATAATCATGCAAAGCATATAACCAATAAGATAAACATTAAAAATATATTATTTCACTATTTTAAATCATATTTAACAATAATCACATCAATATATTATTCATGATAGTTTAAATCATATTTAATTATTATCAATTAAAGTATTAAAATAAAATACATGACAAAAACACGCCGGCTTAAAAGGATAACGGTCCTTAATGGGGTGTATCAGCGGGGTCCAAGGGGCGCGGCCCCTTGGCGGGGTCTGGGGGCAGCGCCCCAAGCGGGGTCCAAGGGGCAGCGCCCTTGGCGAGGCCCGGGGGCAGAGCCCCAGGCGATGGCTCTAATTAAAATAACCCCAAAACCCTAATTACTGCATCTTAAAAAACTGATCAGAAAAAATTTATTTAAACGGTTTCATTAATTCAGCTCATAGCAGAATTAAACACAGTTTTGTAAATTATGTTCATAACATAATTAAATACAGTTTTACTAATAGAATTAAGGCTTAACCCGTCTAGAGGCCCCTGTACTTTACACTTTTTTTTCGTAGGTCATTATACTTCATTTTTGTATTATTTGGTCCTTCTACTTACCTATTTTCGATTTTCAGGTCCTTTTTGAGTTTTTTCGAGTCCCTCTACTTACAATTTGTTTTTTCTCCAGTCCCTATACTTACAATCGTTTTTTCCTCCAGTCACACAAAAGGACTGACAAAAACTCAAAAAGGACCTGAAAAATAAAAATAGGTAAGTAGAGGGACTACATAATACAAAAATGAAATATAAGGACCTACGGAAAAAAAATGTGTAAAGTACAGGGGCCACTAGATGGGTTTGGCCTAGAATTAACAACAGTTTCATAAACAGTTAACTAATCCTATTCAACACAGAATTACTAATAGAATCAAAACAGTTTCACAAACAGTTTACTAATCCTATTCAAAACAGAATTACTAATAAAACAGTTTCACAAACAGTTTACTAATCCTATTCAAAACAGTTTTCCTAATAGAATTAAAACAGTTTCATAAACAGTGTCGACGAGCATGAACAAATTGTTTATCAGTTTTGGTCAACATTCCCACCAATGTGATCCTAATCCTTTCTCTGTTATCAAGTCTGGGGCGAATCTACTTAGTCGATTAAATTCTATATCATATTCTCGAGCTGATTTATCTCCTTGAGTTTATGACATCAACTTTTCTCGATTGTCCTTAATTCAGGGAAACGGTAGAAAGAGTTTCTTAAATAGGGTCACAAACTCTATTCATGTTATTTGACCCATTACTGGTCCAATTACTTGTCGAAAATCAATCTATGGTTAGACCTTTAATTGACACGTCAAACAATTTTACAGTTTGTCTTTCGTCCGCTTGAAGTCTACGAGCACTTTGCTCCACTTCTCTTAGAAAATCTATCGCATCGCTTGATTAGTCAAACTCTTTTGGTCTTATCTTGGTATAAGCCAATATCCAATTCCTTTCCTCACGTTGATACCATCCTTGTATCAATTGTTCTATCGCTAACATACAATTTGTATATTAGTTACCTCTACGGTCAATTGATTAACATCGATGTTGGGTCGTTGCAACACTTTTGGTGCTTGTACATACCCCGCATGGTCTATTATAGGTTCCTCTTGACCTCTGTCTCGTCCGCGGCCTCTACCTGCCGGATGGACTAGGTCATATTTGCCTTTGTTACCTCTGGCCTCTTCTCGGACCCCATTTACTTGCTTGTTATGCACAATATGTGCTCGAGTAGTTCTTTATATTTCTATACTATATATAAAGGAATCCTGATCAATTCCTCAAAACATAGCATACACCAGCCATTATAACTAAACGCCGTATGCGTAAGTTGATCCTTAGGAATATTTCATTCCGTTAGGCTTTCTATGGCTACGTTCGCTCTATAAGTCTCGCGACTATTTCAATCATCGTAGGCTTAGTAATACATCAAACACATGTAATCACGTCATATATATTCAACGCGTATCACTAACGTAGCTATAAGCATCTATGTTAACCAAATTCAAAGGAAAATCCGTGTCCCCTAGATTTTTCTTGGTTGCGTATCGTATCTTAAGTCTTGCGAGCATTCTGCTCACCATAGACTTAGCAAAACTAAGCAGCGTTTAATCATAAGGCACAAATCATATTCTAACAATCGATCACAAATATACATTTCACTTATCGCATAAACTTATCACATGCTTACATACCTGTGAGCATATCACTCTCTTGAGTGACCGCGCTGCAAAATAATACATATCTTATTCATCAATCATATAATTTCCTATCATTTCGAACCCACCACTGTTGGGTTTTTTAGGTTTATAACGCAGCGGAATTTCAAATTTTTTTCTAAAACCCAAACCAAGATCCATGTAATTCGAATAAATAGATTAAGAACAGAATTAATACTTACTTGTATGTTGAATTGAAACATCAATGTTGGAAGGAAGGAGGTGGTTCACTTTGGTGATACCTGGCCTCGAATCAGAAACGCCTCCAAAAGAATGCGTCCTCTACGAGTATCCACACGAACAGACCTTGGCTAAAACTAGTGCTTGTGTGCTAGCACTGTTGCTTCACAAGCAATTTCGAATTTTAGTGATTTAGTGAATAATGAATTTCGTACTCCTCAAACTCATTCCTTAATGTGTATTTATAGTCATACAACAACACTAGGGCTTGAGACAAATTCGCATTTCAATCTCATTGTAACTCTTACAAGTTTATGTTTATCAAAAACTTCTTTTTGATAATTATACATATATATTAATTATTATAGTTATTATCTTCAAAAATAATAAATTAAGGAAAACACTTATCCTTAAATTTTGAATTAATATATATATTTATTAATATATATATATTACGAATTATATATATATATATATATATATATATAATAATAATTAATCACTTAATCACATTGAGCTTGTACAATCCATAACTGTTTTGGGCCTGTTCTTAGTGTGCGATCCTGTAGGTTCATATAACGTTGGCAGTAGACCCGAAATCCCTATTTCAGCCCACAAGTCATAAACGGCCTCTAGCAAGACATTATGACTACCCAAGTTATATAAATATCGATTATCCGATTTAACCAATTACGATAATATTTAATCCCTTTGTCTCTCGATATCCAGATTGAATATAAGGCATAGACCTGTCATCCTTACAATATTCAATCATTAGTTTCCTGATTCTAAGTGGACTGAAAGTGATAACTCTTTATCAATTCATTTAGCATGGACATGCATTTTCTTCAGTCTATCTTCTTCAAGGGGCCCATAGATATCTTACTCAAATAAATGAGGGACAAATTCCTTCTCAGTCACTCACATTTCTCACATAGTTACTTTCATATCCAACGACAATCTATTCCATTATCATGTTAAAGATAAAGTAAGACTGTATCAAAATATGAAATAGTTATGTAGAAATCCATGATGATTTCAAGGTCAAAGGATTATACTAATAGAACTGTAATGAGAATTACTTATGACAGTGATCTATGTAGTATTCTCACAGTGGGTCATCTAGTGCCTTATTTCTCAAATAGCACCTATGATTTGACTTAATATCTCATATACATGATTAGTAAAACATAATCATCACTCAACATCATATTAGTCTCAATGTTCTATTAAGACTAGGGATAGATGGAATATAATTTTTTTATTAAAGCTAAGGGTTCTACTATCAAGTCACATACTTGATGACCTTAGAAAGAATTAACCATTCGAGTATTTTAATCATAATGTAAAATGACAAAAGCTGCCAATCAATAAATAACAAAACGATAAAGTCAATACATGGTCAAACATGATTGACCTAGTGCATATCTCTAACAATCACAATTCATAATGATATTCTTATATAATATGAGTCTCGAGAGTATACAACTCTTCACAGACTATAGATACTTGAAAGCGTATTGCTTACTCAAGTGAACGCAAACATATACTGTGCTCGCGCACACCTTTAACTCAACTCCTAATAGCACATATAAGAGAGGACATTTTTCAAAATGTTTGAAAAATAGATGAAAACAATGATACCATTTAAAAGACATGACTGGAAATTCCTATAATCAGTAGTAGTTCGTAAGTATTGATCGACACTTTCCTATACTGCAATCACAAAAGAACAATGACATAGGAACACTAAACCATTGCTCTGATACCAACTTTTTCACAACCCGATTTCACGAGCCGAGACCGGCGCTAGGGTGTGGTTGCTGCAAAACCCGTAGCAAGCCTAAAAACACTTATAAATTTTCCGCGCTTCATAAAGCGTGTTTCATATATGAAACAATATCAAAATACATGTGCCCTAGTTTGTAACATACATCTAAGTTAAAACGCGTTGTACAAATACATAGTCAAAAACATCTGGACTACTGCGCACTACTAGAATGAAAACCTTCTTTCAAATCTTGTACAAATGGCTTCCAAGAATTAAAATTTCGGAAGCTTGACTCTTCAAATTATAGCTTACTCTTCCTGTAAAATGGGAGGAGCAATGGGGTCAGTATAAAACTGAGTGAGTTCACTAAATTACAAGCAATATTACAGAAACGGTGAAAATGTTTAAGAACCGCTTTATGTAGAAAGTATTGTTTTTCTCAAATCTTACTTTATATACTCTTTACTCAATTCATCATTTCATATACGGTTTAATGATCGTATATATTTCAATGATCGTATATACTTTTCATACTATATACATCCCATAAACCATATACGTGTCATTATAATAATCCAGAAATTTAAGGGATAAAATATTATCACATGTCTAATATTTTATTAGACGGGGGTACGTAAAACAAATTTAAAGATAAATTTAATTTACAAGTGTACCTAAAATTATATTGTGGCTATACGATTTTAAATTTTAAATTTAGAAATTTAAATTTGGATATTTATATAGTTAACGGGAATAAAATAAACTTATGAATGTGGTGCAGAATAATTCATAAGTCCTGAGCGAATATTTTTGGTGCCAATATTCGAGAAATATTTTAAAAAGGTTATCGCGAAAATTTGATAAAGTTTGGAAATAGAAATTTTATTAAGCGTGGTTAATATGGACCTAATAAATCGAAAATGATTTATTAAAAATAAAATATAAGTCGCTATGTGAATAAAAATTATATTTTTATTCGTTTTATATTTTATTAGATTTTTTGATAAATTTTCACGAAATTCGGAAGTCGTTTCCGTTTGAGCTACGAACGACTAATTAAGAAGTTGATTTAAAGTGCATGATTGAGCTAGTATTAAAACGCACTTTGACCAAACTTATATATATATATATATATATATATATATATCATAAGGGTTCATTTTTAAAGCACATAAATCGTTTCTTTAATTTGAAAGAAGAAATTGAGGTGTTTTCTCTCAATTTCAAAACAAAACCTAGGGTTTTGATGTCGGTCATTCGTTTTCGACTCTAACTTCGTTTCTCTCCTAATACTCGATTAATCAAGGTATTATCACGTATTCAACGTCTATTTCGATATATTTTAAATATATATTCGATTATAAACGGTTACCGATTTGATTAATCGTTTTATACGTTCGAATTGAGTTTTCATTGTGTATATGTGTTTGTGGATGATAGAAATCAGGTTTGCAGCGTTACGGGCGTTCCGAGCACGTCGGAATGCCTTGGAAAGTGTGTTTCTAGGGGACTGGAACCCTGGCTGCACGATCGTGCAGCCACCTGCTGTGCCATGCACAGCAGGTCAGACACCAAAAGGGGGGAATTTGCGGACTTTTTCGGCGGACTTTCCGGGGGCGATTTCGAGGGGTTTTTGCCTAGTAACTCGATGTATTTCTCGACCGAATCTAAAGCATTTGAATGATTTTTTAAACTTAAAAATTAAGGTTTTTAAATGTTCAAAAAGGACTTTAAAAGAGTTAAAGTCGACGTTTAACCGGTTTAAAAGATTTAGCAATCGGTTTTGGTAAATACTTAGTTTATAAATAAGAATTGTTTTGACAATTAAGTCTATACTATAAATAGTTTTATTTAGATATTGCTATACCTAAAATGATTTCTAGAGAAAATTTTGGGCGTTTTCTCAAAATGAGAATTATTTATATGATTTTAAAAGAAAAGAGACGATAAGTGGTATGTGTTTAAATGATTATATGCTTTACCTAGAACTAGTTTTCTAAACCTACAAATTTATATAGAAAACATATGTTGATGTTTTATCTTGTTTGCTTTATGTGTTTAGTCCGACCAGTTATCTAGTAGTCAGACCACAACCACAAGGAGTATGACACACATACCTCAGGATTAAGTATCAGAAATAGCGGTGTTGTGAGTTTTATTTGTTTACTTTTTGGATATTAGTATTCAATTGTTTTAAATCCAGAAATCACATTAAGTATATGACTTAGCCAAGGAAGATCCACTGAGACGAGCTATCTATTGAGAAACAATAGGACTGAGGTGATCACCGGTGTTAATGAACTAGAGTGAGAGGTAAATGTCATGAGCATATTCGTATTAAGGTTAGATTAGGTAGCCAAATGCTTGTAAAGCGACTTATACCTAACAGGTAGTCCTGAGGCGGCAATAATTCAATTTACGGCCCAACAACCCTATACAGAGTTAAGATGGCTGTGACGTATAAGTGTACAGTTCATCCTGTATTAAACAATATTTGAGCATATGCATTGTAGTTAATATAATTAAGATAACATTAGAATGTGATGATAGGATTAGCGTTTCATTCGGATCGACGAATTGGTAATATTTTTATATACTGATATTTTACCTATATGCGATTTTGGTATTTCATTGTAAACCTGTTTACTCACTCATAAATATTTATATTTTGACTCTGTTGTTTTATATTTTCAGGTGATTAGCTTCGGGTCTGGTCGAGCTTCCACCCTTCTGTTTAGGGAAGCTCCTCTTATGGCATGTACATATAACTTTGTACTCTTAACTGCTACAATAGTGTGTTATAGGAGTGTTATGCCAGTAGCCATGTCAGTGTTCCTCTATTTATATACTCTGATATAAACCTGCCTTTGTTTATACCTTTGGGTGGCTACATACTTGGCATTTAGTATCTAGTTTCTGTCCCTTTACGTATAGGCCAGGCTTTATGTTTTTGGTTTGCAAAAACACTGTGTATAGGTTTGTTGGCCTTATGTATCAATTCTGCTGTGTGATTACTTAATATATTTAATATAACGCTTTTGAAATGAAAGGTGTTTGAGATATTTTATTAAACATATTATTCAGGTTGTGGGGTTTGAAACAGGACTGTTTTTGAGATAAGGCATAAGAGCTAAGTCCGTGGTTTTCAGTATTACCACACATGTTTTCAGAAAGAAGCATGGGTTAAAATAACAGAGTTATTTACCCAGTAATTTTGAAAACGTATTTTACTTATTTGAATATTTCAGAATTGTCTTTTCGTTAAATGAAAAAATGTTTTATGATATTTTCTAAGAGCGGATCATATATGAGATATGATCTGTTATTATATTTGCGAAAAAATAAAATTATAGAGGTTTTTAGGCATGCTACGGGTTTCGGAACAACCATTCCCATTCCCTTAGTGCCGGTCTTGGCTCGAGTTTTGGGTTGGAAATCAGGTCGTGACAAAGGTGGTATCAGAGCAATGTTCTAGGACTTGAATGTTCGAAGTATTGTTGTTGATATGTGATAAGTAAGTTGTATTAGATGTCATAAGGATTCCTAGTAATCTATTGTAGTAACATAGGATTCGAGTCATGTCTCGATCAGTTGTTAGTTATTGAATACATTCAGTTATAGGTAGCAACTATACATATGTGTAGTATGTATTAATGTTTTGATCAAGAGCATGTGAGGTGTTCTTGTGTTCAAGACATGTTACAACTGATGGAACATATGAGATATTCCAATGTTGGAAACACGTTACAATCATGGAGCGGAATGGTCAGAACGTATGACCAGTATTCGAGGAGTATGGTTCTGTTCGCATACAGAACAAAGCAGAGATTTCCTCTGAATTGTTATTCGAGAAAATTGTCAGATTTTCTCTGAGTTGCATGTGATTGTTATGTGTTACGTTTACATGAGTTCACATTTGATAGACGTTATATGAAAATATGGTCTTTATAACTGTAATATACGGTACTTACGTTGAGATTTCATGTATTTCATCATGTTTTGGCCTAGTCGAGCTTAGCCGCATGTTGTACCAGATTTGCCTGCTCTACCTGATCCATCTGTTCCAGTAGAGGCTGGTGACTCAACTTCAGCATGTGAGATGGATATATGGGAAGATGCAATCAGGGTAGAGGAACTGGAAAGAATATTAAGAGAGGATATGCACAGTACTTGCGACAGCTATGGTTCAGTATCTGAGTCTACTGCTACATCAACTTATAAAGGGTTTAAGTTAAAGGAATTTCTAGAAGAGATGGACCACTTGAGAAGGGTTCAGCAACAGATACGACACTCACCAGGTCAGTGATGGGAATATGTGAGTGAGTATGAGATGCAAGAGAATTAGAGTTTGGATAGGTTAAGAAACTACATGGACATGTACACGAGGGAGGATCTAACTGTTGAAGCTTATACCATTGAGTATATGCACATTTTTGAGGAGGTTCTAGAGCTTGTGCGAGATGCAGAAGAAGTTGTTAGTAAGTATGTTAAAGGTTTGGAGCCAGAGTTCGAGAAACTGGCGGCAATAAAATCTGACTCTGTATAATACTTGGCTGGACGTGCTAAGCAGATAGCGCACAGCCGTACTACTACACCAAACCAGAGGAGTCCACCATTACTTTCCCTAAAGTAGGGTGTTCAGGACCATCTAGACAGTATAACGCTTACTTTGTGCCGCGTGGAGGAAAAGACAAGGGAAAGGTGAAGTTTCGTGGTAGACGTTGAAAAGGTCCGATGATTAGAGAGACAATACAGCCTCGACAGTCATTGTCGGGTATTATTTAGTTATGTGTCGTGTGTTTAAGTTAGTATGTTTATGTGTTTTCAATATTCGCGTTAGAATTGAAAAACATAAAGTACAGATATGAAATATATCCTTGAATAAGAAACACTTATACAAATAAACAGTAGTATAAAAAGGTAAACGAAATGTGAAAGGATATGTTGGGGATGTTAAAAGCGTACATCCATTAACGGAAATCAATAACTATTGATAATCAGCCAAATAATAATGTGAAGAATTAATAATCCTAATGTGAGAATAAAGAATTAGGATTAAGAAACTTGAAATGTTACAGAGAAGTAGTTTGAAAGAAGCTTGCAAAATGACTATTACATTTTTGTTTTAAAAAGTATTATTATGCTCAGATGCATCATGAATGCATATTACCACAATCACTATAGAAAAAGGTATACCTGAATTTCATATACTTACACCAAAATGATTTTTATTAGGACATGCATCATGTATATTTGTATATCAAAGAGAAAATGGATTATATAGAAACTCTTTGGGGATGAAAGATCTCATCACCCTGAGCCACAATTGTATAAAAGTTTTGAAGTTAAGATTCATAGTTTTGAAGAGGTAAATTAAAAGAAAAATCTAGCTGGTATATGTGGGTGTATATTTATATTTAAGCACATATGTCTGAAATGATTTGTTTGTGAAACCATTTGTTATAAAACAAAATTGTTGTGAAATAAATTGCTGAGAAACAATTTGTTTTACAGAACAAACTGTATTTTTTTTAAAAATGTAACCGTACTTGAATGAAAACTCTGTAATAATGTCAAGACATGATAAGAGATAGTGGAGTTCGTATGTCGTGATTTTTATTGTTCATAACAAATAATAAGGATCCAGGTTCTAATGTTTCATTCCGAAATATCAGGAGTTAATAAAGTTAGAGAAGAGTGGGAGGTGAGAATTTTCATTCTTACTCAGAGATAGACTGATATGTAAGTCTAGTGATGAACGTTTATGGTAAATAAAATTTCAAGAGTAAACAATAAAAGATTAGCGCGATTACGATAAGAGAGTAAGATCTAATTAAACACAACTCGGTTAGTTTGACTTCAAGTAACTATTTGTGAACAAAGTCACACGTATGTGTTTAATTAAAAAAGGGATTGGAGGTCAGTCTTACAGACATCAAAGATGTCAGCAATGGACACATCTCTCGAATCCATACGAGTGATTAGTTAAAAAAGTCATAAGTCTGAGAAGAGTAAATCTCAGCACTCAATCATTAATCAGCAATGAAACAATTAAAAGAAAGATGATGAGAAGGAACATAAGAGATCTCAGAACTAAGTAGGTACACTATTAGTTCTGATTTGAATAAAGAGGGTCGTTGAATATGTTAACGACTGACAGACTTTGTGAAGTCATATCAAATAAGGTATTCATTAAAAAATAATTATTAAACTAATTAATGAATAAAAAATATGCATAAACAGTATAATAAACCTTGAACCAACGCTTTATGAAGATGTTTATGAAGGAATCAAGGATAAAAATGGTGTATTGTTGTTGTGAGTTTCATATGTTGTTTGGAAACTAATAGGGTGGAGTATAACCCTAACAACTTTTGACTAAACTGATGGATTGATTAAATTTTGGGAAAATGATTTTCTTAAGAAAGTTATCTATGTTTTAACTATTGTGATCATTGAGCAGAGAGTTAGATAATTATAACACCCACATTTAAATTGAATATAGTCATGTTCATACATTCCATGCATTTCGATGGTCAAGAGTAAGCGTCGTTCATTAGCATTTACGTGAGCATTTAAACTTATGATTGATATTAAATTAAATGAATTGATGAGAATTTAATTAATACAATAACTATTCTAAATGATTAAGAGAATGTATAATGATAAACAAATATAATCAAGCTAAATTGGAACGAAAGTACACCGGTAAACTAGGTTGATTTGAGTGGTTCGAAATGAAAGTAACTTTGAGGCTAAAATTGAACATATAAAATATTTTAAGTATTATATGAGATATTAGTATTGATTAATGATTTCATAAAATCAATCTTATTATAGCATGGATAAGCCCTAGCTAAATGGTAAAAACCACCTCTTAACAATTTCTTCTTCACTTATCTAAAATGAAAAGAGAGAAGAGAGAAAGAAACCATGAAAACCGAACCCTAGCTCCAGCCATAACATCAAGTACATCTTTAATTAAAGTTTCGATCAAGAAAATGAGATATTTGGTAAGTAATTTAAGTGTTTTGGTTGATTAGGTTAGAGTTCATCATCTTTTTGAAAGAAATCTTCATATATCTAAAACTTTTATCTCTGTTGTTTATATCATAAACTGCGTTATATAACTCCAAATTGATTGATTCTTGATTCTATGGAAACTATATCCAGTCTACTACAATTTTTATTATTTGTGTTTCGTCATTTGAAGTTTTTAGAATAGCCTAATACTCCACACTATTTTGTTGCTCTGTCTGCCTATACAGCCTGATAGGGTGTCACAAAAACTTACATAACTAATTGTATAGAGATCTAATTGAGTTGTTTCTTTTTGATATGTTTATATAGAATCATATACCTATAACTCCACCCAAGGGTTTTGTAGTTTTGACAAAAGACTAATTCTGTCATTTCGATGGTGAATAAGGTAGGAACATTTAGTTGTACAATCTGTTTAGACAGTTTAACCTAGTTGTATTGTAATGTGCATAATTTGCTTTATACTAATCCAATTGTGCTTCCAATTGGAAATGAAACTAGACTCAAATGTTCAAGACTCATATCATTATTTTGCATAAATGATGTTTGTGTTAGGATTTATACCTATTTGAAGTTGGTACATGAAATTTGCATAGTAAAGAGGATTGTTATTACTAGTTTGCTTATTTATGAAAATTATCAAAATAGTTATTCCTTGTGAATAAATTGATATTGTATATGTGAATAGGTACTTATAGACCAGAAGGTAATACGACGGACAAGCCTGGAACTTCACGGGTTTGACACTTGGTGAATTGAGTAAGTGAATAGATAGTGTTATACTTGGTATATACGTTTGTTTGCAATTGCAAGTGTGTGTTGATTTGAGACGTAAATGCGCTTGTAAATCATGGTTAAATTGTTGGTGTGAGTCATGTTTTGGTTATGAGAATCGTGTAATGCTTATGTTTGGATATTCAATGAGAATTAATATAGTAGTTGGTTGCCAAAAATGGCAATTCGGGCCAACGACGTGTTATTGGTTGCCTAAAGGGCGATTCGGGTCAATAACGTATGTTGGTTTCCTATATGGCGATTTGGCCCAACATGTGAATTATGCGCATGATTGAATATCCTTTCGTAAGGTTGATGTTGATTGGGAATGTGTGAATATGTTTGGTTTGAATTGAACATTGGACTGATATGTTTGCTATGGTTATTGCTTATGTTGAATGGATAATTGCTTGAGTTATGTTTTAGTTACTTGGAATGCTTATGAATGTGCATATTTAGTATGCATATATCTATTTGCTTTTTGAGTTGCAAGCTCACCCCTCTGCGTTTTTTTTCCAGGATATAAAGAGTTGCATTGAGTAGAAATTTGCATATGATAGAGGTTTCAGGTGGGCCAATGGAGAGTTCATTGCACGTGCATATTTTGAAGTGTTTATGTAAATAAGTTAGATAAATGAAACGTTTGTACTAAGAGTTAGTGTTTTATGTGAGATAGTATGAATGTATATGGATATGCTTTTAGCTAACACTTTTGTGTCGTAACATGACATGTATGAAATGTATTATGTTGTCTTTGCTATAACTTTATGAGTAAATAATATTTGAATTAAGAGGGTGTAAAATTAAGTGGTATCAGAGCGGGGATTAGATTCCCTAGGGCGTAGAGTTGTGATGCATACTAGCATAACATGCATAACATGATATATATCTAATTGATGTAGTACATCTTCTATAGGATGGATGAGCATGGAGATGATTTCATTGGCCTATAAATGTTTGTCGAGTTTGTGCATGGTCCTAGAAATGCATCTTTTAATGAACATGAATAGTTTGAAGATAATGCTCCATCGCAAGATCAAAATTTCTTGCTGCGACAGTTTTCTAAAATTTTGCAAAGCATTGCACCACCTTTGCAACATCGAGCACAAGAACCAAAAATTGACAAAAACTATGAAAGAGTTAGGAAACAAGGGGAAAAACCATTTGGAGGTACTACAGATCCTGTAGAAGCTGAAGAATGGTTGAGAAATACTGAAAGGGTTTTAGACAAAATTGAATGCACTCCTGAGCAAAAGCTAAAATATGCTATGTCGTTGTTTGAGAAGGATGCTTTGGAATGGTGGGAAACAGTTCCAGGAAGCGGGAATAGGCCATTGAATTTAACCTGTGATGATTTCCTCAGAGAATTTGGTGAGAGGTACATGCCACCTGTGTATCGTGATAAAAAGAAAATTGAATTCATGGAACTGAAGCAGAATGAGTTATCAGTGGCTGATTATGAACTTCAATTTGTAAGATTATCAAAGTATGCACCTGAGGAGATAACTACTGAAGAAAGAAAAAGAAGTAAATTTGAAAGGGGTTAGAACCTTGATATTCGAGGGCTGAAGAAATACTAGTTGAAAGGGGAGAGGTAAAGTCTTAAAAGAAGAAAATGATTGGGACTTTTAATGCTTCTTCAAGACATGGTAGTTCCTTTTGTTTTAGAGGTTCAAGTTCACACACTAGTGGTTATAGAGGAAAGGGAAGAGGTCAGTCGAGTAGGCAATCCTCAATGTCATCTTGCAGAGGTGGATATACATCCACTGGGTATTGTAATACCCCGAATATTTTTAGGTAATTAAATCGTGCCACGTGTGGTAAATTCCGATAGATTAAATTAAGACGGATTTAATTTAATAATATTGGGAAATTCGAATAATTTTCGTAAGGAATTTAAGGAAAATCTTGGAAAATTAATATAAAATAAAATATAAATCACGCGTTAATAATTATTTTGCCAAAGTCCGGGAAATATTTCATAGTATTGATGGTAAAAGTTTCGAGTCGATCGGAGATCGTTTAAAATTTGGACGCGGAAGCGCTTTGGACTAAATTGCAACTTTTGAAAGTTTCAAGGACCAAAGTGAAAATTAACCATTATATATAATGATTCCTTCAAATGAAGGATCCAGAAGCCAAAATCAACATTTCCTTCATTCTATCATCAGTGACATCGCTTTCTTCGTTCAATCTCCGTTTCTCGTCCGTTTTCAACGTTTCTTAGCTCGATTTGATCGTATTTCAACGGGTAATCACGGTAAGCATGTCGTTTTGCCGTTTATTTGGATGAATTTGATGCAATATCGATTTGAAGTTAGGGTTTCGAGCTATTTTAATCGTTTTAACAATTTTGGATTCGATTTTAACGTTTCGAGTTTAGATTTCGTGTTATCAATATGTTTGAGCATTGTTTGAGTGTTGGGTATGCGAAATTAGGTTGAAAGCATGTCGGGATCACGCCGGGGTGAAGACCAGTGGCTGTGCGCCGCACAACCCTACCTTGCGCGCGCACAGCTAGACTGTGCAGGGCGCAGTCTGCAAGAACTATGCGGGCGCACAGGCAGACGCGCGCAGGCACAGTAAATCGGATCGTCGTTTTGTTTACGGAATTCGTCTGTATTCGTGTATCAAGATTGAAATCGATTAGTTATCGATTAATTTGAGCTGTTTGACCTAACGAGGTTAGATGAGAATTGATTCGGAAAAACGTTGCAAACCGAAACGAGTTAGAAACCGTTTATCGAGATAGAACACGTGAGAAGCGTGATAGTCAATAAGTTTAGCGTATCGTGTCTCGAGTCTAGAGTCGATCCTAGAATAGGATTCTAATGTGAGTCTTATGATTTGAAATCGTTTTAGATCTGGCGAGGCAGTCATCAACTGGACCAAGAGCTCGGGAAGTTTGACGGTTTCAGAGCACCATAGTATTTTGGGATAGAGTTTTCTGTGAGTTTATATATATTTACTTTTAAAGTATTTACACAAGCAAATGATTTATATTGCTTTATGGCTGAATTGAATGTTTTCAAATGCAATATTTTACATGAAATATATACATGTTTAGTTTGAAACTAGTATTTATCCGATGGAACGTGCTTTCCTATTAGGCGGTAATAGGACTGTGTGATCACCAATTTCGATTAATCACAGCTGTGGATATGATTATGAATACGAATACGAAAGTTGGATATGTGAAAAATCGATATGAGGTTGAACTCGGTTGAATTATCTCGGGATCCGTATCTAGTGGGTTGAACTCGGTCGAATTATCTCGGGACCCACAACTTGGGATTAAGAGACTGACAGCGGTTGAACTCGGTGCAATTATCCCGGGACCGGTCCAAAGGATTAAATGATTATATGATTATGTTTGGCATGTTCAAGGATTAGGGTTTCAATCGGATCTTTAACTCGGATATACGTGATTGAAATATTATTGCATTGTTTTATGTTTTAAATGAATGCTTATTAGTAAATAGTATGAACTCACTAAGTATATTCCCGTATACTGACCCCTCACAGTTTTCCCTCTCAGGTGAAAAAGAACTTCGAAGTGACATACTTCTATCTTTGTGCCAGAAGTCTGATATTTTTGAAAGTATGTAAAGAAACAATACTTTACTTCTAGAGTTGCAGTGGATAGGTGTTTGTGTTTTAGTTGTATCAAACGGTTTCTGTACATATCACTCTGATGTTTTAAAAATTATGTTTATATGATGCTTGCTGTGTTATTATCGTTAGTTGTTGCCAGAAGGTGATGTATGTCGTGGCATGTTTTTAGCATGACACATGTTTATGTCTGTCATGCATGATGTATGTTATTTGCGAAAAATTATTTTACATTTTTAGGCTTGCTACGGGTTTCAGAGCTACCACTCCCATTCCCTAGCGTCAGTCTCGGCCTATGAGATTTAGGTCGTGACAAAGTTGGTATCAAAGCATGGTCCAGTTACCATTGCTTATATCAATTATGTGTTTAGATCAGAATTCTAGAGTTCTACTGCATCACATAGGATTCGAGTCATGTCTTTGTTAAGTATTCATTTGATTTTCAAACTTTCAGCCTTTCCTTTAGGATTTGAGTCTGTATAGGTATTTGCTTGTTCATATCTGATGAGACGCACGTTATATACTATCACAATTTTGTCGATATGCATTTATATGCTATGTTACGTTGCTCGTCTTGGTCAGGATGTCTGACTAATGACAAGAAGAAGAACGAGCTGCCGCTGCAGCACGAAATGTTGTAGAAGGAGCACATGATGTACTCCTTGAAGCTCAAGACGAGTCTTCTGTTCACGGAGGAGGTGGAGGCCAAAAGGCCCATGCTCAGGCACCCCAGGTGCAAGCTCAAGCTCAACAACCTGACGTTCTAGGCTTTGACCTGAATCAGTTTTTTATGGGAGTTGCGGCTATGCAAGCTAATCAGACTGAGGTGCAGAATATGCATCGTGAACAACTACAACAGCAACATCAACACAATGTTGCTTATACCGATCGAGATATTGTTTTGGCTTACATGCGTCTTAAGCCAACTAAGTTTAGCGGCTCTAATGATGCTCTGGACTTCCTGGAGGAAGTAGAACGTAACGCTCGGCGTTTCCAAGCTAACGAGAGGCGGACCATCATTATGGTTGAAATGCCAATGCGAGGACCTGCAAAAGATTGGTTTCAACGCCATATCCAGCCGACGATGGACACTATGACCTGGGCTGAATTTGTGAATCGTTATAGGGAGTATTTCCTACCGTTTGCAGTAACGGAGAGCTATCGCGGTAAATGGCTAACCTTGAGTAGAGGCAATCGATCCGTGCAAGAATATGTGACTGAGTTTACGAGAACTAGTAGATTTGTGCCTGATCTGACTACATACCCGATAAGGGTGAATTCAAGGTTTGTAGAAGGTTTAGGACTCAAATTTGTGAGTCTGACATCTGATATCAGAAGGACTCTGATGCAGCCGATCGACAACGCTAGGCAAATGGAAGTTTTATTGATTCGATTTGGGAGGATTCCTGATCCTTTTAATATTGCGCCCATGAGGAGTGATACCTTTCGCAGTGTATAGAGTGTACCTTCCCAGTCATACATTGGGAATTACTCTCGACCAACACAGCATCAGCGAGAACAAAAAAGGGCCAAACACGGATCCCGAGTTAGTGCGTCCAGCATAGGGTTTGGTGCCAGATCTATGAGTGGCATGGGAGACATAGCTCCTATTTGTTAGACTTGCAACAAGAGGCACTATGGAGTGTGCCGCAGTGTCTCTGGAATGTTTTTCAACTGCGGCCAGCAGGGTCATTTTGCAAGGGATTGTCCGAGGCAGATGCCTCAAGGCTCCATGACTAGAGTAGTACAACCCTCTTACAATCAACAAAGAACTGCACACCCGGCAGCATCGGGATATGATCAGACGGGAAGCACATTCACTAGCTAGAGAGGCCATGGTTATGAGAATCGAGGAGGAAGAAATGGTGGAGGTCGTGGTACTGGTCAGACTTCACTGGCTGGCGGAAGTCAGGCCAGAGGTTTTGCACTGAAGCCTCAAGAGGCTCAGGCTTCTAATGCTGTTGTGCAAGGTACCTTTTCTATCGCTTCTCAAGATGCATTAGTTTTTTTGATCCGGGTGTTATGCATTCATTTGTCTCACCTAGCTTCGCTAGTAAGTTAGGAGTGCAACCAGCATACCATAAGAACCCCTTATCAGTAGCTACCCAATTGGAGACTGTGGAGGTTAGTATCATTTACCCCTCTTCTCCTGTGAGAGTTCAAGGACGCGATTTGTTGGTGGACTTGATTTTACTCGAAGTATTAGTCTTTGACGTCATACTAGGAATGGATTGGCTAGCTCAACATTACGCAAACGTGGATTACCAGAAGAAAACAGTAACATTTAGTGCGCCAGGAGTCGAACCAGTTTCAGTTCAGTGTGATCAGATAGAATCTCCTGCGAGCATCGTTTCTGCTCTTAAAGCTTCTCAAATGTTGAGAAAAGGGTGTCATGGATTTCTAGCCATAGTTCGTGATGTGGAGAAGAAATCTGTGGAATTAAGCGATGCACTAGTTGTATCGGAATACCCAGATGTTTTCCCAGAGAAATTACCCCCAGATCGTGAGATATAATTTTGTATAGAATTGGCTTCAGGTACGAAGCCGCTATCGATACCTCCTTATAGTATGGCTTCTGCAGAGCTCAAAGAACTGAAAAATCAACTAGAAGAATTGCTTGAGCATGGCTTTATCAAACCAAGTGTGTCCCCATGGGGTGCACCAGTGCTGTTCGTAAGAAAGAAAGACGGATTGCTTCGACTCTTCATTGAATATCGACAATTGAACAAGGTGACGATTAAGAACAAGTATCCATTACGTAGAATAGACAATTTATTTGACCAATTACAAGGAGCGAAGTACTTCTCCAAGAATGACTTGAGGTCAGGCTATCACCAGTTGAAGATTCGAGATGACGACATATCAAAGACTGTTTTTCGAACTCGATATGGTCACTATGAGTTTCTCGTTATGTCATTTGGACTAACCAACGCACCAGCGGCTTTAATGGACTTGATGAATAGAGTATCCAAGCCATACTTGGATCAGTTCGTGATCGTATTCATTGACGATAGTTTAATTTATTCACGTATGGAAGAGGAGCCTGCACATCATTTGCGGATAGTACTACAAACGTTGAGAGAGCATCAGCTTTACGCTAAGTTCTCTAAGTGTGAATTCTGGCTAACGGAAGTGGCTTTCTTAGGTCATGTAGTATCTCAAAGCGGTATTAAGGTCGACCCAAAGAAGATCGAAGACGTGATGGAATGGAAACGACCTGACTCGGTTACCGAAGTTCGAAATTTCCTCGGTATAGCTGGATATTACAAGTGAGTTGTGCAAGACTTTTCAAAGATCGTTGTACCTTTGACAAAGTTAACTCAGAAGAACGTTAGGTTTAACTGGACGGACCAATGTGAAGTCAGTTTTCTTAAACTGAAAGAATGTCTGACAACGGCACCAATTCTAGCACTGCCAGAAGGAACGGAGGGGTTCACAGTCTACTGCGATGCATCAAGAATTGGGCTAGGATGTGTTCTTATGCAGCACAGTCGAGTGATAGCGTATGCTTTGCGACAACTCAAGAAGCACGAAATGAACTATACGACTCATGATATAGAATTAGCAGCGGTAATTTTCGCACTGAAGATCCGGAGACATTATTTGTACGTCGCGACGTGTGAAATATTTACAGATCAGAAGAGTTTAAAGTACATCTTCGATCAACGAGAGCTGAACCTCAAATAGAGGAGGTGGATGGAGTTATTAAAAGACTACGACTGCACAATACAGTACCATCCAGGAAAGGCCAACGTAGTTGCAGATGCGTTAAGCAGGAAATCGGCAGGAAGTCGCGCGCACATTACGCTAATATGGCAGAGGCCGATAATTAAAGAGATTCATTCGCTGTTTAGCCAAGGGATCAAGTTCGAGGTTTCAACCCTCGGGAACTTGATGGCTCAGCTAAGCATTCAATCGACGTTGATAGACTGAATCAAAGAGTTGCAAATAGACGATCCTCACTTAAAGCGTTTAACTTAAGAAGTTCAACAAGTAAGGCATCAAGATTTCAGTATCATCAACGGGATGTTGAGATATGGCAATCGATTGTGCGTACCAGATGTGGAAAACTTAAGACAACAAATCATGGAAGAGACTCATGGCGTTCGTCCTGGTTCCACGAAGATGTACCATGACATCAAGGGAACATATTGGTGGAGCGGAATGAAGAAGGATATTGCGGAGTTCGTGATGAAATGTCCAATTTGTCAGCAAGTCAAATTGGAACATCAGCGACCATATGGATTTCTTCAGCCGTTACCCATTCCGGAGTGGAAATGGGAGCAAATCACGATGGATTTTTAATAGTTGGATTGCCCAAGACGCAGAAAGGATTTGATTCCATTTGGATAATCGTAGATCGTTTGACAAAGTTAGCGCACTTTATACCTATTAAGACAAGTCACTCAGCGGAAACGTTAGCGCAGATATACATCAACAAGATCGTGAGCCTACATGGACTTCCAGTGTCAATCATATCAGATAGAGGTTCCGTATTTACCTCTAAATTCTGGAAACGTTTACAAGAAGCGTTAAGGACGCGGTTAAACTTCAGCAATGCTTTTCATCCTCAGACGGACGGTCAGTCTGAAAGAACGATTCAGACTTTGGAAGACATGCTTCGTCTATGCGTATTAGATTTCGAAGGTAGTTGAGATGCCTATCTACCTTTAGTCGAATTTTCTTACAATAACAGTTATCACTCGAGCATAGAGATGGCTCCATACAAAGCATTATATGAGCGAAAGTTTCGATCCCCTATCTGTTGGGATGTGGTCGGAGAAAGAAAGCTGACAGGAGCGGAAATAATTTAGACTACTTCTGAGAAAGTACCATTGATCAAGCAACGTCTGAATACAGCCTTTAATCGACAGAAGAGCTACGTGGATCCCAAGAGAAAAGATGTGGAGTTTCAGATCAGAGACTACGTTTTTCTCAAGGTAGCACCGATGAAAGGAGTAGTTTGTTTCGAAAAGAAGGGCAAGTTGGCTCCGAGATATGTCGGACCTTATCAGATCATAAAGCGCATAGGCTCAGTTGCCTATAAGCTGGACCTACCTCCAGACATGTCGCAAGTTCATCCTGTCTTTCATATATTTCCTTGCTTCGGAAATATGTATTCGATCCCTCTTGGATGATTCAACTGCAAGCAGTGGATATAAGCGAAGAACTAACATATGAAGAGCAACCGATTCAGATCGTTGATACGCAAATACGATAATTGCGGACAAAGAAGATTTCGATGGTGAAAGTTCTGTGGAGAAGTCAGTCTATAGAAGAATGCACATGGGAGAAAAAGGAGGACATGAGACAGAAATATCCATATTTATTTACCCAAGGTACGTGGCTTAAGTTTAAATTCGAGGACGAATTTATTTTATGGGGGGGTGAATGTAATACCCCAAATATTTTATGTAATTAAATCGTGTCACGTGTCATAAATTCCGATAGATTAAATTAAGAAGGATTTAATTTAATAATATTGGGAATTTCGAAGAATTTCCATAAGTCGGAATTTTAGGAATTTAAGGAAAAGCTTGGAAAATTAACATAAAATAAAATTTAAATCCCGCATAAATAATTATTTCGCCAAGGTCCGCGATATATTTCATAGTATTTATGGTAAAAGTTTCGAGTCGATCGGAGATCGTTTAAAATTTGGACGCGGAAGCGTTTTGGACTAAATTGCAACTTTTCAAAGTTTCAAGGACCAAAGTGCAAATTAACCATTATATATAATGATTCCTTCAAATGAAGGATCCACAGTTACAATCCCCGTTTAGCGTCTGTTTTCAACGTTTCTTAGCTCGGTTTGATCGTATTTCAACGCGTAATCACGGTAAGCATGTCGTTTTGCCATTTATTTGGATGAATTTGATGTAATATCAATTTGAAGTTAGGGTTTTGAGCGGTTTTAATTGTTTTAACAATTTTGGATTCGATTTTGATGTTTTGAGTTTAGATTTCGTGTTATCGAAAGCACGTCGGGATCGCGTCGGGGTGAAGACACGTGGCTGTGCGCCGCACAACCCTACTGTGCGCGCGCACAGCTAGACTGTGCGGGCACACAGTCCCCTGTGCAACCGCACAGGCAGACGCGCGCACGCAAAGTGAATCAAATCGTCTCTTTGTTTACGGAATTCGTCCGTATTCATGTATCGAGATTGAAATCGAGTAGTTATCGATTAATTTGAGTTGTTTGACCTAACGAGGTTATATGATAATTGATTTGGAAAAATGTTGCGAACCGAAACGAGTTAGAAACCGTTTATCGAGATAGAGCACATGAGAAGCACGATAGTCAATAAGTTTAGCGTATCGTGTCCCAAGTCTAATGTGACTCTTTTCATTTTAAATCGTTTTAGATCCGGCGAGGCAATCAACAGCTAGACCAGGAGCTCGGGAAGCTTGACGGTTTCTGAGTACCATAGTATTTTCGGATAGCGTTTTATGTGAGTTTATATATATTTACTTTTAAAGTATTTACACAAGCAAATGATTTATATTGCTTTACGGTTGAATTGAATGTTTTCAAATGCAATGTTTTACATGAAATATAGACATGTTTGGTTTGAAACCAGTATTGATCCGATGGAACGTGCTTTCCTATTAGGCGGTAATAGGATTGTGTGATCACCAATTTCAATTAATCACAGCTGTGGATATGATTATGAATACGAATATGAAAGTTGGATATGTGAAAAATCGATACGAGGTTGAACTCGGTTGAATTATCTCGGGACCCGTATCTAGTGGGTTGAACTCTGTCAATTATCTCGGGACCCACAACTTGGGATTAAGAGACCGGCAGCGGTTGAACTCGGTGCAATCATCCCGGGATCGGGCCAAACGATTAAATGATAATATGATTATGTTTGGCATATTTGAGGATTAGGGTTTTAATAAGATCTTTTACTCGGATATACGTGATTGAAATATTATTGCATTAATTTATGTTTTAAATGAATGCTTATTAGTAAATAGTATGAACTCACTCAGTATATTCCCGTATATTGACCCCTCACAGTTTTCTCTCTCAGGTGAAAAAGAACTTTGAAGTGACATACTTCTATCTTTGTGCTAGAAGTCTAATATTTTTGAAAGTATGTAAAGAAACAGTACTTTACTTCTAGAGCTGCAGTAGATAGGTGTTTGTGTTTTAGTTGTATCAAACGGTTTCAGTAAATATCACTCTGATGTTTTAAAAATTATGTTTATATGATGCTTGCTGCGTTATTATCGTTATTTGTTGCTAGAAGATGATGTATACCCTGGCATGTTTTTAGAATGTCACGTGTTTATGTCTGGCATGCATGACGTATGTTATTTGCAAAAAATTATTTTATGTTTTTAGGCTTGCTACGAGTTTTGGAGCTACCAATCCCATTCCCTAGCGCCGATCTCGGCCCATGAGATTTGGGTTTTGACAATAATAGACACCAACAAGGTCCGTTAGTGTAGGATCCAGTCCAGTGTGTGCAACCCTATTGTGTGTTATAATTGTCATCAACTTGGACATATTTTTAGAGGTTGTCCACTCAGGAGAGGTTTCCTTGAAGAATCTCAAGCTATGAGTCAGACTAGTGTGGGTGAAAATATACACCAAGTGGGTGTTGGCCGGGGAAGAGGGAGAGGTAATAGAGGAGGAGGAACATCTTTAGCTATACAGTCTGGATATACAGGCCAACCTCATACCTAACCCAGAGTATTTGCAGTCACTAGGCAAGATGCACCTACTGCACCTGATGTGATTACTGGTATATTTTCTATCTGTAATTGTGATGCAGATGTGTTAATTGATTCTGGATCTACATGTTCATTCATATGTGTGCATGGCATATTAGAACCATTGGGATATGATATATATGTTTCTATGCCTGCTGGGGTTGTTATTATTGTAAATATTATGATAAATCTTGTCCTATGGTTGTGGATGGTATGTCTTTACAAGCTGATTTGGTGGTTATCCATTTGAGAGAGTTTGATGTTATATTGGGTATGGATTGGTTGTCAAAACATCATGCCATTGTTGATTGCCAAACTAAAGAAGTAATTATGGAAATTTAAGGGCAAATGAAAACAATGATTTTTGGGGAAAG
This sequence comes from Mercurialis annua, assembly GCF_937616625.2. Lineage (NCBI taxonomy): Eukaryota > Viridiplantae > Streptophyta > Magnoliopsida > Malpighiales > Euphorbiaceae > Mercurialis > Mercurialis annua. The sequence continues at coordinate 39,788,269 of NC_065574.1, read as the reverse complement.
GAAAACAGTGCCTATTTGTTTAAATTCTGCTGTTACTGCATTTCATTTGATTAAAGATGGATGTCAAGCATATTTGGCTAGTGTAATAAATGTGACTAAAGTTAGTCAGGGGGTTTCAGAAATTCCAATAGTGAGAGACTTTCCAGATGTGTTTCTTGATGATTTGCCTATTTTGCAACCACATAGGGAGGTTGATTTTGAAATTGAAATTATACATGGGTCAGCTCCTATTTCTATAGCACCATATAGAATGGCTCCAATAGAATTGAAAGAACTGAAGAAACAGTTAGAAGAACTACTTGATAAAGGGTTCATCAGACCTAGTATTTCCTCATGGGGCATACCTGTGTTATTTATGAAGAAAAAAGATGGTAGTATGCGATTATGCATTGATTATAGGAAATTGAATAGAATTACTTTGAAGAATACATATCCATTTCCAAGAAGTGATGATTTACTTGATCGATTGAGAGGTGCCATGGTGTTTTATAAAATTTATTTGCGGTTAGGATATTGGCAACTTCGAGTTGATGAAAAGTCCATTCCTAAAACTGTATTTAGAACTAGGTATGGTCATTATGAATTTATTGTGATGCCATTTGGATTGACGAATGCTCCAGCTGCTTTTATGTCACTAATGAACAAAACATTTCAGCAGTATTTGGATAAGTTTGTGATTGTGTTTATTGATGATATTCTAATCTATTCTCGAAGCCATGAAGAACATGAACATCATCTGAGAATTGTCTTACAAGTTTAGTAAATGTGAATTTTGGTTGGTAGAAATAGCCTTTTTGGGGCATATCATTTCAAAACATAGTGTACAACCAAATCCATCAAAGATTAAGGCTATTCTTGAATGGGAGTCACCAAAGAATGTTATAGAAGTTCAATGTTTTCTAGGTTTAGCAGGGTATTACAGAATATTTGTGAAAGATTTTTCTGTTATCGCAAAACCGTTGACAAATTTGCTGAAAAAGAATGCAGCTTTCAAATGGATTGACACATGTGAGAAAAGCTTTAAGGAATTAAAGAAAAGGCTTACTTCAGCACCAATACTTTCCTTACCATCTGAAAATGGAGGCTATATGGTTTACACTGATGCGTCAAAGCAAGGCCTTGAATGTGTATTAATGCAACATGGGAAGGTTATTACTTATGCTTCCAGGCAACTGCGACCTCATGAAGTAAATTATCCAACACATGATCTAGAACTAGGTGCCATTGTGCATGCATCGAAGACATGGAGACATTACTTATATGGTGAGATGTTTCAAGTTTTCACAGATCACAAAAGCTTGAAATATATTCCTACCCAGAAAGAGTTGAATTTAAGGAAAAGAAGATGGATTGAGTTACTGAAAGATTATGACTGTACAATTGATTATCATCCTGGAAAAGCAAATGTTTTTGCTGATGCTTTGAGTCGAAAGGTTGTGGGTCGTATGGCAGGTATTCTCTGTTATGATATTGAATATTTAGTTGCACTTCGGGGAATGAACACTTGGTTGGACACACATAATGATATCTTATTAGCCACCTTGCAAGTGAAGCCTTCTATTGAAGATAAAATTAAAGAAACTCAGTTTGAAGATCCTTATTTACAGAAGATGAGAAGAAAAGTTGAACAAGGAAAACATGATCAATTTGTTATGAGAGATGATGGTCTTTTGTTAAATGGCAGTCGTGTTTGTGTTCCAAATGTGGAAAACTTGAGGGAGGATATATTAGAAGAAGCTCATAATGTACCTGATAGTATGCATCCTGGAAGTACTAAAATGTATAGAAATATGAAGCCTTTTTTATTAGTGGCCAACAATGAAGAAAGATGTGTCATAATTTGGGCTAAATGCTTAACATGCCAACAAGTGAAAGCAGAACATCAGGCACCTACAGGTAAAATTCATTCTTTAGCTATACCAGACTGGAAATGGGAGAAAATAACTCTGGATTTTGTTGTTGAACAGGTAAGAAATGAGCAGAAAACACTTATAAATTTTCTGTGCTTCATAAAGTGTGTTTCATATATGAAACAATATCAAAATACATGTACCCCAGTTTGTAACATACATCTGAGTTAAAACTCGTTGTACAAATACATAGTCAAAAACATCTGGACTACTGCGGACTACTAGAATGAAAACCCCTCTTTCAAATCTTGTACAAATGGCTTCCGAGAATTAAAATTTCGGAAGCTTGACTCTTCAAATCATAGCTTACTCTTCCTATAAAATGGGAGGAGCAATGGGGTCAGTATAAAACTGAGTGAGTTCACTAAATTACAAGCAATATTACAGAAAGGGTGAAAATGTTTAAGAACCGCTTTATGTAGAAAGAATTGTTTTTCTCAAATCTTACTTTATATACTCTTTACTCAATTCATCGTTTCATATACGGTTTAATGATCGTATATATTTCAATGATCGTATACTTTTCATACTATATATATCCCATAAACCATATACGTGTCATTATAATAACCTAGAAATTTAAAGGATAAAATATTTCCACATGTCTAATATTTTATTAGGCGGGGGTACATAAAATAAATTTAAATATAAATTTAATTTGCAATTGTACCTAAAATTATATTGTGGCTATACGATTTTAAATTTAGAAATTTAAATTTGGATATTTATATAGTTACGGGAATAAAATAAACTTATGAATGTGGTGCAGAATAATTCATAAGTCCTGAGCGAATATTTTTGGTCCCAATATTCGAGAAATATTTAAAAAGGTTATCGTGAAAATTTGATAAAATTTGGAAATAGAAATTTTATTAAGCATGGTTAATACGGATCTAATAAATCGAAAATGATTTATTAAAATAAAATATAAGTCACCATGTGAATAAAAATTATATTTTTATTCGTTTTATATTTTATAAGATTTTTTGATAAATTTTCACGAAATTCGGAAGTCGTTTCCGTTTGAGCTACGAACGACTAATTAAGAAGTTGGTTTAAAGTGCATGATTGAGCTAGTACTAAAATGCACTTTGACAAAACTTATATAAATATATATCATAAGGGTTCATTTTTAAAGCACAGAACTCGTTTCTTCAATTTAAAAGAAGAAATTGAGGTGCTTTCTCTCAGTTTCAAAACAAAACCTAGGGTTTTGATGTCAGTCATTCGTTTTTCGATTCTAACTTCGTTTCTTCTCCTAATACTCGATTAATCAAGGTATTAATCACGTATTCAACGTCTATTTTGATATATTTTAAATATATATTCAATTATAAGCGGTTACCGATTCGATTAATCGTTATATACGTTCGAATTGAGTTTAGATTGTGTATATGTGTTTGTGAATGTTAGAAACCAGGTTTGCAGCGTTCCGGGCGTTCCGAGCACGTCGGAATGCCCCGAAAAGTGTGTTTCAAGGGGGCTGGAACCCTGGCTGCACGATCATGCAGACACCTGTTGTGCCATGCACAGCTGGTCAGACACCAAAAGGGGGGACTTTGCGGATTTTTTCGGCGGACTTTCGGGGGGCGATTCCAAGAGTTTTTACCTAGTAAATCGATGTGTTTCTCTACCGAATCTAAAACATTTGAATGATTTTTTTAAACTTAAAACATAAGGTTTTGAATAGAGATTTTAAAAATAAAGTTAAATGTTCAAAAAGGACTTTAAAAGAGTTAAAGTCGACGTTTAACCGGTTTAAAAGACTTAGCAATCTGTTTTGGTAAATACTTAGTATATAACTAAGAATTGTTTTGAAAATTAAGTCTATACTATAAATAGTTTTATTTAGGTATTGCTATACCTAAAATTATTTCTAGAGAGAAGTTTGGACGTTTTCTCAGAATGAGAATTATTTATATGATTTTAAAAGAAAAGAGACGATAAGTGGTATGTGTTTAAATGATTATATGCTTTACCTAGAACTAGGTTTCTAAATCTACAAATTTATATAAAAACCATATATTGATGTTTTATCTTGTTTGCTTTGTGTGTTTAGTATGACCAGTTATCTAGCAGTCAGACCATTACCACAAGGAGTATGACACACATACCTCAGGATTAAGTATCAAAAATAGCGGTGTAGTGAGTTTATTTGTTTACTTTTGAATATTAGTATTCAATTGTTTTTAAATCCAGAAATCGCACTAAGTATAAGACTTAGCCAAGGAAGATCCACTGAGATGAGCTATCTATTGAGCAACAATAGGACTGAGGTGATCACCGGTGTTAATGAACTAGAGTGAGAGGTAAATGCCATGAGAATATTCTTATTAAGGGTTAGGTTATGTAGCCAAATGCTTGTAAAGCGACTTATACCTAACAGGTAGTCCTGAGGTGGCAGTAATTCAATTTACGGCCCAACAACCATGTACAGAGTTAAGATGGCTGTGATGTATAAGTGTTCAGTTCTTCCTGTACTAAACAAGATTTAAGCATATGCATTGTAGTTAATATAATTAAGATAACATTAGAATGTGATGATAGGATTAGGGTTTCATTTGAATCGACGAACTGGTAATATTTTTATATACTGATATTTTACCTATATGCGATTTTGGAATTTAATTGTAAACTTGTTTACTCACTCAGAAATATTTATATTTTTGACTCTGTTGTTTTATATTTTCAGGTGATTAGCTTCGGGTCGTTTCGAGCTTCCACTCTTCTGTTTAGGGAAGCTCCTCTTTTGACATGTACATATAACTTTATGCTCTTAGCTACTGCAATAGTGTGTTATAGGAGTGTTATGCCAGTAGCCATGTCAGTGTTCCTTTATTTATATACTCTGATAGGAACCTGAATTTGTTTATACCTTTGGGTAGCTAGGCTAATAATCATGGACGGTCCTCGACCTTTGCACTAAGCTTCCCTAAACCCCCTCACCTTTCAAAAGCTTCACTAAACCCCCTGACCTTTATGGCGGCGCCATTCACGGCCCTTCTGAAAAAAAAAAACACAAAATCGCGGCGCCGCCAACGATTTAATCGTTTGCATGCGTTTTCCTCGCCACCTGTCGACCCACGTGACCTGTCCTCTGTCAGTTGCAACAGTCCCTCTCTCTGACATGCCGGTTGACTTTTCAAATTTTAAAATCAAAAAAAAAATTAACCGCTCGGTAACTTTTATCTCTCTTTCATCTTCTTTCTGACATACTCTTTCATCCTTCTCTTCTCTTCCCTTTTTTCTTCTGAAACTCATTCTCTTCCCTTTTTTCTTCTGAAACTCTCATTTTCACACCGCCATTGTCTCGTCGATTGCCTGTTCATCTTCCGTGCTTTCTGTGTTTTTGCATTGTGAAGAAGAAAAAATAACGAAGGAACAAAACATAAATTTAGAGTGAGAAAGATTGATTTTTACTCTTGTTATCTGGTTCATGTGGTTTAGGGTTTGATTAACGTGGTGTATTTACGCTCTCTGTGTGACAGGTTTTTATAGTGAAAGAATTACAAAAATGAGAAAGAAAGGAAAAGGAAAATCAAAGGAAAGAGAACGAACGGGACCACCTGGAACTGCTGGATGGGGTTTAATGGATGAGAGCGATAGTGACGAAGTGGTGGAAGGTATGTAGGACCACATAGTACTTTGGTTTCTGTAAATGTTTGTTATTCTATGCTTTGATTTATTAGCCGCTTTTGGACATAGGACTACAAGTTGCTTTATGTTTGTTTACTGCTGTAGGACCACTAGTTGGTTTGATTTGTTTAATCTTTGTACGAGTTGTTTATTGTTTTCACGTTTCTGTTGGTTGGCATTTACTATTATTTTTGTGTTGCTTGATGGTTGTTGGTGTGTTTAAATATTTGTCTGTTTGCAGTGTCACCAGGTTTTGAATTTTTTCAAATCAACCTTCACATTAATGGGTCATTGGGGGAATGGGGTTACCATGATGGGGAAGTGTCCACCGGCGTTTATTCTGTGTCTGGTATGACTATGAAGAAATTAGATAGATGGATGAAAAGAGAAAAAGTTGAGGGCTTAGTTGATTATTACTGGAAAGAAAAAGACAAGGAATTTCATGATTGGATTAGACCGATAAATCACGACGATGATGCTATGGAAATGGCAAGTGCTGGGAAGAGGGACGGAGAAGTGGATGTCTATGTTAGGAAACTGACCGTTAAAGACATTGAGGCTTTAGTCCCTCCGCCCCCCTCGCCCCCACATGTTGTAATTGAGGAGATACCAAATCCCAAAGATTTAGCTTATGTGTATCCCACTCCCGTGAAAAAAGTAAGGGGTAAACCATTGGCTACCAAGGCTGGTGGCAGCATTGGACAAATTGGAGGGTGATGAAGACCGGCAATATGAGAAGCTGTATGACTATAAGAGGGAGGTTTTGAGAACCAACCCAGGCAGCACGGTGGAGTTTAAAGAAGCAAGGGGGAAGTTCCAGGGAATGTATGTATGTTTTGATGGGTTGAAGCAGGCCTTCGTGAATGGGATGAGACAGATTGTCTGTCTGGATGGGTGCTGGTTGAAGGGTAAATACGGTGGTCAACTTCTTTCTGCAACAGGGATTGATCCAAACGACTGTATGTACCCCTTAGCATATGCCTGGGTTAAAACGGAGAACACGGAGACCTGGATGTGGTTTATTGGGCTACTATCAGTTGATCTGCACCTTACGAATGCCGCTGTTTTCATGTCCGATAAACAAAAGGTACAATCCTATCTTGATTAATGTGCTGTATTAGATTTTTTACATTAAGATCAGGGTCCTTTGGTGAATAATGTACAAACTATAGGGTGTGTTATTGATTGCATGGGTGATTATATTTCGTGCGCTTGTGCAGGGTTTGTTGAATGCTGTGAAGGAGTTGTTCCCATATTCAGAGCATCGATTTTGCTGGAGGCATTTGTGGGCCAATTTCAGGAGCACATTTCACACGCAACACATGAAGCCCTTCATCTGGAACATTGGAACAGCAACATACAAAGCAGCCATGGATAGAGCAATGAAAGCTCTGGAAGACAAACATGACGCTGGCTACAAATGGATCAAAGAGAGGGACAGGAAACACTGGTGTAGAGCGCTGTTCAAAGAGGAAGTTAAGTGTGATATCCTCCTAAACAACCTGGCTGAAGCATTCAACAAGTACATACTTGCTGCAAGAGAGAAGCCAGTGTTGACAATGTTCGAAATGATAAGGACGCAGCTTATGAAGAGGATTAATGACAAGCAGAAGTTTGGGGGAAACATGGAGGGTGAGCTGTGCCCAAAGATCAGAAAGAAGCTTGCTAAAATCATTGATTATGGTTGGAAGTTCACCGCAGATCCTGGTGGTAGCCCTCAGTGGCAGGTAGAGGGCCCAGGGGCCCATGATGGTAACTTATTTAAATAGGCAACCACAGCAACTGATTCAACCATTTCAGATTACACAAATTGTTCTTATTCTCAGAAAAACCAGAAGATGTCCGATAATATTGTTGTGTCTTCACTTAATATGGAACTCATGGATTGCCCAATATGCTGTGAACCCTTAACAACTCCAATTATTCAGGTTTTTACCCATTTATTTATCTTTACCGTTTACTGTTATTTATTTCTGTAATTGTATTGTTTAATAATTGTATTTTTTTCTGTAACTAAATTTAGTGTGAAAATGGGCATGCAACATGCAACTCATGCTCGGAGAAGACTCAGAAGTGCCATTCTTGCACCCTGCCTATCAGAAGAATGAGGAACCGGATTCTTGAAGATGTTGCTGACTCTTTGAGAGTTTGTTGCTCGTTCAAGAATTATGGATGCCCAGCAACTGTGAGGTACCCCGAAAAGAGCAACCACGAAAAGTTCTGTTCTTTCATAGAGTGCTCATGCCCCATTGAAGTTTGCAATGTTAAGGGAACCTCTGAAATGATTTATGCTCACTGTAAAGTGATGCATAAAGATTTTGTGAAGCCGTTTGTTTTTGGTCGTAAATTCCCTGTTTCTGTTCGGCTGAATGATAATTTCTTTATTCTCCAAGAGGAAAACACAGACATTGTGTTTGTTCTGAACAACACAACGTGTTCTTATGGGAATATTCTTACAATCTGTTGTCTTGCACCGTCACAAGCTGGATGCTGCCCCTATGAAATTGAAGTGAATGCCAACTCAAGTCACAAGTTTCACAGTACTACCCAGAACATTCAAGGCACCGGCAATTACTATCGTTCTTTTTCAGGGTTCCTTCTTGATAGTGACCACGAATTTTTTGCTGACGGTATGATCAAGATGGAGTTTTGTGTTTATCGCGCACCGGAGCTTGCTTAAGAGGATGACCTGTTTATGTAGTCTTGTTTATGTATTTTTTGGTTAATTTTGGTGAAGATGGATATTTTTGTTCTTGTTTTTGTTCTTGTTCAGGGTTAATTTTGGTGAAGATGGATGTTAATGTAATTTTTTTCTAAACGTTCTGAAATGTTTGAATATTTAATGAAGTCAATTATTAATCTTACTTTTATGCTTGTTTATATGTCTTTACGAATTATATTTTACATGTTCTGTAAGTAGTGTAAGTAATGTATGTTCTATATGTTTTATGTATATTTTTTTGTCCAGCGTAACAAATATCAGGGTCCACTACTCAATCCATTTTAAAAAGTCAGGGACCTTATGTGAACAAAAGTATAAGAATGAAAGACAGTGGTCATGCATGAACCATACGTATTTCATTTCTCTAAAAATAAATTTATAAAATTTCCAACATATAAGTGTCTTTGAATAAGATAACAACATATCAGGAAATAATAAACAATGCTAAATTATGAAATAGCACATATAAAAAACATATAAGTGTTTTAAAATAAAATAACAACAATATCCGGAAATACAAAACAACGCTACATTTATTTGTTATTTCGTTTTTATTTGTTCTTCTGTTTTTTGCTGCACCCTTCTTCTGGACCTTCAGCCACATCAGATGGGCCTTCAGCAGCAGCAATCTCCACTTCCAAGGCTTCTACTTGGCCCTCATCTTCAGTGCCGTACCACTCTAGCAACAATAATTCATCACCTGGACCTTCTTCAACTCCCGCGGCATCTTCAACTGCCTCCACTGGACCATCTTCAACTGGCTCAAATGGACCATCTTCTTCAATTTCTTTCAATTCTAACTTGGGTCCACTCTCAGGCACCAAATTATGCACATCATCAGAGGTTAAATATCGAACGTAGACATCAACCACACCTTCTTTTAGTGCAGCCCTTGCCATCTCCTCAACATCTCTATCATGTTCAAGAGGTTTTATCCCTCGATGATAGTCCAACTCTGGCTGCCTCCAATAATACATAACCAGCCCCTTCACTCCAATTTTTTTGGCCCACAAATCAAGCCTATTCAGTGACAGTTGGGAAATGTCAAAACATCTTGCACACACGTCGCCCCACAAATAACCACCTTCTCCAAATTCTCCATCATAGTGCAGAACAATTTCCAGGATCTGAGAATCCACTTCCACAGTACGGGCTGTTCAAACAAACAATATGGAGACATTCATTCACAGACATTATGCAAAACAAATCAACAAATTTTACAACCAACTTGAGAATAACTCCCCCCAAAAAACATACCCATAAACCTAAAAATTTACAATAAACCTAAAATCACAATTTCAAGTACCCAAAAACACATACCCAAAAACCAACAAAATTACCCTAAACACTAAAATTAAAATTCGAACCTGGCCGTTTCTTCCCTTTCGTCTCATCACTGCCGAAGAAGATCTTTTCTTTTCCCATTATCTTCTTAGCCTGTTTTACCATATAAAGATATCAATACCAAAAAAGTGTGCACATGACACTAACTTTACAAAAATTGATCAACCATTTTTTTTCATACCCGGATTTGTTCTTCCTCGAAATGCAACGCAGGCGAACTACAGAACGAGAGAAAATGAAGAGCAACCAAACGACGATGACAAACGTCTAGGTCAGAGGAGATGGGAAATAGAAAAAGACTGATTTCAAAAACAAATATAATGAAGAAGAAAGAGTATGTCAGAAAGAAGATGAAAGAGAGAGAAAATTTACCGAGCGGTTAATTTTTTTTTTGATTTTAAAATTTGAAAAGTCAACCGACATGTCAGAGGGAGGGACTGTTGCAACTGACAGTGGACAAGTCACGTGGGTCGACAGGTGGCGAGGAAAACGCATGCAAACGATTAAATCGTTGGCGGCGCCGCGATTTTGTGTTTTTTTTTTTCAGAAGGGCCGTGAATGGCGCCGCCATAAAGGTCAGGGGGTTTAGTGAAGCTTTTGAAAGGTGAGGGGGTTTAGGGAAGCTTAGTGCAAAGGTCGAGGACCGTCCATGATTATTAGCCGGGTAGCTACATACTTGGCATTTAATATCTAGTTTTTGTCCCTTTACGTATAGGCCAGGCTTTATGTTTTTGGTCTGCCAAAACACTGTATATAGGTTTGTTGGCCTTATGTATCTGTTCTGCTGTGTGATTACTTAATATGTTTAATATAACTCTTTTGAAATGAAAGGTGTTTGAGATATTTTATTAAACATATTATTTAGGTTGTATGGTTTGAAACAGGACTGTCTTTGAGATAAGGCATAAGAGCTAAGTCCGTGGTATTCAGTATTACCACACATGTTTTCAGAAAGAAGCATGGGTTAAATAATAGAGTTATTTACCAGTATTTTTGAAAACGTATTTTGCTTATTTGAATATTTCAGAATTGTCTTTTCGTTAAATGAAAAAAATGTTTTAATGATATTTTCTAAAAGCGGATTGTATATGAGATATGATCTATTATTATATTTGCGAAAAAAATAAAATTATAGTGGTTTTTAGGCATGCTACGGGTTTCAGAACAACCATTCCCATTCCCTTAGCGCTGGTTTCGGGTTGGAAATCAGGTCGTGACAAAGGTGGTATCAGAGCAATGTTCTAGGACTTGAATGTCTGAAGTATTGTTTTTGATATGTGATAAGTAAGTTGTATTAGAAGTCATAAGGATTCCTAGTAAACTATTGCAGTAACATAGGATTCGAGTCATGTCTTGATACACTACTAGAATGTCCGAAGATAGCGATGAAAATTACCGACGGACGCAATTTCCGTCGCTATATAATACATTACCAACGAAAATCGGCGACGGATAAAATTCCGTCGCCAATTTCCCAAGACCTTGAGGCGGGAAGAGGGAAAGCACACTCCCGCATTTTTGCCGACAGATATTGCCGACGGATTACATAGCCGTCGGGACATTTACCGATAGAAGTCATAATCCGTCGCCAATTTCCCAGGAAGTTGAGGCGCGAAGTGGCAAAGGAAACTCCCGCCTTTTTTACGACTGTCTTTGCCGACGGATTAAGGAATCCGTCAGGATAGTTTGCCATTTCAAGTAACTAACGTTTTTATTTATTATTTTGTTTTTATTGTATATATATGTAATTAATTTTTTAATTTTTTGAAAATAGCTGCTGCCCGCTGCCGCCCACTGCTGCCCGCTGCCGCCCACTGCCGCCCGCTGCCGTCTGCCGCCCGCTGCCGCCGCCGCCGCTTGCTGCTGCCTGCAGTTTTGCCGCCGTCCACCTAGGTTAGTTTTTATAAAATTTGATTTTAATTAAATTAAGTTATTATAATTGTAGTAGATTAAATTAAATAGTTAGTATATTTAGATTAGGTTAGATTACATTAGGTGTTTATTTAGATTAGTTTAGATTAAATTAAACTTATTTAGATTAGGTTAAATTAAATAGTTAGTTTATTTAGATTAGGTTAGATTAAATTAAATTAGGTGTTTTTTAAAATTAAATTAGGTTTGATAATAGCCTAATTAGGTTTATTTAATTAGTTTATTCAAAATCGATTATATATTAGCCTAATTAGGTTTATTTGGTAAATAACCGTTTCATTTTTAAATAATTAGTAATTAACCGGTTAATTAAGCCTAATTGATAAACATATTTAATTTAGGTCAAATGTGTTAAGTAAGGTTAATTTAATACGTACTTAGTAAATAACTGTTTAATTACTTAATTAATTTGTAATTGTAGGCTAAATTTATAATATTTGGTAATTTTATAATTAAATAGTAATTATTAGACGTTTGGTGAATTAGATTTCAATTGTGTTATTTTTGCGTTAGTAATTAAAAATAATTGTGATTAATTGAGAATTATCTTAAATTGAAAACATTAACTTGAATTGGTATGTTGGATGTTTTCGTATATGTTTTATTTGCTTGCAGGTTTTCCATGAAAAATGGGCGATGCTCATTTTTAGGGGAAATGTTGTCTGATTTTCGTTAGAAAATAATAACAATTAGATTAGAAAATAATAACAATTAGATTAAAATTTTATTGTAGACTTCTCTCTGCTGTGCATTCCTGGTAGCCGGTGACAGTAGACGCCTGCTCCGATTTTTCTGACCGAGATCCAGCGTTGGCGTGAGGTTCTGCCCTACAACAAGTAGGTTTTATTTCTTTTTGTATTTCATTTACCTAGTTAGATTAAAAACACTTCACATTAATTAATTAAACACGATTTTATTCCCACCGAATAAAATCGTAATCCTAGCCGTAGATTTCCCGTCTCGTGTGTTCAATCTATTGAACGACACGGGATTGTACAGTTCGCAAAACTCGTGCTTCCGTAATCTGATTGCCAAAAACATATATGCATAGTTACGGTAGAAAAATATTTTTTGGTTTTTCTAGCGTTTGTTCTCCGCATGCCTATTGCTATATACCGCGTAACGCTTGTTCTTCACGGAATATTTAATCAGCGTTACTCGGGATATAGTACATAGCGCACTTAAGGAGAACGACGCTGGAAGGCTGCCGAATATTTTTTTCCGTTCCTACACATATATGGTGGTCGCGTTACGGGGCGCCAGTTTTGTGAATGGGATAGGTCCATACCCTTTTAGCAGTCAATTACATTGACGTTGCTACCCTTGAGCCTGTAAACCACCTAATTATTTGTGCAACATAGATGAATCAGGACCGCAGTTGGATGTATATTAGACATAGTAATGGATTGCTAGCGGAAGGATTTTTTGATAAGGTTGAGGAGTTTGTCGACTTTGCTTTACGACATCCTGAATGTAATAGTGGGGCAAAAATCAAATCCCGTGCTCTAGGAGAAAATGCAGAAACACAAATTACCGAGATCCATAAGATGTCAAGTTATATGTGTTGCAGTCTGGGTTTGTTGAAGATTACCAAGTGTGGGTTCATCACGGTGAGGGAATTGTCCTGAATCCTTCTCCTTGGGCACAGCCACCGGGTAATTACGATCAGTTTGACTACGGAAATGACGAGGACGGTTTTGATGCAGTTTAGAGAATGGTGATCGATGTAGCTGGTCCTGAAATGTTTACTGATGAAGAGCCTCCTAATCAAGAAGCCCAGAGATTTTATGATCTGAAGCGTTCGGCGGAAGAAGAAATATGGCCCGGGAATAACAGACATTCCCCTTTGTCCGCAGCAACTAACATATTGGATATTAAATGTCGCCATCAGGGTTCAGTTGCTTTAATTGACGACATTTGTAGTTTAATGCAAGAATTGCTGCCAGAGGAGAACAAGATGCCAGCGAATTTTGCTAAAATTAAAAAGCTGGTGAAAGGTTTGGGGTTGCCGGTGGAGGTTATTGAATGCTGTTTTTACAACTGCATGCTTTTCTGGGGGGGAAGATGAGGCTTTAACGTGCTGTAAAGTTTGTGGCCACGAACGGTGGAAACCAGTTACCAAAAGCAATTTTTCCAGAAAACGAAAGGCTAACGTGCCATATAAGAAGATGTTTTATTTTCCAATTACTCCAAGGCTGCAAAGGTTGTATGCTTCGAAAGCCACAGCTGGGCATATGACATGGCACGCCGAACATGAAATGGAAGACGGGAAAATATGCCATCCGTCTGATTCTCCAGCTTGGAAACGGTTTAGTGAGTTGCATACGGATTTTGCTGACGAACCTCGAAATGTTAGACTTGGCTTATGCACTGATGGGTTTCAACCGTTTGGCAGTTTCGGGTCACCTTATTCTTCATGGCCGTTAATTGTTACGCCTTATAATCTGCCTCCAGGCATGTGCATGAAGGATGAGTTCATGTTTTTAACAATACTTGTCCCGGGTCCGCATAATCGGAAAAACACTATGGACATTTTCCTCCAGCCGTTGATAGCAGAGTTAAACCAATTGAGGGAATCTGGGATCCGGACCTTTGATATTCACAAGCGTCAGAACTTTCAGATGAAAGCAGCCCTTATATGGACAATTAATGATTTTCCGGCCTATTCAATGCTATCTGGTTGGAGCACATCAGGTAGATTGGCATGTCCATATTGCATGGAAGATATGAATGCATTCACGCTTACTAAGAGTGGTAAACAATCGTGGTTTGACTGCCACAGAAAGTTTCTACCTCCGGGGCACCGTTTTCGTCGAAATTTCATAGATTTTCGAAAAGGTAAACAAGAAAAAAACCATTTTCGTAGGGTGAAAACAGGAGATAAACTGTTGGCAGAGGTGGACCACCTAGGGCTTAGGAGGGCATATGAGCCCCATGCAGAAGTTATTAATGCCGATTTGTCGAAGAAGTGTGGTTGGAACAGAAAAAGTATATTTTGGGATTTTCCGTGTTGGAGAACAAATGTGATTCGGCATAATTTGGATGTCATGCATATCGAGAAAAATGTTTTGACAACGTTTTCAATACCGTGCTGAATGTTCCTGGGAAGACTAAGGACCATGCAAAATCTAGGGCAGAGTTAAATAATTTTTGCGATCGTCCAGAACTAGCACAAGACCCAACTACTGGTAGATATCTGAAGGCACTGTATGCTCTGGACAAGGAACAAAAAAAATTATTGCTAGAATGGATTCAGCAAATTAAATTCCCGGATGGCTACGTGTCAAACTTGTCTCGGTGTGTTGATTCAACCAAACAAAAAATGATGGACATGAAAAGCCACGACTGTCATGTGTTTATGCAGCGAATCCTACCAATTGCGCTGCGTGAGCTTCTCCCAAAAGAGATATGGGAGCCTATAGCAGAGTTGAGTATCTTCTTTAGGGAGTTAACTGCTACATCACTTAAGGGCGAGGATCTAAAACGTATGGGAGAAGAAATCCCGAAGATACTTTGCAAGTTGGAACGCATATTTCCTCCCAGCTTTTTTGATTCGATGGAACATCTTCCTGTACATCTGCCATACGAAGCTAGAATGGGTGGACCGGTTCAGTATCGGTGGATGTATCCATTTGAAAGGTGATGTAAATATATATCTTTTATATTCATCGGTTTTTGTTTGAAGTGTTTAATTGTATTAATCAATTCATGATTGAACAGATATTTGCGGAAATTGAAAAAAAAGGTATCCAACAAAAATCGGGTGGAAGGCTGCATTAGTAGCGGATACCTAATGGAGGAAACAACAAAATTTGCGTCTTTTTATTTTACGGATGGTGATCCGACGTTACCCTGTCGACTGCAAAGAAATGAGGTATTCGATACTGATATGGATGATGATGTCGACCGACTTTCAATTTTCAGAATAGTTGGGGAACCCATAGGCGCCTGCCGTAAAAGACATCTGGACGAGTCTGAATATGTCGCCGCCCGGAGTTACGTCCTTTTGAATTGTGCGGAAATCGAACCTTACAGAGAGTAAACATTGCTTCTACACATTTCAATGTATTACTGAGTTACAAAATTTAATGCGCCAGCTCACAAATTCTCATGTATTCTTCTGAAAGTGTTTTCGAAGACGAATTGCACGTAATCAACCCCGTAATCACGCGGATCGAAGTTGAAGGAAAGTTAGAAAGGGAATTTGCATCCTGGTTTGAAGGACATGTAAGTATTGGCAACCTACATCTTCTTTTATTTCTCGTTCGTTTTAATTGCTGACTCATGTAAATGTTTACTGTCCTGCAGGTGAAGGACCTAGCTACATGTACGAATCCCTATATTCTGAGTCTTGCGAAAGGCCCACTTAGATCAGTCAAAACATATAAGGGATATCGTGTAAATGGGTTCAAATTCAATACTTAAGATTATGGCGAGGATCGAGTTACTATGAATAGTGGAGTTTGTGTTAAAGGGTCTCTCTTCGGTCCAGCCGTAAGCGACTTTTATGGAATGCTGACTGACATTATTGAGATAGAGTATCCAGCGCTGCCAATTAAAAGGACCGTCCTATTTAAATGCGATTGGTTCGATCCAACTCCAAACGTGGGTATGTCAGTGCATCGTCGATACAACATGGTAGACGTTAATCACAGAAGGAGGTACAACAAGTACGATCCTTTTATTCTAGCCGAACAGTCCGGTCAAGTCCATTACTTACCATACCCAAGTAAAAGACGAGATAAAAAGGACCGGTGGGCAGTATGCAGGATAAAGGCTAGATATGAGCTTGACATGCCATAGGAGGTTATTCTGGCTTTCCAGGACGACGTCGTAGAACATGCTCTTAATATGGAAACAGCTGATGATCCGACTAATTTTGTTGACCCGGACGAGGAAGCAGATGAGGAGGCGTTGGAAACGACGCCAACAGCAGAGACATCCGATGATTTTCTACCATCCTCATCAGACGAAGCGGAGGACTACGAAGAGTTGTAGTGTAGGGCTAATTAATGTAATAGAATTCGTATGATTAGTACTGTTACATGCATTAATGACTGATATTTATGTTTTTTATATGTATGTTTATCGATGAATTGATTAATTATTTATTGATATTTGTTATTTATGTATGAAATTGTATGTGCATATCTACTTCTTTGTACATATGAGGGGTCAGGGTAGCCGCAGACATGTTCAGGACCGTCGACAAGGAGATCCGAGAGACACTCCCCCCACAGATGCTCCACCTGACGGGGACGATCCGCAGCTTCAGGCGGCGCCTGGGCCGCAGAGGGAGGCCTAGCAGCAGGTCGAGTACGAGATTGATGCCTCGGGGAGGTTAAAGGTCGCACCTGACGCTCTGAGGTATCACTGTTATCCATTTTTTAAAGTTTAGTTATAAAACACTATTTGAACTAATTTTATGTTTTGAAATGACAGGGAGCGGCTACATGACAGCGGGAAGGTCTCCAGAGGCTTGCTGGACATCTTTTGTTCCTGCTGGTTCACAGAAGGTTCTTCCTGGAAGGGATTGAAGGCGGAGCAGAAGACGTTCTACTGGGAGGAGTTCAAGGTAGTATTTACATTAACATTTTATTCAATTTTCAGTTTCATATTATTCAAATTTAGTAATTAATTATCTATTTATTTGTTAAATACGTGCAGAAGAAGTTTTGGTGGGACTCCATCTATCCCGAGCAGGCGATTAGAGATGTCTTTATGAGACATGCTGCTAATCATTACAGGGACACAATTCACGCGATGAAGAGTGTCAGGGATAACAGCGTCCAGATGATATTTGGGCGGCATGGAATGCGATCTGGGATACGGCTGCGGCGAAGAGGAAGTCCGCCATCGCTCGGGCTAACAGGATGAGTGAGCCGTCAGGGTCCGGGACTGGATCGGTGCGCCACACGGCAGGATCGCGCTCAGCTCTGAAGCATATGACCGTTTTGGTAAGTTTTCTTAATTTGTATTCTTCAGACTTAAATGATTATAGTGTTTAAATGTTCATTATTTACATCGAATTCAATTTATGGTTTTTTGTCTCAGAGCTAGGAGCTCAGTCGTCCTGCGACATATGCTGAGTTGCATGTTCGTATGCACTCGATGAAGGACGATCGGAACAAGTTTGTCGACAAGAGGTCGCATGATAAGCATGTAAGTCTGATGTAACTTGAAATTGAATTGTTATTACTTGATTATAGTTAATTAAAACATGTGAAATATAAATTGTGAACTGTGAACTGTGAATTGTGAATTATATATAGTCCATGTTTGTTTGCAGGAAGTCCCTGAAAATGGGTGATGCTCGTATTATAGAGGAGATGCTGCCGAATTTTAGTTAGGAATTTAAAGTTAACTATTTCTGTTTTAGATCATCAAAATTGTACTAACTTGACAACTTGTTTATTTTTTCAGGAGCGCTTCCTTGCAGAGCGTGCAGCTGTGACCCAGTCCTCCCCGGTTGAGGGCAGTTCGTCGACCCCGCAGTCCATCGACGAGAACGAACTGTTCTTGTCTCTCGAGGCGGTGAAGAAGCAGCGGGTTTACGGGGTTGGTTCAGATGCAGCTTCGTACATCGCATCATTCAAGGGCACCAGTGTGCGCCGCGGCTCCTGCTCGTCGTCCCAGCAGACTCACTTGACTGAGGACATCGAGGAGCGGATCCAGAGAGAGGTATCCGCTCGGGTGCAAGGGATGCGGGAAGAGATTCAGAGGGATGTGGAGTCTTCCGTGGACGAGCAGATTGCTGAGAGGGTCCGCTCGGAGCTGGCAAAGCTGATGAGCTCTCTACTGCCAGCCATTCGCCCCCGCAGCCCCCCTCAGGTCCAGATGACGAGGATATTACTAGACTTTAGTTTTTTGTATTCCTATACAGTATTATGCTTATAAACATCGACAAATTTGTTAACGCTTGTTCCGTATTTATATATAGATACTTTTGATTCATTTTATTTAGTGCGTTTGTATGTGTATATTATTTTTGTAATTTTGAACAGGTATAATAGACAAAAAACATCCCATAACGGGCAGGAAAACGGCAATTTTGTTGTCGGAAATGAAGCCGTTTTGCTGACAGATTTCTTCCTTTACCGACGGATTAATCCGTCGGTAATTCCATACCGTTTTCCGACAACATACAATACCGACAGATTATTCGTCCATAAAGAAAACAAGGGACGACGGAATTTACCGACGAATATTCTGTCGGTAATACCGCCGACGGAATATCCGTCAGATCATCATCGGCAACGTCCCTCTGTCACCGACGGTTTTACCGACGATTATCCGTCGCAACAGTTGCCGACGAAAAAATCGGTCGGTAAAATGTCGGATCTTCGTCGGTGTGTTAGTCACAACTCACCGACGAATTTCTATTTTTACCGACCACTATTTTTCCGTCGGTGATGTTTCCCGACGGATAGTTTTTGTCGCCAAAGAATGCCGACGAAAAGCGTGCCGACGGATTGTATACGTCGGCAGTCCGTCGGAAAAGCAGTTTCTCGACAAATTTCCATGTGTTAGTGACATAAATTTCCGTCGCTAACACCAAACATTCTTGTGGTGATAAGTTGTTAGTTATTGAATACATTCAGCTATAGGTAGCAACTATACATATGTGTAGTATGTATTAATGTTTTTATCAAGAACATATGAGCTGTTTTTGTGTTTGAGACATGTTACAACTGATGCAACATGTGAGATATTCTAGTGTTGGAAACACGTTACAATCATGGAGCGGAATGGTCAGAACGTATGACAAATATTCGAGGAGTATGGTTCTGTTCAAATACAGAACAAAGCGGAGATTTCCTCTGAATTGTTATTCGAGAAAATAGTCAGATTTTCTCTGAGTTGCTTGTGATTGTTATGTGTTACGTTTATATGAGTTCACATTTGATACATGTTATATGAAAATGTGGTTTTTATAACTATAATATACGGTACTCACGTTGAAATTTCATGTATTTCAGCAAATCTGGGCCTAGTCGAGCTCAGCCGCATGTTGTACTAGATCTGCTTGCTCTACCTGATCAATCTGTTCCAGTAAAGGCTGGTGACTCAACTTCAGCATGTGAGATGGATATATGGGAAGATGCAATTAGGGTAGAGGAACTGTAAAGAATATTAAGAGAGGATATGAACAGTACTGGCGATAACTATGGTTCAGTATCTGAGTCTACTGCTACATCAACTTATAAAGGGTTTAAGTTAAAGGAATTTCTAGAAGAGATGGACCACTTGAGAAGGGTTCAGCAACAGATATGACACTCACCAGGCCAGTCATGGGAATATGTGAGTGAGTATGAGATGCAAGAGAATCAGAGTTTGGATAGGTTAAGAAACCACATGGACATGTACACGAGGGAGGATCTAACTATTGAAGCTTATACCATTGAGTATATGCGCATTATTAAGGAGGTTCTAGAGCTTGTGCGAGATGCAGAAGAAGTTGTTAGTAAGTATGTTAAAGGTTTGGGGCTAGAGTTCGAGGAACTGGCGGCAGTAAAATTTGACTCTGTAGCATACTTGGCTGGACGTGCTAAGCAAATAGCGCACATCCGTACTACTACACCAAACTAGAGTAGTCTACCATTACTTTTCCTAGATTAGGGTGTTCAGGACCATCTAGACAATATAACCCTTACTTTGTGCCGCGTGGAGGAAAAGACAAGGGAAAGGTGACATTTTGTGGCAGACGTGGAAAAGGTCTGATGATTAGAGAGACAATACAACCTTGACAGCCATCGTCTGATATTATTTAGTTATGTGTCTTGTGTTTAAATTAGTATGTTTATGTGTTTTCAATATTCGCGTTAGAATTGAAAAACATAAAGTACAAATATTAAATATATCCTTAAATAAGAAACACTTATACAAATAAACAATAATATAAAAAGGTAAATGAAATGTGAAAGGATATGTTGGGGATGTTAAAAGCGTACATCCATTAACGGAAATCAATAACCATTGATAATCAGCCAAATAATAATGTGAAGAATTAATAATCCTAATGTGAGAATAAAGAAATAGAATTAAGAAACTTGAAATGTTACAGAGAAGTAGTTTGAAAGAAGCTTGCAAAATGACAATTACAGTTTTGTTTTAAAAAGTATTATTATGCTCGGATGCATCATGAATGCATATTACCACAATCACTATAGAAAAAGGTGAACCTGAATTTCATATACTTATACCAAAATGATTTTTGTTAGGACATGCATCATGTATATTAATATATCAAAGAGAAAGTGGATTATAAAGAAACTCTTTGGGATGAGAGATGTCATCACCCTGAGCCACAATTGTACAAAAGTTTTGAAATGAGAATTGTTAAGATTCATAGTTTTGAAGAGGTAAATTAAAAGAAAAATCTAGCTGGTATATGTGGGTGTATATTTATATATAAGCACATATGTCTGAAACCATTTGTTTGTGAAACCATTTGTTATAAAACAAAATTGTTGAGAAACAATTTGTTTTACGGAACAAACTGTTTTTTTTTTAAATGTAACCGTACTTGAACAAAAACTCTGTAATAATGTCAAGCCAGGATAAGAGATAGTGGAGTTCGTATGTCGTGATTTTTATTGTTCATAACAAACAATAAGGATCCAGGTTCTAATGTTTCATTCCGAAACATCAGGAGTTAATAAAGTTCGAGAAGAGTGGGAGGTGAGAATTTACATTCTTACTCAGAGATAGACGGATATGTAAGTCTAGTGATGAACTTTTATGGTAAATAAAAGTTCAAGAGTAAACAATAAAAGATTAGCGCGATTACGATAAGAGAGTAAGATCTAATTAAACACAACTCGGTTAGATTGACTTCAAATAACTATTTGTAAACAAAGTCACACGTATGTGTTTAATTAAAAAAGGGATCGGAGGTCAATCTTATAGACAGCAAAGATGTCAGTAATGGACACATCTCCCGAATCCATACCAGTGATTAGTTAATAAAGTAATAAGTTTGAGAAGAGTAAATCTCAGCACTCAATCATTAATCAGCAACGAAACAATTAAAAGAAAAATGATGAGAAGGAACATAAGAGTCTCAGAACTAAGTAGGTACACTATTAGTTCTGATTTGAATAAAGAGGGTCGTTGAATATGTTAACGACTGACAGACTTTCATGTCAAATAAGGTATTCATTAAAAAATAATTATTAAACTATTTTATGAATAAAAAATATACGTAAACAGTATAATAAACCTTGAACCAACGCTTTATGAAGATGTTTATCAAGGAATCAAGGATAAAAATGGTGTATTGTTGTTGTGAGTTTCAGATGTTGTTTGGAAACTAAAAGGGTGGAGTATAACCCTAACAACGTTTGACTAAACTGATGGATTGATTAAATTTTGGGAAAATGATTTTCTTAAGACAGTTATCTACGTTTTAACTATTGTGATCATTGAACATAGAGTTAGATAATTGTAGCACCCACATTTAAATTGAATATAGTCATGTTTATACATTCCATGCATTTCGATGGTCAAGAGTAAGCGTCGTTCATTAGCATTTACGTGAGCATTTAAACTTATGATTGATATTAAATTAAATGAATTGATGAGAATTTAATTAATACAATAACTATTCTAAATGATTAAGAAAATGTATAATGATAAACAAATATAATCAAGCTAAATTGGAACGAAAGTACGCCGGTAAACTAGGTTGATTTGAGTGGTTCGAAATGAAAGTAACTTTGAGGTTAAAATTGAACATATAAAATATTTTATGGATTATATGAGATATTAGTATTGATTAATGATTTCATAAAATAAATCTTATTAAAGCATGGATAAGCCCTTGCTAAATGGTAAAAACCACCTCTTAACAATTTCTTCTTCACTTATCTAAAATGAAAAGAGAAATAAACTATGAAAACCTAACCCTAGCTCCAGCCATAACATTAAGTACATCTTTAATTAAAGTTTCGATCAAGAAAATGAGATGTTTGGTAAGTAATTTAAGTGTTTTGGTTGATTAGGTTAGAGTTCATCATCTTTTTGAAAGAAATCTTCATATATCAGAAACTTTTATCTCTGTTGTTTATATCATAAACCGCGTTATGCAACTCCAAAGTGATCGATTCTTGATTTAATAGAAACTATAGCCAGTCACTACAATTGTTATTATTTGTGTTTTGTCATTTGAAGTCTTTAGAATAGCCTAATACTCCACACCATTTTGTTGCTCTGTCTGTCTATACAGCCTGATAGGGTGTCACAAAAACTTACATAACTAATTGTATAGAGATCTAATTGAGTTGGTTCTTTTTGATATGTTTTTTAGACTCATATACCTATAACTCCACCGAAGGGTTTTGTATTTTTGACAAAAGACTAATTCTGTCATTTGGATGATGAATAAGGAAGGAACATTTAGTTGTACAATCTGTCTAGACAGTTTAACCTAGTTGTATTGTAATGTGCATAATCTGCTTTATACTAATCCAATTGATGTGCTTCCAATTGGAAATGAAACTAGACTCAAATGTTTAGGACTCATATCAATATTTTGCATAAATGATGTTTGTGTTAGGATTTCTACCTATTTGAAGTTGGTACATGAAATTTGCCTAGTAAAGAGGATTGTTATTACTAGTTTGCTTACTTATGATAATTATCAAAATAGTTATTCCTTGTGAATAAATTGAGATTGCATATGTGAATAGGTACTTATAGACCAGAAGGTAATACAGAGGACAAGCCTGGAACTTCACGGGTTAATTGAGTAAGTGAATACATAGTGTTATACTTGGTATATACGTTTGTTTGCAATTGCAAGTGTGTTTTGATTTGAGACATAAATGCGCATGTGAATCATGGTTGAATTGTTGTTGTGAGTCATGTTTTGGATATGAGAATCATGTAATGCTTATGTTTGGATATTCAATGAGAATTAACATAGTAGTTGGTTACCTAAAATGGAAATTCGGGCCAACGACGTGAGATTGAGTTATTGGTTGCCTAAAGGGCGATTCGGGTCAATAACGTATGTTGGTTGCCAATATGGAAATTTGGACCAACATGTGAATTATGCGCATGATTGAATATCCTTTTGTAAGCTTGATCTTTATTGGAAATGTGTGAATATGTTTGGTTTGAATTGAACATTGGACTGCTATGTTTGCTATGGTTATTGCTTATGTTGAATGGATAATTGCTTGAGTTTGGTTTTAGTTACTTGGAATGCTTATGAATGTGCATATTTAGTATGCATATATCTATTTTCTTTTTGAGTTGCAAGCTCACCCCTCTGTGTTTTTTTTCCAGGATATAAAGAGTTGCATTGAGTAGAAATTTGCATCTGATAGAGGTTTCAGGTGGGCCAATGGAGAGTTCATTTCACGTGTATATTTTGAAGTGTTTATGTAAATAAGTTAGATAAATGAAACGTTTGTACTAAGAGTTAGTGTTTTATGTGAGATAGTATGAATGTATATGGATATGCTTTTAGCTAACACTTTTGTGTTGTAACATGACATGCATGAAATAGATTATGTTGTGTTTGCTATAACTTTATGAGTACATAATATTTGAATTGAGAGGGTATGAAATTAAGTGGTATTAGAGCGGGGATTAGATTCCCTACGGCGTAGAGTTGTGATGCATATTGGCATAACATGCATAACATGATATACATCTAATTGATGTAGTACATCTTATATAGGATGGATGAGCATGGAGATGATTTCATTGGCCCATAAATGTCTGTAGAATCTGTGCATGGTCCTAGAAATGCATATTTTAATATACGGGAACAGTTTGAAGATAATGCTCCATCGCAAGATCAAAGTTTCTTGCTGCGACAGTTTTCTAAAGTTTTGCAAAGAATTGCACCACCTTTGCAACATCGAGCACAAGAACCAGAAATTGAAAAAATCTATGAAAGAGTTAGGAAACAAGGGGAAAAAACATTTGGAGGTACTACAGATCCTGCAGAAGATGAAGAATGGTTGAGAAATACTGAAAGGGTTTTAGACAAAATTGAATGCACTCCTGAGCAAAAGCTAAAATATGCTATGTCGTTGTTTGAGAAGGATGCTTTGAAATGGTGGGAAACAGTTCCAGGAAGCGGGAATAGGCCATTGACTTTAACCAGGGATTATTTCCTCAGAGAATTCGGTGAGAGGTACATGCCACCAGTGCATCGTGATAAAAAGAAAATTGAATTCATAGAACTGAAGCAAAATTAGTTATCAGTGGCTGATTAAACTTCAATTTGTAAGATTATCAAAGTATGCACCTGAGGAGATAACTACTGAGGAAAGGAAAAGAAGTAAATTTGAAAGGGGTTTGAACCTTGATATTCGAGAGAAAATTGATGTTAAGACCCCTACTTATAGTACATTGATTGAAGCCGCTTTGAGGGCTGAAGAAATACTAGTTGAAAGGAGTGAGATAGAGTCTAAAAAGAAGAAAATGACTAGGACTTTTAATGCTTCTTATTCCTTTTCTTTTAGAGGGTCAAGTTCACACACTAGTGGTTATAGAGGAAAAGGAAGAGGTCAGTCGAGTAGGCAATCCTTAATGTCATCTGACAGAGGTGGATATACATCCACTGGGTATTGTAATACCCCGAATATTTTTAGGTAATTAAAATTGTGCCACGTGTCGTAAATTCCAATAGATTAAATTAAGATGGATTTAATTTAATAATATTGGGAATTTCGAATAATTTTCGTAAGGAATTGAAGGAAAATCTTGGAAAATTAATATAAAATAAAATATAAATCCCTCTTTAATAATTATTTCGCCAAAGTCTGCGAAATATTTCATAGTATTTATGGTAAAAGTTTCGAGTCGATCGGAGATCGTTTAAAATTTGAACGCGGAAGCGCTTTGGACTAAATTGCAACTTTTGAAAGTTTCAAGGACCAAAGTGCAAATTAACCATTATATATAATGATTCCTTCAAATGAAAGTTTCAACCCTATCATGCGCGCGCACAGCTAGACTATGCGGGGCACAGTCTGCAAGAACTATGTGGGCGAACAGTCCCCGTGCAACCGCACAGGCAGACGCACGCATGCACAGTAAATCGGATCGTCGTTTTGTTTACGGAATTCGTCCTTATTCATGTATCGAGAGTGAAATCAATTAGTTATCGATTAATTTGAGTTGTTTGACCTAACGAGGTTAGATGAGAATTGATTCGGAAAAACGTTGCGAACCGAAACGAGTTAGAAACCGTTTATCGGGATAGAACACGTGAGAAGCACGATAGTCAATAAGTTTAGCGTATCATGTCTCGAGTCTAGAGTTTCAGGAAATTATTTATGAGGAAATTAAGGTTACAGTTCAATTCTAAAGTTAGAATTGAAATTAAAAGGAAAAATGTTAAGAAAAGCCCAAAATAAAGTACAGGGACCAAAGTGGTAATTTAGCCACTTTGTGTCGAAAATGGAAATTTGAAGGATTCGACGGGAAAATGGTAATATCGAGTATCGTATTATTTATCGGATATAAATAATACGTATAAGTTATAATAAAAGAATTTATCGATTTAGTTATGGACTAAATCGTACAAAAGAAAAGTTTAAAGGATAAATGATAACAAACAAAAAGAACAAGGATTAAAGTGGCATTTTAGCCATGTTATATAAGAAATGAGGATATGAATTAGGAAGCAGAAGAAGGATCGAGAGAGTGAAGGAAATAACACCGATTACCGTCGTTTCGCCGCCGTTTCGCCGTTCGACGTCCGATTCGAGCGATTTTCGCGTCGATTTCTTCAGAATCGAATCCTCTATCGATCCTAAGCTTCGTTTCAAGGTAAATCTTCAAGAAATTTGGTTAAAAATCGAATATATATGGCTGTTTTAGTGTGATTGAGTTTAGGATTGAATTCGAAGTTTTTGAAGTTATTATAGCGTTTTAATGAAAACCGAGATGCGGGTTTTGTATAGTTGAATGTATAGCACGTCGGGATGGCTGAAAAGCCCCGGAACTGTTAAGGGTGTGCGTTCGCACACATTGAGTGTGCGTTCGCACACTCCTTAAAAATAGGGTGTGCGTTCGCACACCTATTGTGTGCGTTCGCACACTACCCGAAACTCGTCAGATTCTAAATTCCACGGTAAATTTATAGATTTGCCTCTTAGGAACGCCTCTGTCAAATTTCATCTTGATCCAACAGTTCAATTGGGAGAGATCGTCGTTTTACTAAACAGTGTCAGTGCGCAGGCAGCACCTGCGCATTGTCCTGAAAACTACTTGTAACTTCATTGGAATGAGACTAAACCCTAAAGTTTGAAAGTATCATGCGTATAGGAATACGATTAAGAGATATAACAAGCATCTCAACTAAGTATTAGGACACGATTAAAGTTAAAAGACGTATTTAGAATAAGATCGTGATAACCTAAGTTTACAACTTAGGATTCGGTACTAAGTTTACGTTTATGAATTAAACGTACAGGTAATTTGGATAAGTAATGGACGTACCGACGAACTACCAGGCCGACGAGCTAGAATAGCTACAAGATCGGACAATACATAGAACCTGCGTGATAGATTGGTAGCATTGCGGTAGATTGGATAGCAGTCACTGTGAGTACATTTTAATTACTCGTTAATATTCATAAAGTCGCGTATTTTCATATACGGACGACTATATGAATACTTATATGTTTAATAATATGTTTGAAAAATTACATGTATGTATGTTTTTAAAATGATTACTTTCCGTACTGCGTTATTTTAAGAATAACATAAATAGATGAAAAGAACATATATGTTTAAAATACTGGGAAAGGGGTTAAGCAATATACAAGTATTGAATCCAATATGCACGAGAAAAGTATGGTACATTCCTATATGTACTATTATTCATATGTTATAAAGAAACATAATACGTCCCCATACGTACTTTTAATTATAACGAATAACCATACGTGCGTGTGTTATAGATGTATGATTGTAGATTGTAGTGTGCATGTAATGGTCCATAAAGGATCAATATAACAGAACGGAAAATATAGAATTAAATAATAAACGTAAAACGAGAATTTGTACGATGGTACAACCAAATATAAGAACTGAGATACAAGGTTGTTCTCGGTAGAGGTATCCCGAGACTTGTATCTACCCATTCTCGATAATAGTCCTCGGGACTCATATAAAAATAAAATCAAGTATAATATATATCAAGATTCAATAAGAGACAAGAACGATAATTAAGATATTATATAAGACACATCGGTTGGCGTGGCTATCGATGTCAGATGATTAAAGACACATCGGTTGGCTTGGCTATCGATGTCAGATACGTAAAACACATCGGTTGGCTTTGCTATCGATGTCAGATATGTAAAACACATCGGTTGGCGTGGCTATCGATGTCAGATGATTAAAAACACATCGGTTGGCGTGGCTATCGATGTCAGATGATTAAAAACACATCGGTTGGCTTTGCTATCGATGTCAGAAAGATAAAGTCAGAGAAACTTAATGAGAAGAATAAAGACAATCAAAATTATAACAGTAAACAAAACATGTTAAGTATGTACGTAATAAAAACGTACATGAAATATAAGAATGAGGCAAGAATATCAAGTACGTCTATAATATAAACGTTTAGTTTATGACACGTACATGGCCTCTGATAGTATGAATGTATATACGAAGTATGTTTGGAAGTAGATCATAGGGGGTATAATCCAAAAAGAATATTTTCTACATAAAGAGATTTTCAAACGTTTTCACCCCTTTATGCAATATTACTTGTAATTATGTGTATTCACTCAGTTTTATACTGACCCTGTTGTTACTCCAATTTTTACAGGTTGAGTTAGGTACGGTGTGGGGAATGAAGCTTTCGAAGTTTTTAATTCTCGGAAGTAGTACGAGTCATGAGACTAGGTTCTCATTCTATCAAGTCCGCAGTAGTTTAGAATAGTCAGACTCTATTTGTGAAGCGCTTTAACTCTAATATGTATTTCAAACAGGGGTCATGTATATTTTGATATTATTATGATATACAAGATATAGTTTGATTTGCGAAAAATTAGTATGTATTTTCAGGCTTGCTACGGGTTTTGGAGCTACCACTCCCATTCCCTAGCGCCGTTCGTGGCTCAATAATTTGGGTCGTGACATTACGGGAGTTGCGGCTATGCAAGCTAATCAGACTGAGGGGCAGAATATGCATCGTGAACAACTACAACAATAACATCTACGCAATGTTGTTTATACTGATCGAGATATCGTTTTGGCTTACATGCGTCTTAAGCCAACTAATTTTGACGGCTCTGATGATGCTCTTACTTCCTAGAGGAAGTAGAACGTAACGCTCGACGTTTCCAAGAAAACGAGAGGCGGACCATAATTATGGTGGACATGTCAATGCGAGGACCTGCAAAAGATTGGTTTCAGCGCCATATCCATCCGATGATGGACACTATGACTTGTGCTGAATTTGTGAATCGTTATAGGGAGTATTTCCTACCGTTTGCAGTAACGGAGAGCTATCGCGTTAAATGGCTAACCTTGAGTAGACGCAATCGATACGTGCAAGAATATGTGACTGAGTTTACGAGGGCTAGTAGATTTGCGCCTGATCTGACTACAGACCCGATAAGGTTGAATTCAAGGTTTGTAGAAGGTTTAGGACCCGAATTTGTGAGTCTGACATCTGATATCAGAAGGACTCTGGTGCAGCTGATCGACAACGCTAGGCAAATTGAAGTTTCTTTGATTCGATTTGGGAGGATTCCTTATCCTTCTAAATGCGCCCATGAGGAGTGATACCTTTCGCAGTGTACAGAGCGCACCTTCCCAGTCATACGTTGGGAATTACTCGCGACCAACACAGCGTCAGCGAGAACAAAAAAGGGCCAGACACGGATCTCGAGTTAGTGCGTCCATCACAGGGTTTGGTGCCAGATCCATGAGTGGCGTGGGAGACGGAGCTCCTATTTGTTCGACTTGCAACAAGAGGCACTATGGAGTGTGCCGCAGTGTCTCTCGAGCATGTTTCAACTGTGGCCAACGGGGTCATTTTGCAAGGGATTGTTCGAGGCAGATGCCTCAAGGCTCCATGACTACAGTAGTACAACCCTCTTACCATCACCAAAGAAATGCACACCCGGCAACATCGGGATATGATCAGACGGGAAGTAAATTCACTAGCCAGAGAGGCCGTGGTTATGGGAATCGAGGAGGAAGAAATGGTGGAGGTCGTGGTACTGGTCAGACTTCACTGGCTGGCGGAAGTCAGGCCAGAGGTTTTGCACTGAAGCCTCAAGAGGCTCAGGCTTCCAATGCTGTTGTGCAAGGTACCTTTTCTATCGCTTCTCAAGATGCATAATACGTCCCCATACGTACCTTTTTTATCACTTCCCAGGAGTCGAACCAGTTTAAGTTCAGTGTGATCAGATAGAATCTCATGCGAGCATCGTTTCTGCTCTTAAAGCTTCTCAAATGTTGAGAAAAGGGTATCAGGGATTTCTAGCTATAGTTCGTGATGTGGAGAAGAAATCTGTGGAATTAAGCGATGTACCAGTTGTATCGGAATACACAGATGTTTTCCCAGAGGAATTACCTGGATTACCCCCAGATCGTGAGATAGAATTTTGTATCGAATTGGCTCCGGGTACGAAGCTGATATCGATACCTCCTTATAGTATAGCTCCTGCAGAGCTCAAAGAACTGAAAAATCAACTAGAAGAATTGCTTGAGCGTGGCTTTATCAAACCAAGTGTGTCCCCATAGGGTGCACCAGTGCTGTTCGTAAGAAAGAAAGACGGATCGCTTCGACTATTCATCGAACATCGACAATTGAACAAGGTGACGATCAAGATCAAGTATCCATTACCTAGAATCGACGATTTATTTGACCAATTGCAAGGAGCAAAGTACTTCTCCAAGATTGACCTGAGGTCAGGCTATCACCAGTTGAAGATTCGAGATGACGACATATCAAAGACTGCTTTTTGAACTCGATATGGTCACTATGAGTTTCTCGTTATGTCATTTGGACTAACCAATGCACTAGTGGCTTTCATGGACTTGATGAATAGAGTATTCAAGCCATACTTGGATCATATCGTGATTGTATTCATTGACGATATTTTAATTTATTCACGTACGGAAGAGGAGCATGCACATCATTTGTGGATAGTACTACAAACGTTGAGAGAGCATCAGCTTTACGCCAAGTTCTCTAAGTGTGAATTCTGGCTAACACAAGTGGCTTTCTTAGGTCATTTAGTATTTTAACGCAGTATTAAGGTTGACCTAAAGAAGATCGAAGCCGTGATGGAATGGAAACGACCTGACTCTGTTACCAAAGTTCAAAGTTTCCTCAGTTTAGCGGGATATTACAGGTGATTTGTGCAAGACTTTTCAAAGAGCGTTGTACCTTTGGCAAAGTTAACTCAGAAGAATGTTAGGTTTAACTGGACGGACCAATGTGAAGTCAGTTTTCTTAAACTGAAAGAATATCTGACAACGGCACCAGTTCTAGCACTGCCAGAAGGAACGGAAGGGTTGACAGTCTACTGCGATGCATCTAGAATTGGGCTAGGATGTGTTCTTATGCATCACAGTCGAGTGATCGCGTATGCTTCACGACAACTCAAGAAGCACGAAATGAACTATACGACTCATGATTTAGAATTAGCAGCGGTAATTTTGGCACTGAAGATCTGGAGACATTACTTGTACGGCGTGACGTGTGAAATATTTACAGATCACAAGATTTTAAAGTACATCTTCAATCAACGAGAGCTGAACCTCAAACATAGGAGGTGGATGGAGTTATTAAAAGACTACGACTGCACAATACAGTAACATCCAGGAAAGGCCGCCGTAGTTGTAGATGCGTTAAGAAGGAAGTCTCGCGCACATTATGCTAATATGGCGGAGGCCGATTATTAAAGAGATTCATTCGTTGTTTATCCAAGGGATCAAGTTCGAGGTTTCAACCCTCGGAACTTGATGGCTCAGCTAAGCATTCAATCGACGTTGATAGACCGAATCAAAGAGTTGCAAACAAGCGATCCTCAGTTAAAGCGTTTAACTGAAGAAGTTCAACAAGCAAGGCATCGAGATTTCAGTATCGTCAACGGGATGTTGAGATATGGCAATCGATTGTGCGTACCAAATGTGGACAACTTACGACAGCAAATCATGGAAGAGACTCATGGTACAGTATATAGTGTTCATCCTAGTTCCACGTAGATGTAATGACATCAAGGGAACATATTGGTGGAGCGGAATGAAGAAGGATATTTCGGAGTTCGTGATGAAATGTCCAGTTGTCAGCAAGTCAAATTGGAACATCAGCGACCATATGGATTTCTTCAGCCGTTACCCATTCCAGAGTGGAAATGGGAGAAATCACGATAGATTTAATAGTTGGATTGCCCAAGACGCGGAAAGGATTTGATTCCATTTGGGTGATCGTAGATTGTTTGACAAAGTTAGCGCACTTTATACCTATTAAGACAACTCACTCAGCGGAAAAGTTAGCGCAGATATACATCGACAAGATCGTGAGCCTACATGGAGTTCCACTGTCAATCATATCAGATAGAGGTTCCGTATTTACCTCTCAATTCTGGAAAAGTTTACAAGAAGCGTTAGGGACGTGGTTAAACTTCAGCACTGCTTTTCATCCTCAGACGGACGGTCAGTCTGAAAGAACGATTCAGACTTTAGAAGACATGCTTCGTCTATGCGTATTTGATTTCAGAAGTAGTTGGGATGCCTATCTACCTTTAGTAGAATTTTCTTACAACAACAGTTATCGCTCGAGCATAGAGATGGCTCCGTACGAAGCATTATATGAGCGAAAGTGTCAATCCCATATCTGTTGGGATGTGGTCGGAGAAAGAAAGCTGACAGAAGCGGAAATAATTTAGATTACTTCTGAGAAAGTACCATTGATCAAGCAACGTCTGAATACAGCCTTCAATCGACAGATGAGCAACGCGAATCCCAAGAGAATAGATGTGGAGTTTCAGATTGGAGACTACGTTTTTCTCAAGGTAGCGCCGATGAAAGGAGTAGTTCGTTTCTGAAAGAAGGGAAAGTTGGCTCCGAGATATGTCGGACCTTATAAGATCATAGAGTGCATAGGCTCAGTTGCCTACAAGCTGGACCTACCTCCAGACATGTTGCAAGTTCATCCTGTCTTTCATATTTCATAGTATTTATGGTAAGAGTTTCGAGTCGATCGGAGATCATTTAAAATTTGGACGCGGAAGCGTTTTGGACTAAATTGCAACTTTTGAAAGTTTCAAGGACCAAAGTTCAAATTAACCATTTTATATAATGATTCCTTCAAATGAAGGATCCTGGAGTCAAAATCAACATTTCCTTCATTCTATCATCAGTGACATCTTTTTTTTCAATCAATCTCCGTTTCTCGTCCGTTTTCAACATTTCTTAGCTCGATTTGATCGTATTTCAACAGGTAATCACGGTAAGCATGTCGTTTTGCCGTTTATTTGGATGAATTTGATGGAATATCGACTTGACTTTAGGGTTTGAAGCAGTTTTAATTGTTTTAACGATTTTGGATTCGATTTTGACGTTTTGAGTTTAGATTTCGTGTTATCGATATGTTTGAGCGTTGTTTGCGTGTTGGGTATGCAGAATTAGGTCGAAAGCACGTCGGGATCGCGTCGGGGGGAAGACCCGTGGCTGTGCGCCGCACAACCCTACTGTCCGCGCGCACAGCTAGACTGTGCAGGCATACAGAACTGTGCGGGCGCACAGTCCCCTGTGCAACCGCACAGGCAGACGCGCGCACGCACAATGAATCAGATCGTCTCTTTGTTTACAGTATTTGTCCGTATTCGTGAATCGAGATTGAAATCGATTAGTTATCAATTAATTTGAGTTGTTTGACCTAACGAGGTTAGATGAGAATTGATTCAGAAAAATGTTGCGAACCGAAACTAGTTGGAAACCGTTTATCAAGATAGAACACGTGAGAAGCACGATAGTCAATAAGTTTAGCGTATCGTGTCTCGAGTCTAGAGTCGATCCTAGAATAGGAGTCTAATGCGACTCTTTTCATTTTAAATCGTTTTAGATCCGGCGAGGCAGTCAGCAGCTGGACCAGGAGCTCGGGAAGCTTGACGGTTTCTGAGCACCATAGTATTTTGGGATAGCGTTTTCTGTGAGTTTATATATATTTACTTTTAAAGTATTTACATAAGCAAATGATTTATATTGCTTTACGGTTGAATTGAATGTTTTCAAATGCAATGTTTTACATGAAATATATACATGTTTGGTTTGAAACCAGTATTGATCCGATGGAACGTGCTTTCCTATTAGGCGGTAATAGGACTGTGTGATCACCAATTTTGATTAATCACAGCTGTTGATATGATTATGAATACGAATACGAAAGTTGGATATGTGAAAAATCGATACGAGGTTGAGCTTGGTTGAATTATCTCGGGACCCGTATCTGGTGGGTTGAACTCTGTCGAATTATCTCGGGACGCACAACTTGGGGTTATGAAACCGGCAGCGGTTGAACTCGGTAGAATTATCCCGGGATCGGGCCAAAGGATTAAATGATTATATGATTATGTTTGGCATGTTCAAGGATTGGGGTGTCAATTAGATCTTTTACTCGGATATACGTGATTGAAATATTATTGCATTAATATATGTTTTCAATGAATGCTTATTAGTAAATAGTATGAACTCACTCATTATATTCCCGTATACTGACCCCTCACGGTTTTCCCTGTCAGGTGAAAAAGAACTTTGAAGTGACAGACTTCTATCTTTGTGCCAGAAGTCTGATATTTTTGAAAGTATGTAAAGAAACAGTACTTTACTTCTAGAGCTGTAGTAGATAGGTATTTGTGTTTTAGTTGTATCAAACGGTTTCTGTAAATATCATTCTGATGTTTTAAAAATTATGTTCTTATGATGCTTGCTGCGTTATTATCGTTAGTTGTTGCCAGAAGATGATGTATACCCTGGTATGTTTTTAGCATGACACGTGTTTATGTCTGTCATGCATGACATATGTTATTTGCGAAAAATTATTTTATGTTTTTAGGCTTGCTACGAGTTTCGGAGCTACCAATCCCATTCCCTAGCGCCGGTCTCGGCCCATGTTGTGACAATAATAGACAACGACTAACAATGTCTGTTAGTGTAGGATCTAGTCCAATGTGTGCAAATTGTGGTAGAATACATTCAAGGGAGTGTTGGGGAAGAAACCCTATTGTTTGTTATAATTGTCGTCAACTTGGCCATATTGTTAGAGGTTGTGCACTCAGGAGAGGTTTCCTTGAAGAATCTCAAGCTATGTCAGACTAGTGTGGGTGAAAATATACACCAAGTGGGTGTTGGCCGGGGAAGAGGGAGAGGTAATAGAGGAGGAGGAACATCTTTAACTATACAGTCTGGATATACAGGAAAACCTCATACCCAAGCCAGAGTATTTGCAGTCACCGGGCAAGATGCACCTACTGCCTCAGATGTGATTACTGGTATATTTTCTATCTGTAACTGTGATGCAGATGTGTTAATTGATTCTGGATCTACATGTTCATTCATATCACATGAGTTTTTATTACGTGTGCATGGCATATTAGAACCATTGGGACATGATATATATGTTTCCATGCCTGCTGGGGGTGTTATTATTGTAAATACTATGATAAAATCTTGTCCTATGGTTGTGGTGTTGGGTTTACTAGGTTCATAACGCAGCGGAATTTCAAAAATTTATCTAAAAACCCAAACCAAGATCCATGTAATTCGAATTAACAGAATAAGTACTTACTTGTATGTCGAATTCAACAACAATGTAGGAAGGAAGGAGGTGGTTCACTTTGGTGATACCTGGCCTCGGATCAGAAACGCCTCCAAAAGAACGCGTCCTCTATGAGTATCCACACGAACAGACCTTAGCCAAAACTAGTGCTTGTGTGCTAGCACTATTGCTTCACAAGCAATTGCGAATTTTAGTGATTTAGTGAATAATGAATTTCGTGATTCTCAAACCAATTGCTTAATGTGTATTTATAGTGATACAACAACACTAGGGTTTGAGACAAATTCGAATTTCAATCTCATTGCAATTCTACAAGTTTATGTTTATCAAAAACTCCTTTTTGATAATCATCCAAATTTTTTTTAATTACTATATTTATTATCTTCCAAAAAATAATAAATTAAGTAAAACACTTATCCTTATATTACGAATTAATATATATATATTTATTAATATATATATATTACAAATTATATATATATATATATATATATATATATATATATATATATATAATTAATCACTTAATCACATTGGGCTTGTACAACCCATAACTGTTTTGGGCCTGTTCTTAGTGTGCGACCGTGTAGGTTCATATAACGTTGGCAGTAGGCTCGAAATCCCTATTTCAGCCCACAAGTCATAAGTGGCCTCTAGCAAGACATTATGACTACCCAAGTTATACGAATATCGATAATCCGGTTTAACCATTTACAATAATATTTTAATCCCTTTATCTCTCGATATCCAGATTGAATATAAGGCATAGTCATGTCATCCTTATAATATTCAATCATTAGTTTCTTGACTCTAAGTAGACTGAAAATGATAACTCTTTATCAATTCATTTAGCATGGCCATGCATTTCCTTCAGTCTATCTTCTTCAAGGGGCCCATAGATATCTTGCTCAAATAAATGAGGGACAAATTCCTTCTCAGTCACTCATATTTCTCACATAGTTAATTTCATATCCAATGACAATCTATTCCATTATCCTGTTAAAGATAATGTAAGACTGTATCAAAATATGAAATAGCTATGTAGAAATCCATGATGATTTCAAGGTCAAAGGATTATACTAATAGTACTGTAATGAGAAATACTTATGACAGTGATCTATGCAGTATTCTCACAGTGGGTCATCCAGTGCCTTATTTCTCAAATAGCACCTATGATTTGACTTAATATCTCATATACATGATTAGTAAAACATAATCATCAGTCAACATCGTACTAGTCTCAATGTTCTATTAAGACTAGGGATAGATAGTATATAATTCTTTTATTAAACCTAAGGGTTCTACTATCAAGTCACATACTTGATGACCTTAGAAAGAATTAACCATTCAAGTATTTTAATCATTAATATAAAATGATAAAAACTGCCAATCTATAAATAACAAAATGATAAAGTCAAAAATATGGTCAAACATGATTGACCTAGTGCATATCACTAACATGTGGATGGTATGACTCTACAAGCTGATTTTGGTGGTTATCCATTTGAGAGAGTTTGATGTTATATTTGGTATGGATTGGTTGTCAAAACATCATGCCATTGTTGATTGTCAAACTAAAGAAGTAATTATGGAAATTCAAGGGCAAATGAAAACAATGATTTTTGGGGAAAGGAAAATAGTGCCTATTTGTTTAAATTCTGTTGTTACTGCATTTCATTTGATTAAAGATGGATGTCACGCATATTTGGCTAGTGTAATAAATGTGACTAAAGTTAGTCAAGGGGTTTCAGAAATTCCAATAGTGAGAGACTTTCCAGATGTGTTTCTTGATGATTTGCCTATTTTGCAACCACATAGGGAGTTTGATTTTGAAATTGAAATTATACATGGGTCAGCTCCTATTTGGGCGAACATTTGAATTATGCGCATGATTGAATATCATTTTGTAAGCTTGATGTTGATTGGAAATGTGTGAATATGTTTGGTTTGAATTGAACATTGGACTGCTATGTTTGTTATGGTTATTGCTTATGTTGAATGGATAATCGCTTGAGTTATACTTTAGTTACTTGGAATGCATATGAATGTGCATATGTAGTATGCATATATCTATTTGCTTATTGGGTTGCAGGCTCACCCATCTGCATTATTTTTTTCAGGATATAAAGAGTTACATTGAGTCGACATTTTCATCTGATATAGGTTTCAGGTGGGCCAATGGAGTGTTCATTGCACATGAAAATTTTGAAGTGTCTATGTAAATAAGTTAGATAAATGAAACGTTTGTACTAAGAGTTACTGTTTTATGTGAGATAGTTTGCATGTATATGGATATGCTTTTAGCTAACACTTTTGTGTCGTAACATGACATGTATGAAATGGATGATGTTGTGTTTGTTACAAATTTATGAGTAAATAATATTTGAATTAAGAGGGTGTGACATTAAGTGGTATCAGAGAGGGGATTAGATTCCTTAGGGAGTAGAGTTGTGATACATATTGGCATAACATGCATAACATGATATACATCTAATTGATGTAGTACATCTTCTATAGGATGGATGAGCATTGAGATGATTCCATTGGCCCAGAAATGTCTTTAAAGTCTGTGCATAGTCCTGGAAATACATCTTTTAATGAACAGGAACAGTTTGAAGATAATGCTCCACCGTAAGATCAAAATCCCTTGCTGCGACAGTTTTCTAAAGTTTTGCAAAGAATTGCACCACCTTTGCAACATCGAGCACAAGAACCAGAAATTGACAAAAACTATGAAAGAGTTAGGAAACAAGGGGCAAAGACATTTGGAGGTACTACAGATCTTGTAGAAGCTGAAGAATGGTTGAGAAATACTGAAAGGGTTTTAGACATAATTGAATGCACTCTTGAGCAAAAGATAAAGTATGTTGTATCGTTGTTTAAGAAGGATGATTTGGATTGGTGGGAAACAGTTCCAGGAAGCGGGAATAGGCCATTGACTTTAACGTGGGATGATTTCCTTAGAAAATTTGGTGAGAGGTACATGCCACCAGTGTATCGTCATAAAAAGAAAATTAAATTCATGGAACTGAAGCAGAATGAGTTATCAGTGTCTGATTATAAACTTCAATTTGTCAGATTATCAAAGTATGCACCTGAGGAGATAACTACTGAGGAAAGGAAAAGAAGTAAATTTGAAAGGGGTTTGAACCTTCATATTCGAGGGAAAAATTGCTGTTAAGACCCCAACTTATAGTGCATTGATTGAAGCCGCTTTGAGGGCTGAAGAAATACTAGTTGAAAGGAGTGAGATAGAGTCTAAAAAGAAGAAAATGACTGAGACTTTTAATGCTCCTTCAAGACATGGTAGTTCCTTTTCTTTTAGAGGGCAAAGTTCACACACTAGTGGTTATATGTAATACCCCAAATATTTTAGAATAATTCAGTCATGCCACGTGTCGTGAATTCTGATAAATTAAATTAAGAAGGATTTAATTTAATTATATCGGGAATAAAGAATAATATTTACTAAGCGGATTAGCGGGAATTAAAGAAATAACTTAGAGAATTTATATAAAATAAAATATAAATCCCGAGATAATAATTATTTCGCCAAAGTCCGCGAAATATTTTATAGTATTTACGATAAAAGTCTCGAGTCAATCGGAGTCTGTTTAAAATTTGAAAGTGGATGCGTTTTGGACTAAGTTGCAAATTTTGAAAAGTTTAAGGGCTAAAATATAAATTAGCCAATTGAGACTCGAGAATAGAAATTAGAGGTTGACGGGAAATAATAATTTTAGAATCGTATAATCGTATTATTTATTTGGATATAAATAATACGTAAGTAATTGAGTTAAAGAAAATAATTAATCGTTAAGTTTAAATAGAAAGTTTAATAGAGAATTGGTTTAAGTTAAAGAGATGAAGGACCAAAGTGTATCTTAACCATATATATAAAAGGAATGAAATGAATGAAGGATCCAGAGACCGTCACTTCAGTTCATCCTTCTCTTTTCATTTCTTTCGTCGATTTCGTACCGTTCCGTCGCTCGATCTCTGTTTCTCGTCCGTTTCCGACGTTCCATAGCTTGAATTGATCGTATTTCAACGGCGAATCACGGTAAGCTTTACGTTTTATCGCTTGGATGGATTAATTTCTTGATATATCGAGTTAAAGTTTTAGGCCACGAAACGATTATATCATTTTAAACGATATTAGAATCGAATTATAGCATTTTGAATATAGATTAAGTGTTTTGGATGCGTTAGGATCGTTTTTACATCAAAAGCACGTCGGAAACGGAGCCGGGGTGAAAACCCGCGGCCGTGCGCCGCACGGTCCAACTGTGCGAACGCACAGCATAATGTGCGATCGCATAGTGTTGTGCGAACGCACAGCAAGACTGTGCGAACACACAGTCCTGTGTGCAAACGCACAGTCCTGTGTGCGAACGCACAGTCCACTGTGCGATCGCACAGTGAGACGTGCGCTTGCATAGTGTTTCGGCTGATCGTTACATTTTGGAAATTCGTTAATACTCGCGTATCGAGATTGAAACCGATTGATTAACAATGTATTTGAGTTAATTAACCTAATGAGGTAAAAATAGAATTTATTTAAAAGTGATATTCGATCAGGAAACGAGTTAGAAACCGTTTATTGGGATACACGTGAGAAGCACGATAATCGATAAGAGTAATTCGTCGTGTCTCGAGTCTAGAATCAATCCTAGAATAGGATTCTGATGTGAGTCAATTTTTTTGAAATAGTTTTAGATCCGGCAAGGCAAGGAGCCGCTGGACCAGGAGCTCGGGAAGCTAGACGTTTCTGAGCACCAGAGTATTTTTGGATAAGCGGTCACTATGAGTTTATACCATTTACTTTTAAAGTATTTACACAAGCAAAATTTTATATTGCTTTATATTTGATTTGAATGTTTGAAATGCAAATTCTTTACTTGAACTACACATATAGTAGATTTGAAACCGGTATCGATCCGATGGAACGTGCTACCTATTGGTCGGCAATAGGACTGTGTGATCACCACTGTTGATTGGATATAGCTGTAAATTCGATTATGGATATGAACATGATTATGAGTATGAATTTTGAAGTTGGATAATGAATTCGATACGAGCGAGAACTCGGTTATAGTGTAACCTGAGCCCCGTATCTAGTGAGTTGGACTCACACTGTGGAACTAAGAAGTTGGTCGCGATCGACGAGGTAGATTGTGAACACTCCCGGGTCAGAACATTTAGATTAATTCGAGTTGATTATATACGAATGATACATTCGAGGATTAGGGTTTCAATCGGATCCAGTACTTGGCTGCATATGGTTTGAATACTACTGCATTGCTTTATATTTTATTTGAATACTTAGTAGTAAATGTATGAACTCACTCAGTATATTCCCATATACTGACCCCTCACAGTCTTTCCTTTCAGGTGAAAGCATATTAAAGGATGGACTTCCATTTCTTGTTCCGGAAGTCTACAGTAGTTGAAGTATGTGTCAAAGGATACATCACTTCACAGCGCTGCAGTGGTCCTTCGACGTCTGTTTGTGAATAATGTTGAAGTCAAATGGTATATATATAATTAATTTTAAAGAATGATATTTTCTCCAATTTGATTTCTTTAACCAATTGCCATGAGTGGAATTGGTCACGATTATAACTAGAAACATGGCAGTGCTAGATATGAGATATCGATCGGTAAGACCATGGTTTCTAAGAATCATTTGTAAATGTTTTCGGAAAACAATTAAGGTAATTTGATATTTGAAATGATAATGTTTTAAAAGGTTTTCTGAAAATATTTTATATAAAATAATATATTTAATTCGCGAAAAAATTCATAGTGGTTTTAGGCTAGCTACGGGTTCCGGAGCTATCACTCCCGTTCCCTAGCGCCGGTCTCGGCCTAATAATTTCGGTCGTGATAATTGTGGTATCAGAGCCAGGTTTGTCCAGTTACCTTTGCTAATATGTGATTTCGAACAGTTTGTTCACGATACCACTGTTTTGTGTGTGAGTCTACCTAGAAACTACTGCAGCACATAGGGATTCGAGTCATGTCTTGATCAGTTTTCGTTTGATTTTAAGATTTTAACTCTCCTTCTTATGATCTGAGTCTGTTAGTATGATCAATAGGATTGTTAGACGATAAACGTATGCGAAAGTATTTGGCTTACGCAAAGACGATCGATTTGTGATATGATCATTGCGAATGATCGCGTACGAAGTGGACAGTATGCAACGCGATGACGAGGCTAGCATACTAAGTATTATATGGTATAACGATACCATCAGAGTCATGCAATAAGCGCTAAGAAATGGTCGATAGTGAAATATGGATCCAGAGGGATGGAAGAATTTCCCGAGTTACAGAGTTTAATGTTTAGAGAACTTACAAGATGAAAGATTTGTGATTTACAAAGATTAACTGTTTTAATGATTTTGAAAGTATAATTGTGCCTAGATTCGATATAGTAATATACTATTGCCATGATATGAATAGAATTGCATCACTACATACACATTAAATAAAAAGAATAGAAATTGAATTCATACATTAGTAGGACACGCATCATATGCATTATGCTCAGATAAGGGGTAAGTTATGGCAAATCTTTGGGGATGAGAGACGTCATCACCCTAGTGCACAATTCTACTAAAGCATAAAGAATTTAAATATGAATTTTGTAAATAAGTCAGTTTCTTTGGATTTCAAAGATTTTTGAAATGGTTGCAACCATAATTGTTTTAATGTCAGTAGCCTAGATTAGAACTCTGCAACGAAGGTGAAATGTTCGAGATCTACATACAAGAAAATCTCGAAAGTACAGCGAACACGTATAAGGACGCGAGCAAGAAGTTATGCTTTGGGAAGATACGAAGATAGTCGTAGGTCTAAGACCTATTATAGAATGGAATGATAAGATACGCCTGAATGGTGAAGTGAAATTCATTGACTAGTGAACTAAGATGTCTTTATCTTTGGACGAAGTGATTAGAACTCTATATGGTATGACGTTAGAAGTGCGTAAAGTGATACTTGAATATAGTAATCGATCTATAGCTTAAACCCTAGAGACAAAAGACAATCTGTATGTATGGATGATGAAAGTTTTTCGCGATATCAGAAGATTGTTAAACCAACATATCTTTTGATTGAACTGTCGGATCGGTTTAATATCGGAGAAAAATATTCCTAAGAAGGTTGACTAGGAGTTGAGCGTTGCGATCGTTGAACGGAGAACTAGGAAACAGCTTCATAAGACTATTCATAGGAGACTTGTACGGCTGGAAATAACCAACCTAGCCAACATGCTACGAGAGTATAAGAAGTAAAGACATAAGATATGTAGCAGATGTGGATGGGGTAACATATAGGCTTAATAAAGCAAAAGACGGATTGCATATTGCATGGAATATATTAAGGAGTTGGAAATTCGTGCAACGAGTTTTGCGGTTGGGCATTTTGAACAACAAATTAAAAGATAAGGACATGTACACGAAATATAAGGTCACGAGATGAAGATAAGAAATATGAAGCGCGAAGAGTATAGTATGATAGCTATGCGATGTTGATGATGAATCATAAAGGAAAAACATGAACGATACATGTGGAAGGACAACACATGTTTCATAACAAAGACTGCACTAGACGTACACAAATCGAAAGTTCTATATATTAGGACTGGCGAATAAGTCGAAGTAAGTTTACACTTAGGATACATAATATGTTACGAACGAAGATGCCTGGATAAGAATGTTATGATAAACGAAGAAAGCAAGACGGCGATATAAAAAAGGAATTGAGCTATAATAAGATCAAAGAGAAAGGAAGATACAAGAGTCAATAAAGATAAAAGATCCTGAAGTTTGATACGAGAAGCGATGAAGAATGAGGAATGTTACAGTGGATTAAGTACATAAGTATAGTAATATCTCCCATTGGATATAACCGAGTAAGTGGATAAAAAGATATATAATAAATGAGTTAAAGGAGAAGAATGAATAGTTAATATTAGAATACCGTGAGTGAAGTCGTACTTCAAGGACGTTTATTGAAGTTCAAGGTATACTAGTTTGAATACAAAAGAGGACATCGTACCAACAGGCGAAATGATGAGTTTGATATCATGTAGTTTCAAGATTAAGCGTTACATTAACTATACCTAGATTAGAATGGCTAATGATGATATATATCATTTTTGAGTATGGACAAAATTTTATTAACGATTTATAAGTAATTAGGACAAGAAGAAAGGATATGTGGAATGTTAATGATTGGTATTTTAACTTTCAAGAGATAGATGAAGTAAAATCAAACATTCTAATGGCAGCAATGTTTGTTTAGGATCCAAATATGTCTCGCGAGACATTTGGGACGAATCAAGGCGATTAAATAGACAAGTGACTAGTATGAGGAAAAGATACAAAAAGTGTTACGAAGGTCGAGTATAAGATTCAACATGAATGTTACTCGAAGAATCAAGAAGTTTTAAAGGAATGTGAAAATAGGAGATTGAAATTAGTTTCACTAGCATAACGAATGTCAGTGATGGATGCATCCCATGAGTATAAGTGAATAGTAATGTATTGGATGTAAAAGTGATCTACAAGGAGTAATGTCTAAGATTTTTATTAATGATTAGAAATGTAATAGCGAAGAGCGGAATGCGAGAACAACGATAAAAGAGTATGTGGAAGAAATTACAAAAGCTACAAGAGAGATAGTACTAGTAAATGAAATTAAGGAATATGAAAGGAAGTAATGCGTTATAATAAGAATGAGCCGTAAATAAAAGTATTTATAAAGAGTTCGAGTACAAGGAAAAGTACAAAAAGGAAATGAAAGGTTATTATAGAAGTTTATAAACGTCATTTTTACGATTTCAAGCATAATGCTATCTATGGATTCATAAACCAACGTGAAGCGAATGGTTTTAACAAAGGACGTATAATAGAAAAAAAAAGCAAA
Organism: Mercurialis annua; assembly: GCF_937616625.2. Taxonomy (NCBI): domain Eukaryota; kingdom Viridiplantae; phylum Streptophyta; class Magnoliopsida; order Malpighiales; family Euphorbiaceae; genus Mercurialis; species Mercurialis annua. Next base: position 39,744,012 of record NC_065574.1, on the reverse strand, counting down.
GTACCTATCAAAAGTAATAGAGAGATGAATAGCCAGATTAACTAATTAAGTCTAATACCTTCTTGGAACCAAAGAGCTAATGAAGGATCGAACCAGGATTATTCAAGAATCTATAAGAACAGTAATGACATGAGAGTATAACAACGTGAGGATTAAGATCGGATTAACATTCATTAGATAAGGAATGTCTAATGAAAATAATAAGTCGCTAAGATAGGAAGCTATTGAAAGAATATGAAATAACAATGATAGTTCGGGAGATAGATCAAAGTAACATGAAGAATGTTTGTAGCTATTGACAAGGATGGGCTACAAAACTAATCTACGAATTTGGAAATTTGAAATAAAATCATAAATGAAGGAAAAGTAACACTAACTAGAGAAATGAATGAAGTCAAAGGATCGAGAAATAAGATATGCCAGGGAAGGAAAATGCTAAACATATCAAGTAATATCAAGAGTACATTCAACTTCATGAGATTAGGAAATCATGAAGTATGAAAATGAAATATGAATTTAGACGATACAAGTTTAGGAAAACGTATACAGACAGCACAATAAAGACAAACATTCAAAAGAGATGTGACATATGATACAAGATCATGAAGTCAATAAGTTAACCAAGTAGAGTGTCGATAAGAAACAAGGACATAGCATCATTTCACTCTACGATCAACTAGAGTAAAGTTATACATTATAATAAGATACATAACAATAAGAGAAAGGATATAAGAGTAAGATTAGCAGGAATATATGAGAGATAATTATTTTGGATAAGTAATTTAAGTAATGCAAACAAGGAACCTTGCTACATGCAAGCAAGTGAAAAACCGTCAAGAAGCGACGACACACATGATTTCAAAGAACATTAGGGGTTATCAAGATGGCAATTTGTAGTATTCACAAGAAATGAAGTCGCCAAAACTTGCGAGTAAAGTAGTAAGAGAATAAAGAACAAGATTGTCAGTAATTCCAATAAAAAGAGCGATCGCGATACGCCATAAGCAGAGCACTTACTTTCAGTAAGTGAATTGAACCACGCAAAGAAGGGAATCTACCATAAGAAAGATAAAAAGGATTAGTGATAATCGTATTCAAACGACGTTAAGTACATGAAAAAGGAGGTAGGCGTGCAATGCAACAGATGACAATAACGTTTGAACACAACTCCGCTATCAGAAGATTTATCAAGTTATCCCGAGAAAGATCTATCTAATCCTTCTCGAATAATTCAACCGCAAGCGGTGGAGATGACCAAAGAACTATCGTACGAAGAAAAACAAGTTAAGAGCATCGGTATGCAAGTATGAATGTTGCGGATAAAGAAGGTACCTATGGTAAGAGTTTCTTGAAGAAGTTAGTTTGTAAGAAGAGTACACGTGAGCAACAGAAGAAGATATGAGGTAGAAATATTCGTATTAGTTTACCTTACATACGTGGCAAAAGTTTTAAATTCGAGGACAAATTTATTTTTAAGGGGGGTGAATGTAATACCCCAAATATTTTAGAATAATTAAGTCGTGCCACGTGTCGTGAATTCCGATAAATTAAATTAAGAAGGATTTAATTTAATTATATCGGGAATAAAGAATAATATTTATTAATTGGATTAGCGGGAATTAAAGAAATAACTTAGAAAATTTATATAAAATAAAATATAAATCCCGAGATAATAATTATTTTTCCATAGTCCGCGAAATATTTTATAGTATTTACGATAAAAGTCTCGAGTCAATCGGAGACTGTTTAAAATTTGGACGCGGATACGTTTTGGACTAAGTTGCAATTTTTGAAAAGTTTAAGGGCTGTAAACTAGCCAATTGAGCCTCGAGAATAGAAATTAGAGGATTATTGACGGGAAATAATAATTTTAGAATCGTATTATTTATTTGGATATAAATAATACGTACGTAATTGATTTAAAGGAACTAATTAATCATTAAGTTTAAATAGAAAGTTTAATAGAGAATTGGTTTAAGTTAAAGAGATGAAGGACCAAAGTGTATCTTAACCATATGTATATAAAAGGAATGAAATGAATGAAGGATCCAGAGACCCTCACTTCAGTTCATCCTTCTCATTTCATTTCTTTCATCGATTTCGTACTGTTCTGTCGCTCGATCTCCGTTTCTCGTCCGTTTCTGACGTTCCATAGCTTGAATTGATCGTATTTCATCGGCGAATCACGGTAAGCTTGACGTTTTATCGTTTGGATGGATGAATTTCTTGATATATCGAGTTAAAGTTTTAGGCCACGAAATGATTATATCGTTTTAAATGATATTGGAATTGAATTATAGCATTTTGAATATAGATTAAGTGTTTTGGATGCGTTAGGATCATTTTTACATTGAAGGCACGTCGGAAATGGAGCCGGGGCGAAAACCCGCGGCTGTGCCCCGCACGGTCCCACTGTGCGAACGCACAGTCCACTATTGCTTTTATATTTGATTTGAATGTTTGAAATGCAAATTCTTTACTTGAACTGCACATATAGTAGATTTGAAACCGGTATCGATCCGATGGATCGTCCTACCTATTTGGCGGAAATAGGACTGTGTGATCACCAGTGTTGATTGGATATAGCTGTAAATTCGATTATGGATATGAACATGATTATGAGTATGAATTTTGAAGTTGGATAATGAATTCGATACGAGCGAAAACTCGCTTACAGTGTAACCTGATCCCCGTATCTAGAGAGTTGGACTCACACTGTGGAACTAAGAAGTTGGTCGCGATCGACGAGGTAGAGTGTGAACACTCCCTGGTCGGACCATTTGGATTAATTCGAGTTGATTATATACGAATGATACGTTCGAGGATTAGGGTTTCAATCGGAACCAGTACTTGGCTACATATGGTTTGAATACTACTGCATTGTTTTATATTTTATTTGAATACTTATTAGTAAATGTATGAACTCACTCAGTATATTCTCATATACTTACCCCTCACAGTCTTTCCTTTCAGGTGAAAACATTTTAAAGGATGGACTTCCATTTCTTGTTCCGGAAGTCTACAGTAATTGAGGTATGTGTCAAAGGATGTATCACTTCATAGCGCTGCAGTGGTCCGTAGACGTCTGTTTGTGAATAATGTTGAAGTCAAACGGTATATATATAATTACTTTTAATGAATGATGTTTTCTCCCGTTTGATTTCTTAAACCAATTGCCATGAGTGGAATTGGTCGCGATTATGACTAGAAACAGGGCAGTGCTAGATATGAGATATCGCTCGGTAAGACCCTGGTTTCTAAGAATCATTTGTCAATGTTTTCGGAAAACAATTAAGGTAATTTGATATTTGAAATGATAATGTTTTAATAGGTTTTTCTGAAAATATTTTATATAAAATAATATATTTAATTCGCGAAAAAATTCATAGTGGTTTTAGGCTAGCTACGGGTTCCGGAGCTACCACTCCCGTTCCCTAGCGCCGGTCTCGGCCCAATAATTTGGGTCGTGACATTATAGAGGAAAGGGAAGAGGTCAGTCGAGTAGGCCAGCCTCAATGTCATATGGCAGAGGTGGATATACATCCATTGGGTTTGATAATAAACAACGACCAACAAGATCAGTTAGTTTAGGATCCAGTCTAGTGTGTGTAAATTGTGGTAGAGTAAATTCAGGGGACTGCTGGGGAAGAAACCCTATTGTGTGTTATAATTGTCGTCAACCTAGCCATATTGTTAGAGATTGTCCACTCAGGAGAGGTTTCCTTGAAGAATCTCAAGTTATGGGTCAGAGTAGTGTGGGTGTAAATATACACCAAGTGGGTGTAGGCCGAGGAAGAAGGAGAGGTAATAGAAGAGGAGGAACATCTTCAGCTATACAGTCTGGATATACAGGCCAACGTCATACCCAAGCAGAGTATTTACAGTGACTAGGCAAGATGCACCTGATGTGAAAACTGGTACATTTTCTATCTTCAACTGTGGTGCACATGTATTAATTGATCCTGGATCTACATGTTCATTCGTATCACATGAGTTTGCATTACGTGTGCATGACATATTAGTACCATTGGGACATGATATATATGTTTCTATGCCTGCTAGGGCTGTTATTTGTAATAACTTAGAATTTTAAGGGATAAAATATTGTCACGTGTCTAATATTTTATTAGACGGGAGTAAGTAAGTTAAATTTAAAGATAAATTTAATTTACAAATGTCCCTAAAAGTATATTGTGGCAATAGGATTTCAAATTTGAATTTTAGAAATTTAAATTTGGTTATTTATATAGTTAACGGGGATAATATAGATTTATGAATTGGGTGCATAAGAATCCATAAGTCCCGTGCGAATATTTTTGGTGTCAATATTCGCAGAATATGTTAAAACGGTTAGCATGAAAACTTGATAAAATTTGGGAGTAGAAATTTTATCAAGTACGGCCAATATAGGCCTAATAAATCGAAAATGATATCTTAAAAATAAAATATAAGTCGGATGAGAATAAAAATTATTCTTTTTATATTTTATTTGATTTTTAGTAAAATTTTCACGAAATTTGTAAGTCGTTTCCGTTTGAGCTATGGACGACTAATTAAGAATTTGAGTTAAAGTGGTATATTGTTATATATATGGTGCCATATGAAAGGAAATGGACACAATCTTCATTGAAAGAGAATTCACGTGCTTCCTTCTCTGAGACATGGCGAGGCTAGGTTTTGATTTTCGATCGACCGTTTCTCAATTCTAACTCCGTTTCTTCGACGATTACTCAAGTAATCGAGGTACTAAACCCGTATTAAACGTTTATTTTGATATATTTCGAAATATCTCAAATATATATTCGTTTATAAACGGTTACCGTATCGAACGATTGAAATATACGTCTGAATTACGTTTAGATTGTGTTTTTGTGATTCTGGAAATTTGATAACACGTTTGCAGCGTTACGGGCGTTCCGAGCACGTCGAAAACGCCCCGAAAATCGTGTTTCCGGGGCTGGAAACACGGCTGCACGAACGTGCAGCGACCTGCTGTGCCATGCACAGCAGGTCCGATGCCAAACGGGAGGGGGACTTTTTGTGGACTTTTTCCCTATGGGTCCGATGTAGTTTCGTTGAGCCGAAAATATTAAAAAATGATATTATTTGAAATTAAAATGAAAAGATAATAAACCTAAACCTATATAGTTTTAAAATGAGATTTTAAAAGTAAAGTTAAACATTTAAAAAGGACTTTAAAGTCGATGTTTAACCGGTTTAAAAGAATTAGCAAACGATGTTGCTAAATAATTAGTATACGACTGTGAATTGTTTTGGCAATCAAGTCGATACTATTAAATGATTTTAATTAGGTATTGATATACCTAAAATGACTTCTAAAGTGAAGTTTAAACGTTTTCTCGAGGTAAAAACGGTTTAAATGGTTTTTAAAGAGAAAGAGACCATACGTGCTATGTGTTATGTGAATTTAATGATTTGATTAAACCTAAGTTTCAGGACCTAGATGTTTATACCAGAAACAAGTATTGATGTGTTGTCTTGTGTGTTTTGTATGTTTGATCCGACTAGCTGTCCAGCAGTCAGACAAGGACTCTAGGGAGTCTATCACACATACGGCAGTGCTAAGTAGTAACTTAGCAGTACTGTGAGTTTACGTGTTTACTTTTGAATATCATTATTCAATTATTTTAAATCCATAAATCACAGTAGTATAAACTAGCCGAGAGAGGTCCATTGGAACGAGCTACCTATTGCGCGGCAATAGGGTTGCGTGATCACCAACACCGATTTCTAGATGTAATTATGTCGAGGTATAGAGGTATGCATGTCGTGTAAGTCATTGGGAAAGTAAATGACCTGACTTCACGAGTAAACCCTGAGACGACAGTAATATAGTTACGGTCACGGAATAAACCGCAAAGGCAGTTTCTGATTACAGTCCAGGTACAAGAGTTACAGAATTGGACGGCAGTGATTCAGTTCACGGTCTTTATTCTGTTGTCTATAAGCTCGCGAGATGAGTGTGTCTGTTAGGACAGTTGTGAATTAGGGTTTCATTTGGATCGACAAATTGGTCATAGTTTATATATATAACTGTTTTATATATATTATGCGATTTTTGGTATTTATTTGTAAACTATCTACTCACTCAGAAATATTTATACTCCTGACCCCATTGTCGTTTCCCATTTTTCAGGAAACGAGCTTTGAGGTTAGTCGAGCTTTCACATCCCTTCTTCTTTGGTAATGTACATAGGATTTTGTACTCTTAGTATGCTGCAATAGTATTAGTGTAATATGTCAGCAGCCGTGCCACTAGTCCTCTGTTTAGATACTATGATAGGATCTAGTGCACATGTGTACCTTTCGGGTGGCTGCTTAGTGACATATTGTATCTAGTTACAGAGTCGGCCTCGTGTGTTTTTATGAGGGTCAAAAACAGTATGCTATATATACATCGGTTACATGTAACCGGTCCACTGTGTATTTTAATATGTTTAATACCACCGTTGCGAGACACAGAGGTGTCCGCTATATTTTATTAAACATATTAACAGTGGCGTGTGGTTGGAAACGGGGATGCCTATGAGTTGAGGCAAGCGAAAGATAAGCCCCTGGCTTTCCAATGCCTACACGCCAGGTTTTTAGAAGGAAGCGAGGGTTGAGATAACGAGGTTATCCAACCGGTACTTCTGAAAACCAGATTTTGCTTATATGTATATTTTCAGAAATCGTGTTTGCGTTAAATGAGAAAAGTTCTAACGATGTTTTCTGAAAACGAATCGTACGCGAGGTACGTTCCAGTAACAATATTTGCGAAACATTTTTAGAGGTTCTAGGCTTGCTACGGGTTTCGGAACAACCATTCCCATTCCCTCGCGCCGGTCGTGACTTGGATTAGGGTGGAATTTGGGCCGTGACATTATTATTGTAAATACTATGATAAAATCTTGTCCTATAGTTGTGGATGGTATGACCTTACAAGCTGATTTGGTGGTTATTCATTTGTGAGAGTTTGATGTTATATTGGGTATGGATTGGTTGTTAAAACATCATGCCATTGTTGATTGTAAAACTAAAGAAGTAATTATAGAAATTTAAGGGCAAATGAAAACGATGATTGTTGGGGAAAGGAAAATAGTGCCTAATTGTTTAATCTCTGCTGTTACTTCATTTCATTTGATTAAAGATGGATGTCAAGCATATTTGCTAGTGTAATAGATGTGACTAAAGTTAGTCCAGGGGTTTCAGAAATTCCAATAGTGAGAGACTTTCCAGATGTGTTTCTTGATGATTTGCCTATTTTTCCACCACATAAGGAGGTTGATTTTGAAATTGAAATTATACCTAGGTCAGCTCCTATTTCTATAGCACCATATAGAATGGCTCCACTAGAATTGAAAGAACTGAAGAAACAGTTAGAAGAACTACTTGATAATAATACATTCGATTAATCATTTTATACATCCGAATTGAGTTTGGATTGTGTATATGTGTTTGTTGATGTTAGAAATCACGTTTTCAGCGTTCCAGGTGTTCCGAGCACGTTGCAATGCCCCAGAATGTGTGTTTCCAGGGAGCTGGAACCCTGGTTGAACGAGCGTGCAACATTGCTGCTGCACGACCGTGCAACCGATGCTGCACGATTGTGCAGCCACTTGTTGTGCCATGCACAGCAGGTCAGGCACCAAAATGGGGAGACTTTACGGACTTTTTCGGCAGACTTTCGGGGGGCGATTCCGAGCGGTTTTTGCCTAGTAACTCGATGTGTTTCTTGACCGAATCTAAAACATTTGAATGATTGTTTTAAACTTAAAACTTAAGGTTTTGAAGGGAGATTTTAAAAGTAAAGTTAAGCGTAAAGGACTTTAAAAGAGTTAATGTCAACGTTTAACCGGTTTAAAAGATTTAACAATCTGTTTTGCTAAATACTTAGTATATGACTATGAATTGTTTTGACAATTAAGTCCATATTATGAATTGTTTTCTTTAGGTATTTCTATACCTAAAATGACTTCTAGAGAGATGTTTGAACGTTTTCTCAAAATGAGAAGTATATATATGATTTTAAAAGACAAGAGAATAAGTGTTATGTGTTTAAATGATTATATGCTTTACCTGGAACTAGGTTGCTAAACCTACAAATTTATATAGGAAACATGTATTGATGTTTTATCTTGTTTGTGTTGTGTGTTTAGTCCGACCAGCTATCCAGCAGTCCGACCACAACCACAGGGAGTTTGACATACATACCTTAGGATTAAGTATCAGACATAGGGGTGTTGTGAGTTTATTGGTTTACTTTTGAATATTAGTATTCAATTGTTTTTAAATCCAGAAATCGCAATAAGTATAAAACTTAGCCAAGGAAGATCCACATAAACGAGCTATCTATTGGGTAACAATTGGAATGTGTGATCACCGGTGTAAATGAACTAGAGCGAGAGGTAAACGTCATGAGCATATTCTTATTGAGGTTAGGTTATGTAGCCAGATGCTTGTAAAGCGGCTTATACCTAACGGGTAGTCCTGAGACGGCAGTAATTCAATTTACGCCCAAGCAACCCTGTACAGAGTTAAGATGGCATTGACGTATAAGTGTACGGGTCATCCTGTATTAAACATGATTTGAGCATATGCATTGTATTTCATATATTTAATAACATTATAATGTTAAAGGATTAGGGTTTCATCTGGATCGACGAACTGGTAATATTTTTATATACTGATATTTTGTCTATATGCGATTTTTGTATTTAGTTGTAAACATGTTTACTCAGAAATATTTATATTTCTGACTCCGTTGTTGTTTTATATTTTTAGGTGATTAGCTTCGGGTCTGGTCGAGCTTTCACTCTTTTGTTTTAGGGAAGCTACTCTTTTGACATGTACATAAAACTTTGTACTCTTAGTTGCTGCAATAGTATGTTATAGGAGTGTTATGCTAGTAGCCATGTCAGTGTTACTCTGTTTATATACTCTGATAGGAACTTGTCTTTGTTTATACCTTTGGTTGGCTACATACTTAGCATTTGGTATCTAGTTTATATCCCTCTACGTATAGGTCAGGCTTTATGTTTTTGGTTTGCAAAAACACTGTGTGTAGGTTTGTTGGCCTTATGTATCTGGTCTGCTGTGTGATTACTTAATATGTATAATATAACGCTTTTGAAATGAAAGGTGTTTGAGATATTTTATTAAACATATTATTCAGGTTGTTTGGTTTGAAACAGGGCTATCTTTGAGATAAGGGATAAGAGCTAAGTCCCTAGTTTTCAGTATTACCATACCGGTTTTCATAAAGAAGCGTGGGTTAAAATAACAAGGTTATTTACCCATTATGTCTGAAAACGTATTTTGTTTATATGAATATTTCAGAATTTTCAATACGTTAAATGGAAAAATATTTTAATGATATTTTCTGAAAGGGGATTGTATATGAGATATGATCTATTATTATATTTGCGAAAAAAAATTTATAGATGTTTTTAGGGTTGCTGTGGGTTTTGTAACAACCATTCCCATTCCCTAGTGCTGGTCTCCGCTCGAGTTTCTGGGTGTAAATCGGATCGTGACAGTCATATTTGTATTTGACATCTTTTATTTCTTATTATGGTTTGATGTTTGTCTTTCTTGTTTCGTTTCTTTAGTGTTCGACGAACGTTTTTGAACTTTGAATCGCATTGTCCTAATACATCAATATCGAGCTGCACTTCTGACAAGTTTCTTGTTGTTTGATCCTGATGGTTTGGTCCCGAGATATTTCCACCGAGATAACAACAACCATCTGGTACAGTCCCGAGATAGTTCCACCGAGTTTAACTCCCTAGACACAGGTCTCGAGATAATTCCACCGAGTATAACCTCGTGTCTGTCGTAAAGAAGATATCTTCATCTCTGATACTACATATTTTCTGAACTTTACTATCTGTCGCATTGTTCCCGTTGTCGTCTAATATGACGATTTGTTTCATATTGTTGTTATCGTTCTTGTCTCGTATTAATTCTCGATATTTTATCTCTGATTTTCTTATCATATGAGTCCCGAGGAATTTTATCGAGAATAGTTGAGATATAGGTCCCGTGATAGTTATACCGAGTGCAACCTCATATCTCGGATCTTTATTAGTGATTGTAACGTAGTACAAGTTTCTTATGACTTATATTTATCATTTCGATAATACAATTTCCTTCTCTCGTATATTTATCGTCCGATACTTTATATTTGGTTTTCTTAATCCTTTATGGACCATGACATACACATTACAATCTAAACATACATTTACAACACACGCACATATAGGATATTGATTTGTTTAATAGTACATATTGGAATGTACTATGTTTTCTTATTCTTACATTGTTCGATATTGAATCTCGTATACTGCTCGATATTTGATTTCATTTTATATTGCTTTACCCCTTTCCGGGTGTATTAAGCATATATATTCTTTCGTTTAATTATGTTATTTTCAAAATAATATAATACATCAAATAATAGTTTTCAAAGCATACGTCGTAGTACAATTTCAAAGATATAATACATATACTTTTCAAATACAATCAATTATGTAAATATTCATATAGCCTTTCGTATTAAAATACGTGGCTTTATGAATATCGACGACTAATTTAAAGTGTACTCACCACCTGCTATCCAATAATTTAAACAAGAAAAGCGTTAATCTCGATCCATAAATTCTGAGCCTCATCGGTAGTCCCCTCTTCGGGTCTATATAATTACGATAACATCGTGAATTAATAATAATTGTAATTATGACTTTTCATTTAAAAGCTATTTTTCTAACCTACTTCGGCTATCAAAACGCTTATCTGAAATAGTTTGGCTCCCAAACAAATTGTTATTCTTAAAGTTCGGAATGTTATATACAGTTTTTGTTTAGGTCTTGGACTGAAATTAGCACCCAAAGGTGTCGGAAATTAGCCCGGAAGTCGGTTCCTTGGGCTGTTCTAAAAACTGCAGGGCAGTTTGCACAATAAAATGTTCTGCTTCAAATGAACATTTGAGAGTCCTAATTAGGGAAAACTTAAAATTAGAAAATCATAGATAACATCTTTAAGTTTATGTACCAACAAACATAACTTAATATGAATTTATACAACTCAAGATATTGCTCTCGCAATATGGCTGTTTTGCATAACAATTTTCTGCAAAACGTCAAACTAGTTTGCGTCGATTCGTATTGCAACTTATTATCCGTCGAGACTAAAACCTTAATCGATATCATATTTATGCAGCAATATAATCCAGATCCCATACACATCAATACCAATTAAAATCCAAGGCATAAACATTGTCCAAACTCATTTAGACATGAATTGCACACTTAGGCCGAATCTATCATGCATGTTTGCATCCAACATTAAACAATCAAAACTCATCCTTAAATAAGCTATACAACCCTTAATTCATGTTTATAATCATCACTTGAAATTTATATCTTTATAATTGCTTGAGGGCCGAATACCCTAATCAGGTTCCATGCCAATATTCATCCAACATTCAAGTATTACAACACAATTTCTATAGTCTATGATCATCAATAATCAAACACCACAATTTCTCTATGATTGCCGAACCATTCATCTAATTTCATCAACTAAGACTCAATCAATTTAAAAAATTACCTCTCCTTAAATGATGTCCTTATGCCGAAGGTTCAATCACCACAATTAACCCTCAAATCCTTCATTATCAGCTTAATTTCTCCTTACACAAACAATCAAACAAAATCCCCAAATTAGCTCTAAGAACCCCAAAATTTCTAACTATCAAATCACAAAAATTAACTATTGAAACTTTAAATTAAAGACCTTACCTTGATTACCTTTAAGTTCAGGGTTGATTTGCATCAAACATCTTTAATTTTGGTGAAGAAATGATCATCTTGCCATGAAGAGAGGGATTCGGCCATTTGGGAGCTAAAATGGAGAAATGGAGCTTTTTGTCTTATGATAAGGAAATGAATGATTCATTCCCTTATAAGCTAAGTGGTTGGCTAAAAGGCCACTTTGCTCAAAGTGGCTAAAAGTCCACTTTAGCTTAAAACGGTTAATTTGCACTTTTATCCAAATTCTTAATTAACCGTTGTGCTTAATTCTTTCGAATTATAATTATCTTTACTTCAAATTATTATTCGATGAAAACCAGTTTAGCTCAAAGGGCTAAATTGTACTTTAACTCGTATTCTTAATTGATCGTCAAGCTTACTTTTAAAATGATTTCCTACATTTACGAAACTTTGACGATAATTAATTAATAATATTTCACGGACCTTAGCGTGAAAATTATTAGCTTGGGCTTTCCAATTTATTTATTTTATTTTATTTCCTTTCTTTTTAATTCCGCTTAAATCCAATTTATCAAATAATAATTTTTCATTTAAATTATTATTTTACGATAATTCTAATAGACCCGCTTCGGCATAAATTCTTTTTATTCCATCCCAATTCGATACTCTCGATCTTAAACTTCATGATTAAGCCTCGTGGCATTATACGTAATACCTTAAAAATTTAGGTTATTACAACCAAACTCTAGGTATGGAGCTTTGTTATTCAAAAATCTAATCAGGTCTTATTTCATAGGATCTTCTCCGTTCATGTGTTTATTTTGTGTATGTAGTATGCTTTGTATTTTTACGATACACCATATGTATCTGTGATGTGTTTTTTATATTTTAGTATTTCTAATTTGGTGTATTTTTTAGATACACCGTTTTTTTTACGTATCAAATATGTATAAAAGACGTATTTTCTACTTTCAATCTTATTATTATAATTTTTAGGGTTAATTCCATATAAAATCACCACCATTATACCTTTTTTTTATTTTAATCACATTTTTAAAAGGTATTTGTAGACACTTATTTTCCGGAAAGGTAAGAAGTGATAAGGGACTGAAGCGTCCAATGATGATTTTCAGAGAAATTTGTCCGGGTGACGAGCTATCGATTTGCTTGTTGGAATCTAAGCGAGCGAAATCTACGCATAGCTGTAAACTTGAAGGATCAAAACGTATATACTCGCAAATAGCATATAAAAATCCAAAGAAACTGTAGTCTACGTCTAGAAATCATAATGTAGTCTAAGTCCGGAAAATAGCTGTTGTAAATCCCGATGCTCAAATCACATTTAAACACTATGTAAATATCATATTTTAATTCCTTGTTCGATTTTATGCGTTTTGACTACTTTTGCACAAAAAACGGAGCTGAAACAAATGGGAACAAATTAAAAAACGAATCCTTGCACCTGCTGCCCGTAATGCCGCCGTCGTCGCTGTAACCGGCCCCACCGCCAGAATATGGGGGCGGCGCCGTCACTCCATCCTACTGGCGATGGTAGTCACACCGGCGCCGTGTTCGTCGTTCCTCAGCTTCCCAGATAAGCTCTGAAATCCTCCCACATTCGATCAAAATTTCCAGACGTTTTTTTGAACTGATTTGGGCTCTGAATTAGGCCTGGTTTGAATCCAGAAGAAGGGAATTTAATGAAGCTTAATTTTCTGTATTGTAACGGGCCAGACCAAATGTAAAACGGTCCCCGAAGTCCACTGATATAACATAAAGTATAAACCAGGCCCACGAGCCCGAGGCCCGCAAACACAACAACTTTTAGAGTAGATTACGGGTTCATCATAGATTGCAATCAACCGTGGTTTTAACCGACTGAACCATTTTCGACGAGATGGATAACTTTCATGTTCTGACCAAGATCTAGTTCTGACCACACTAACAGTCAAACTCGTGCGAGTGCCAGATACTTAAAAAGTCAACGAGGTTTAAAACTATCTCCAACCTTGTATGTATACCAAATGTACATGGGACAGTCGATACTGTTTATCGCTTTCCAAAAGTATGCTAAGTCAAATATTAACTAGTTAAAGGAGTAATCACATAAATTAGTCGAATAATGCAATTTCAGCTAGTCACTTAGACATCTTAGGATTAATACAAAAAGTAGTAACGGTTGAATATGTTTTTTAAGATCACCTAATAAAATCAACTAATCTCACTTAGACATCTGGTTTTAGGCTTTGTGCATGTAATCAGTCCAAACCTGCCAGACTTTGCTACCCGTTATAAACCTTTAAGGTTAGATGTATGCTTAGGAGTACCTGCTACTTGTTTTGCATGCCCAGTCTAGATCGAGTCAATATGCACATTCAGCGTGTTTATCGCTTTCATACCTATTTATTTCCAGCTTTCATATCCTATGAACTGCATATAATGTTAAGTTGAGATTAAAACAAATATGTCTAGTAAATAAAGCCGGTAATAGATAAGCTAGGCACACGAGTCTCGGGGAGGTCCACGACCCTAGTTTTTGGTCAAATGCACGGTAATCTTACCCATAAGTGAGTAAGATTACCTAGTCGGTTAAAAGCATTTCCTAGTTGAACTAGGCGGCGACTCCATTTTTCAAAACCCATTTCAGATCGAGAATTCAGCCATAAGACTTGAGCGAGCGGCCCCCGAACCCTGCTCCGCTCACAATGTCATATAAATTCACAGCCTTTCATTTTTTGCAAATCTGTCATCGATGTGAAAATTCGGTGTCTTTTTTCTCCCAAATAAATGTCATAATTTGACTAATGCCACAATTAAAATAAAAATTACATTCTTCTTTCCTTTTTCTTGTCGATTCTGGTTGTCGAATAAGCAAAAAAACACCAAATTTACACATCGGTGATAGATTTGCAAAAAAAAGAAGGTGGTGAATTTATATGAAACCTTTTAAAGGACGTGATTTAAATGAAAAAACGTGTATAAGTGATGATTTTATATGAAATTAACCGTTTTTTATTTTTATATATTATGTATGAGAAATGTATCTTAATCTGTGTTTGTTTTTCTTTTATTATTATATTTGATTTTTTATTTTTTTAATCAAATATGTATCATAGATGTATCTTGTAAGAATATTAATTATTTATATTTATATTTTAACTCGGTTTGCATGAATAAAATTAATCAAACCAGAATAAAAATTAACAAAATAGATAGTAAAGTAATTTTTGCTATTAAATTTTGTATTTAGAGATTTTTTTGACATGTTTTGACATGTTTTCCGATTGTATCCAGTTTGTCTACACCTACTACACTTCCCACTTCTTTGTTTTTTCCAGGCAGCTGTAAATCTTCTATTCTTGGGTCTTCCGGTTCTTTTCTATATTGCGGTGGTATACAATCATGACACTTAGATACATAATAAATACATTATTGATACAACTATGTTAACGAGCACATATATATAACATATATATGTTTAATACATTATGCATGACATGGTAAATACATATGAGATACATATAAATGATATATTTATGATACATATTGGAAACATCTCAAATATATTCATTTTTAAATATATAATTTATTAGACTAGTTTGACATGTTCCTTAGTTGTATTCTTTAGATAAATCTTTAATATATAATTTATACATGATAGATATATTCTTGATACGCGCAATCTCTTCAACTGTGGTACCTCAATGCCTTCGAGATACATTTTTGATTAATATTTGATTAATATATCCTTAATACGTATTATTGATATATAATTTTTATAATTTACAAAACATGTGACACATATTTTATTTTAATATATGCTATAAATATATTTTAGCTACCCATAAATGTGTGTAAGAAGTGTTCAAACTATAGATACAATCTTTGATATATGTTACAAGATACATACTTGCTTAATATATAATTTATATATTTTTAGAACATTTAACACATATCTTTTGATATGATATTATATTTATGTATATACTTTGTATATAGAGATGTTTATATTGATAATAGTCGAGGTAAAAAAAGATGTGTAATTATTGTCTAAAATTGTTGTTTTTATGATTCAATTTACACTGAATAGTTTTATGTCAAGAAGTTAATGATATGTGAATTCTAATTGAAGAAGAAAAAATTTATAATATTAATTTTTTGAGATTTTTTTTAAATACCGGAAAAAATGAAAATATTTACAAAAATACAACATGCATTTTTTTTAACAGAAATATAAAAAATAATTACAAAAATATAATTTTTTAAAAAATATTTACAAAAATACAACTTTTTTGTATACACATATAATCTGTATATTATATATATATATATTCCGTATATAATACGACTTATATACGTCTTTTTTAAAAGAAAATTTAGATCTATTAGATATTAAAATTCGATCTGTATATTATCTGTATATAATCCATATATAATCCGTATATAATACGAATTATATACGTTTTTTTTAAATCAGATCTAAAAATAAAAATTCCAGATCTGAAAAATGAAGGAGATGAGGATGAAGACGAACTGAAAATTCAAATCACAAATCATATACAATAAATCCTAGATTTATACATACAACAAGAATAAAATCCTAGATCTATACATACAAATTCTTGATCTAAACATACAAATCTGATTTTATAACATTTGAAATCTGATTTTAAAAATAAATTTGAATGGAAGCGCGAGGGGATGAGCAGCGGCAGCGGTAACAGTGACAGCAACGTGCGAAAAAGCGGCGGCGACGTGAGGGGAGAGTGACGGCGCGAGGGGAAGCACCAGCGAGAGAGGAGAGCGGCGGCGTAGAGGAGACCGGCGATGGCAGTAAAAGATGGACATAGATTGATGTTAGTGGAGGTGGATGTTAATGGAAGAAGAGAAAAAATAAAATTAGGGTTTGGATGGAGAAGATGAATAAAAAGGGAGAAATAATATTTTTATTAATAAAAAAGATAAGTTGGCATATTTGGAAATATGAAAAACACTCTTGTAAAAGGGAAAATATAAGGTAAAATGTTTGTAAATATTTTACCTTATTATAGTATAGAGTAAATATTTCTATTAATAAATTGATGGCATACTTTTGTAAAATATTTTTTTAGAGGTTTTATAGTTTTTTCTCATATTTGTTTTATATATAAATAATAAAATAATAATTAGAATATAAGTTAGTAATATATTTATTTATTATCAAAGAAAAAGTAGACTGTGAAATATGTAAACTGTTAAAGCATGAATATCATATCATTGTTATAAATATATTTATTTTATAATGAAATTAAAAGTAAATAATAAATGTCTATATTGTTGTTTGCACCGGCTCAGAGGGTTCATTGGAAGGCCTGAAATAGTTCGGCCCACGACTAGAAAGAAAGAGCTTAGAGGGCTCATGGCCCAAATAAGAGCTGTATTTTATTTTAGCTTTTTTATTTCTATTTTTCTTTTAGGAGATTGAATGTCATTAGAATTAGGACTTTTTATTAGGTTTTGTTCCCAATAAATTGCTAGTATTATTTTCCATCAACACATCATTAATCAAAAACCAAAGCGCAGGCTTTTTATCCTAATCTCCAGATTTAATCGAAGTTTAGGAGTAGAATTGATATTAATCTCGCTTGGATCTCAGGATTCCCAGATTAATACTGTTAGTTTAATCGAACGGCGGCAACGTCATTCATAATTTGGACAACGTTACTTGAATTCGAGTTACGTCACTTGAATTAGGGTTACGTCATTCAAATCCTGTGTATCTCATCTAGAATCACCCCGGTTAAAGCATCAGTACCTAAGGTTACCCATTAATAAATTCAAAGGTTTGAGTAAGGTGAAAATCTCGTGAACATCTTTTGGCGACTCCACTGGGGACAGTTTATGGTCAACACAAAAACCGGAGTTTTTTCAGACGATTACAGGGAAACTCGGTCTCAAAGCCGAGCAAAATTTCAGAGGAAATTCAAAGAAACGGAACATTCCGATCCCGAAGTCATAATAATCATGGCGAAAGGAGACAAGTAGCCGCAGACCAAAGGAGTCCAACATACGACAATTGAGGTGATTTCTGCTAGTAATAAAGCCAAGGAGGACGATGACCTGGAGAAGGAGTTCGATGAATTCTCTCGAGAAATACCACCCACTCACCCGTCGTTATCCAGAGCCGATTTTTCCATTATGAGGGATGAAATAGCTCAGGAAAATCGGCAGATGTTTGACGGAGCGATGCAGCAAATGTCCAATGCCTTCAAGGGGATGCTGGCGGATCAGGCAGTGGTACAACAATCAATTGTGAAGAATTTGAGCAACTTGACGAGCTCAATGGACAATCTGGGAAAGCTCTTTTCGGGGCAACCAATGACCGATCAGAACTATCGTAGGGCCGATAATACCTCGACGTCACAAAGGAACGGCGGCATTGGTAGTTCGGCTGACACAGGGCAATCGCCGGGTAAAGCCGGATTGACTTATGGATCGGTGCGTTTATTAACATGCCCGGACGAAGACGCAAACGCCAAGGGCGATCCATCCAGTTCAGGAACCGGGAGACACCAAGGTAACGACCAGTTGCCGGGACAACAATGCCCGAACCAACAACCGCCGTAGGATACTTTCTTCGGAGGTGATAATACCCCTATGGGCGATAGCAATAAACTGTATAATCGGGGGCAACTTCTCGACGAACTGGAAAAGTTGGGAGTTGATATACGGCCGATGCCCAGACCGTCGTATATGAAGCCATATCCCGATTGGTTTGACAAGTTATACCCATTCCCTAGGGGGTACAAGGTGCCTGAGTTTAGCTTATTCTCAGGGGAGGAAAAAGGACAGTCGACTGTGGAACACGTTGCATGATTTTTGGCGCAATGCGGAGAGGCCATGGCCCATGACTTTTGGAAGCTACGGCTGTTTGCTAGCTCCCTCACCAAAATGGCGTTCACATGGTATTCCCACTTATCGCCGAACTCGATCGGCGCATGGAAAGACATGGAAATGAAGTTCCATGAAGAGTTCTACAGAGCACCACCCGATGTCACCTTGGCCGATTTAGCAAGAATCTCCCAGTTGCCAAGTGAGTAAGTAGAAAAATATATCGGCCGTTTCAGGAACTTGAGGACGAGGTGCATGACTCAAATCTCTGAAGGAGATTGCCTGCCAATGGTTGTAAAAGGAATGAACTTCGCTATGAGGGAACATTTTGAGGGTCACCGCTTCAGAGATTTGTTCGAACTCACCAACAGGGTTACGAGCTATGAGCGATTACTTCAAGAGAAGGAACAGAGGCGAGTTTCCTCCAAGGGCACGTATTATCGTGATCAGTTAGACGTCGCAGTCATTACAGACAGCGAAGACGACTCATCAGATGATGAAGTATGTATGGCCGAATTCTTAGGTAAAAAACCGGCGGAGTGTGCAGCTTTGAGAAAACCGGGATATGTGAAAAATAATAAAGTATCGGTCATCCAGAAGGACTACTCATTTGATTTGAAAAAGGCCGACGACATCTTCGATGCTCTATTGAAAGATGGGCAGATTTCTCTGTCTGAAGGTCACGTCATACCTTCCAGCAAAGAACTGGCTGGCAAAGATTATTGCAACTTTTACAACTCTTGGAGACACAGCACTAATAATTGCGTGGTGTTCCAAAACGTGGTACAAAAGGCGATTACTGAAGGAAAGTTGCTATTTCCTGCCAGAAAGGAGGCCGACGCTAACTACATAGCCATTAATACGATTCGGCCCAACTTAGACCAAGTACTGGGTATCAGGAAAGTGCTGGAAAAGTGGAGTGCTACGAAGCCACGACAAAGGGTGGTCATGAGTAATACGGTTAAGAAACATCAGAAAACCAAGCTGACGAAGCCGGAGCCGATTTACAAGCATTGTCAGCATTGCCAACAGCGCCCTCAGATTTAGTTTGCCCAAAAAGCCACTAGAACGAATCCGAAAACCTTTAAACCAAGGTCACCCACAAAGGAATGGCAGCGGCACACTCCTTCTAGCCAAAAGGGTACGTCGGTTTTCAAAAGGGTGCTCAGGCCAACGGAGGAGACCCCTCGTATGACCAAAACACAGAAGAGGAGAATGAAAAGAATGCATCAAGAGCCGAGACTTATCGCAGCAGAAGTCGAGATCGCGGTTGAAAGCCGATTGCCAGCCAAGGACCGATTGTCTATGGATACCCCAACTCTTGGTAATAAAAAGCCGATCCAAGATAGACTGGGGGCAAACGGGGAACATCTAAAAAGATCCCAAAATATTCATAATCGTCCAGCGGCCGATTACACTGACTCACCAAAGCGGAAACTCAGAAAAATTTGGGTAGGAAAGAAACGAGAGGCAGATAAAGTACTACCTTCACCTACGGCAGCAAAGGTTGAGGAGTTGCCAAAACGAGATAGGCGCTTAGATAAAGATATCGTCTTAACTCACGCGGATGGCCAGCTAAAAGCTTGTATTCCAGTAAAGAAAGACTTAGTCGTGGTACACCAAGATGGACAACTCAAAGCATGGGTTCCAAAGAATGACAACCAAAGCGAGGTTCAAGTGGTTACACTGCCAGATTCTTTCAGGAATAAACCAGGGCAAAAGTCGATATTGGATGGAGACGTGATTATCCCGTACGAGAACAGTGCCGATGCCTCAGCGGTTGTTTCTTTAAGAAAACCCCCGGCGAGGATGACGAGGCATATCAGGCCATTATACATAAAAGCCGAGGTAAATAGCGTGGCCATCGGAAGGGTGCTGATTGATAATGGCGCAGGAGTCAACATCCTACCTTCCCGAATGCTCAAGAAGCTTGGAGTAGAATGACACCAACTCGAGTCCACATATGTTTATATGACAGAATTCGCAGGAGGTGAGACTCCCGCCGAAGGGTATATCACCCTGAACATCAAGGTTGGCCGGGTCGAAACAAAGGAAGGATTTTTTGTTGTCAATGCTAGGAGCAATTACAACGTATTACTCGGTCGTGATTGGATTCATTCCAACATGTGCATCCCCTCCACCATGCATTAGATGTTAATATTATGGCGAGAAGCTGGGGAGGCCGAGATAGTACAAGGCGATCCAAGCCCTTTTGGCGAAGACAGCAATATGCTAGAAGCAATGATGTACAATGAGCAGGTAAAAAATATCCAATCTTTGAGTCATTGCGATACGAGCACCGTCAGAATTCTCGTCAATGCGGATCGGCCAACAGTCATCACCCTTGGGGGCAGCGGTTGATCTACAATCTTACAACATTCTGATGGATAGACGACATAGGGAATCGCAAATTAAAGTCCGAGACTTGACAGTTAGTCATGGAGTGCTATCTGCGGAATGCATATACGAGGATCAGGATCAAGATCCTACTGGTAGTTTAAAAATAGAAGACCTCAAAATAGCGACAGGGAAGTTGGAAGACGATCCGGCTCAAGTCCAAGACGAGCTTTTAGAGGTTAATTTAGGATCGGCCACATTCCCCAAGCCGATATACATTAGCACAAACCTTGACGTCGCCTTCAGGGACGAGCTAATAACGTTTCTTCGGGAGTATAAGGATTGTTTTGCATGGTCATACGCGGAAATGCCGGGCCTGGATAAATCCATCGCCGAGCACAAGTTACCTTTAAAAAAATGGGTTTCGCCCGTTTAGGCAAACACCTCGATGAATGTCAAAGGAGGTCGAAGAGTTGATCAGGGAAGAAATTAATCGGCAGAAGGAAGCCAACTTCACACGGGAAGCTAAATACATAGAATGGCTGTCCAACATAGTGCTCGTAATGAAGAAGAACGGCAAACTAAGAGTATGTGTCGATTTAAGAAACTTGAATCTAGCAACATCGAAAGGCGAATGCCCGATGCCAATAGCTGATATGCTGATCGATGGAGCGGCTGGACACACCATCCTTAGTTTCATGGACGCACATTCCGGGTATAACCAGATGCCGATTGACGAATCTGATATCTCCAAAATTGTGTTTTGGTGTACTGGGCCGATAGGTGCATACGAATGGATTCGTTCGGTTTGAAGAACGCCGGTGCAACATATCAAAGAACTATAAACAGGATGTTTGAAGGGCTAGATTGTTTAGAAGTATACATTGACGATGTAGTCATTAAATCATCCACCAATGTGGCAACACTTTGCCAATTTGCGTAAAGGCTTTGAGCGTATCCGTACCAATGGCTTAAAGATGAACCCATTAAAATGCGCCTTCGGGGTATCGGCAGGAAACTTCTTGGGCTTTTTGATTCACCGGCGGGGGGTAGAGGTAGATAAGAATAAAGCAAAAGCGATTGTCAATGCCGAACCACCAAAGACCAAGAAGAAACTACAACGATTAATCGGACAAATAAATTTTTTGAGGCAATTCATTTCAAATACAGCCGACCGATTACGTAGTTGGAGTGTTTTGTTAAGAGGAAACGATACGGATCATTTTGTATGGACCACTGAGTAACAATTAGTGTTCGACGAGCTTAAAAGATACTTGGTGAAGCCACCGATTATGATGCCACCAAAACCAAATCAGCCTTTGCAGTTGTATATATCGGCGGCTCCCCAATCTTTGGGTTGTATGCTCGCTCAAGAGGATCAAGGAGTGGAAAGATCGGTCTACTACCTGAGTAGAGCCTTGACCGATACAGAAACACGTTACTCAGACATCGAGAAATTGTGCTTATGCTTATATTTCACCTGTTGCAAGTTGAGATATTATATGCTGCCAGTCGTAGTCTATGTCCTTGCACAGAACGACGTGATAAAGTACATTCTATCCCGACCATATCTCTGGAATCGAATAGGGAAATGGGCAGTGGCGATGTCTGAATTCACTCTGTTTTATGTGCCTCAGAAAGCTGTTAAAGGACAAGTTCTTGCCGATTTCCTTGCAGATCACCCGGGAATCGCAATAAAAGAAGGGATCGGCCGTATGGAATTAAATCCTTGGAGGTTATGGTTTGATGGTTCTAGGACAGACACAGGAGCTGGAGCAGAAACTGTCATCGTCTCACCCTCGAGGGCACGATTCACAATGTCATGTTCTTTAAATTTCAAATGCACCAACAATCAATCCGAGTATGAAGCTCTCATCTTAAGATTAGAAATCTTAATGTAACTGGGGGCAACATCTATTCAAGTTTGGGGAGATTCGATGTTGGTGATCAAACAAGTAGCTGGAGAATATAAGTGCGAGTCAGAGCTTCTGATCCGATATTGCAACAAGGCCAAGCAGCTCATCGGTGGGTTTTCAGACACGTGGTTGGAATACACGGAGAGAAGTGACAATATATAAGCAAATGACCTCACGCAGCACGGGAGTGGTTATAAACCATGCTATGAGTATGAGGCAATTCAGTGAGATACATCAAACCTTGTGACTAGAGGCGAGGTAATCTTCGAAATGATTCATTCCGTTTACCAATTGGATTTTTCTACAGATTGGAGGAAGGAAATAATCAAATGGTTTGAATCACCTGATATGACCAGCAGAAGGTTACAAACCTTGGCCCTCAATTATGTAGTTATGGCCGATGAGTTATACAAAAGAGGAAGTGACGGTTTACTTTTTAGATGCATCAGTCCAAGAGAAGCTATGTTTGTTCTGGCCGAGGTACATGAAGGAATCGCAGGAGCACATAAAGCTGGTCCACAGATGAGGTGGTTAATTCACAAGTATGCGTTCTATTGGCTCAAAATGGAACAAGATTGCATCCGGTATTCTAGAGGGTGTGAAGCATGCCAAAAGTGTGGTCCTGTGCAGCATGTTCCAACAGAGACATTGCATTCGATCATTAAACCCTGGCCATTTTGTGGATGGGCTGTGGATTTAATCGGCAAAATATACCCATCGTCATCCAAAGGGCACGCATTTGTGATTATCGCCACTGATTACTACTCTAAGTGGGTTGAGGCTGCACCGCTGAAGTCACCAAGTCAGGAATCGGTCATCAAGTTCTTTAAAGATTGTATCATTTTGATGCACGGTTTGCTAGATACCTTTACTACAGATCACGGAACTACGTTTACTGGGAGCGATATTACAAGTTTTGCCAAAGACATAGGTTTCAAGTTGGTGCATTCCACTCTGTATTATGCACAAGCATACAGTCAGGCCGAAGCAACAAATAAGGCGATAAAGGGAATTATCCAAAAGATGATAGAGGACAATCCAAAATAGTGGCACCAGTTGTTACCAGAAGCCGTCTGGCGAATCGCACAAGTCAGAAATCGGCTACAGGGACCACCCCTTTTAAGCTTGTATATAGGTATGACGCAATGTTACCAAGGCAAAAGATGCAACATGTCTTGACAAGGGCCGATTATCATGATAAAATGGTGCTTGAGGCTTTAGATTTGGACGAAGAGTGATTGTTGGCACTTGACCACCTAGAGGCTCAAAAGAGAAGGGTAGAATGAGTTTACAACAAACGTGTCAAAGAGAAGAAGTTTCAGGTAGACCAACTTGTTTAGAAAGTCATCTTACCCATTGGCGTGAAGAAAGAAGCACTAGGGAAATGGTCGCCAAATTGGGAGCGACCTTATAAGATTATCCAAGTACTAGGTAACGGTGCGTATGTACTTGCTGACATAAAAGGCCGAGTTCATGATAGGGCGATTAACGCACAATATCTCAAGAAGTATGTCCCAAGCAGTTGGGAAGGAGTTGACAGACGCATTTTTGAAAAATAAAGTGTAAAATGTAAACATCGGAACATGAGCCGATGTCCCCGCAGGATGGCACTTTGAAGAACTATTGAAAATGCAGCCGATATTTCATTGTAAAACATAGTGCCGATCTTCGGTCTTTAAACTTAGTTTTTTGTAATATCATAATAAAACATCTGAATACCAGCCGATCAAATTTTCGATAATGTTATTCATTTTTTCAGTAATTATGAAAGCTAAGCAATTCAGAAACATAGCCGATTCAATTTTCTAAAAAAATGCTTACCAGGTTAAAAGTTTCAAAATTAAAACTAAAAGTGTACTTAAAGCTATTACATGAAAATTAACCGTTGTTCAAAAGTTAAAATTGTTTGGGTATTACAAAATTAACCGGAGTGGCTGAACAGATCGCCCATGGCACTGCGAATCTCAGATAAATTCTTTACAGCCTCTGAATATCGCTTCTCAGCATTCGCCAGTGTTTTTTTCAGTTGGTTCCGGCGATTCTTCATATCAGTACACTGGGAGATAAAATCGTCAAGTTGTTTCTCCAGTGGTTCGACGATCTCTTCTTCTGCCCTGAGCTCTACCTGAAGCTCCTCAATCTTGGACTTGAGTTCGTCCATCTTTGAAGTATGAGGGGCGAATTCTTCTTAAGTCTTATTGGCGTTAGTTCTCAACGAACCGAACTCGTCATCAAGCTTGCGTTTTGTCTCTAGTGATTGCTCATATGAGGCTCTGGCAGGTGCAGCTTCGGCATAAAGGTTTGTCAGATTTGGAATTTCTTTCACTATTTTTGTGATGGTTGTCTTTGTCGTTTTTGCAACTTTGCTCTCATCCTTCACCAAAAGAAGTGCCTCCGGCGATGTCTTTAGCGATTTAGACTCTTCATGTTCACCCAGCACTTTGACCACCTTTTCCTTCATTGCCACCATAGTGTTCAGGTGGAGAGCCACGTCAGCTTCAAAATCGCCAGTCTGATTCTTCAAAACTGGAAGAACCTTCAGTAGAGCCTTCCATATCACTCTCCAAATCAGAATCAAAAGCAAGAAGTTTGGTCTGCAAAAATGTAAGTTAGTATTGAGATCATAGGCGATGACAGAAATACTTGATATAAGAGATGTACCTTTAAAGCTTCGGTACGGGTCATGTCTGGTTTCAAATTTGAAGGGCGGAGTATTGAGACAGTCGCTGTCGCCGATGTGGAAGCAGGCGATGTTGCAGCAGTAGGGCGATCGACGGAACCCCCACTCATCTTGATGGAGATGCGAGTGCTGCTTGTTTTCTTTGGGGTTTCAGTTTCAGATTATTTAGAAGAATTTGCTATTATGATGATTATCGGTGGAACAACTGCTGACTTCGATTTTGAAGGTTTGGTTTTGGGTTTCTTATCTGCTTACAATACGGCTGGCGATTTTCCAGTTCTTTTCCTCTTCAGAGGTTGCTCATCTTCCTCTTCCTCTGATAGGATCGTCCCTTCTATCTCAGCCTCTACCTCTGAAAGAAAAAAAAGTTAGTGAGGCAGTTTGAGATCATAAAAGAAAGCAGATTGAAGATTATAAACTTACCAGCAGGGATCTTGAGCTCTTTGACAAGAGAGGCGATGTCTTTACAATCACCTGGCATAAAATAACCAGTAAACGTTACCTCATTAGGGCGAAACTTTGGTTTTTTATTTGCTAACATATATTCAGAGTCTGGTACTAAGGGTGCTTTATAAAGAAAAGGCGGGCGAATATGCTTTTGGAAAATTGGATAAGGGCGATGTGGATATTTTTTCTCCCATACTTTCCTCCATTTAAGGATATATTTTCTCCACGCTTCTCTTCTATGATTTTCCATTTTTAAGCTTAGAAGAGGGCGATTTGAAGGATCGTACTTGAATTTGTAAAAGCGCTCAAATTTAACGATTTCAAGGTGATGCTCGTAATTACCTTTTCTCTTCTTCTGCTGCGGCACCTGTAAAAGAAAAACATCAGCGTGAGTACGTTTTCGCTTCGTTTCAGGAAGTTGAAAAATATTCAGTTTAAGAATTTCTTCTGCCGATACTCCGAAATTTATTCCGATTACTATCTCCCACCACTCTTCGAACTCATTTGAAGAACAAGGATTCCCATCAGGCATCGGTAACTCGTCTGGGGATGGTAGATAAGCTTCATGAAGATGGCTGAGATAGCAGATATATCTTCTTGTCGGCAGAGCTGAACGGGTAAGTCCTTGATCATTCCTATCTATAACAAAGGGGCAAGGAATTGCCTGGGTATAGCCAAATTGCCTTGACAAGTAATTCGGGCAATAGGCTTCTGATCCGCTGTTTTTGAAGCTAATTCTGATCATGATGTTACGGCTTGTCAAGGCGTTGCACCAATTTTCCCACCATTAGGAGTGGAGTTCTTCATCGATAATGATATCTTCGGTTATTTCCCAACCATAGGTGAGCCATTTAGGTGGGAATCGCCAGCTTAATAACGGACACCAGGGGTTAGGTGATTCACGAGTGGCCAGGAAGTAGGCGAAGACGTCTTTTAAATGTGGAAGGGTGGCAACTCCTTGAAAAAGTTTGTATTCGAAGCACTCATCTGAGGATCGCTCTGGAAGTCTAACAATATCGAGAAAGTACATGAACAACCATGCTTGAATTATCTAGATCGGTCCACTGGAGCATCTGTGTGTCTTCACTTTACTATTTTTTATCATACTATGCATGCATCGGTAGAGCAGTCCAATTATGAATTCTCCCATGTTTAGAGGGTGACCTTCGGCAAGGGCAACGACGATTCAGAGACACTCATGGATAACCCTGAAAGAAGCTGAACATATGATAAATTTGGCGAGAAAGTAGGCTAAGAAGGCGATGTGCTCATCGGCAGTTGGTGGAAGATTGTTTTGGCCGATGTTTGCAGACATAAAATTCTTATAACTTTTTGCCGATTTTTCAGGTCCAAGGCGTAGGTTTGGTAATGTTTGACAGTTAAGAGGAAATATCCTGATGCCGATTATGTTAATGTTGAACATACAGGCGAGATCTAGTAAGGTGATTGACATCCGCCCTCGTCGGAAGCAGAAGGTTTTGGTAGTATCAGACCAGAGTAGAGAGGCTCCGAAGTAGTAGTGTTTGGCGATGGGAAAAGTGCTTTGCAATAAGATTGTATAATCCTGTGACTTTCCAGACATCGCCATAGTATCCATGAAGCCTTAGGATCCAGTTTTTATAATCGGCGTTGGTGCTCGGCCAGTTTCTAAAGGTTTCCCCAGTCCAGACAGAAGAGTAGTGGAGTTCAGAGAAGCAAGGAGGAGCATGATCTGGGAAAGGCACTGCGGTTTCACAAAGTTCTGAAGGAGTGGTGAGAATCGGACCTACGGAGAATCAGTTGTCGTCCAGTTCTGAAATTACCTCGAAAGTAGTCGATGGAGCGGTAGAGCAAACTTCGGCGATCTTGTTGGATGATACGATTAGATTTATGCAAACTAGTTGACGTTTTGCAGAAGACTGTTATACAAAACAATCATATTGCGAGGACAATATCTTGAGTTTTATAACTCCAATTTAAGTTCTATTTGTTGGTACGGAAACGTAAGGATGTTATCTATAATTTTCTAAGTTTGAATTGTTCATGGATCGGCCTCTAAAATGTTTATATGAAGCTGGAAATTTTGTTGTGTAAACTGCCCTGCAGTTTTAGAACAGCCCAAGGTATTAACTTCTGAGTTAGTTTCCGATACCTTTGGGTGCTAATCTCAGTCCGAGATCTAAATGGATGTTATAGGAGACATTCCAAACTTTAAGAATGTCAGTTTTTTTAGGGGTCAAACTATTTTACATAAGCGTTTTGATAGCCGAAGTAGGCTGCAAAAACACCTTTTAAATGAAAAATGATAATTAGAATTATTATTAATTCGTATTGTTATCGTAATTGTAGACTTGATGAGGCGTCTACCGATGAGGCTTGGAATTATGTATCGAGATTAACGCTTAGCTCGTTCAAAGTATATGGATTGCAAGTGGTGAGTATACTTTAAATTACTCGTCGATATTCATAAAGCTACGTATTTTAAAACGATGAGCTATATGAATATAAAGGCCTAATTACTAAAAAACCACCAACCTTGTAACTTTTTTTCATTTATACCATGACCTAGAAAAAAGTTCAATTGTACCCTATTTTCGGTTTTTATGTTTTATCTATACCCTAAAGAGTTTAATTGACCTTTTTTTATTTGGAAAAAAGTTCAAAATAATCCTTTATTTTTAATTTATATTCTAATTAAACGTTAATATTATTAATTATACAGAAACACCTTTTTCTTCAAAAAATTAAACAAACAATAAAATAAATTATTTAATTTATGTTACTTACTAATAATTTTTTAAAATTTAAAAACGTAAAACATTTTCCCTTTATACGAAACAAAGTCCGTTTACAAAAAAAAATAAAAAAAAAATCCACTTCCCGAAAATCGATCTGTTCTTCAAGGAAAAACAGACCCATTGATTACTGCGGAATTTGCCGATCTAAAAGTCTCTTCTCACTGCTCATATCCAAATACACCACAAGATTTAATTTTTGCATACATATTTATGTTTGTTAAATTGTTGTACTGACATGTTTTTTTTTTGAACATATAATCTTGTTATCGATAACTCGGCTAACCCACTATTTGAAAATTTATTTATTTTATTATTAAAATAATATTTAAATAATATTTTTTTGAAACTCATTTAAAGTGGGAACTCAATAGACGTGATTGTTTATGGTTTTATTATTATTTGAGTTTTATGATTACTCTGACTTGACTTTACATTGACTTGCTGTTGTTGTACTAGTCCTCTGTGGTGTCTAGTTTTCTTTAGAGTTAGGGTCTGATTTTAATTTTGATTTTAATATTTTGTTTAGACCCGTCGACTGTTCGTACTTCAGAGGCGAACCAGAGTTAGATTGCTTGTTAGTTTCAGGGGGAATAGCAAGCAGTGAGTTTATATCTCTATTTACCTCTTTATTAAGCAAATATTATATTTTGTATGTCTATATGTATAAACAGCTTTCGAACTGTTTTTCGGCATTGTGGATTTAATTTGGAACGTGCTACTCGACGGGCATCATCGGGACTGCGTGCGCAACGGTAATGATAATGGTATTGAGTTAGGTTTGAGATACGTCTCACCTTAGTGAGGGCACCGGTGGAAGATACGTCTCCTGGGCTCACTATTTATTAAGTGTTAGTCGGGGATCGATTATTGAGATACGTCTCACCGACACGACAATGGATTTAGAATTGTGGTTTAGGGTTTCATTGATAATCCATAATGAAAATGTTTTATTAAACGTTTTAAAGGTTTTTAGCTTAATAAATGTAAATGGTTATATAAACTCTACTCAGTAAATCTGACCCCGTTGTTTTCCCAAATTTTCCAGGTTTATGATTTGAGTATTGGTCGATCTCCGTTTCTTCATTTTCGGAGGTTCTTTATTTTATTTTCAGAATAAAAGAGTCGAACTGCTTTAAACTCTTAGACCGCAGTAGTAGTATTAAATTATTTATGTTTTATTCTTTTACTTATATTTTTTAGACTGTTGTTTGTTGGTAATTACTTTATTGTTTTTGGCATGATTACAGTATTTATGGTATTTATATTATATTGTCATACTGTTGGAGTTATGATTTGAGATAAGTATACTTTGAATATATGCTGCTTATTGTACTGCTAGACTAGGCTGAAGTCTCGGTTGCCCCCCGAGCATGTGGTTTTCTGCAGATACATTGTTTTAAATATTATAAGTTGGTTATCCGCAAGGCTTGCTACGGGTTTTGGTACAACCATACCCATACCCTAGCGTCGGTCGCGATTCATGAAAATGGGTCGTGACAAACTTGGTATCAGAGCTTTAGTTTCGAACTAAGGACAAATTTTTGCATGTTATGTGTCATCTCTTTAAGGCATGTTAAGTGTTGTTGTTGTGTCATAGGATCTACTGCGGTATTAGGATCCATGTCTTGTCTTTGAAACGTCATCTTTTGATTTTAAAACTTTCTGCCTACACCGATAGGATTGTGTCGAGTCTGTCATTTTTATGTCTTGATTTGATGCTAATATTTCAGTTGTTAATGCTCTTTCACTTGGGTGATTTGTAATTTCTTTTGATTTCTCAGGAAGTCTTATATTGATAGTTGCTTTATTTCATTCTTGGGCATGATGTTGTTTTCTTATCTTGATGCTGTTGCGTTCACCTGGGTGGTAAATTCTTGGTTGTTTAATGCCTTTAATGAAATTGTTGATATTAAATTATTTTGTGAGTAATTCTGGCGTTGGCCGAGAACCTTGATTTTAAAAATAATGTTTTGTCAAACTCGACATTGTTTCGAGATTAAATGATTTTTAACTGAAAAATCGTGTATCACGTTTTGTGACTATATGTTGCTGACCACATATTGGTTTTGTAATTCTTTAAGAATATTTTTTTTTGTCTAACTAATGTTTTGACATAAAAGTCGGATGAGTAGTCTGAGCATGATACCCTGAAAGGTGATTTTAATTACATTGCCAGTATAATAATTTTTCTCATATTCAAAACTTACTTTGACTAATGATTCGAAAAGAGTGATTTTTGTAATAAAATTATTTTGAAAGGTGATACTGTTTTAAAAAATTAATATTACTTTTGTAATTTTACAAGGTTGTGGTTTGTTTACACTTTGATGTCGTTGGTTTCATACTCGATTTGTTAGTTATGGCCGAAGTATGTGTTTTCTAAAAGTTTATTAAAGATTAATTGTTTCCTCACTTGGGTGATGAGTCTTATGTTGCTATTTAGGCGACGTCGAGCTTCTTATTAAAAAAATTGAGATTTTATTTTAAAGTGCATTTTCAGGATTTACAAATATTTAGAATACATTTTATAAACGGTTGTTTTGTGTTTGACTTGGGTCACCCACATTTAAGAGTTGAGCTTGTAAGTTGTAAATACTCGGCTAACTCGATGGTTTTACGAATTAAGATAATAGGGTACTTTTAAGCAATTAATTTTTAAAGGAGGTTTTTCCGGAAAATGAAATTTTTTTTTTTGAAAAAAAAAAAAACTATGAGGCTCAAACTTGATCTTGAAAAGTTTAATGATTGACTTTAAATTTCAAAATGAATTTGGAAGTGCACTCTTATAAGATGATATAATTACAAGTTGATTTTTATACGAAAATTCAAGATTGTTGTAGCATGTCTTGATTTTGGTCTTTTCAATATGTTGAGCTTATTTCGCTGAATTTCATGTTTGGTTGAACTATTTTGATTGTTTTTATTTTGTCACTTCGTTTGGAGTAACACGTGAGATGAATTTATTCACGTGGTCATGGATGACTTACCTTGTTGTATGGACTTAATATGTGAGTAAGATCTTTGTTTAGACTCCAGTTGCTTTTGTCTTCATTTTTAGTTTCAATGGATTTGGTGTTTTGTTTGTGAGTTGAAATCTTTGGGTTTCGATAGCGAGGAAGTGTAGGAAATTTTTTTTTCTTGGAACAGTTGGTGGTTTCTGATTATACTGGAAAAGGATATTGGAAATCCTGACCCGAGATGATAAATCGGTGTATTTAATACGCTGGTGTTTTCATTAAGTTGATTCGCTGTGATGCGTGAACTGGTGGTAAGTTATGTAGAAATATATTATGATGTGTTGTTCTCTGAGTTAAGTTTCAATTTATTTGGAGTTTTATTAGATATTACATTATGCTTATGAGTTTTAGTGGAGATATTGTTTGATTTGTTTTGGTGGTATGATTGGTATCGTATGATTTGGTAGATTGTAAGTATATAATTGATGGAATATTTTAAGGTTGCATTCGAGAATTTAGTCGTGTTAAGTGCGGTATATATATAGTTACATGTAGATTAGAAAACTTTCGTGGAAATTTACGTTTTTGATTTGAGGATTGTTAGATTAAGGGATTTGGTTATGCTCCATTTATCTTTTTACACTGGAATTTTTAAAGTAAGTTGTTTATATAAATACAATTTTTATTCAAATGTTTCGGTATATTGATATAAAGGTGTTTTCGTAAACAAAGAGGTTTGCCAAATTTTAACGTCTTAGTAAAAAAAAAATTAAATTATTATCAAATTTGATTTGAAAGGGAATATAAATTTTTTCGGTTGAACGATTTCTTCAAATCGTGTTTTTGTTTAAAAGCGACTTAAATTTTGGATATTTTGAAACTTCAATGTGTACTTTGAATTTTTGAAACTTCAATGTGTACTTTGAATACAGAGACTTTTTCCACAGTTTAATCATTTACGAGAAAATGATAAATTATTTAACAAGTTTTATTTACAGATCACATAAGTCTTATCAGTTGAACAGTTTCACAAATTGCAAACTTATTTAAAAGAAAGGGGAATCTGCGAATTTATAATTGCAAACATTCTGAAAATTTTCAGGGGTCTACAAAACTGATGGTTTTCCAACGGTAAAGGTACTTCGATTTTGATATATAAAAAGAAGGTGTTAAGTCTTTTAAAAGAGAGGTGGAAAATTTTGAATATACAATGTTTTGCGTATTTGAACATTTTATACCTTTATAGGTTGGTTTTGAACATAACTAACAATCCGGTCGGGTAAATTGGTCGTAGTGATTTCTTGTTGTATACAAGGTTATAGTCAATTGATGGAATAATTTTGTGAATTTAGATTTGCTTTGGGTATATGAACTAGTTGATTTTAAAAAAAAAATCTGAGGATTGTGTTTGGTGAGTTTCGACAACAAAGCTGGTTGGTCGACACTGTAGATTGAGGATTTAATTGTTGAGAGTTTGATATCGTTTTGTTCGAATATTACAATATTTTTGTACGGAATAAAGTTAAGTTTGTGAGAGATAGTTAGGATGTAAGTTGATGATTATATACTTAGATTATTACGACCTATTTTATTTTTAAATGATTGGAGTAATAGCTAGGATTGAGATTTAGTTGCTAATATGGAGATTCTTCTATCATGAGTTAAGTTTACGTATTCTTTTGAATGACAGTAAGAGTTGTGTTTATGATTCACGAAGTCAATGGTATTTTCAAAATTGGTGTCAATCGCTGGACCAAATGATTCAAATGGTGGTTGTTTTTGGCCAAAATATTATTTAGTTGTTGTGGAGTATTGTTATCGATTGCTTTGGGTGTCGAGCTCGTTATAAGTGGATAAGTGAGTAGGTGTTGTAGAAAGCAAGATTTTATCAGCTTGTGTTTTCAATACCCTATAGGAAACGATAGAGTTTAGAATTGTAAGAACTATAGTTGAGCTTAGGGCTTGTTCTGGCACTTTGATAATGTGGAGTTAGTAATCATATAGATTTAAGTTAGTTTTGGAAGCCAACTTGTTAAAGAGTATGTGTGGCTCTCAATTGGATAATTGTTGATTATTCACATTATGTTGATCGAGTGATCGTTGGGGCACTAAGTTGTTAGAATTAGAATTTTGCGCGTAAGTGTGTTGTGATCGCTTATATTGCGAATCAGTTTCAGATTTGAGATTCGAGATTCGTCCTTAATTATCCTAAGCATATCAGTCGAGTGTTGTGAAATAGAGTTTGTTTTATCTTAGTTGAAGTCACCTAGAGTTGGCGTTATCGTTTCTGTTAAGTGGAAGTTAGAGTCGTTGCTTTAGTGGGCGTTTAAGATTGTTCGGTTTATTCAAGTGGTAGTATTGAGATATCGTTCGAGAAACAAAATGTTGAGTGTTGCTTACGCAAGTGCGAAGGTCGTTGAGAGCGAAATACTTTTGATTACAGTTGGGTTGGTTCTTGGTTAAGTATTATTCTTGAAAGACAGGATCCGCTGCAGTATTGTTGTTATTGTTGTCTTTGATTACCTTGGTTATCTTTTTACGTTGGCTTTATACGTTTTTGTTCGGACAGTAGATAGTTTATCATACGTTTTTCGTAGATTGTGTTTCATGTTAAATTCGAGGACGAATTTTTAATAAGTTGGGGAGAATGTAATATCCCGTATTTTTTTAATTATTTTTTTAATTTTTTAATTCTAATTTTTGCATTCCGTGGAGGTTTAGATAATTTATTATTACTATTAAATATTTTTATTTAATTTTATTCGAGTCGTTCGTTGATTTGGTCGTGATTTGATTCGTGTTTGGTTTATATTATAATAAATATATATATATATATATATATATATATATATATATATATATAAATGAATATTTATTTCATGAAAAATCCCCATGCACTACCTTTCAATTTCCACGTGAAAGTGGCCCATTCCAAATTGTATATGGCCTTAATATTTAGGAAGCCCATCTTCTTCTTTATTTATGAAGCATAAACTATTTGTTTGAGTAGCAGTAAGATTTTCTGCGTCCTTTATTTTCTATCATTCATTATTTCAAAACCCTTTTCTTTCCTTCGTATTTAAACAAAACCCTAGCCGTCAAACACTCCAAACCATTCTGAGATATCGCTTTCACCATTCCTTTCATCCGTTTCAATCCGGTAAGCCTCTCGTCTCTCTTCTCTTTATTTTTACGATATCGTAACACCGATTTATAACGCACGTTCTTTACTATTCTAGCATCAATCTAAATTCCTTTCGACGTTTCATCATTACTCATCGACCTCTATAATCGTTACGCTTCGGAATCGGATTTGGTACGTAATTCAATCTGCTATAGCCGCCGCTGTTTCATCGTTTTTGTTTGTTATTTTGGTTCTGCTTATAATTAAGTTCCTGCCGTTGATCTTTATTCTTTTGACTTATGATCTTTGTGCTTTAATGGTTATTATCTATTGCTTGACTTGTTTATTAACTGAATCTTCAAGGTTCATATCAAAATTCCTTCGTCGTTCTTCCTCGGGCTCTAAATTTCTTAAACTGCGAGTTCTATTAGATGATTTTGCAAATTGATTGGTTATGATTTTGGTGTTTTGTTGATTATATTTTCATGTGTTAGTTGTTGATTAATAGAGATTTCTCTTATGGTTTGAGTCTTGGATCATTTTGATTCGTTGGTGAGTCTCTGTGGGTTAGCTATGGCAGAAAAAAATATAGTGTTCTTGGCAATTGTGTTTGGCGGGAAATTCCTTTTTTTCATTGTATATGGTTTTGGTTTTGTCCTGCTTGTGGTAGTGATGGTGGCTTAATGTCAAATCTGGTCACTGGTTGTTTTGGGTTAATCAATTAAATCATTATTTTATTTTTGTTTTTATAAATTGAATTCTTTGAGTTTATTTCTAACTATTCACATCTTATCTGACGTTAATTAATTTCGCTTTTTATTTACGGATTTATTTTCTATTTATAATTTGGTAACTTGATAACATTATTATTTATAGTTTAAAATAATTTGATAACATTATTAATTATAATTTAAATTACTTTGGTAACATTATTTTAAATCTAAAAATAATGTTAATCTTATTTATAATTTAAATTATTTTAAATCATTTTGATTATTATAAATGAAAAGTGAATATTTTAACCAATAATTTATAATTACTCGGGTAATTATTAAATTTTGAAATTTATTAACTAGACGTGTCAATTTGACATTTTAGATTTTAAATGTTTTCTTAATTTATTTTAATTAAATAAATTGTTATTAACTATTGGTTACTTGAGTTTTAAGTTAATGAGTTCCGTTTTAAATAATGATTCATTATTTTATGAAATTGTTATTTTGGAAATTATAAACTTTGGTTTATAATTTTAATAAAATATTTGGATCAGATTAGACTTGGGTCGCCCGACATGTGAGATAGCTTGGTAGTTATCGATAACTCGGCTAACCCACTATTTGAAAATTTATTTATTTTATTATTAAAATAATATTTTTTTGAAACTCATTTAAAGTGGGAACTCAATAGACGTGATTGTTTATGGTTTTATTATTATTTGAGTTTTATGATTACTCTGACTTGACTTTACATTGACTTGCTGTTGTTGTACTAGTCCTATGTGGTGTCTAGTTTTCTTTAGAGTTAGGGTCTGATTTTAATTTTGATTTTAATATTTTGTTTAGACCCGTCGACTGTTCGTACTTCAGAGGTGAACCAGAGTTAGATTGCTTGTTAGTTTCAGGGGGAATAGCAAGCAGTGAGTTTATATCTCTATTTACCTCTTTATTAAGCAAATATTATATTTTGTATGTCTATATGTATAAACAGCTTTCGAACTGTTTTTCGGCATTGTGGATTTGATTTGGAACGTGCTACTCGACGGGCATCATCGGGACTGTGTGCGCACCGGTAATGATTATGGTATTGAGGTAGGTTTGAGATACGTCTCACCTTAGTGAGGACACCGGTGGAAGATACGTCTCCTGGGCTCACTATTTATTAAGTGTTAGTCGGGGATCGATTATTGAGATACGTCTCACCGACACGACAATGGATTTAGAATTGTGGTTTAGGGTTTCATTGATAATCCATAATGAAAATGTTTTATTAAACGTTTTAAAGGTTTTTAGCTTAATAAATGTAAATGGTTATATAAACTCTACTCAGTAAATCTGACCCCGTTGTTTTCCCAAATTTTCCAGGTTTATGATTTGAGCATTGGTCGATCTCCGTTTCTTCATTTTCAGAGGTTCTTTATTTTATTTTCAGAATAAAAGAGTCGAACTGTTTTAAACTCTTAGACCGCAGTAGTAGTATTAGATTATTTATGTTTTATTCTTTTACTTATATTTTTTAGACTGTTGTTTGTTGGTAATTACTTTATTGCTTTTGGCATGATTACAGTATTTATGGTATTTATATTATATTGTCATACTGTTGGAGTTATGATTTGAGATAAGTATACTTTGAATATATGTTGCTTATTGTACTGCTAGACTAGGCTGAAGTCTCGGTTGCCCCCCCGAGCATGTGGTTTTCTGCAGATACATTGTTTTAAATGATATAAGTTGGTTATCCACAAGGCTAGCTACAGGTTTTGGTACAACCATACCCATACCCTAGCGTCGGTCGCGATTCATGAAAATGGGTCGTGACATTGTGGTGATTGAGTTGTTGAAATTTTGGATGTGCAATGGTAAAAGGCCTTCGGCCATAGTTTTAAAATCATGATATATGTGTATTGATGAGTTTAAGCTTGAGCTTTGAAGCGTTAAGGGCTGATTATAAATTGAAATTGGATTGATTATGTTTGATGGAAATTTGGTATTAAAATGGATGAATAGGTTCGGCCATAACATGAATTTCATGCCTACATGAATTTGATGATGTTTAAATTATGGATTGTGTATAGTATTGATGTATATGGTGGCTGGATTGTATTGCTGTAGAAAGTATGTTATCGATAAGGTTTTAAAGTCACTATGCGTAATAAGTTACGATTAGATTTATGCAAAGTAGTTGACGTTTTGCATAAGACTGTTATACAAAACAATCATATTGCGAGGACAATATCTTGAGTTTTATAACTCCAATTTAAGTTCTATTTGTTGGTACGGAAACGTAAGGATGTTATCTATAATTTTCTAAGTTTGAATTGTTCATGGATCGGCCTCTAAAATGTTTATATGAAGCTGGAAATTTTGTTGTGTAAACTGCCCTGTAGTTTTAGAACAGCCCAAGGTATTAACTTCTGAGTTAGTTTCCGATACCTTTGGGTGCTAATCTCAGTCCGAGATCTAAATGGATGTTATAGGAGACATTCCAAACTTTAAGTATGTCAGTTTTTTTAGGGGTCAGACTATTTTAGATAAGCGTTTTGATAGCCGAAGTAGGCTGCAAAAACACCTTTTAAATGAAAAATGACAATTAGAATTATTATTAATTCGTATTGTTATCGTAATTGTAGACTTGATGAGGCGTCTACCGATGAGGCTTGGAATTATGTATCGAGATTAACGCTTAGCTCGTTCAAAGTATATGGATTGCAAGTGGTGAGTATACTTTAAATTACTCGTCGATATTCATAAAGCTACGTATTTTAAAACGATGAGCTATATGAATATAAAGGCCTAATTACTAAAAAACCACCAACCTTGTAACTTTTTTTCATTTATACCATGACCTAGAAAAAAGTTCAATTGTACCCTATTTTCGGTTTTTATGTTTCATCTATACCCTAAAGAGTTCAATTGACCTTTTTTTATTTGGAAAAAAGTTCAAAATAATTCTTTATTTTTAATTTATATTCTAATTAAACGTTAATATTATTAATTATACAAAAATACCTTTTTCTTCAAAAAATTAAACAAACAATAAAATAAATTATTTAATTTATGTTACTTACTAATAATTTTTTAAAATTTTAAAATGTAAAACATTTTCCCTTTATACGAAACAAAGTCCGTTTACAAAAAAAAAAATAATAAAAAAATCCACTTCCCGAAAACCGATATGTTCTTCAAGGAAAAACAGACCCATTGATTACTGCGGAATTTGCCGATCTAAAAGTCTCTTCTCACTGCTCATATCCAAATACACCACAAGATTTATTTTTTGCATACATATTTTTGTTTGTTAAATTGTTGTACTGACATGTTTTTTTTTTAACATATAATCTTGTTGAACCCTCAGACTTTGTTAATTAATATGTTGTTGGTATTACTGGGTGCTTGTGCTTTTTCATTTTCTTATATAAAGTTGAAACCTTTGTGGTTGGATCTGCTTAAGCTACTGAAAATATTGTTTTTTATACTTTTTATGAAGATTGTTTGTCTGAGAAACATGTGTGTGTAATATTTATAGGATTCAAAGCCCTCTTCTATGAGTTGAATGTTAGTTTGAGTTTTCAAATTGGCATATGTTAAATTAAAGTTAATCTAGGTGTTAAAGTTTATCATCCAGACTAGAGTGAGAATTGAAATAATTCAGCAGTTGTACTCATCAGTTGTTCTTTTACATATTGTTTAGGAAGAGCTGAACAAGAAAATAAGAGATGAAAGCAAAGTGGGTGAGGCAGACCATGAAGAACAGGATCTGTTTTTCAAAAAACAAATCTTGTTCTTCAATTTTTTTTGAAGAACAAATCTTGTTCTTCAATTTTTTTTAAAGTTTATTAGTTTTAAAAAAAATTAAAAATTAATTAATCGTTAAGATTTATTCGAACGTTTTTAAAGTTAAAGGACTTTATTGTATTTTTTCAAATAAAAAAAGTATAATATAACCCTTGTATTTAGTTATTTTTAATATTTTCATCTTTAGATTAATTAAATTGTCAATTTTTTTTAATTTTAGGGTACAAATGAAACATAAAAACCAAAAATAGGGTACAATTGAACTTTTTGATAGGTAATGGTATAAATGAAAAAAAATTACAAGATGGGTGGTTTTTAAATAATTAGGCCGAATATAAATATGTATTGAATTGAATTTGAAAAATATTTGAATGGTATATTGGAAAAGGTGATTTATCGGATTAAGTTATTTTGATAATAACATAATTAAATCAAAAAGATCGTAAATGCTTAAAATACCGGGAAAATGTAATGCATATGAAATGTAACCGAATATTGAAC
Organism: Mercurialis annua; assembly: GCF_937616625.2. Taxonomy (NCBI): domain Eukaryota; kingdom Viridiplantae; phylum Streptophyta; class Magnoliopsida; order Malpighiales; family Euphorbiaceae; genus Mercurialis; species Mercurialis annua. The sequence goes on along the minus strand of NC_065574.1, from coordinate 39,704,118 downwards.
GGTACACGAGATTGAACATCGACAAGTAAAGAAACATAGTACATTCCAATATGTACTATTAAATGAAATCAATACCCATATATGTGTGTGTTTTAAATGTATGTTTAGATTGTGTTGTGCATGCCATGATCCATAAAGGATCAAGAAAACCAAAAGAAAAGTATCGAAACGATAATATACGCAATAAGAAAATTGTACTACGGTACAATCACTAATAAGATTCGAGATACGAGGATAAACTCGGTAGAACTATCCTGGTACCTATATCTTATTCTCGATAAAAGTCCTTAGGACTCATAGAATAAGAAAATCAAATATAAAATATATCGAGAATTTCAACAGTGCGATTATCGATCGAGATAAGAGGATATGCAATATCAGAATTTAAAGACGGACACGAGGCTGAACTCGGTAAAATTATCTCGGGACCTATGTATAAGGAGTTAAACTTGGTGGAATTATCCCGGGACTCTCATCGACTAGTACGGACGTAAGAAATGGTACGAGTTTATCTCGGTGGAATTATCCCGGGACTCTACTAGATGGTTGTGGTTAAAATCAGTGGAACTATTTCGGGACCAAACCATAAGAAACAAGTATAAGTGACTTATCAAAAGTGCAGCTCGACATGGATGTATTAGGACAATATAATCCAAATTTCAAGACGTCCGTCGAAAATTAAAGAAACGAAACGAGAAAAGAAAAACATTGAACGATAACGAGAATTATCTTGATATGGAAGGAATGAATATTTGGCGTGTTCTCATCAAGGAATATAAAGCTCCTACTCAAGAACAAGATGATGTTGAGATTCTATGACCAAGAAATGACTGGACTAAGGAGCCTATTGAAGAAAATGGACTCAACTGGAAGGCAATGTGTGTTCTGTTTGCTTCACTATATAGAAAGGAACAATCAAGAGTTCAACATTTTTCTAGTGTTTATGTCATGTGGAGGATTCTTGAGAACTATCATGAGGGCGCGATTCAAGTCAAGAACAAGAAGGTAAAGCTTCTCATTGGTGAGTATGAAGTCTTTAAACATAAGTCCAGTAAGAACATAACCGACATCACCAATATATTTTTTTCCATCACCTCCAATCTCAAGAAGCTTCGTAGCATACAGTCTTGGAGAAATCAATGGCAAAATTATTCGTTCATTGCCTATCTTGGATTGTCATCCGAAGGTAACCGCTATTGAGGAATCCCGTGATTTGAAGAAGTTCAGAACCGATGAGTTTATCAGAAAATTGCTTCTCCATAAAATGACCTACATGAAGAGCATTCAAGAGGCTAAGCAACTTCAAGAAGAGAAGACCAAGGGAATTTCCTTAAAGCTTCAAAGGCAATTAACACCAATATTAAAGATGATGACTACTGAAATAATGACGAGGATGATGGCCAAGAAGGCTAGGGATTGGAAGATAAAAAAGAAGGATAAAGCTCAAAAATTTAAGAATAAAAGAGAAGTCTCTAACTTCAAGCTACTCCTATAAGATATGCCTCCCCCTAGAAGGTAAGTTATTTTCCATGGTTGTGGCAAACTCGGTCACACTAATTCGGAATGCTCACACGGAGCTAAGAGATCCTTTCAAAAGGATAAGAAGGGGGTACATAGTCTCATGGGATGAGGACACTGATTCTCAATCCGATGACGAGGACCAAGAATAGGAAAGAGCTTACCTATACTTCATGGCCTTTGAGAAAGAACCAACACCCAAGGTAAGTCATGTACCTTTTCTTTTATGGGATGGTATTGGTATAGAATCACATGTTACCTCTAGTGATATTGTTGTCATGAATGATGTTGCTATTGTTGATAATGTGTTGGTTGATGATACCTTGGTTGATGATAGTGTTCTTTTTGATGTTGATGATGAATGCAATGACATGTTAATTGAGTTGATTTCTAAGTGTAGTGATCATTATATTCCAAAATGAAGGTTTTTAAAAAGGAAGTCTTTATGGCTAAAATTGAGATGTTTAATTTGAAGAAAGATATTCAAGACCTCAAGTCTTCTTTAGAATCTATCCCATGCGCATTCTTATCCATATGCTCATTCACATGCCAAACACGCTTACACTTATGATCATTCATTTGCATATTCCTTTGCTCACACATGTGGGGCTCCTAGAACCAAGACCTCGCCAAGATATTCTTACATGTCCCATAGACTTCAATGTGTGTATTGCATGAGATTTAGACATAAGAATGTGGATTGCAATGTGAGAAAAGTCCAATTGAGATTGATTCCATTGGACTAGTCCTAACTTTTAAGGACCCAAAGTGATTTGAGTAGCTAAGGTTTGAGTTTGTTTCTTCTAGATGCCAAAGGAGACTGTTTTACGTAAAACTAAGTGGTATGTTAATAGCGGTAGCTCAAGGCACATGAAGGGCCATGTCTCCAGATTTACTCATTTGGAGAATAAATATTTAGGAAGTGTCACCTTTGAGGATGATGCTAAAGGCCAAGTTGCGGGGATAGGCAAGATAGGTAAATATAATGCTCCTTCTATATAAAATGTTTGGCTTGTTAATGGTCTAAAACACAATCTTTTGAGTGTAAGTCGATTATGTGACAAGGGTTATAAAGTCACTTTCGATTCTAAAACTTGCTATGTTACACAAGAAATGGATAATGAGGTAATGTTTAAGGGAAATAGAAAGCAAAATGTTTACATAATTAACTTGGATAAGCTTGAGAACAAAGATACCAAGTGTTTACTATCACGTAGCGATGAGTCTTGGTTGTGGCACCAAAAACTTGGTCATGCTAACTTAGACCTCTTAAGTGAGGTAAGCAAGGATGAACTTGTCAAAGGTTTGCCCAAGCTAAAGTTCACAAAAGACAAACTGTGTTCACCTTGTCAAATGGAAAAACAACAAGTCTTATTTTAAAGCTAAAAATGTTGTTTCAACTAGTAGACCATTACAATTGCTACACATGGACTTCTTTGCACCTATTAGATTTGCTAGCTTGTGTGGCATGCATTATGCATATGTTATTGTTGATGATTACTCTAGATTTACTTGGATTAATTACTTAGCTCATAAGAATGATGCTTTTAATGCTGTCAAAATTCTTGCAAAACGTGTTCAAAAAGAAAAACATTTGTATCTTTCAAGCATTAGAAGTGATCATGGAACCAAATTTAAAAATGAATTTTTCAAAGTGTTTTATGATAAAAATGATATTTTTTTATAATTTTTCTTCTCCTAGAACGCTTCAACAAATGTAATAACCTCAAAATTTTAAAATAGAAAAATCATATTTAGTAATTTGGACCAAGTAGGTCGAAAATGGACACCGACGTAAGAATTTTTAAAAATATGTTGAGAAATAATAATAATTAAAAATGATAATTATTATTATTATTAATAAATAAATTAGTCGGAAAAAGGATTTCCGAAATTGTTTGGACAAATAAGCATGTCGGTTTCAAGTTTTAAGTTAAAGTGGATTCTTAATCCACTAGAAAGGTGACATGTGTCATTCATTAATGAGTTAAGATGCCACTTAATTCAACTACTCCTTCATTTGTTAAGATAGGAAGCAAATAAAGAAAACAAAACAATGAGAAAGCTCTCTTTTTTTTCTTCTCCATGCCGTAAACCCCTTATCACCATATCCATCTTCACACTTCATCAATTCTCTTCAAAATTGAAGTAAAACCATTCTAATCTCAAAGGTAACAAAGGTAAGACTTCAATTTATTATTTTGTTGGTTTGTTTTGATGAACTTTAAGATAGAAAGAATAGGGTTTGTAAACTCTATTTTAGGGGCTTTGTGAATTGATGGATGTAGTGTTGAATTAAGCTTGGAAGGAAGCTTTTCATGGTGATTTTGGTGTCTAAGGGCTTCAACATGACAACATCATCTAAGGTAAGCTATATTCTCAAATTTATGAGTTTATGAATTGATAAATTGGATAAATTGTTTGGCTTTTGGTTTGGCATGGTTCATGAGTTTACAATGATTGATGTTCGGATTTGTAAAGGATTGTGTTTTGTGAAAAAATTATTCTGTTTTTAAAGGCTTGCTACGAGTTTTGGAACTAACATTCCCATTCTCTAGCGCCGGTTGCGGCTCGTGATTTTGGGTCGTGACAATTATGGTATCAGAGCAATGTTTAGATTCATAGCCATTGCTCATATATAATTGATGTTTGTTTGAACCTAGATTTGATGTTGTCACTAGGTTAAGCATGGAACTACTACAACTATAGGACTCGAGTCATTTCTTTGATTAGTCCCCTCTTGTTTGTCAAAACTCTTAGCTCTCCTTAATTGGATGCGAGTCTGCTATGCGTATATGCTTGATTGTCTATAAAATGATGTTTGTTAGTTAAGGAATACGCGCGCACAATGAGGATACATGTTTTAATATCAATGGGATATGCATGTGTGAACATTGTTTGTTATGAAATGCATGTCTAAGATGAGGACACAGATTCCTTTTACGATAAAGTATGCATATGAGATATGCATAAGAAGAAGGATTTGTGAGAATGATCTCTCACAACAAGCCGTGCTAGTTTTAGCATGTCAGGGCAAGATAAAGCTCAATTCTAGATGTGGTAAGCGGAAGTGAAGTACCTCCAGTATATTAGGATAGTTTCTTGAAAGTTCAAGAAAGATTCCTGATACCCAATAAGGGTAGTCATTGAAGTGAATCACTTGGAGATTCAGTGAATGATATAAGTATATAGAATGTATGATACAAGGAAGAAGTGTAGAGACCAATTGGGCAATTTTGAACCAAGTACACGGTTCAACCCTGAGGCAGCAACTAGGGATAGCCCGAGGCGAGTCTGTCACGACCCAATTTCCAACCGAAACTCAAGTCGAGACCGGCGCTAGGGAATGGGAATGGTTGTTCCGAAATCCGTAGCAAGCCTAGGAAAAACAGTAAAAACTTTTCGCATTTTGAAAACATGAAGGGTCTCAATCTCCTTTTGCAAGTATTTGAAAACCTTTAACAAACATGTAATCAAACCCTTGTGATTGCATTCATGGACTTAGGGTAGTACGCGTACACAACACGTATCTTATAATATCCCTGTCCGAATGAAATGCCAGCGGTGCAAACCAGTTAACATATCAAGTAACCGGTTAAAGCATATCGTACGAACATAAAGCTTTTATCAAAACCAGGTTTCTTTATAAACAACTGGCAAAAGCCATTTTTCGTACAAAATATGCATTTTTCCCAAAAGGGTACTTGTTCTTGATTGTAACCTTGTTCAGCTGTCCGTGATCTATACAGAGCCGAAACGAGTTGTCTTTCTTCTTAACAAACAAGATAGGTGCGCCCTACGGTGAAACACTTGGTTTGACAAAACCACGATCAAGTAGCTCTTCTATTTGATCTTTCAGTTCCTTTAACTCTGCTGGCGCCATCCGATAAGGAGGTATTGATATCGGTTTGGTACAAGGAGCTAACTCAATACATTAACTCTATCTCCCTGTCTGGTCGTCTGGAAAAAATACTCCATCACCACTGGTACATTCTGGACACTCCCTTGAGCTTTCTCCGTATCCAACACAATGGCTAAGAATGCTTGACATCCTTTCCTCATCATTTGCTGAGCTTTTATAGCTGAGATTTTGCTATTAGTGGATTTAGGTTCCTCGCCTTGAATTGAAATTGTTTCAATTCCAGGGGTATAAAATGTCACTTACTTCTTCCGACAATCCACACTTGCATAATGTTGAGCTAACCAATCCATGCCCAATATAACGTCAAATGCTAGAACCTCTAGTAAAACTAGAGGAGCTAGCAACTCTCGTCCTTGAACATTCAAGGCAAGACGAATGAACTATGTCCGTATCCATACTTTCACGCATTGGCGTGGCTACCGATAATGGATTTTGCAAATAAGCGGATTGTTTCCCCATCTTAATTGCAAAACTTGGCGAAACAAATGAATGTGTCGCACCCGGATCAAATAATACCAAGGCATCCATAGAAGTTATAGTAAAGATACCTTGCACAAGCGCATTAGTGGCTTGAGCTTCTTGTGGATTCAATGCAAACACTCTAGCATGACTCCTTTTTGCTTGAGAAGTATGGCCAGTATCTTTTCCTCCAGTATTTCTTCCTCCACCCCGATTGTTGCCAAAACCTTTACCTCTCTGACCAGTAAACATACTACCATCCTGACCTTGACCAGATTCCACTGGAAACACAGGCCCCCGCTGCTGCTGTAAAGGCTGAGCGACACTGGCAGTAGACCGTTGTGCTCTTGACATTAGACATTGTCTAGCGGAATGGCCTTGTTGGACACAAATAAAGCACGCTCCTGGAGCGGGATGACACATTCCATAATGTCTCCTCCTACTATTCTGACAGAATGGAGCTAACACTCTAGCTTTTCCTGAGCTTCGTCCACTTGAACTAGTTCCAGGGGTATTAAAACGCATATCACGCTTTCCTTTCTTAAAATTTTTGCGACGTGGCCAGTAAAACCACTTGGACTAAACAACATATGTGTATTGGCCACCGCAGTGATCTGATCACGCCTCATCGACATTGGCATAGTAGGGTTAACAATCCTACCAAACTGAACCGATGAGGTCTCCGTTTGACGTGCACTGCCGATCAGTTGAATCGAATCTCTGTTCACATCTGAGACAAGACTGACAAATTCGGGTCCTAAACCCTTGATAAACCTCACATTCACCTAGATAGGATCAGCCATCTAATCAGGTTCAAATCTCCCCAATCTTGCGAACTCCGTCACATATTCCTGCACTGACTTATCTCCTTTCATCATATTCAATAGCTGATCTTGATAACTCTCGGTCAAAAAGAATTGCAGATAGAATTCTCTGTACCGATTGATAATTTCTGCCCAGGTCATTTGATTCAGTTTAGGTTGAACTAACGTCAAAACCAATCTTTTGGTGGTCCTTTCATTGACATCTCGACTAGCAAGATTGACTGTCTTTCATCAGCCTGCAGACGTCTAGCATTACGCTCGACTTCCTCAAGGAAATCTAACGCATCACTAGAACCATCAAATTCTGTTGGCTTAAGCTGTATATAAGCCAAATCATTGTCTCTATCGACCTTTGCACCAACACGCTGTTGTTGCAATAGTTGCTCCCTGTGCATAGCCTGATTCTCTACTTGGGTAGCCTGCACAGTTGTAATTCCAGCTAAAAACTGATTAAAGTCAAAGCCTAGGGCATTAGGTTGTTGAGGCATCCCAGGAGCCTGAACTGGTTCCTGTTCCTCCACTGCATGACCTCTAGCTCTACCGCACCCACGGCCTTTACCTGCCGCATTAAGCGGTTCATGTTGTCCTAAATGCACAGATGACTCATCGTGAGCCTCTTCAGGTGCATCTCGTATCATCGCAGCTCGGGCGTGGGTTAGTCTTTGGTTAGCTAACAACCAAATCAAACCACACACCAATCAAAGAAATATACAACAAATACGAGTTCAACATGCACGCATATAACCATCTGAATGGTCACATCTCTTGTATACATGTGTATCACAGCATATAACTCGCGTCGAACACAATACAGACTCACAGTCTAAAGGAAAAAGCTGAATATTTTAAAATTAAATAATGAAATGGCAAGGACATGACTCAAATCCTGTTGCTGCAGTAGTTCCTTAGACTCTATCGCTCTTGTATCGACAATGTTATTGTAGACATTCTAGTTCTACAACATTGCTCTATACCAACATTGTAACGACCCGATTTCCACCGAAACTCGAGTCGAGACCAGCGCTAGGGAATAAGAATGGTTGTTCCGAAACCCGTAGCAAGCCTAGGAAAAACAATAAAAAAAATTCGCGTTTTGAAAACATAAAGGGTCTCAACATCCTTTTGCAAGTATATGAAAACCTTTATCAAACATGTAATCAAACTCATGCGATTGCATTCCTGGACTTAGGGTGGTACGCGTACACATCACATATCTTATAATAACCCTGTCCGAATAAAATGCCAGTGGTGCAAACCAGTTAACATTTCAAGTAACCAGTTAAAGCATATTGTACAAACATAAAGCTTATATCAAAACTAGGTTTCTTTATAAACAATGAGCAAAATCTATTTTTCGTACAAAGAATGCATTTGCCCCAAAATATTGATACTAACAGCAGTTTGGTATCATAGTAAAACATTTAAAAAATGAACTACTGTGCGATAACAGAGCTACCCTGCAGCTCTATTTTAACCTTAATTAATTACAACTTCCGGAGAAAGAACTGAAAGTCTTGTCACATCAAAAATGTTTATTCACATGAGAAAGGGAAATAAACAGGTGTAATACCTCGTAATTTTAAGATATTAAAGTTATGACACGTATTTTGATTTGCGATAATTAATGTCAAGGAGATATAATGTAAATTAAGATATTAAGGATATAGACCGAAGTAGGTCTAATTTACTTATCGCAAAATAATAATTTAATTTGGAAATTTTTATTCATTGAAGTGGGTGTGAGAGGGATTAAGGAAAAAAATAATTGAAGGATATAGAATAGAACGGTTCCGGACACGTGGCACTGCAGAAGTGGCGACATATGTCGATATAGGAGTGGCGGCATGTGGCGATGAATGGGTGGAGACACAAGGCGAGCATGCGCGGCGACACGTGGTGCGCATGCACATCGACACGTGGCGATAGGTGTCGTGCATGCATATCGACATGAAACGCACATGCATAGCAACACGTCGAACGTGTATGTCTATATATAGGAACGCTTATAGTTCGCTCTTTCTCTGATCGATATATTCTTTAAAAAGCAGTTTTGATACGTCGAACTAGTTTGGTCGATATCTCTTTACTCTGATATTGAAATTCGACGCTCTTTATGTCAATTTAAAGCTATCGACGTCCTCTTTAACTCTACCATATTTGCTTTGTAAAATTTGACCGAAAACAGATTGAATCAACGACTTAAGTTTCGGCCCAAAACGACGTTTTTGGTTCGTCGTGCTTCGATTAATTTTCTAGTCGTTCGAATATCGGAATTCTATGGTTAAAGTTTCCAAACTTGGAGGATCAAACGCTAAAGATTTTATGTGTCGTCTAGCTATTGGATTTGTAGGTTGACGATTTTGGTATACTTGGTGGATTGAGAATAGCTTTGTTTGTGAGTTTGTTATTTACTTTGCATATTATTTTTATAAACTGTTGTTTGTGTTTTTAGGATTTGGATGATTGCGTATTCTGTAATTTTGTGATATGTTTGATATGGTTTTGATACGATGTTTGGTATATAATAGTTTGTTTGTAAGTGCATTTCTGACATGATTTTAGGGTTAAGGTTTTGATTACGATATGAGTCGTAGATGTTAATATGTTTGATTATGTTTGAAAATGGAAAGGAGGATTATGTTTGTTAGATACGAGGTAACTCGGTTGAATCTCTCGGGACTGGGATCTTGGTGGAAGCAAAATTCTTGTGACCTGTATCTATTGAGTAACTCAGTAGTATTCTAGGGACTCACAACTTAAGATTAAGCGACGGTAGCGGTTAACTAGGTGGCATTATCTCGGGACCGTACCACTTGGATTGATTCGATTTGATATAGCATAAGTAGTTGTGATTAGATGTAAGATTAGAGTTTTGATGTGTTTGTCTTTTAGATGTGTTGAGTTTAGTACGAAGAATTTGTATGTTAGATACGAGATTAACTCGATGGAATTATCGTTGGACTTGTATCTAGTGAGTAACTCGGTGGATGATCTCGGAACTGACATATCATGGATCGAAGAAGTGGCTTAGTAACTCGGTGGATGATCCTCGGGACTGAGTCACATGGCATAGGTAACTCGGTGGGAGTATCTCGGGACCGTACCATATGGATTAAAGAGATTAGAATCGATAGGAATGGAATTGGGTATCGTCTTATAAGTTATGTCATAAGATTAGGGTTTCAATCAGATCAGATGTATGATTTTGTTATGATATATGTTTTTTGGTTTATGCAACTTATATTTATAATATCGTACGTAAATGTGAACTAACTCCATGTTGACTGACCTCCCCACAGTGTTTCCATTTTAGGCTTTGAGTAATTGAGGAGGTCGAGCTTCCTTTCTTTGATCCGGAAGTCTCAGTTTGAAAACTTTGAGTACTCTTAGCGCTATAGTAGTCTGTAGATAGATGAATTATTATGATGTTTATGTATCCAATAGTTGTCGGTATTGTATTATGATATTATGTTTATATGTACATAATTCTGTTTCCGCTTTTGATCGATGTTTGTTTGATCGTATCGAGTTAAGTTTGTTTAATTGGAGGTTTTCTACGGGTTCTTGACCAACCACTCCCGTTCCCTAGTGCCGGTCTCAACCCTCGGATTTGGGTCGTGACAACGAGGTAAAAGAAGAGTGAATTCACATAGATATTTAAGCATATTAATAAAAACAAGAATCATATGTAATTACACTTTGTGCGACCAAATAACCGATCCAGATGAAACCCTAAAAGAAACCCCATTTGTTTAGCTATGGTCAACACCATAGTTTATGCTCACTTGTTTAACACAGGATGAATTGTGAGCTCACAACGTCACTGTCATCTTAACTCTGTGTAGGGTTACTGGGCTGTAAATTGAATTACTAGCGCCTTAGAACAACCTGTTAGGTCTAGGCCGCGTTGCAAGCATCTGGCATAGGACCCAACTAACATGTAAGACGATGCAATAATTTATTAATACCAGTGATCATACAATCCTGTTGTTTCCCAATAAATAGCACGTTCTAGTGGATCTATATCAGTTTCAAATCGACTCCGTGCAATGCAATTTTAATAACATTTTGAGTTATAAATGCTTTTACATTAATATTTAGAAGTAAATATGCGAACTCACAAAACCGTTATCCACAAAACAGTTTTCAGTCACACTCCACTCTTCAAGTACGGAATCTCGTTGGCTCGTCGGATCTAGGTAGAAGACAATTGTTAAAACACAATTGAAATAAGAATTCTAACTCTTAAGAGTAGACTCTACAGACATTACAAGACGTATACGTATATAGTCTATTCTCATTCTCGATATCAACTTATAGTCCTCTAATTATTAATCACTTTGATTAATAGATGACCTAATTAAAACGTCTCTAAGTTTTGATTAGTCAAATTCCCTTCATTTACCTAGTCCTTTATACATCGTGGTTCGTATTTCAAAGTTCACTTAAATCAAATTCGGGCGTACTAATCAAACTAGAGAAAATTGTTCGAATGCCGTCAAGTAAGCATCGATGTGCGTCCGTACAATCTGGGCTGTGCGTCCTCACAATCTGGGTTGTGCGTCCGCACAATCTGGGCTCTGCGTCCGCACAATCTGGGTTGTTCGTTCGCACAGCCTCAAAAGGACAGCTCCTTTGGCTGTGTGTTCGCACAGCTACGGGGCACTCCCCCGGTGCTTTCCAACGTGCTTAAACATAATATTCTGATTACAAATAGTAATCGATACTCCAAACAACTCAATTCCGCAATGAGAATGCAAAATCGACTCATGTCCGATCAATTCGATACGATAACCGTTATATATTCAATTATATTCCATTTTCTATAAAACCGAATTCAATTTAACGGTTAATACCTCGATTACTTTGAATTCATGAAGAAATTCGAGTTAGAAACGAGAAATCGAATCGGAATGGGCAACCCTAATCGTCGCGGGTCAACTGGAGCAAAACCTAAGGTTTGTTCTATGAGTAACAAATGAATTCATTTGATATTTATAGTTTGTCTAAAAGCCAAACTAGTTCTTAGGGATTTACGCGTACTCTAACCCAAATTCTTAAATTTTACCCAAAGATTTCATAATTCGTAATTAGAATAAAAACGTAAGTTTTATCCTCATGGGACCTATATTTTATTTTTAATAAATCATTTAAAATTTATTAGGACTAAATTAGTCCCACTTAATACAATTTCTATATCCAAATCTTATAAAATTTTAGGAATAATTTCCTAAAAATATTATGTGAGTATTGACTCCAAAAATATTCATACGGGACTTATAAATTATTTTAGTTTAATTTATAATCATTTCTTAACTTCCGTTAGTTAAAATATGAATATCCAAATTTTATATTTTAACTTCTATATCTATTTTATATTTTCGGAGACACTATAAATTAAATTTATCCTCAAATTTAATTTACGTTCTCCCGGTCCTATTAAATATTCCTTACGTGGAATAATTTAGCCCACTAAATTTAAGGGTATTACGGAGTAAGAGGTCGTCAATCAAGAATAGTGATCCAAGAACGGGGTGAATCTAGTCGAGCGTCTCCAGGTACGATGTATATGCCTTATGCTAATACATTGTTTACGATAGCTATGGTTTGACCGATAAGGCAAACCATTACAGTATAGACGCCTCATATGAACGATAGATGGCTATAATATAAAGGATGCACTAGAGAGACTGAAAAACTAGGTGCATAACGTAAGGTATCCTCTAGGACGGAATCAAAACCTAGAGAACATACATTGAACACACATTGAAAGAGTTCTACATAGTCTACAAAATGTCCAATATGCCTGAATGATTCACGCTATGCCCTTAACATAGCTTATTATTATTAGTATATGATAAAAGGATAAAGAACAATGATAAAGAAAGGCTAAAAAGGTCATAGAGGTTCCGGTCTGAGTTGACTTATGGTGTTTGCAAAAGAGATTTCTTTTGAAAGTATGATTGTGCGCAGAAATAGTTGGATAAATGATATAGGGATCATGAAACATTTGAATACAAATGCATTGCAATATCAGCTTATATGTATAAATATTTTGATGTAAAACCATGATTTACAAAATATAACTATGCATAAAACATTTGCTTGTACAAGCAACGAAAGAGATTTGAAAATAGCAACTCTTTAGTCATGCGCAATTATACTAAAGTTTCGAAATAGTATTTGATTGGAAAGAAAAGCACTTGAAAGTCCATGGCAATAGTAGGAATGATTTGAAACATAAGAAAACCAAATGCAAATTCTTGTAACACCAATATATAAGCTTTAACAAGAGAAATAAGAAATGAAAAGGCTGTATAGAGTTAGATTGATAATGAACGTAAGGTCATACCTCATTGGTAGAACCTACGAAAGTAACGATCGTATAAAACGAGTAAGACACCTCAAGGGTAAGAGGTGCAGTGATGATCAAAGATACCGGTAGTGGTATATGATCAAAAGCATCGACACCAAAGTGTATGGTCGATATATGTAACCATCATGACAATGTGATCTCGCAAGACACAGTGAGTAAGATCTAAGGAGATCTAAGAAGAATATAGTGAAGGATTGATAGAACTTAGAAGAAGTGAACGATTTAACGATCGATAAGGCTAGTAAGCCATATAAACATTGAAAGATGCAACGAGATGGAAAGAAAAGACTCAACAAAAAATTTGAGTTACAACACAAGGGTGTTGTCGGAATGATTAAGATAAGTATTATAACTGGAAGTAAGACACCCATAGAAGGGCATTCAAGTATATGAAAGTGTAGGAATCAAAGGGCATTAAAGGATACCTATAAGAGGTGAAGTGCTTGGAACGAGATGCCTACACTAAGGCACTCAAATACAAGAAGGTATAAGAACCAAAGCTAGATATGAGATGCAAAGAGATCGACTAGGTCAGTTAGTGTAGAGAAGGTCTAAATGACCTAAGTATAAAGGATAGTACTCGATGAAGGTAATCGAGGAAAGGGAATAAGAATGTTACTTGGGAAGTAACGAGGGAAGTAAACTTCTATGTAGTTGTGAACACATAGAATCAAGGAAGATAGAGCTGGCACGAGAATAAGACCAACCTACTGATGAAGGAGATATCAATAAGAATAAAATACGTAGATGCGCTATAAAAAATTTGGCTTGTGGGGACGAACGAAATTTATCACGTTAAGCCCAAATTTTGTCACAACAATGTTATTGTGACTACTTTGTGACAAATTTTGTTGGTTACAACAAATAAGTCACAATAAGTCCATTTTATAGTTTGTCACCATAAATTTTCTATTGTGATAAAATTGTATTGTTACATTCATATTTATCGTGACGAAAATGTATATCACAAGTAATCAAATATTGTCAAAAAATTTCGTAATATACATCGACTTCTAGTGACAAAACACTAAAAGCGTGAAAAAAAATATTTATCACAATTCATATAAATTTGTCACTACATACACCAAGTTATTAGTGACAAAAAAATTATATGGTGACAAAACCATATTTATCACAATTAATATACATTTGTCACAACATACGTCGAGTTATTAGTGACAAAAGGATTGTGAAGTGACAAAAGAATATTTATCACAAGTAATCTATCATAAAATGACGAAATTAATTGCCATAATAATTAATTAGCTGTGATAAATTTAATTTATCACAACAAGTATTTAACATAAAGTGACAAGATTAATTATCATTATAATTAGTTAGCTGTGATAAATTAAATTTATCACAACACGAAATTTCTTAACATAATGTGACGAAATTAATTGTCATTATAATTAGTTAGTTGTGATAAATTTAATTTATCAAAACACGAAATTTATGATAATGTGACAAAATTAATTGTCATTATAATTTGTAAACGGTGAAAAATTTAATTTATCACAATAAGTAATTTATCATAACGTGACGAAATTAATTGTCATTATAATTTGTCAGCGGTGACAAATTTAATTTATCACAACAAGTAAGTTATCATAACGTGACGAAATTAATTGTCATTATAATTAGTTAGTTGTGGCAAAAATAATTTATCACAACAAGTAATTTATCATAATGTGACGAAATTAATTGTCATTATAATTTGTCAATGGTGACAAATTTAATTTATCACAACAAGTAATATATCATAACATGACAAAATTAATTGTCATTATAAGTTGTTAACGGTGACAAATTTAATTTATCACAAGAAGTAATTTATCATAACATGACGAAATTAATTGTCATTATAATTGGTTAGCTGTAACAAAATTAACTTGTCACAACAAGTTATTATTTCCATTTTTATCGATACTAAAATAATTAAATACGATAATTTGTTGCTAAAATTAATGAATAAAAAACAAAATCAATTCAAATATTACATAAAATTATCAATGAATAAGTTTTTAATAATACTAAAATAACCGATCGTATGCAAACATGTAAACTATTTGCTATAAAGAAAATAAACTAAATTAAGCCTAACTTTTGATATAGGAGAAGTTCATCTTCTTTCATTCCAACAATTCCCATCTGGAAGAAAAAAAATACGTTTATTATATACACTTTTATTTTCAAACTGACATAATTAAGTGAATAATTTTGAAATTATAAAGAAAAATTAAAAGCATAACGAATTAAAAAATATATTTAAGTACGCCGTCACATACCAATCATTAAATAGTTCGTCATCATGAGATTTTTCGCAGCCATCAATACATGTTTCGTCGCCATCAATAGATATTTCCTTATCATCTTTTGCATTCAAAATTTGTTGAACAAGATGCTTGAGTTTGCTATATGATTGAGAAATGTTGTCAATTTTCACCTGTTGATTTTGAATTTGGTCATTTAGTTTTTTAACTTGCTTTTCAGTCTCAAACTTCTCAGCTTGTAAACGAGCTTTAAACTCTGATTCTTTAGCTGTTATCAGTTTGGCTCCATATCTGAGTCCACGAGCATAACCAGACTTCGGTATATCCAAATTTTTTTGTAGAATTTTCCTCCCATCAATTGCAACGCCTTCCTCGAGTGCTTTTGAGCGAATAGCTTCCATTTGTTCCTAAGAGTAGAAATATGCTTTAATAACAGTTTATAAAATTGTGTTTAGATAACTATATATATATAAAAAAGAACTTACGTATTTATCTCCAGCTTGTGGGTCAATCCATGAGCCGTCTTTTTTACGGTGTGCTTGACAGTAGAGCCTCATTTTAGGTGGCTCTTCATCAATGACTTGAGATGTTTCCTATGACGTTAATACAATTGATTAAAAATTAAAGGATAAAGAATTTAAATACGAAATCAAAAAAAGATTACATATAAACTCATCCTTACCATTTCATACAAACGTTGGCAATAAGACTTTGATCCCGAAGTGTGAGAAAAGGTCACTTTCTTGCGATTATTAATGTTTATAGTGCTTCGAGCCTATTATAATAAAGCCAACACATAAAGGTTTAAAGGTACATATCATATTATCAATAATAAAAGCTTTATATAATTAGAAATAAACTATTTTTTACCAAACTAGTAGAGTTATTCGTATCTCAGAAGCATAACTCGATAAAATGCCAAATACTCGGCGAAGTTCAAGCATTTCCTCGAGTTACGTTAACTATGGAGACATTTGAACTCGAGGTAAGGCATAGAACTCGAAGGGTTTCAAGCCTAACCTCGAGTTTGAGCTTCTCCAAATATGAACTAACTCGAGGAAGGAAAAATACTCTGCGAGTTCATGCATTCCTCGAGTTTTTCATTTCTGGAGAAGCTCATTTTTCAGGAGAGGCTTTAAACTCGAAGTGTTTCAAGGCTAACCTCGAATTTAAGCTTCTCCAGAGATGAAATAAATCATGAAAAGGTTAAAAATTGTTTAATATTGAAATGCTTTGAACAAACCTCATATTGTCGTTCAGAACACAATATGTGAAGCTAATTTAGATATAATTGGAATCATACTAGCAACTAATTAGATAATAAACTACTCATTTTTAGCAAACGATAATAGACAATTGTATATAAAATTGAAATGTTACCTTAAAGTGTGCATGTTCATCAAAATGTTCACATAGGTTCTTCCAATCGTTAATTTTTACATCATTGGGTGGATGTTTTTCAGCTTCCTCACGAGTAGAGAACGTCTTATAGTGTAAGTGACACTGATACTTGAAGTTTCTAAATCGTCTAACCATCATTCCATATACTACTTCTCTTGTATGTGGATCACTTAAATCAATCTGAAATTCACCCTATCAATAAAAAAACATATGAATAGTCACATATTATAAGAATATAATTAATTGAAATAACAAGTAGACTATAAAATAATTATTAATTTTACCTGAATAGTTGTAAGTAAAGCTTCCTTTTGTTAAGCGCTTATTTAAGACCAATAAAGTATACCTAGCGGTGCCATTAGTCAAGTGACAATACCAGTTTCCATTTTAAATATCTTTTCTGAAGGACCGATTGGTAATCTGTTTGTTTTTGCAATCAAAATTCCACCAATTTTTGAACCATCTTTAGTCTTTTTTTTAACTTCAAATCCTCTAACTTTCCCTCTACCATTACTTTTTGGAAGAGGACCTAATAAGTACAACATTTTACCTCATGTTAGTTTGCTTTTTGTTTCCAAATTGATATGTACTTTTTTTAAAAATTATTTATGTGCAGTTTTTTAAAAGTTATAGTGACTGAATATAAACTAAATGTCAAGCATATATCAACATCAGAAAAAAAAAAAACAAATACAGAATAGAGAAATATGTAAGAGATTACAAAACTTTACCTCATACTAGTTTGTTTCTCTATTAAATTTTATATGTAATTCTCATACTATTTTATATGTATGTCTTATACTATTTTTAAATTTAAATGCAGTTTTTAAAAAGTTTTTGTGACCAAATATGAACCTTATGTCAACCGCATGAAACACAAAATAGAGAAACAAATACGAATAGCAGAAAATATATGGTAAAGAAATACATGAAAAACAATCTTTCCGTTCCGGCAAAAGCATTAAAACACATTTTTTTTGGGAAAAAGAAATAAGAAATACTACAGTTTATCTCATGTTAGTTTTCTTCTCTATTCAAATTGATATGTATGTCTTATACTATTTTTAAATTTATTTAGATACAGTTTTTAAAAAGTTTTTGTGACCTAATATGAACCTTATGTCAACCGTATGTCAACTTTATGAAACACAAAATAAACACAAAATAGAGAAGAAAAAAAAAACGAATTGCAGAAAATATATGGTAAAAAATAACTTCAAAACAATATTTCCATTTCAGAAAAAGCATTGAAACACAATTCCATTTGTTAATTATATCAATTATCTAAGCAAAATAAATGAAACACAAAATAAATTCAACCTAACCTTCACCAACATTTGTTGGTTCAGAGGTTATGGTTTCAGTTTCACCAACCGTATTAACTTCAGCAGCCACTGGTCCTTGAGTTGTTGAATCATCATGGTGGTTGTGATTTTCAATACTATTTGGTTTTGGAATTGGAGGAGACGGAGATGTATTATTCACCAAAGGAGGAATATGTTATGACTCAGTCTCGGTAGTCTGAGATTGTTGTGCTATCTTTTTCATCAATGATTTGTCATTCACCTTCCTCAAATGAGCTTTCAGTCTAACTGATTTTTGTAATTCGTTAAACGATATCTGTTTTTCTAGTACTAGGTGACATTGTTTAAAAATCGTTGAAACGAATTTAATTGAAGAACAAGTATGGTGAGAATTGTTTATAATTCTTTCTATGATCGATATTTTGATAAGAAATAAGAAACCACTTTATTTTGTCATTCAACAACGTGATTCCTGCAATTATGGTTAATGCAAAAGAAGTTTCCTTTTA
The DNA here is from genome assembly GCF_937616625.2 of Mercurialis annua. Lineage (NCBI taxonomy): Eukaryota > Viridiplantae > Streptophyta > Magnoliopsida > Malpighiales > Euphorbiaceae > Mercurialis > Mercurialis annua. The sequence continues at coordinate 39,685,532 of NC_065574.1, read as the reverse complement.
GAGGGAACTTTCACTAATTAAAAAATTAAATAAGGACAAAATTATTTTTGTTTCCCTCCTATTTTAATATTGTTTTCTTCCTACTAAATTCGTTTTTCACTTTTTCTGATTTGATTTGCCAAAATCTTGGAAAATCTAATCAGTTTGAGATATATTATGAAAATCTTTTTGCAGAAAATTTGTTTGTTACTCGAGGTAGTCCACAAACTCGATGAGTTTATATATTTCATCGAATATATGCTCTACTGAACTCGTAATAACTCGATAAAATGGCAAATATTCGACGATTTTAAATAATGTCCTCGAGTTATAATCTGTTTTTTTTCCAACTCAATCCAAATATCACCACTTTTCTTTAGATATGTAGAAGCAAAATGCAAAATAAAAAGTCTTTGTATCCCATATTAAAAGCAAAACAAAGAGTCTAAAGTTGATAAATGGTTGATTTTACGGTTATTTATGATTACTTATAAATAATTTATGTGTTATTCAAAGTAATAGTTGTCCGCGTCATTTCTATCGCTCTCCCATAAATATTTCAAAAAACTATTTTGTCTTAATTGTTTTGGAGGTAATATATTCATTTTGTAAATAAATTGAAATAATAAGAAATTTTCCACTTTTGCCTATTCTTATAATTTATTTTAATGTTTTTAATTAGTATAGTTTGAATTTTTGTAATACCTAAATTTATTCGGTTGAATATGATTTTACTCGCATAACCATTATTGAAATTGTATTTTAGGGTTTAGGGTTTAGGACTTAGGGTTTAGGGTTTAGGGTTTTGGGTTAGAATTAGTGTTAAGGTTAGCAAAAACAACATTTAACAACATTCAAATTTTTTTAATGACCGCTAAAAAATAAACAACATTTAATTCATTTTTTTTAATGACCGCTAAAGAAATGTGGCAAAATTTACGTGAAGTTAATTTTATAACTTTCCACAATTTCCCAAGAACCTCCATTTTTCATATCGCTGACATAAAAAACCTCATGTATACTTGAGAACTCAACACGAAAAAACATGATTCCATTTAATTCCATTTTTATCGCCAACATCTCACCAATCACATTTAAACAAAAAAACATGATTCCCATTAACATATTGGAGGTCAATGATATCTGTTAGCACACCATAAAACTCGATTTCTTTCGACTTATGCTCTCCCGTAACTGAAACTCCATTATTTTGAGTCCGCCGAAAATTATCACGTTCAACTGTGTGAAACCTAACTCCATTGACAATTATCCCACTATACCTAGCAATTCGTATATCAGGACCTAATCCCAACACATATATATATGATCTGTTACTGCAACCAAACCAGTAGCACGTAGGCGTCCAACCTGAAAAATAAGTTTAATGGTAAAATTAGAGGCATAATTTAATATTTAGTACTTTTATAGCATAATACTTACACACTCTTTGAACCAACTGGCAAATCCCGCCTGATGTCTTTTTTGCACAAATATAACACTTTCCTTTTGTAATTCTTCAATGTGAATCCTGTAGAACTATTATAAAATTAGATAAAAAGTGTAAAATAAAGCTATTTTGAAACTCTAAAGTCTTTATTTTTTTAAAATAAAATAACTTACTTCAGATATTCATCCACACCCTCACAATTGTTAAGCACATACCACTATTATTTTCCAAAATCAGAATGGGATAACGTTTTATATTCTGTAGCTCCTAAAGGTCTTGCATTGTTTGAAAATATGGAAAATCCATTTTCCACTCCTATTTGCACAGGAAAATTATTTCTCTCAACGCGATTATATATTGTCTCAACCCCATGAAAATACAGTGAACAAAAGTTCAAACATTATTTATTGATATACGCTTCAGCAATTGAACCCTCCGGTCGAGATAAATTACGTACATAATTGTTCAAAGTACATAAGGACGTGCACAACAAATTTGTTATAAATATGAATAAACCATATAGTTATATAAAAATAATAGTTAAAATTGCAGCAAGAAAACGAAAAAAAAAATTTCCTTATCAACTAACCTCTCAATAAAGTACATCCACCTATAGTGAACAGGGCCTCCTAATTCTACTTCACGTGGCAGATGAATTGCCAAATGCATCATTACCACAAAAAAAAGATGGAGGATATATCATCTCATGTTTACATATTATCAAAATGATATCGCTCTACAACTTTTTAACTGTAGATCTTTTTAAAGTCTTCGAACAAAGCTCCTTAAAGAAAGAGCTCAACTCTGATAATGCAGTGTAAACCTCACTACGCAAAGACCCACAAATTGATGCTGGAAGTAACCGCTGCAAGAATATATGATAATCATGGCTTTTCTTCCCCATAACTTTGCAGTCCTGAACACTTACACATCGAGAAAGATTTGGAGCATATCCGTCTGGCAACCGGATTGACTGCAACCATTCGCAAAACTTTCTCCTTTCAGGCTTCAGTAATGTATAACAAGCAAGTGGCATAAGAAATTTATTTCCTTTTCGCTGTAAATATAACTCTTTTCTTATAGCCATTGCTTCTAAATCTATTCGAGCCTTAATGTTATCCTTAGATTTTCTATCGATATTCATCAACGTACCCAATATATTTTCACATATATTCTTCTCAATATGCATTACATCTAAATTATGATGTAATTTTAATGTTTTCCAGTAATACAATTCAAAGAATATACTTATCTTTGTCCAATTGAGCTATTCAGGACCACGTGCATGCTTTTTTTTGGTTAGGTGTCTTCCCAAAAACCAGGTCTTTAGGAAGCAAATCTAATTGTCTTAGAACTTCATCTCCTGACAACTCTTTAGGCTTTGACCCGTGCTCTGTTTTGCCATCAAATTTTCTGCTTTTTCTCCAAGAATGTTGGGCATGTAAATATCTCTGATGACCCATGTAACATTGCTTCACTCCATTTTTTAATGTTAGCGAACACGCCCACTTATTACACACAGGACATGCCAATTTTCCTTTTTTGCTCCATCCAGATAACATTCCATATGCTGGAAAGTCATTTATTGTCCATAATAATGCAGCATGTAATTGAAAATTCTTACCGCTATATGCATCATATGTTTTCACACTGGTCTCCCATAACTCTTTTAACTCATCAATTAATGGCCTTAAATATACATCGATATTATTTCCTGGAGATTCATTACCAAGAATAAGCAAAGATAACATCAAAAAATTCTCCTTCATGCATTTCCATTGTGGTAAGTTATATGCCATCACAATCACCGGTCACATGCTATGACTCGTGCTCATATGAGGGTTAAATCCATCACTAGCAAGCCCAAGTCGCACGTTACGAGAACCTTTGCCAAACCAAGCATATATCTAGTCAAAATCTTTCCATTCTGTAGCATCAGCTGGATGTCTAATCGTATCATCATCTACACGTTTCTCCTTATGCCACCTCATATTTTCACCAATATCTTTAGACATAAATAACCTCTGAAGTCTAGGTACTAAAGGGAAGTGTCTAAGAATTTTTTGAGCAACCTTCTTGCGTTTTCCGAAACCTAATTTCCATCTAGGGGCCTTACAAGTTGGACACGTGTCAAGATCTTCATTTTCCTTCCAAAATAGCACACAATCATTTACACAAGCATCAATAGTTACGTAACCGAGTCCTAAATCACGCATCAATGTTTTAACCTCATAACTTGAGCTTGGAAGGGTTTCTTTTTTCGGGAGTGCATCCTTGAACAACTCCAAATTCAAAAAACATGACTTACTACTAGAATTTTTGAGTGCTTTGATATTAATCATCTTAAGAAGAAAAGAGAGTTTTGAATATTTGTGACTTCCAGGATATAGTTCACAATGAGAATCATTCCACAATTTAGCAAATTTTGCTACTTCTCCTTCTAGCATGTTATTATCTTGATTGGCAAGTCTGTCTTCCATGTCGGTGTCCATAAAAGTTGCATTACTGACACGACCCGATTTCCGCTTAGAAACTCGTGTCGAGACCGGCGCTAGGGAATGGGAATGGTTGTTCCGAAACCCGTAGCAAGCCTAGGAAAAACAGTAAAAACTTTTCGCGTTTTGAAAACATAAAAGGTCTCAATTTCTTTTCGCAAGTATTTGAAACCTTCAAATAAACGTGTAATCAAAACCATGCAATCGCATTTCTGGACTCAGGGTGATACATGTATACTGCACACACCTTGACACAACCCTGTCCAAAAACAATGCCAGCGGTGCAAACCAGTTATCGCGTCAAGTAACTGGTTTAAGCATGCCATTTAATTAATCACAAAGCTTTTATCAAAACCAGGTTTCTTATAAACAACTGGCAAAAGCCCTTTTTATAAAAACATGCTTTTTGTCCCAAAATGATACTAACAGTAGTTTCATATCAGAGTTTAAGCATTTACAATTGAACTACTGTTCGGAGCTAGAACTACTCTGCAGCTCTAGAATGACCTTTATTTGGTTACAACTTCCAGAGAAAGAATTGGAAGTCTTGTCACGTCAAAATATCATTTACCTGTGAAAAGGGAAATCAACGGGGGTCAAATATGAGTGAATTCACATAGTTACTCAAGCATATTAATAAAAGCAGAAATCGCATGTAAACACACTTTGTGCAGCCAAATAACCGATCCAAATGAAACCCTAAGAGAAATCCCATTTGGTTAACTGTGATTAATGTCACAGTTCGTGCTCTCTTGTTTAACACAGGATGAAATGTGAACTCATGTTATCACAGTCATCTTATCTCTGTGTAAGGTTTGCTGGGCTGTAAATCAAATTACTGGCTCCCCAGGATAACCTGTTAGGTCTTGGCCGCTTTACAAGCATCTGGCCAAAGAACCCAACTGGTATGCAATGCAATGTTTTATTAATACCGGTGATCACACAGTTCTATTGTTGCCCAATAGATAGCACGTTCCAGTGGATCTATATATTGGTTTCAAATTGACTCTATGCAATGCAATTTCAAACACATTTTTAGTTATAAATGTTTTGGCATCAATATTCAAAAATAAATATGCGAACTCACAAAACCGTTATCCACAAAACAGTTCTCGTTCACCCTCTACTCTCCTGGTCCAGTAGCTTGCTTGCTCGTTGGATCTAGTTAGAAAACAATTGTTAAACACAATTAAAACAAGAATTCTAACTCTAAAGAGTAGACTTTCTATTGACATTACTAACATGTAACATATCTATTCTATACTCATTTTCGATATCAACTCATAGTCCTCTAACTATTAATCACTTTGATTAATAGAGGACACAATTAAAACATCTCTATGTTTTAATTAATCGAACTCCCTTAATTGTCCTAGTTCTTTTAATCCATTAAACGTCCAGGTTTAAGGTTTAAAGTCCATTTAAATCATCCATAGTTCGACGATTACTTCCGTCGAAAGTTAGGGCAAAAAGCCCCAAAACACTCCCCCCTTCGAGCCATGGCAGCACGATCGTGCAACCCTGTGCACGGTCGTGCTGCCTGGTGCACGTTCGTGCACCCAGGCTAGTGCACGATCGTGCACTTGGTGCACAGTCGTGCACCATGGCTGGTGCACGTTCGTGCACTATAAGTGCACGTTCGTGCACTATAAGTGCACGTTCGTGCACCAGTCGTGCACAGCCCCGGGAAACTCGATTTCCCGGGCTTTCCGACGTGCTAAAACGCCACTTTTCGATCCTAAACACATATACAAACACCAATCTATCCATTTCCGCTATCGGAACGTAAAATCATTACGTATACGTTCGATTCGATATGGTAACCGTTATATATTCGAATATAATCCATTTTCTATATAACCAAATTCAAAATAACGGTTATAACTTCGATTAATAATGGATTACCGAAGAAATTTGAGTTAGAAACGAGAAATCGGATCGAAATCGTCGAACCTACCGTCGCGTGACGTCGTCGCCGTTCTCTGTATTTCAAAAACCTAAGGTTTTTGATTTCTGCTGCTATAAACATTTCATTTGAAATGTTTATATATAGTTTGGTTAAATTCCAAACTAGCCCCTAGGTATTCACGCGTTACTTTAACCCAAATTCTTAAATACTCGTCCGTAACTAAAACGGACAACGAACTCCAAATTTTATGAAATTTTAACCACGAATTCCATAATTCGTAATTAGAATAAAAACATAATTTTATTCTCACGGGACTTATATTTTATCTTTAATAAATCATTAAAGATTTATTAGGGCTAAATTAGACCCACTTAATAAAATTTCTATCTCCAAATTCTATAAAATTTTAGGGGTAACTTTCTAAAAATATTTCGTGAATATTAACTCCAAAAATATTCACACGGGACTTATAAATTATCCTATTTTAATTTATAAGCATTTCTTAATTCCCGTTAGTTAAAATATAAATATCATATTTTTATATTTTAACTTCTATAACTATTTTATATTTCCGGAGATACTATAAATTAAATTTATCCTTAAATTTAATTTACGTTCTCCCGGTCCTATAAATTATTCCTTACGTGGAATAATTTAATCCTTTAATTTTACGGGGTATTACAATTACACATATCATCTAATATTTCTGAAACATCATTTCCACTATTCTCCAATTCATTGTCGGAATTAATAGAGCCATCAAAAATATCATGAGGTTGAGAAGTCTCACCATGGTGCACCCAGTTTGTGTAGTTTTCACTAATTCCATGTTGATATAGATCCATTTTGACTTCTTACAATGGCCTCAAATAAATATTGATGCAGTTCTTGCATGGACATCGAACTCTGCCATTTGAATCAGTAAAGTCTTTTGCAATATTCAGAAAAATTTTGACCCCTTGAATATAACATGAACTAAATCGGTATGACTTCATCCAACTTTTGTCTGATGGCGTCCCTTTAATTCCAAAATAATATATTAGGCAACATCAATATTTGGTACAAATCTATCAATTGAAAATATTATTAAAACTTACCCATTACAAATCAGATATCGTTAGCTATTTTAAACTTATCTCCAATTTCTTTCCCTGAACTACCTGCGGTTCTGAAATCAGACTAACATTTGTTTAGGGTTACTGTAAAAAGAAGAGGACCTTCTCTAATGAGCTATTATTAGCCAGAAATTCTGTTTAAACTTGCATAGGTTATTATATCTTAGAAATTTCATGCCATTTCAGTTATAAACATACTCGAGGTAAGGCTGTATAATCGACGACTTTTACACGTTACTCGAGTTTATGCGTCTCTTGCAATGTTAAAACTCGATGTCATGCTTAAGACTCGACGAGTTACATCCTTAACTAGATTTTTTTATCTCTGTTTAAGCACAAACTTGATGTAAGTCTTAATCCTCGACGAAATGGAAGCATAACCTCGAGTTCTTGTTTTCACTGAGATAACAAACTCGAGAATAGGAGATAATTCGTCGAGTGTGAAGTCCTACCTCGAGTTTGTACGAATCAGTTGAAAATTTAAATTATCAATTGAACACATAAGCAATTTGAATGTGAAATTCATCCTACATTAATCAATTTAGTCTTTTTTCTTAAGTTAAAAAAATACTTGGACAAATAAGCAGCAACAAACACAGAATCGATGAAAGTGCGGCGGCGGGAGAAGTACAACAATGGAATTGATGCGGTAGTGTGGTGGCAATATTCAGCAAAAAAAAAATTTCCCTAATGAAGAGTGCTTTGATAAGATAAGAAGTTAACCTAATTTGGATATTTGAATCTTAATTGTCACATACCTTTTTTATCAAAATAAAATATAATTTCATAACCCATGTAATCCTGTTATCATTAATGTTTTTTCAATTGCATAGTGACAAAACATTTATTAATCACAATATCATTTAATTTCGCCTAATTATTAGAAAAATAAATTATTCACGATATTTTTACATATTATGATAAAATTTATTTTATCATAATAACTGTATTTTTAATATACAGTGACAAAACGGTTACATATTATGATATAATAACTGTATTTTTAATATACAGTGACAAAACGGTTTTTGTCAAAACCCTTTGTCACAACAAACATAATTAAGTTTTATGGTGACATAAATATTTGACACAATATTTAATAATCACAACATTACATAATTTTAATTAATTGCTGCAAAATAAAATTTGTCACAAAAGTCTTTAAATATTATGCTAAAATTTATTTTATCATTATAACTGTATATATTTTCTTCTTTACCATTTATTTTCTGCAATTCGTTTTTCTTTCTATAAGTTGTGTGTATTTTGTATTTCATAAGGTTGACATATGATCGACAAAAGGTTCATTTACGATTATTATAACTGTATTTTAAAATACAGGCACAAAACATTTATTTTGGCAAAATACTTTGTCACAAAAACATATATACATTTTTTTATAATGACAAATAAATATGACACAGTAAACTGTAGTGTAAAAGATTATTTTTTGAGCTATTCTTTACCATATACTTTTTGCAATTCCTTTTTCTTTCTCTATTTTGTGTTTATTTTGTGTTTGAAAAGGTTTACATAAGGTTTACATAAGGTTCATTTTGAGTCTTTATAACTGTCTTTTTAAAATAAGGGAACAAAACATTTGTATTGGCAAAATATTTTGTCACAAAAACATATTTACTTTTTTTATTGACAAATAAATTTGACACAATAAACAGTAGTGGAAAGAGTGTTTTTCGAGTTATTCTTTAAAATATTTTTTTTCTGCAATTCCATTTGCATTCTCTATTTTGTGTTTATTTTGTGTTTCATAAGGTTGACATAAGGTTCATATTCGGTCGTTATAACTGTATTTTTAAAATACGGGAACAAAACATTTGTTTTGAAAAAATACTTTGTCACAGAAACATATTTTCTTTTTTTGCAGTGACGAAAAAATTTGACACAATATTAATTTATTATAATATCATTTAATTTCACTTAATTGCTGCAAAAATAAATTTGTCACAACATTTTTACAAATTATGATAAAATTGGCCTAATTACTTAAAAAATCCTCATCTTATAATATTTTTTCGTTTATACCCTCACGTAGGAAAAAGTTCATTTGTACCTTTTTTTTTTATTTTTCGTTTTCATCTCTACCCTAAAATTTAAATTTTTGACAATTAAATTAATTAAAGGATGAAAACATTATAAATGATTAATAATATTAATGTTTAATTAGAATATAAGCTAAATATAAAGGATCATTTTGAGTATTTTTCCAAATGAAAAGAGGTCAAATTAGCTCTTTAGGGTAGAGATGAAAATCAAAAATCAAAAAAAGGGTACAAATGAACTTTTTTCTAGGTCAGGGTATAAACGAATAAATGTTATAAGGTGGGGTTCTTTTAAGTAATTAGGCCGATAAAATTCATTTTATCATCATAACTTTATTTCTAATATAGGCTTAATTACATAAAAACCACTCATCTTGAACTTTTTTTTCGTTTATACCCTAACCTAGGAAAAAATTCATTTATACCCTGACGTATGTATTTATGTTTCACCTCTTCCCCGGGGCACTAAATTAACCTCTTTTTATCAAGAAAAAAGTTTAAAATAGTTCTTCATTTTTAACCTAAGCTAATTAGAATTTAATTATAAATGAATTTTTTTCAAATGAAGGACTATTTTAAACTTTTTTTTAAATGAAAAGAGGTTAATTTAGTGCCTCGGGGTAGAGGTGAAACATAAACACATGCGTCAGGGTATAAATGAATTTTTTCCTAGGTAAGGGTATAAACGAAAAAAAAGTTCAAGATGGGTGGTTTTTATGTAATTAAGCCTCCAATATACAATAACAAAATGTGTTTTTTTTGGCAAAATACTTTGTCACAATAAGCATAATTAATTTTTATAGTGACAAAATATATCTAATTGCTGCAAAATAAAATTTGTCACCACTTTTTTAAATATTATGATAAAATTTAGTTGGTCATAATAAAAATATTTTAAATTACGGAGACAAAACATTTTTTTGTCAAAATAGTTAGTCACAACAAACATAATTAATTTTTATAGTGACAAAAATGATTGACACAATATGTATTTGTCACAATATCATTTCATTGAACTCTCATTGTGACAAAACATTTTTTTTTGTCACAATTAACCTATTTATTATGACAAAATATAGTTTTTCACATATTTCTTTGTCACAACAAGCCAAAACTTTTTGTAGTGATAGTGCACACAACTAAGAGTGAAATACGACGATAAGTTCGAGAGGAACAATTCTCAACCTTATATCAAGAATAAGGTTGGAGATATTGGAATAAGTAGTAAAGGATGATCGAAAAACGTAGTAGGACAAGGATAAGGATCCTATTGGACTTAGTAAAACGATACCACCAGTCCAATATGGAATAGCTAATATTAAAGGAATCAAAAACTAAGGTATATCATGGAGAAAGGACTCGATACGCATCGAGTAATGCTAAGCAGGCATTCTACTTCATAAGATTCATAAGCCATGAGGTATATGACCGGAATAAGGAATAAGTGTTCCTAAATACCATAAGGCCCTGATAATGGTGTTTAGTGAAAGGTTGTATAAGTTTAACTGTAAAGAAAACATTTAATAGATAAGTGATCAGAGTGTCGCAGTGAAAGAAAAGGAGGAAAGAATAATCACATATGTGATGAAATACGAGGAAGGTAAAGGACGTCATGGAAGATAACGTCGGAATTCGATAAACTCGAAAGTCCATAAGAAGTAAGAATGAAGTTGAGATCCACCAATGAGTAATACAATCTAACAAAGTGGATTGTGGGGATTAAGGAAAAGGCTACCTAAGAAAAGGAAGAACGTTAATTAGATAAGGAGTATGTGTTGAATAATAACACATCACGAGATAAGGGAATTGCGGATGAATAAGCTTCGAGGTAAGGTACAAAAGTAACCTTTTACTCGATAAGGAGGGGAAAATATAAGCAACCGCTTAAAGGAACTAAAAAGAAGTCGAAAGTAGTTAGACCCTAAACGGATGACGTAGACAAGAGACTAAGGTATAAGAATACGGAAATCATTTCAGATAAAGACTATCTGAATCCTTAGTCCATAGGCTCCAACAATATCCTATGCTAGCAATTAAAAGTAGCCCGAGGAAGCAAGTAAAGAAAAAAAAGAGAAAGCTCTCTTTTCTTCTTCTCCATGTTGTGAACCCCTTATCACCATGGCCATCTTCACACTTCATCAATTCTCTTCAAAATCAAAGAAAAACCACTCTAATTTCAAAAACAAAGGTTAGAACTTCAATTTATGGTTTTGTTGGTTTGTTTTTATGAATTTTAAGATAGAAAGATTAAGGTTTGTAAACTCTAATTTAGGGGTTTTGTGAATTGATGGATGTAGTGTTGAATTAAGCTTGGCTGAAAGCTTTTCATGGTGATTTTGGTGTCTAAGGGCTTCGACATGACAACATCATCTAAGGTAAGCTATATTATGAAATTCATGAGTTTATGAATTGTTTGGCTTTTGGTTCGGCATGGTTCATGAGTTTACGATGATTGATGTTTTGATTTGTAAAGGATTGTGTTTCATGAAAAAATTATTCTATTTTTAAAGGCTTGCTACGGGTTTTAGAACTACCATTCCCGTTCTCTAGCACCGGTCACGGCTCGTGATTTTAGGTCGTGACAACAAAATGGGGTTCTTGAAAGAAAAAATCGCGCTTTAGTGGAAATGGCTTGATCCAATACTGAATGTGTATGATTTACCTAAATACCTTTGGGCCGAAGCCATTGACATCGCGTGCTATGTTTCAAACCGTGTTTTCAAAAGACAAATTTTGAACAAAACTTTTTATGAGCTTTGAATAGGAAGAAAACCCCAAATCCCTTACTTTAGAGTATCTGGAAGCAAGTTCTTTATATTGAACACAAGGATGACCTTGGAAAATTTGATTCCAAAACCGATGAAGGCGTATTTTTGGGTTATGCCTCTACTAGAAAGTCTTTTAGAGTGTTTAACAAGCGTACTTGTAGACAACTATTTTCCGGACAGGTAAAAAGTGACAAGGGACTGAAGCGTCAATGATAATTTCTAGAGAAATTTGTCCGAGTGACGTGCTATCAATTCGTTTGTTCGAATTCAAGAAGGTGTTATCAGTGCATAGCTACAAACTTGAGGGGTTAAAGCGTAATTTGTCGTAAATAGCCCATTAAAATACAAAGAAATTGTAGTGTAACTCTAAAAATTGGACTAATTGCAATACATTAGAAGTTTATTGGCCAATTTCCAAGTTTGACAGACTAAAATTGACCATAGCCAAACACATAAGGTCCTAGAATCCATTTTTAGCATTTTCGAGCACCAAATAACACATTTAGACATAGTTATCACCTAATTAATTAATTAATACGAATTTTACATGTCAAATACTAAAGTAAATGTAGAAAAGGAATTATAATCCTAAAAGCTTATCACTTAACACTCTTTCACACTCCTAACTCTACGACTCCACCTACTTGTAAATACTTGACATAACATAACCTCTTAGAAGCCTTAGGTCACATGCAACCTCTATAAATACACCATTTAAACAACTTAGCCAAGGGGGGAAAACCGATCGGTAATCAAACACTAGAAACATATAATCAAATCCAAGAAATAGGCAGTCATAACCGAGTTATATCATACACACACAAAATTAGTCAATTCCACCCATGAAAATAAGCTTAGACACTTTAGTTATTCAAGAACAAGCTACTACGCACTAATCTAAAGCTGGATTCAATATCCGGATCACCAGAAAACAAGCCAAGGACTCAAAACGGTATTTTTGAGGACCCAAATTATTCTCTCATCACTTTTTATCATATGTAATTTGGAATTGGTAATTTGATATAATAGAATGCATGCTAGGTTGTTTTGCTGTAAATTGCCTAAAACTGTGTTCTTGACATTAACTGCCTATGCCATGATTTCCATGCCTTCAAATCCTCCATATGATTGCTTAGAAGTATGTATATTGGTTGTTTATATGTCTTTCTATAATCGCATGTTGACATTGTTTAATCTAAACGCTTAGAATGTACGCTTCTAGCATAGAATGTCATGATTGCCATGTCCGTTATGGTTCCAGCTGTTTTTCCATGATTGCCATGAAATCAGCATAGAAGTACGAGTTTAAGATATTTGATTCAATTTATACATTATCTTGATCCAGTATGTTTTAGTATGTTTTCCCTTGCATTTTAATGGTTTTTTGAGTGTTTTCGCATGAAACAGAGCCAAAACGATAAACTGACGCCGCCAGCCACACTGCCGACACTGCCAGATCATGGTAGCACTACCGTCACTATGAAGTGGCGCCGCCGCCACTCCCATTGGCGCCATGTTCATTGTTTCACAGATCCAGTTTTTGACTTCCAGATCCTTCTAGACCCGATCCAAACTTGTTTTTGTGTTTCGAGACACGTTTGAGCTTGGAATTGGGCCCTATTTGAGCCCACATGTATGGATTTCGTTTTAGTATCATAATTTGTATTGTAATGGGCCTTTCCCTAATCTATTTCGGGCCTTGAATCCCAAACCATTAATCTGCCAAGACGACTGAGCCTAGAAGCCCAAGCCCGACAAGACCAACAACTTACACACAAGATTCTTAATTCATCCGAACATGGAATTGACCACGGTTTGAACTAATGGATCTGTATTTATGAGACGAAGAACTTCCGTGTTATGAACCAGTCCATATTCCAAACACACCAACTTCGTGACGACAGCCAATGCTAGACACTTCGGGTCGACAAGGTTTAAAAGTATTTCAAACCTTGCATGTATTTCTCATGTAGATGTGCATGTCAATACTGTTTAGTTCCTTTCCAAAAGTATGCGAAATCCAAATATTAACAGGCTTTAGGACAAACCACTTTAAATTAGTAAATCAAAGCAATCAAATCCATCAAATCACCTAGACATCTTAGGATTGCCACGAAAAAGTAACTAGAGGTTGTATAGGTTACTCAAGATGACTAACTAATAAAAGAATCAAACATAAACTTCCAGTTTAGACTTTGTGCATGTAAATTAATCCAGATCACCCATTTTCTGATACATGATGAAAACCGCTAGGTTTAGAGTATTTGCTACCTGCCTAAAATGCCAGTCCAAATAGAGTAATATACGATTCTACCTGTTTACCGCTTTTTCTAGATGTGTTTACTTTCCAGCATTATATCTTATGGACAACTATTGTTTGTTGAGATGAGATAATCAAATATGTTCGGTAAATAAACCAGTAAGTGATAATCTAAGCACACGAATCTCGGAGAGGTCCACGAACCCGGTCTTTTTGTCTGACATACGATAATCCATAAGCAAGTAAGGTTATCTAGTCGGTATAAAAGGCGTTTCCTAGTTGAACAAGGTGGCGACTCCATTATTTCAAACCTTTTCAGATCCGAAATAAGCCATAAATTTAGGCGAGCGGCCCCTGAACCTTGCTCCGCTTACAGTGGTGACTCCACTAGGGATGATAAAAATCAACTGTTTTTATAACATAAACATAAAAATGTTTTCATAATTGTTTGCAAAGACAGTTGATATGGACCTAAACCGCACGACTTGCACCTTATTAATCACTAATTTATTTACCAGACATATTCACACCTGTTGTATTGCATTAGACAGATTTCTCTTCTCACCTATTCTCTAGGAGACCCTATATCAGCCTAAATGCTCATGGCCACTCTCACGTTCTAGCGTTGCACTCTAACATCTAGAACGTCTTATTTAGAGCAACATCACTCACAGCCCAGTACCTCGGTCGCTTTTACTCATGATTGTTGAGACCCATCAAAGGTATATCAGTTTATGGGAGCCTTAAATCGGTTACTATCAATACCCATCGACTCATTCCACATGTATTACAACTTAGACAATACCCTCTAGGAAAAAACCCCCCAATATAATGTGTATATTTGAGCCATGAACGTCAATGAAAGGATTTCAAGTCTATTTTATAAAATTGCCGTTTTGATCTCAGTCTTAGGTCACGCCTAACAAATTTTTTCCAGTTTACAAAACCAGATTTTTAAAACATCTTGTTAGGCCAAACTTAAATACCATATCCGATCAAGTAAAACCCCTTTACTTGGTGAAACCTCCAATATCTAGTCCTGTCAAGTGTTAGTCCATGCACTTCACTAGCCGCTAGGCTAGATCATTTTCCATATTTCAAACAGGACCACCAGGTCCACTTTCTATGTTTGCACACCTATAAAAGGGTACAAACAATTCATACGTTGACTATTGCCGCTTGTCTGTTTAGAACAGCTAAAGAGAGGTTGCATGTATACGTTATCCTTTGCTATATGATGCGAGGGTCCAAACCAAAACTCTTAGGAATAAACCTCGCCCGGAAAACGTGTATGGGAGTAAGATTGGAAGGAACAACATGTGTTTGTTATATTAAATTGTTCTACGTCCTTGTGATACCCCGTAGGTTCAAGTGCTGTCTAGTGCAACAGGTCTTGTAGATGGGGAACAGAGTTGCAAAAAAATATAAGATTTTGGATATTAAAGAAAAGGGTAACATCGAGTAGGTGGATATCGGCAATGGGTTAAAGTAAGAAATGATAATATTGAAAGAAATGAACGAGAATGTAGGAAAAGTGAAATTTATGACTTGGATTTTAATTGAAGTATTTAGCCGAGAATAAATAAAAATAATCTGACGGAATAAATTAATTAGATATCGAAATAGTATTTTATAGTTCCAGAATCATAATTTATAAAGTTCTAAGAGTCCCGTATTATTAATTATTTAATATTATTAATAGTATAATTGAGATAAATTGATAAAAGATTGTAGGAGGGAAATATTAAATCAGAAATTCATATTATTTATTTGGATATAAATAATACGTAAGTATCGGAATTAAAGTAATGAATCGATTGATTAGTTAAAAGATAAGTATAAAGGATGGATTGTATTAGTTAAGGAATCAAGGGACCAAAGAGACCATTTAACCAACATATATATAGTTATAGCAATTGAAAGAATTCATTCATCAGAGATCAAAAACGTAATAACGAAGGGTTTTGAGCGATAAACTTGCGATCAACACAGTTTCTTCGTTCGGAGTCGGAATCGAACGATTCTCATGCCGTTGGATCAAGGATTTGATCCTCTACCTATTTGAAGTATCAAATTGAGGTAAGATTGATGTTGTTATTTCTGAAACTAAGAGTTTATGGGCTGTTGTTATGAAATGGATAAGATCGAATCATTTTGTCGGAATCATGTCGATTTTGGTTGTTTAAGGTGGAAATTGAATGAATACTGGTGTATGAGAGATAAGCTCAGAAGCATGTCGGAAATGCGTCGGAACAGCCCTAGGAGCTATCCCCAACTGTCTCATGACTGAGACCAATCCTCACGTCGTTAGGAGGCTGGGCACACCCTACCTAGCTAGTTTTAGCTCGGGTATAACGTGCCGAAGCCGACACGACGTACCCTAACCCGAAACTACTTCTAGGACTTTGAAATCATGAAGTTTTGATAGGGAATTTGACGGTCAAAGTTAAGGTTTCTGAATGAAAGTGATAAGCTATTGATAAGCGATATGTCGAATACGGCAAGTGGTATTAACTAAGTATAAGAATAGGATTAAGGATTTTCAAGTTCAAGAATCATATTGGAAACAAGATCGTATCGGTTTACGTTTGTAACCTAGGGTGTGGCGATAAGTCTCGCGTTTATGATTTAACTGCATTTCTGTTATTGTACTGTAACAGACCTATCGAAAAACTACGGGACTGACGAGTTTGTCTTAGCGGGGTTCCATCATCATATCGATATTATAGTTAATTGGATAGCACATACCGTGAGTTACACTTTACTTTTGTGTATTATTATGCAATAGCTAGTTTTGCTATTATAAGTATGAATATTGAACTACATCGCATGCTATAGTATTTTATCATTATAAATGAATTTGTGTATCGTATTATCAAATATTTGATTGTGAAACTAGTATATGATCTGAGGGAATCAGCTACCTATTGGGCGTCAATAGGCTGTGTGATCACCAGTGTCCGGGCAAGTCATAGAATTATTCTAGATCGCTTTGTAGAGTACTCTTTTCGTTTGATGAGATACAAGGTTGAACTTGGTGGAACTATCTCGGGACCTGTATCTACAGTTAACTAGGTGGAACTATCCCGAGACTCATCTCGTTCGATCGTTTGGATATAAGAAATGGTACTAGTTTAACTCGGTTGAACTATCCCGGGACTATACCACTTGGTATAGGTTAAACTCGGTCAAATTATCTCGGGACCTTACTAAAAGGATTTGAGAAATCATATTCGCTCGTTACTATATGAAATTCTACGCTAGTCTAGGTTGGTATTGGGATTAGGGTTTCGATTGGATCAATTGCTTGAAAGATATTATATGTTGATACATATATGCTTTGTTTTAAATACGATGTTATTTTATATAATACCTTTAGTAATGTGTCAACTCATGCAACATAGTCTGACCCCATTGATGTTTACCCCTTTCAGTTGATTAGAGTCGGATCAGACAGACAATCTCTTTTGTGCCGGAAGTCCTTTGGCTTGCACAAAGTACGAGTTCCCTTAGCGCTGCAGTAGTATATGGTTACCAATTGTGGTCTAGTATAGCAGGGTCTTACATGTCTAGTATATGTTTATTGTTGGAATTATATTAGAAGTTGCGTTGAAGTTGAAATTGGAGAAGAATCCAATTCGAACACTGATTTAGCCCTTTTTGGCATGTCTCGTTCGAGACAATGCATGTCTCGTTCGAGACATGGCTTAAATTGATGTTTTGATGCAATTCTCGTAAGGAAAAAAACTCTCGGTAAGCAAAATTCAAACGTCTCGTTCGAGACATTCAGGTCTCGTTCGAGACCCTATTTCCAGCCGCAAAACTACTAACTTCAAAACTTCATAACTCGATGTAAAAAACTCCAAATGAGTCGGTTATTGAACCGCGGGAAAGCTTAGGATGTCTAATTTATTTCTTACGAAGAATATGAAGTCAATTGAGGTCTTTAACTGCTCCAAAATTTTCAATGAATGCGTCGGGGTCAGATTTTCATCTGTGCAAGTGTTCTTTCTTCATTCCCAAGCTTCACGACTTCGATCTAATCCACGATTTATATTCTTTATTGCTTAAAATGCTCCATAATCACTAAATAATCCTTGAAATACTAACACACACCATAAAGCATAAAAACAGTAAATAATGTATGAATATTATGATAAAGCGATTAAAGATGCTTAGAAACGACTCCGAATATAGGAGTAATTTTACTCCTATCAAACATCCTCACAGTTACCCTTTGCTTGTCCTCAAGCAAGAAATAAATCATACTCTGCAAAATATGTTAGAAAACCTGGCACAATCTTAAAAAATAAATCAATGGTAAAAATCCCGGAAACCTATGAACAATATAAAAACGAAACTTCTAAAATCGACAACTAAATAATGATGCAATCAAATAACAAATATAATTCCATAACATAACTCAACACAACAACGGCTACTAACTCATTAGTACAAGGTCAAATTGAATCACATTTCTAGTTTCACTATCACTTGCGGGACATGAAAAATAATCGATTTCTCCCTTAGGCGAATCATAGCACAAATTAGTAAAAACCGAGCTATTGCATCATTATATCAACAAGTAGGGTATATAACAAAGAAAGCTCACAATTGAATACATGAATACTCACCATAAGCTTGCTTATAGTCCCGGACTCCGCTACTTGATTCGGTAATCAACAAAAATCATATGATCTTTTAATGGGGTTGTAATGTGGCTAAGGTAATGGGTAGGTAAAAAGGATAAAACAAAGACTAAATATCAACTTAATAAACTATTTATTACTACTATTAACTTCTAGGTTGATCTAACTCCGCTTTTGAATTTATATGAACTTATAACTTTCTTTTCTTTTTGAATTACGCTTTACTCGTTGCTCTTTGAAATCTCAGAATTTTTTCTTCTTTTGAGCTATTACTTGCAAATTTCTATCTCTCTCTCTCTCTCTTTTCAAACTTTCTCAAGGCGCAAACTTTATCTTTTTAAGCACAAAGTAGTTCACTTTTTTGTTTACTCATCTTGAGTTTGAAATCACCTATATTCATCATAATTATAATAGATAATATATTAAGTCGACAAGGTAAAACATAGAACGATAAAGTGTAAAATATGGTAAAAACATTAAAAAGGTTTAAGGCTCAAATTGGTGTAATCTAGGGGATAAAGGGTAGTCTATTCAAGTGGTCTAAAAGAAAAGTTATACCTAATTGCCATAATCATCTAATTGTTGAAAACTCAACCGTGTAACTTTGAACGGACACCGAGCAAGTTCTAGGAATAAAACATGCAATCAACACTCACAACAAGGAAATTAGGCTCAAAACGCTCAAAAGTATGTAGTGTTATGGCATAAACTCAATTCCTACAAAACTTAATCTACTTATGCCAAAAGTTCAAAAACGACTATAAAAAAAATCGACATGTCATGAATCTGCATCAAATTATTGAATTATGTTTCAACGATTTGAACAAGTCTAAATTTGGAATTTACCCTTATTTCATCGGATTATGTCAATGAATTATTAAGTCATTCAGCAAGCATCACTTATCAATTGTCGAATATAGAAGCCATATTTATACATTCATCAATTCAGGAAAATCTAAAATTGACAAATTTTAAAGATAACACCAAATCAACTAACACTTTTTTCATAATTGAAAAATAAAGATTTAAAGTGATACAAGTCATTGAAAATAAACTACTAACACCCTAACAACACCCTAAAACAATCTACTAAAGCATAAAAACACAAGAAAAACAAAATAATTAGAAAAAACAAATTAAACCTAAGAAAACAAACAATAATAAAATAAATAAAAATTCTAACTAAACGATATGTTTTCCCCCATTCTCACACTATTTCATGCAATGTCCTCAGTGTATGAAATAAAAAAAATTGAAAAACATGAGTGTAAGATGAAAGGAAAATAATACCTCTTGGGATTGCCTCCCAAGTGCGCATTAGTTAGAGTCTAAAGCTTGACTCTTCGCGTAAGGTTGCTAAAAATACAACCTAACTTGAGGAAGCCGTTCGTAGCATCTTCTTTCTCTTTTTCCTTGTTGGCTCCTTTAAAAAACTCGAATGATATAGAGTATGCTTGTACTCTATAGTAGGGAACATGAGGAATATGAAGCATATTCATATATTTAGTATTATTTCCATCATACTCGGAATCAAACCCTTCTAAGAATAGATCTTTGAAATCAAAGGTTTTATAAATTCCTCGTAGAGTACTGTAATACAAAATTTCTCTCCGCTTTCATCATTTAAGCTCATGGTTGTTGTAATTGGGTGCAAAATCGGAGTTTCAAATTCACCATCCTCACACTTTTCTTTTTCGACCTCTACATGTACCTTTGTTGGATGATGTTCCACTAAAGTATTATCATCTGGAATTTCAGCCATCTCATCCTCACTATTGATCAGCACATCGTCAACTTGAACCACCTTCGTAACATGCAGATTGTCAAGTGATTTTCTGCTTTGAAGCTCAATCGCTTTTATTTGCTCTTTTAGATTTAATTCTGTCATAGATGGTAGACCACCTTGAGCTATATTTTGAATCAAAATATCCAATTGAGAAATTTGCATCTCAAGACGGTGGTTGACGGCGGCTTGATTTTGGAAAGCGGTTCTCATCTCTTCAATTAATTCGTCAATCTTGCTTCCTTCATCCACATTCAAATTTTGCTGAAAATTCGGTGATTGTTGTGGTTCATTGTCAAAGTTGGAATTGAAATCCCATTCGTTTTGATGTGGGTGATAACTTGAATTAAAGTTCACATTTTCATTGAAGTTCTCCCAAATATCGTTCCAACCATAAGTTTCACTAGCTTGCCATTGATCACCCATATAGTTAGCATGTCCATTCCAATTTGGATAGAGTGCATGACTCTCAGCTCGAATATGACCAAAATCCCCACAAATTTCACAGTTATACTTAACATTTTGGTACAGCATATAATTTTGATTCCATGCCATTACTCTTTCCAGAATAAGTACACCAAAAAAAATGAGGATAAACCAACAAATATCAAATTTCCTGCACACCCAAAAAACAAGAACACCCAACGTAAAATCCAACAAACACAAAAATCAAATAAAAAACAGAAAATAAAGGCTAACACAATCACGAATATAATACTCTTAATTTATTAAGTACGCAATTGTCCACGGCAACGGCGCCAAAAACTTGTTGGAATTGTATTAAGAGTTGCGTTGAAGTTGAAATAGGAGAAGAATCCAATTCGAACACTGATTCAACCCTTTTTCGCATGTCTCGTTCGAGACATGGCTTAAATTGAAGTTTTGATGCAATTCTCGTAGTAAAAAAACTCTCAGTAAGCAAAATTCAAAGGTCCCGTTTAAGACATTCAGGTCTCGTTCGAGACCCTAATTCCTGCCGCAAAACTACTAACTTCAAAACTTCATAACTCGATGTAGAAAACTCCAACTGAGTTGGTTCTTGAACCGCTGCAAAGCTTAGGATGTCTAATTTATTTCTTACGAGAATATAAAGTCAATTGAAATCTTTAACTGCGCCAAAATTGTCAATGAATGCGCCGGGGTTAGATTTTCATCTGTAAAATGTTCTTTCTTCATTCCCAAGCTTCACGACTTCGATCTAATCCACGATTTATACTCTTTATTGCTTAAAACGCTCCATAATGACTAAATAATCTTTGAAACACTAACACACACCATAAAGCATAAAAACACTAAATAATGTATGAATAATATGATAAAGCGATTAAAGACGCTTACAAACGACTTGGAATATAGGAGTAATTTTACTCCTATCATTTATACCTGCTATTTTTTGTATGTCTGTGGTTAGGCTACACTACATAGTATGATCATTTTGATTCTGTTTATGTTAACAACTTTTGTATAGATCGATAGATGGGCTAGTACGTACGAGTTACGGAAGTTGAACACCCACTATTGTAGTATCGTATGTTGTACTAACGATTTTTTTATATATGGTATATCGTTGTGTTTACAAACATGTCTTTGTTATTACATGTTTGTATGATTGTTGTGTACATGTTTTTGCAAAAAAAAAGTTACAGTTGTTCTAGGCTTGCTACGGGGGTCGGAGCTACCACTCCCATTCTCTAGCGCCGGTCTGGACTCTAAATTTGGGTCATGACAAAGTTGGTATCAGAGCAGTTGGTCCAGTTACCCATGCTAATATGTTATTTGAGTGCAGTTGGTCCATGATATCACTGCTAGTCTTTGGTTGATGTTTGTTTATTCTTAGGTATAATGTCATTAGACTAAGCTAGGAACTACTGCAGCTATTGAACCGAGTCCTGTCTGATCCAAGTCGTTTCTATCGTTTGTTTTGCGATAAGTATGATCGATTTATTTGTTAAACCTTTATTTGTTTGTTTGCGAAATACTTATACGAGATAAAGATGCCTGTTTTGTTTTTGATAGGATATGCATGCGAGATATACATATTAAGATGAGACCTCGGGGACATGGAATTTCACGATAAGACAGTTCGTGCTTCAGCATGTCTAGGTCAATCAAAGTTCATTAACATGCTGTGTTGGATGAGGAGGAAGTATCTTCTGTATACCAAGGGTGTTTGTTTGGAAATTCAGGGAGGATCCTTGACATCCGAAAGACAAGATTTTGATGACGAACAACATGACGATCCATATATCCAAGAGATAGAAACATGTCAATATTGGGATGAAATTCAAACTTATAGGAGGCGAATTTTATCTTTTGCACGTACTCTTTGATTTTCTAGCGTTCTAGCTTTCATGTTTAGGATATAAGCCTATAAAATATATGTTATTTGCGTGCATGTTAGATAGTTAATATTACTATAACTAGATAGTAAACTTATATGTTTAGTATCAAATAAAGCAAAGATGTTGTTGAAATCGATCGACCGAAACGCCAAGAAGCGAATGAGGAAAGTTTATGAAGCTACCGAAGTGGAAGAACTTGCCGGTTACAGAGTTTAAAGGTTCAGAAAACTTATAAAACTCAAAGTTTATAGCTTGTTAAAGTTATTTGTTTAAACAATTTTGAAAGCATAATTGTTCCTAGACCCGCGATAGTCATTGGTAACTGCCACGACATTGATAAAAATGCATCATTACACACATCGATACATGCATCAATAGGACATGCATCATATGTATTATGCTAAGAAAAAAAGGTGAATTGTGACAACTCTTTGCTGATGAGAGATATCATCACCCTAGTGCATAATTTTGCTATGGTTTAAATGGAATTTTGATATAAATTTCATAATGAGTCGTTTTATTTGAAAGAGTTTTCAAGAGATTTGTTTTTATGTAAGTATACCTAGACCAGAACTCTGTAACGGAAGTGAAATGCTCGAGATCAAGATACAATCAATGCCTCAAGAAACAACGAATGCGTATAATCGTGAGAACATAGAACTTATGCTTCTAATATACGAAATTACTCTTGATTTAACGAGATAGAATGTGATTATAATAGCAGATGTATTCAAATATTAATGCATATTCGATTAGCGATAACCTAGATCGTGAATGCTCTTTTAGACGAGACGTCAAGGACATTAAGTTATGAGATAAAAGAAGTATTGTATAAGACGATAGAATCGATAGATCGACTTGTACACCATGAAGCAAGGAACATGAATAGTTTGCTATTCATCAATAAGATAAGTTTTAGACGTGATCTAGAACCGTTGAAGTCTAGTAAAACTATTATAGTTTTTGATTGAATCGTTGGATCGAATTGATATTAGAATACGATGTTCCTAAGATGGTTACTTGAGGATTAACCATTGCGATCATTAAACTAAGAATTAGATGTTGTTTTCATAAGAATATCAATGGTTGATATGTATGGATAGAAAAGGTTAGCCAAATAGATTGGCTATGGGAGTATGGAGTATAAAATTGGATCAGCTAAGTATAGCTAACACCAGCTTCGCATAGAATGGAATGGTTTGAACCATACGAAAAGAAAAAAAAATTAAGAGATAGATGGAAAGTACTGGAACAAGTGAATTAGGCGTCTCATGAATCTCCGAAACTAAGTTTGCGATTATGAAGATGATAAGTAGACCACAAAAAAAGTATAAACGTGATAGATGTCTGTGGAGTGTCGGATCTCAAATTTTAAGTTCAGCTGATAAAGAGTAACAAGCATAGTACGATCGATATGGAATATTAATAATGATCCTTGAATGACGACGTCGACAATATATGTGGACAGCTAAGATGCGCTATATAGTAACGAACATATCGAATATATGATTGAAGCGTACATCAAAATATGTGAAAGGGATATGAAGAAGAGACTCAATAAAAGAATTGAGCCATACTAAAAGAAAGTGTTATCAGATAGATCAAAATACAAGGTAAGAGATGAGAGTAAGATACCGATAAAGAGATATTCATGTATAAGAAGGTGTAGGAATCTGAAATAGATAACGGATACGGAGAGATCGGTTAAAGTAATCCATATTGAGAAGGTTTGAACGACATGTGTATATCATAAAGTACTCTATAAGAGTAATCGAGGAAAGGAAAAGAGAACGTCATATGGAAAGCTGACGAGAATATAAGGTGGATCAAACTCTATGAGTCGTAAACACATAGAAGCTAAAAGAATCGATTGGACATGAAGATAAGATTAGCCTTGCTGATAGTCGAGAAGTCAGAAAGAATGCGATAAGTAGATATGCATATGACCGAGAACGCAGCACGTCAAGGAATTCGAACGGAGTGGAATGCAACCCTCTATCGATAATCGATATCGAGTATATTAAATTAACAAGTACAAGATAATCAAGACAAGACGAAGAGAAATCAAGAAGTATAATAGAAGATGATCGCGATGTATGATAGAAGCAACAATATGGGATAAGAAAAGAGTTCTATAGGATTATAGTACCGAGGCTACTAATCCTAGTGGATAATTAAGAATAAGAAATTGAAGGAATATCGTAAATAATAAATACGCAACATAGATGAAGTGAAGAAATTGTGAAGAATACATTGACGATAAAGATAAGAGAAAGAGATTAAGAATAGTAATGAAAGGTAAATATAAGACTACATGATAGAAAAAGAAATAGATGGAGAATAGTTGGATTATGACGATGGATGCTAAAAGCATATTGAAGATCGTAAGTTGAACGATGTCAACAAAATAACAAAAGCGCAAGATGAGAGAAGTGAATAGAATATCGCCAAGTATAACCTAAGAGTTAATACTAGGATTAATATTCAAGTCCCAGCGGACGAATTGTGATAAAGCAAATAGAGGTGTAAAAGAAAGATAATTTGCATGGAGAAAGGGAAGTGAATAGTTACAAAATGTAACCTTAAAAGAAAAGTAACATCAAAAAAAGATTAGTGTGTATAAATTGTAAAGTGCCGATAAGATGGCAACAAGGATTCGAATATAGTAATGATCACAAGGATCAACATATCATAAAGATTTTAAGAAACGTTTACGCTTGCCATAAGGATTAGTAAGAATCTTCGCAAGAGTACGGATACTAATTTGAAAAAATAGATGAAAATGGGTTAGTAGACCCGAAGATTGATGAAAGATGAACAAGATAAGTGATTATCGTAGAAATGATGACACTGCAAACCACATACGAAAAGAAAATCTAAAAGAATCAAGAAACCTCATTGAGAAAGAGTAAACAGAGTGCATCTCAAATCAGAAGGTAGGTTAAGTATGAATATGATGATCGAGCATAGAATAAGTGACAACACCACCAAAGAACATCCTAGTGTGTGTAAACAATTGGAAAAGGATTGAAGAGCCTCACTTAAGTAAGTGAGCAAGAGAATATAAGCATAAGAAGCTTATCGAAATATTGGTTACACACTGTCTTATTAAGATAAGAACTCAGCGATAATGTCTAACAATCCTATTTGGCTATAAACCCAATTGGTAAAATAAATGAATTGGAAGTGAAAAGAGACGAGAAGTCAAAGGGAAGTGCCTCGCACCTTAAAAAGTAGACCGAGCAAGTCCCTATGAGAAAAATATAAACCTCACAAGGATTCATCATGAGAATTCATCTCATGGATGACCATCAATGAATGAAAATAGCAAAAGAGTGAAGTTTGTATAACATAATTAAATCGATAGTACATAAGAAACTAATTGACAGCAGAACTAGATTCCCAAGGTGTCGACAATTAAAAATCGAATCGTGGCAACAGCTATGCGGAAAGGACTACACAAGTAATGAAGTACGAGTATGATTGACCGCCTACATAGATCTACAATGAAAGAAGAAAATCTAAAGACAAAAATAAGTGTCGATGGTGATAAAATATCACTAGGTAAACTGCAATTGGTTACCAAGACTTAAACTAAGAGTTTAATTACAAGGACAAGTGTTCATAGTATTAAGTATCAGACAAAGAAAAGGAGGACAAAGCTATGTATATAAGATAAAGAGAAGAGATAAAGAGTAGAGATCAAGGGTAAAGAGTCATAAGTACAAAAGAGTACAACTGATATCACTATAGAAGAAGATAATAATAGGAAGGTTGTCAATAACATTTGACGTTATTGTACAAGGAGTACATGAGCTGAAATAACGATTCCACACACCGACAAGTATTGTAAGATAAGAAGTGTGAAACCATTATGAGTAGTGATAAAGTATCGATTGATCAAAAAAAGTTAGAAAGATATATGAAAATTCGAGGATGAATTTTTATAAGGGGGAAGAATGTAATACCCCGTAAGTTCAAGTGCCGCATAGTGCAACGTGTCCTGTAGAGAGGGACCGGAGTTGCAAAAATATAAGATTTTGGATATTAAAGAAAAGGGTAACATCGAGTAGGACGTCCATGTATAAGGATTTGAATAAGAAAATTTGGATACCGGCATTGGGTTAAAGTAAGAAATGATAATATTGAAAGAAATGAACGAGAAAGTAGGAAAAGTGAAATTTATGTCTCAGATTTTAATTGAAGTATTCAGCCGAGAATAAATTAAAATAATTTGACGGAATAAATTAATTATGTATCGAAATAGTATTTTATAGCTCGAGAATCATAATTCATAAAGTTCTAAGAGTCCCGTATTATTAATTATTGAAAACAATTAATAATATAATTGAGATAAATTGATAAAAGATAATCGGTGGAAAATATTAAATCAAAAAGTCGTATTATTTATTTAGTTATAAATAATTCTTAAGTATCAGAATTAAAGTAATGAATCGATTGATTAGATAAAAGATTAGTATAAAGGATGAATTGTATTAGTTAAGGAATCAAGGGACCAAATAGAGCATTTAACCAACATATATATATATATATATATATATATAGCTATATCAATTGAAAGAATTCATTCATCAGAGATCAAAAACATAATAACGAAGGGTTTTGAGCGATAACCTTGCGATCAACACGGTTTCTTCGTTCGGAGTTGAAATCGAACGATTTTCGTGCCGTTGGATCAAGGATTCGATCCTCTACCTTTTTCAAGCATCAAATTGAGGTAAGATTGATGTTGTCATTTCTGAAACTAAGAGTTTATGGGTTGTCGCTATGAAAAAGGGATACAATTGAATCGTTTTGTCGAAATCACGTCGGTTTCGGTAGTTTATGGTGGAAATTGAATGAATTCTGGCGTATAACTTTATGGGTATGAGAGTTAAGCTCAGAAGCATGTTGGAAACGCGTCGGAACAACACTAGGAGCTGTCCCTGACCGTCTCACGACTTGAGACCAATCCTCACGTCGTAAGGAGGCTGGGCACACCCTACCCATCCAGGTTTAGCTCAGGTATGAGGTGATGAAGCCCGACATGACGTACCCCAACCCAAAAATACTTCTTGGACTCTGAAATCATGAAGTATGGATAGGGAATTGTACAGTTAAAGTTAATTTTTCAGAATGATTGTGATAAGCAATTGATAAGCGATATGTCGAATACGGCAAGTGGTTTAACTAAGTATAAGAATAGGATTAAGGATTATCAAGGTCAAGAATCATATTGGAAATAAGATCGTATTGATTTACGTTTGTAACTCAGGGTGTGGCAATAAGTCTCGCATTTATAATTTAAATGCATTTCTATTATTATACTGTAACAGACGTATCGACAAACTACGGGACTGACGAGTTTGGCTTAGCGGGGTTCCATCATCATATCGACATAATAGTTAATTGGATAGCACATACTGTGAGTTACACTTTACTTTTTTGTATTATTACGCAATAACTAGTTTTGATATTATAAGTATGAATATTAAACTTCATTTCATGCTATAGTATTTTATCGTTGTAAATGAATTTGTGTATCGTATTATTAAATATTTGATTGTGAAAACTAGCATATGATTCGGGGAAACGAGTTACCTATTGGGCGTCAATAGGCTGTGTGATCACCAGTGTCCGAGTAAGTCATAGAATTCTTCTAGATCGCTTTGTAGAGTACTCTTCTCATTTGATAAGATATAAGGTTCAACACGGAGTAACTATCTGAGGATTTGTATCTAGAGTTAACTCGGTGGAACTATCCCGGGACTCATCTTGATCAATCCTTTGGATATATGAAATGGTATTAGTTTAACTCGGTTGAACTATCCCAGGACTGTACCACTTGGTATAGGTTAAACTCAGTCGAATTATCTCGGGACCTTACCAAAAGGATTTGAGAAATCATATTCGCTAGTTATTATTAGGAACTCTACCCTAGTCCAGGTTGGTTTTAGGATTGGGGTTTCGATCGGATCAAATGCTTGGAAGATATTATATGTTCATACATATATGCTTTGTTTTAAATACGATGTTATTTTATATAATACCTTTAGTAATGTGTAAACTTACTCAGCTTAGTCTGACCCCATTGATGTTTACCCCTTTAAGGTGATTAGAGTCGGATCAGGCAGACAATCTCTTTTGTGCCGGAAGTCTTTTGGATTGCATAAAGTACGAGTTCCCTTAGCGCTGTAGTAGTATAAGTGACTAGTTGTGGCCTAGTATAGCAGGGTTTTACATGCCTAGTATATGTTTATACTTGTTATTTTATGAATGTCTGTGGTTAGACTACACTACATAGTATGATCTTTTTGACGCTGTTTATGTTAACAACTGTTTATATTTCGATAGATGGGCTAGTAACGGAAGCTAAGCGCCCACTATAATAATATCGTATATTGTACTGACGATTTTTTTATATATGGTATATCGTTGTGTTTATAAACGTGTCTTTGTTATTACATGTTTGTATGATTGTTGTTTACATGTTTCCGCAAAAAACATTAGAGTAGTTCTAGGCTGGCTACGGGTTTTGTAGCTACCACTCCCATTCCCTAGTGCCTGTCTCGACTATGAATTTGGGTCGTGACAGTGCTATGTGCTAAACTGATCCTACATATCATATCCAGCATATCACGCATCTCATGCATCTAGAATGCCCTTATCACTGACTAACCCCTTATGGATAGAACCGCATACATGTATCATGCACTAATCAATTATCTTGCAGCCATTCTACTGATTACTCTACTAGATACCCAGCCAACATCCAAAAGGTCAAGCGACGAGCCCAACAAATCAATAAAAGAGTTCTATCACAACTCCAACATCGATAATCCAGACAACCGAAGAATTAGAAAAGGGTTCTACCACATCTCCAGCATCGGCAATCCAAATAGCCAAAGAATCAGAAAAGGGTTCTACCAAAACTCCAGCATCGGCGATCCAGACATCCAAAGAATCAATAAAGGGTTCTACCACAACTCTAGCATCGGTGATCTAGATGACCAAAGAATAAGATAAGGGTTCTACTACGCCTCCTGAATCAGTGATCCAGAGAGGCGACGAATTAGAAAAGGGTTCTACCCAGTCTTCCACCACTCCGTCATTGGCGATCCACACAACCCGACGAATCAGAAAACGGTTAAGAAAGTCTTATACGACTCCACCATCAGCAATGCATAAATATAAACAGATTAGCAGACGGTTAATCAACTAGTCCATTAGAAAATCGTCAGCTAGTAGAAACTTCAAATCAGCCAACTCAGCCAGAGTGTAAGAATCAACATATGAAGTGCCAACCGCAGTTCAACCAAAGAGGTACCATCTGCATTCACGATCTACATGGATTGGCCGTGAAAGGATTTCTAGAATAAACCTAGAAAGGCTTACCGGTGCCTCCACAGGCCTTCAAAAGTGAATTCATTTGACATGCAACGAACCAATGTCACACGTCAGGCCAAATTTGGGGGCAGAATACTGATCAAAATAGAAGTTCAGAAGTTAATCAATCACGCATCATTATCATTACAAGGAAAAGCTCGACTAATAAAACATTCGAGTCGAAAAATAGATTTTTAGTTATGACACATGGAATGACATAGAAGTTCAATCCAATAACCCTCATAATATTCAAATGGAATAACAGAGGCTTCATACTACCCTGAACAACCAAATCAAACAACGGAGAATCCAGCCTATCTAGAGCAGCCAAATGGAACGGCAACAGTTTCAACCAAGTAGAATGACGGAGGTGTCAGCTTTTCAGTAGAAGCTTCAATGACCCAGAGTAGCCAAATGGAACAATGAAGGTTTTAACTAAGTGGAACGATAGAGGTATTAGATTTCCAGAGAAACCAAATGGAATGGTAGAAGCTACAATGACCTAGAATAGTCAAATGGAATGGCGAAGGTTTCAACCAGATAGAATAACAAAAGTTCCAGCCTTCTATGAGGAATCAAATAGAGCAGCAGAAACTCCAAGAAGACCCTATCACACACTTAGCACCCTCCAAAAATGATTGCCCAGCTCACATTTAGGAAATTTGAAGTTCAGTTAACTTACAAGTATATGATGCATTCAAGTTCCAGAGTCGATGATGAGTTATAATTTTGTGAGCAAATTACTATGACACCCGTCACATTTGACATAATTTATAGTTTAGTCCCTCTTGTTAAAAAATCGAATGATCTCTCACTTTTATTTTTGTAAATGATTTAGTCCTACCATCCATTTTGTATGTTAGTCAACAAAGTCAATATAACTATATGCCACTTTTTTGTTTCCTAACAATTTGATCCCCCACTTTTGTTTTTGTCAATGATTTCGTCCCTCAGGTTTGAAAATTAATTTACCCCTAAGTTCTTTGAATGCGTTTACTAACACTAAAATGGATGGAGGGACTAAACTGTTGACGGAAGGAAAAGTGAAGGCAAATATAGTTTAGTTTTTAAATAAGAGGGTCTGAAGTGTAATTATATCAAATGTGAGGGATCTCATAGTAATTTTCTCTAACTTTTCTCATTTACGTGATGTCTCGACAAATGGGCATGTTATTTTCAATCGCCATACGTGCATGAGTTATAGGATCGAGCTATATATAACCAACACATTTAATGTCTCGTACGGGAAAACGATAAAATCAAAGTTTAGAGATAATTATGTTTTAATAGTTTCTACCCCTAAAAGTAGGGGTGAAATTACAAAAAAAAAAAAACTGTCTCAAAGGGACGATAACAGCCTACTGAGATAATCCACTAGAACCTCTCAACCGAAAAATATAAGGCGAAAGACAATGGGCAATACTCAAATTTAAAATAAAAAAGGTTGTCATACCTAAATAAAAGAAAAGAATAAAATTGCGAAAAGCAATCAAATGCCTAGACGACCAGCTTAGAGCGTCATAAATGAAAGGAGGATATCACTAAAGTTGTCTTAGGAATTATAATCAGTGCTATAAATTCTTACAAAATAAAAGCAAGAGAGGCAAAACAGTCAATCATGGAACTCCGAAAGGACAAAATTGACGACTATGGTATGATCGCTTGAAACAAAAAGTATCTCAAGTAATGTACCATATGTTCGGTGAGCTAGTAATATAGATTTTCTATCAGGCATGCATATTAATCATTGACCAACACATGTACCTAGAAAGAACAGACAAATGACCATAAACTATACAAACACAATCCATGAGACAATGCGACGAAAGCGTTTATCGATATATTATGCAATTCAAGAACACTCTTATGTTATAATGCACATAAATTGTCATAGAAATAACATATATGGTCCGTCCAAAACCATACAGCAAAATCCAGAGCCTAGGACGAGCAGCCATGACTCTTCATTGAATCATCCAGCTCCTTGATCAGAAAAATGAATGCTTTAATGAGGGGGAAATACAGAATCTAGAATAGACGATAAAATCAATTCCACAAGATGCATGAAAAATGAGGCCAAATTTTGCATGTTTTAACGCTCCGAACAGGCACAAGCCTCCATAATTGTGATATATCTCCCAAATAAGAATAGGTATCGGGCCTCCAAATCCCGAATCACAAAAGGCGTCGAGCCTCCACTACCAGGAGATCCCAAAATAGGCGACATCTCCACTATCCAGAGACGGAAATCTGATAGTAAGGGGCCAACCTAGATGACTAGGAACATCAAAGTCCTCACTAGAATCCATAATCAAGGGGCATCAAATCTTCATCACCAGAAGAATCAGGGGGCATCAGATCTCCATCAATAAAACATCAGGGCGCATCAGATCTCCATCAACTAGAAGAGTGGGGATATCAGATCTCCACCAGTCTAAACTCAGGGTGCATCATATCTCCACTAACCGGAAAACATCACAGGAGTACAGGTTCTTAACTACGACACTAGAAAAGCTAGGCTGAAAAACCGAAAAACAGAAAATTAGACTACTTCTCATAAAGTAGAAATACAAGCGACGTATCCAGAATGCAGGACAACAATAAAGTCCAACAAATGAAGCATCTAGATTGCAGAACATATGAAATAGTGTACCTGACATACAAAAGGTCACTATCAAAGCAAGACAATATATAAAATATCAAACAAATATAAGGGGTACGATCTACTCGTCAGAATCCTAGTCCCGTACAAGCGGCTCAGTATCGCCACCATCGCTCCCGGAGAGCATGTCATCATCGTCGCGCTCAGTCAGTGCACAACCAGAAGAAGAAGCATGGTTTCCATGACCACCACGACCTCTAAGACTGCAGCCACCACATGCTCCAAGTCCACAACCGCTAAAGTCACCACCGGTACCGCTAAGGAATCTGGAGGAACCTCATTACTGCTAGTAGGACCCAACTTAGTTTGCCGCAACCTCTCCTTCATATCATTAATGCAATACTGCAAGAAACTAGAGAGCAGTCAAAGCTATTCTTTGCTTACCTGCATACATTTAGAATAAATCATAGGCATACTGCATTTTTTCCCTCATCTGGGCAGATACACTACAAAGACGGTCCTGCCAATAATAAGCCGCATCAGGCAGCTAAATGGCATCAGACACCGGCACACTGTAAAGTAGAAATAAGAACTCAATTAAGCGGAAAAGAAGTCCAGTAAAAACAGAAAAACACTAAAACAGCAAGTAGACTCACATGGGTACAATCACAAAGTGTCATGACCAGAAATCACAAGCCGAGACCGGCGCTAAGGAATGGGAATGGTATTTCCAAAACCCGTAGCAAGCCTTAAAAAACGAGAATAACTTTTTCGCAAAACAATCACTGGTCAAATATAAAACTTTTTCATTAAACCTTTCAAGGTTTGACGTATACCAATGTCTTTTCAAAACAAATACAAAACGATCTTTTGGAAACCGGGGTCTTATCAAGCGATATTTCATCTCAACCACTAGCCTGTTTCAGCATATACAAATCATATCATAACAAATTCCTTTCATAGGTAATTGGTACATAAATAAAACGGTTAAAAAAATAGTTTTGTAAGCAATGTATTGTTAGTAGTATGTGCCCTAGGGCCATTTTTGTATACATTTGTAGAACAATCCCATCGGCAAAGATATATATGTTTTATTTGAACCTAGTGTCTCATCAACTAAGTGTTCATTTATTACGTATTATCCTTATCACGTTGTGATAGAATATATCCTTACGGTGTTAAGAATATGAGTGACCTATTCTATTATACAAGAAATCTAAATTACCGTTCACGATCAATGGGGTCCTACAAATAAGGCCATCGCATTATCTCGAAAAGATCGCAAGCTCTGTTTATTCTCCTAATTAGTAAAGAGTTACTAATTATAGCAAGTAGTGAGTCTCATACTACTTGATGGGGATCAGAATAAATATATGGACACTCAAGGTGTTGCGTGAGTCGAACAAGTGACGCTAGATGACTTTTACATGGTATTTCATCAAAGTCAATTTAATATCATCTAGTTCACAATTGTACATAGGTCCTTTGACTTCTGGTGACACTATCTTATATATGGGTGATTATAGTTTGATACCTTTTATCGCTAGATCTTTCATAAGCTAGGGTTACGGGATGTGTTGGCTCTAGTTAGTTGTACATAGAGATAGAGGTTTAACCTAGAGAAGATTCATCACTTTGGATGAACGGATATAAGATTTTATGCTATCTGAAATTGTTCTTGATAGATGATAAAACCTGCGCAGGTGTATATGACTTACTTAGAAAGTTATTTCTAGTGGAAGTCATATTTATCAAGAATAAAAACTCAGAGATGAGGTCATATGATAAAGACAAACAGTGTTTGACTTAACTGTGTCACTAGTCGAGATAAAAATCTTAGATGAAAGGAATTTTGAGTGTACTGAAATTATGCACATTGGTTCATACAGAATGCTCAAAACATTCATCTCTATTTAGGGATCATTATATGTTGTTAGACGTCACTCACGATCTACAAGAATTAATGTGATTAGTGATGAGATGATGTCATGTGATGATGTCACGTGATGATGTCATGCGATGATGTCACGTGATGATGTCATGCGATGATGTAATATGATGATGTCATGTATATCTTGATGTGTGACACCTAGCATCCGAGGTGTCAGATTGTGGCAACACCTATGCTTGGTCTGTGAGAACTAGCATGTGAGGTGTTGTATAGTGGCAACACATTTTCTTGGTGTGTGACATCTGGCATGTGAGGTGTAGGAGTTTCCTACAAACTCTTGCCTAATAGAGGTTACCTTGCTCATTCTCATCACACACCACACTTAAGAGAGCATACTTGAAGGAGTTCAAGTAGTCATCAATCACGGAAAAGCTTGGAAAAGTTATTCATACATCCGAGTAAAGACGTAATCGCGACGAGAGTTTGAGCTTAGGGTTGCTCGGCAAGAGGAACTCTTGCGGATTACTTCAAGGTGAGGATTCAGTTAGATGCATACTCGTGTGGACGAGTTTGAGGTTGCCGTAGTATCAAGACTACTAGAACCGTTGGAGAATCGACATAGGTATTCTTTTTATGATTTCTAGATGCGTGCTTTAATTACTAAATGATACGACAATCCATTTGTTATTGATATGATCAATTTCTGGATCTGGATTGTTGGAATTTTGAATTTGAATTGAAATATACGATTCGGACCCTTGCGTCCCGCTGCGCCAACAGTTGTATCAGAGCAAAGTATAATGTGCATAGAGATGTAACACATGGAGAAGTGTCAATTATCCTATTCTAGGGAACTCTCACTCATGATCGTGTGACAAAGTGAGGCTCTCCACCCTAGAGCATATGTGATGCGTGCTCTTATAGGTACATATCTATGTCACCCAATGGAGATAGGATCTAGTCCATATTGGTCCACACCCCTGCTGCGCCAACAGTAGTATTAGAGCCACCGTATCATCGAGTATTAACGATTTACGATGGAATGGATGTTTTCATGTATAAATGATCATGGACTTAGGAATTATTATTGGGCATATAATTTATTCCGAGGGCTTAGGTTTTGTTTGCAAATACGAGCAAATGATATTGTGACATTAGTTTCTTTGATTAAATTCTATCTAGGAGATTGGTACTTAAGTGGTCTGCTCGTGACCCTCCAATCTATCCTGTAAATTTTTCTAATGTGATTATTTAGCATAATATGTGACTCGCTAGTGCATTATGTTGTATTCTCGCCTTGGTATGCTAAGGGGTTGTCATGTAAAAGTGCAGAATCAAGGCGACATGCGAAACGAGCGATAGGGAGTCCATGATCATACATGTGTGATTGTATGATTCAATATAGCTTTAATATGTATGGGACGCATGCTAAAATGTGTGGTGTTTTTAGTGAGACCGGAATAACTGAAAACCCTAAGAAATCTTCCTATTAGTTGAAAGATTAAGTTTATATTGATTAATCATTATATTGATTTATCAAAGGCTCTCCATTGGAGCAATAAACTAACACGCTTTGAGTTATCATATTGTCGGCTATGGATACATAGGGTTGCGATGATATCGTCAATAGGCCGTTGTTGTGTTTATTATTAAGCATGAGATTTTACGAGTATTTCGATATAGTACACGACAATAATGGAAATTAGGCGTACATGAGTCGTGTATTGTTCAAATTGATACACCTTAGTTGATTCAATGAGTTAAGCTTAACTAATGCAGAAACCCAATAACGATAATGGGTATCTAGGGGTCAAAGCATTAGGAGCCGGAAATGATTGAATCTCATATGAGATATGATGAACAAGTGTTTTTCACTTGTAGTACATTGTGATCCCAATAACAGCAATGAAGCGTACCTGAGGGAAAGATAAATGACTATAAGAATTTAATCACTCGCTTGAAATCTTTTCCAACAAAGATTTACATTTTCTATCTTGGAAGTGTAGGATTCAAAAAGATAGTTGGAGGCCATTTTGATAAAGACCAAATCATTATGGTTGAATAAACAAAATAACATGAATACTAATTAAAGATCTTAGCTGTCTAAGAGATAATAAGATTAAAATTAATCATTAAAAGTAACATTGACGATAGTAATCGGCTAGTGGTTACAAATCGTTTTTGATTGATTAAGATATTAAGATGCCTCTAAGGCTATTACGAAAAAAATTGCACATCGATTAACAAAGAAAAGTGTATTCATTTGTTAAGATGTAGGACATTATTAATCATTTCCAGGAATATTTGGAATATTTTGAAAGGCAGTTCGGTCAATAAAAGAAAGTGTTTCTTTTGTCAAACTGAAAGCCATTGAAATGGAAATTGCATTTAATTATTGTGAATACTTAAAGGAAAATGACGAGAAGAACGACAATTCCATCAAGAATATGTCTATCTCATGTTCCAATGTCAAATGTTCATTCAGAATCTTGGGTATTGAATACCGATGCTAATTCTCACATTTGTTTATCCTTTATGGATTTAGTAAAAGTGAGAAAGATAGAAAAAACGATGAAGTAATCATAAAGCTCGGAAATGACACACGCGTTAAGATAAGAGCTATATGATAACTTCAATTATCTTAAATAATCATAAGTTGTACTTAAACAAGTTTTTTGTACTTACCCAATATATATAACACTATCATGTCCAAATTTATATGAGAAATTTGGTAGCTGATTTTTTATTTACAAAGAATGTTTATAGTGTAATGTTTGATAATATGGAGTTGGGTATGAATATGTACAAAATGGTCTTTATTATTTGAATAAAGATGTTTAATGCAAAAGATGTTTTGAAAATTAATACTATAAGTTATCAAACCTCTAAACAACTTTGACACTTATGAGTAGGACATATTGCAAAAGATATACTTAACAAATTAGATAGGATGAGAATCTTGAGCAATTATGATTTTGCATCGCTTCCGACTTGTGATTCGTATCTTAAAGGAAAAATGACCTCACCATTCTTTGTGGGAAAAAGTGGTAGAGCCAAAACCGTTTAAACAAAAATCATACATAGTGATGTATCTGGTATGTTTATAGAAACGGACCAAGGTAGGTACTTATACTTCAATTCTTACATCGATGATTTATCACAATATAGTTAAGTTTGTCTTGTGAAGAACAAACGTGAAACTTTTAAAAAGTTCAAAGACTTCAAGAATGAAGTAGAAAACCAAATTATAAAAGGTATTAAGACTTTACAATGTGATCGAAAAGGGAAGAATACTTTAGTACAGAATTCGGTACTTGCCTAAAAGGAATGTGGTATTATTTTTCAACTTACTCCTTCGGAACACCATGGTTGAATGGTGCCTCTGTCAAGAAGGAGGCATCGTATGTTGTGGGATATGATACGATTAATAATGATCTAAATGCTGCCTTATCCATCTCGTTATGGGGTCATGCACTTCTTACCGCAAATAAAATTCTAAATTGAATTCCAACTAAATACGCTCAAAAGATACCTTATGAGATATGGTATGGAATCAAGTCTTAAAGATGTTAAGATTTGAGGGTGTTCGGAACATATCATAAAAATGATATCCGATAAATTTGGAATTAAAATCAATCATGGAAAGGTTATGTTGGATATCCTAAAGCCAGTTTAGGATGTTATATTCCAACAGAACAAACAATCGTTGTTAGTCGGCGGTAGTCTTTCTTGATAAAGTGTCCATTTAAGAGGGAGAATAAGAAAGGAATATAGAATTAGATGAGGTTTCATCTAGTTACCAACAAAAGAATTAATCAATGAAGATTGATCAAAACTAAAAGCCGGAGTTAGTAAAAGATGTATCGACATTAACATCTTGAAGATCAAGTAGAGTATCTCGTCTATTGGAGAAATATGGTTTTCCCACATGATAAACAAGAGTTGTTTAGGCATGGAGAAAAAGATCAAGTGTTGATCCTTCTACTTATAAGGAAGCTATATGTGATATAGATTCTTCAAAATATTTTCAAGTAATAAAATCTGAAATGATTCCATGTATAGTAACCAAATTTTGGGAGCTAGTATATCCGTCCAAAGGTATTATACTGATAAAGAATAAATGGATCTTGAAGCATAAAATTGGTGCTAATGGAAAGGTGAATACCTTTAAAGCTAGGCTGATTGTGAAAGAGTTTTGCTAGAGACAAGCAGTCACATTCTGAATACACTTCCTCACTGGTAGCCATGCTTAAGTCCATCCAGATTCTTCTTACCATAGCTACACATTTAAATTATGTGGTTATACATGTGGATGTATGAACCACATTACTTAATGGTTAAATTAAGGAGAATATTTGTA
This sequence comes from Mercurialis annua, assembly GCF_937616625.2. Taxonomy (NCBI): domain Eukaryota; kingdom Viridiplantae; phylum Streptophyta; class Magnoliopsida; order Malpighiales; family Euphorbiaceae; genus Mercurialis; species Mercurialis annua. The sequence goes on along the minus strand of NC_065574.1, from coordinate 39,646,486 downwards.
TGGAACAAGCCGAGGATTTTGAATCTAAAGAAGGTTTCAAGGCGTGTAAGTAAAAATCATCCATATTACATGGAAAGAAAGCTTCGAGAATCGCCGTCTTGATAAAGCCGTAAGGAGTTATGAATTTATTTGAAACGATGATGAACCCAATATTTACAAGAAGGTTAGTGGGAGCAAACTTACTTTCATGATCTTGTTTGTAGATAGCATATTACTAATCAATAATAATATCAGAATGTTAACTTTTGTAAAAAACATTGTTTGTCCAATACGTACTCCATCAAAAACCTCAGAGAGGTAGCCTAAATTTTCAGTATTAGACTCTATGGAGATAGATCTAAGAGAATAATTATTTTCTCCTAAAGGCTCTACTTAGAAAAGATGTTGAAGTAGTTCAATATGGAAATTCTAAGAGAGGATTGATACAAATCAGGCATGAAATTCTTCTTTCGAAGGGAATGTCTTCCAAGACTTCCATACAAATAAAGAATATGGCTAAGATACCATAGGCTTCGACAATTGGTAATCTGATGTATGCATCAATGAATACTAAGCTATTAATTGTCTATGCAGTTAGTGGGACTAATTAGTTTCAATCCAATTTCGGTTGTGGAAACAACGAATGGTTGTTAAGGATATTTTTTGTACTTATGAAGAACTAAAGATATGGTCTTAACTAATAAAGAACAAAATCTTTAAGTAGTCATTATTACATATTCTGATTAATAATCAGATATGGATGATAGAGGGTCTATCTCCGGATTCATATTTATCAATAATAAAGAAGTATTGAGCTAGAAGTGCTCTAAGCAAGAATCAACTCCAAATTCCATTATATAAGCCGAGTATATATGGCATGAGAAGTTGTAATAGAAGGTGTTTGGATAAATTAGTTCTTAATAGAACTAAGTACGGTTTTCTTCTATTAAGTCGCAAGTTCCTCTTTTCTGCGACCACAATGGTGCTACTACCCTAGCAAAAGAAACCAGGTCTCACAACTTATCCGAACACGAGTAAAGCCATTGTCATATTATCAAAAGAAATTGTTGGAAAGAGAAAACTGTTTCTCTAAAAGATAGCATCATCCGATAACACGGCTGACCCACTGACAAAGCCCATGACTTTGAGTCATTAAAGTTTACATGACTTAGAGTCGTTAAGATTTACTTCTTGCAAACATGGGGCCTAGATATAGTTGTCAATGGCACTAGTGCAAGTGGGAGATTGTTAGTAGTATGTGCCCTAGGGCCATTTTTATGTACATTTGTAGAACCAATCCCAATGGCAAATATATGTATGTTTTATTTGAACTGAGTGTCTCATCAACTATGTGTTCATTTAATACATATTGTCTTTATCACATTGTGATAGAATCTATCCTTAAGTTGTTAAGAATACGAGTGAAAGATTCTATTATACAAGTGATCTAAATAATCGTTCACGATTGATGGGGTCCTACGAATAAGGGCATCGCATTATCCCGGAAAGATCGTCACCTCTGTTCATTCTCCTAATTAGTAAAGAGTTACTAATTATAGGAAGTAGTGAGTCTCACACTTAAGGTGTTGAGCGAGTCGAACAAGTGACGCTAGATGACTTATACATGGTATTTCATCAAAGTTAATTTAATATCATCTAGTTCATAATTGTAGATATGTCCTTTGACTTCTGGTGACACTATCTTGTATGTGGGTGATTATAGTTTGATACTCCTTATCCCAAGATCTTTCATGGAATGTGTTGGCTCTAGTTAGTTGTATATAGAGATAGAGGTTTAACCTAGAGAGGATTCATCACTATGGATGAACGGAGATAAGATTCTATGCTATCTCGAATTGTTCTTGAGGGATGATAAAACCTGCGCATGTGTATATGGCATACTTAGAAAGTTTTTTCTAGTGGAAGTCATATTTATCAAGAATAAGAACTGAGAGATGAGGTCATATGATCAAGACCAACAGTGTTTGACTTAACTGTGACTCTAGTCGAGATAAAAATCTTTGATGAAGGGAATTTTGAGTGTACGGTAATTATGAACATTTGTTCAAAAAGAATGCATCGAAACATTCATCTATATTTAGGGATCGTGATACGTTGATTGACGTCACTCACGATCTACAAAAATTAATAATTAATGGGATTCAATTATTTTATATAAGAAAGGCGTCTTTTATGACTCTCGTTGCCATATAGAAGTGAATTTAGTTAGTCTCACACAATAGAGTGTGCAACTGATTGTGTTTACGAAAGATCGATTTTATATAGATACTAGCATAACTCGGAAATTAATCTAAGATGAAAAACAAGTATAAATTAGGGACTAATTTGTAAGACTTATAAATTAGTAGACACCCAATTGTATTTTTTCCAAGTTAATGTGATTAATGATGAGATGATGGCATGATGATGTCATGCGATGATTTCACGTGATGATGTCATGCGATGATGTCACTTGATGATGTAACATGATGATGTCATGTATGTCTCGGTGTGTGACACCTAGCATCCGAGGTATCAGACGGTGGTAACAACTATGCTTGGTGTGTGACACCTAGCATGTGAGGTGTCGTATGGTGGTAACACCTTTACTTGGTGTGTGGCACCTAGCACGTGAGGTATTGGAGTTTCCTACAAACTCTTGCCTATTAATATAGGTTGCCTTTGCTCATTCTCACACCACACCACAATTAAGATAACATACTTGAAGGAGTTCAAGTAGTGATCAATCACGAAAAAGCTTGGCAAAGTTTTTCATACATCTGAGTAAAGACGTAATCGCGATGAGAGTTTGAGCTTAGGGTTTCTCGGCAAGAGAAACTCTCTCGGATTACTTCAAGGCGAGGACTCAGTCAAACGCATACTCGTGTGGACGAGCTTAAGGTCGCCGTACTATCGGGACTACAAAAATTGTTGGAGAATCGATCTCTAGATGTGTGCTTTAATTACAAAATGATACGACGATCCATTTTTTGTTGATATGATCAGTTTCTGGATCTGGATTGTTGGAATTTCGATTTTGAATTGAAATATACGATCTAGACCCTCGTGTCCCACTGCGCCAACATGTACATACATATACTTTATCAGAGTTTGAAAGCATATTCAAAACCGTTTAACAGACCATATATATTTATAGGACTCGACTACTTGCAGCATTATTGATCAACTTCTCTTTATTGTACTCACAGACTTTTGGAACAAGGATAGAAGTCTGACACTTCAGATACTTTTCCCTTAAATGAAACATTGGGGGGGGGGGGCAGTCAGTAGTCACTAATTGAGTTCATTAGTTTACATAAAAGTATTCATGAAACATTTCAAAACAATGTACAATTTATTCAATTGAATGCATCCATGAATAAACATTCCAAATGAAACCCTAGTCTTAATCCTGAGACGTATTTCCTATATCACATACGTAATTATCATTCTTGTCTCAGGTCATATTATCCAAATTTACAATGAGCTACACTGTACTGTCCCTTAATCACAAGTTGTGGGTCCCGAGATAGTTCACCGAGTTACCCACTAGACCTAGGTCCTGTTGGTAGTATGTGACCTAGGGCCATTTGAGCGTTTATATTTGTAGAATTAATCCCAATGGCAAAGATATATATGTTCTATTTGAACTAAGTGTCTCATCAACTAAGTGTTCATGTATTACGTATTGTCCTTATCACATTGTAATAAAATCTATTCTTAAGGTGTTAAGAATATGAGTGACAGATTCTATTATACAAGTGATCTAAATAACCGTTCACGATCGATGGGGTCATGCAAATAAGGGGATCGCATTATCCCGGAAAGATTATCACCTCTATTTATTCTCTTGATTAGTAAAGAGTTGCTAATTATAGGAAGTAGTGAGTCTCATACTACTTGATGGGGATCACAATAAACATGTGGACACTCAAGGTGTTGAGTCAGTCGAACAAGTGACGCTAGATGACTTATACATGGTAATTCATTAAAGTCAATTTAATGTCATCTAGTTCATAATTGTACATATGTCCTTTGACTTGCGGTGACACTATCTTGTATATAGGTGATTAGAGTTTGATACTCCTTAACCCTAGATCTTTCATGAGCTAGGGCCGCGGGATGTGTTGGCTCTAGTTAGTTGTATATAGAGATAGGGGTTTAACCTAGAAAGGATTCATCACTCTGGATGAACGGAGACAAGATTCTATGCTATCTCAAATTGTTCTTGATGGATGATAAAACCTGCGCAGGTGTATATGACTTACACAGAAAGTTGTTTCTAGTGGAAGTCATATTTATCAAGAATTAGAACTGAGAGATGAGGTCATATAATCAAGACATACAGTGTTTGACTTAACCGTGACAATAGTCGAGATTGGAATCTTAGATGAAGGAAATTTTGAGTGTACGGTAATTATGAACATTGGTTCATAAAGAATGCATCGAAACATTCATATCTATTTGGGGGTCGTGATATGTTGCTAGACGTCACTCACGATCTACGAGAATTAATAATTAATAGGATTTAATTATTTAATATAAGAAAGGCGTTTCTTATAACTCTAGTTACCATATAGATGTGAACCTAGTTAGTCACACACAATAGGGTGTGCAACCGATTGAGTTTACAAGAGATCGATTTCATATAGATACTAGCATATCTCGAAAATTAATCTAAGATGAAAAACAAGTATAAATTAGGGACTAATTTGTAAGAGTTATAAATTAGTAGGCACCTAATTATATTTTATCCAAGTTAATATGATGATGTCATGTGATGATGTCATGTGATGATGTCACGATGATGCCATGTGATGATGTCACGATGATGTCATGTGATGATGTCATGTATGTCTCTGTGTGTGACACCTAGCATCCGACGTGTCAGAAGGTGGCAACACCTATGGTTGATGTGTGACACCTAGCATGTGATGTGTCAGATGGTGGCAACACCTATGCTTGGTGTGTGACACCTAGCATGTGAGGTGTCGAATGGTGGCAACACCTTTGCTTGGTGTGTGACACCTAGCATGTGAGGTGTTGCATTCTTAAGCAAAGCTCTACCCTATAAATAGAGGTTGCCTTTGCTCATTCTACACACAACACACTTAAGAGAGCATATTTGAAGGAGTTCAAGTAGTTATCAATCACAGAAAAGATTGGAGAAAGTTTTTCATACATCCCAGCAAAGACGTAATCGAGGCGAGAGTTTGAGCTTAGGGTTGCTCGGCAAGAGGAACTCTTGCAGATTAATTCAAGGCGAGGATTCAATCGGACGCATACTCGTGTGGACGAGCTTGAGGTCTTCGTACTATCGGGACTACAAGAATCATTCGAGAATCGACATTGGTATTCTTCTTACGGTTTCTAGATGCGTGCTTTAATTACTAGATGATACGACGATCCATTTGTTATTGATATGATCAATTTCTGGATCCGAAATTGTTGGAATCCAATTTTGAATTGAAATATACGATTCGGACCCTCACGTCCCGTTGCACCAATAGTGGTATCAGAGCCACCGTATCATCAAGTATTAAAACTTTACGATTGAATGCATGTATTAATAATGATGGACTTAGGAATTATTATTGGGCAAGTAATTTATAATTCCGAGGGCTTAGGTCTTGTTTGTAAAAACGAGTAAACGCTATAGTGACATTAGTTACATTTGATTAAATTCTGTCTAGGAGATTGGTACTTAAGTGGTCCGCTCGTGACCCTCCAATCTATCCTGGGAATTTTTCTAATGTGATTATTTAACACAATACGTGACTCGCTTGTGCATTATGTTGTCCTCAACAAAACATGCAGAACAAGTAATAGTTTGCTCATTCTTTTGTGGCTAAAGAATGAGACCTAGGAAGTCCATGATCATACATGTGTGATTGCTTGATTCATTTTAGCTTTAATATGTATGAGATGTATGGTAAAATGTGTTGTGTGCTTAGTGAGACCGAAATAACTTAAAACCCTAAGAAATCTTCCTAAAAGTAAAAAGATTAAGTTTATATTGATTAATCATTAAATTGATTTATCAATGGCTCTCCATTGGAGCAATAAACTAACACGCTTTGAGTTATCATCTTGTCGGCTATGGATACATAGGGGTGAGATGATATCGTCAAGAGACGTTGACGAGTTTATTGTTAAGCATGCGATGTTGCGGGTGTAGTCGATATAATATACGACGAGAAAGGCAATTAGGCGTACCTGAGTCGTATTTTATTCAAATCGACACATCTTAGTTGATTCAATGGGTTAAACTTAACTAATGTGGAAACCCAAGAATAGCATTAAGTACTTGAGGGTCAAAGCATTAGGATCCGGAAATGATTGAACCTCATATGAGATATGATGAACAAGTAGTTGTTCACTTATATATCATTTTGATCCCAAGAATAGCATTAAGTACTTGAGGGAAAGATAAATGAGTATAAGAATTCAATCACCCGCTTGAAATCTTTTCCAACAAAGATTCACGTTTCCTATTTTGAAAGTGTAGGATTCGAAAAAGATAGTGGGAGGCCATTTTGATAGAGACCAAATCATTATGGTTAAATATACAAAACAACACAAATACTAATTAGAGATCTTTGCTGTCTAAGGGATGATAAGATTAAATAGAATCCATTAAAGTGACATTCACGATAGTAATCGGCTAGTGGTTTAAAATCATTTTTGTTTGATTAAGATATTTAGATGCCTCCAAGGCTATTGCGAAAAAGAAATGCACATCGGTTAACAAAGAAAAATGTTTTCATTTGTTAAGATGTAGGACAATATAAGTCATTGCCGGAAATATTTGGAATATTTGAAAGGCGGTTCGGTCAATAAAATAAAGTGTTTCTTTTATCAAACCGAAAGACATTGAAATGAAAATTGCATTAAGTATTGTGAATACTTAAAGGGAAATGACGGGAGGAACGACAATTCCATCAAAAATGTGTCTATCACATGTTCCAATGTGAATTGCTCATTTAAAAGCTTGGGTATTGAATACCGATGCTCATTCTCACATTTGTTTATCTTTTACGGATTTAGTAAAAGTGAGAAAGAAAGGAAAAAGATGAAGTAATCTTAAATCTCGGGAATGACGCAAGCGTTGCGACAAGAGCTATAGGATCAACTTCAATTTTCTTAAATAAACATAAGTTGTACTTAAACAAGTTTTTTGTACTCACTCAATATATATAGAAATATCATATCCGAATTTGTATGACAAATTTGGTAGTTGATTTTCTATTTACAAAGGATGTTTGTAGTATTATGTTTGATAATACGGAGTTGGGTATGGATATGTACAAAATGTTCTTTATTACTTGAATAAAGATGTTTAATGCAAAAGATGTTTTGGAAATTAATACCATAAGTTATCAAACTTCTAAACAACTTTGGCATTTATAATTAGGACATATTGCAAAAGATAGACATAACAAGTTAGATAGGATGGGAATCTTGAGCAATCAAGATTTTGCATCTCTTTCGATTTGTGAGTCGTATCTTAAAGGCAACATGGCCTGATTATTCTTTGTGGGACAAAGAGGTAGAGCTAAAGCCGTTTAAGAGATCATACATAGTGATGTATATGGTACTTTTAAAGAAACGGACCAAGGTAGATACTTATACTTCATTTTCTACATCGATGATTTATCACGATATAGTTAAGTTTGTCTTATGAAGAACAAACATGAAGATTTTGAAATGTTAAAATGACTTCAAGAATGAAGTAGAAAACCAAATTGGAAAAGGTATTAATACTTTACGATGTGATCGAAAAGGGAAGAATACTTGAGTACAGAATTTGGTATGTTCCTAAAAGGAATGTGGTATTATTTTTCAACTTACTCTTTGGGAACACCATGGTTGAATGGTGCGTCTGTCAAGAAGGACGTATCGTACATTGTGGGAAATGATACGATCAATAATGAGCTACATACTGACTTATCCATCTCGTTATTGGGTCAAGCACTTCGTACCGCAAATAAAATTCTAAATTAAATTCCAACTAAATTTGCACCATAGATACCTTATGAGATATGGTATGGAATCAAGTCTTAAAGATGTTAAGATTTGAGGGTGTTCGGAACATATCAGGAAACTAATATCCGATAAATTTGGAATCAAAATCAATCATGGAAAGGTTATGTTGGATATCCTAAAGACAGATATTGTTTCTATATTCGAACCGAACAAACAATCGTTGTTTAACGGTGGTAGTCTTTCTTAATAAAGCGTTTATTCAAGAGGGACACTAAGAAAGGAATATAGAATTAGATGAGGAGTCATATAGTTACCAAAAAAAAAATGAATCAATGAAGATTGATCAAACCCACTAAAAGCCGGAGTTAGTAAAAGATGTATCTACATTAACAACTCGAAGATTAAGTAGAGTATCTCGTCCACCATAGAGAGATGGTTTTCCCGCATGATAAACAAGAGTTGTTTAGTCATGGAGTAAAAGATCAAGTGTTGATCCCTCTACTTATGAGGAAACTATATGTGATATAGATTCTTCAAAATTGGTTTGAAGGAATAAAATCTGAAATGGATTCCATATAAAGAAACCAAATTTTAGGAGCTAGTCGATCCATCCAAAGGTATTATACCAATAAGGTTTAAATGGATCTTCAAGTGTAAAATTGGTACAAATGGAAAGGTGGAGACCTTTAAAGCTAGGCTTGTTGCAAAAGAGTTTTGCTAGAGGCAAGAAGTTGTATTGTGAATACACTTTATCGCCGGTAGCCATGCTTAAGTCCATCAAGAATTTTCTTACCAAGGCTACACATTCAGATTTTGTGGTTGGACATATGGATGTAAGAACCACATTCCTTAATGGTTAAATTAAGGAGTATATCTATATGGAATAAGTCGAGGATTTTGAATCCGAAGAAGGTTCCAAGGCGTGTAAGTAAAAATGATCCCTAGTGGATAGAAAGAAAGCTTCAAGTTTCATCGTCTTTATAAATCCGTAAGGAGTTATGAATTTATTAAAAACGATGATAAACCCAATATTTACAAGAAGGTTAGCGGGAGCAGACTCACTTTCATGATCTTGTATGTAGATAACTTATTACTAATAAATAATAATATCGGGATGTTAACTTTTGTAAAACTTTGGTTTATCTAATACGTACTCCATCAAAGACCACGGAGAGGTAGCCTAAATTTTCAGTATTAGACTCTATAGAGGTAGATCTAAGAGAATAATTGGTTTCTCCTAAAGGCTCTTCTTAGAAAAGATATTGAAGTAGTTCAATATGGAAATTCTAAGAGAGGATTGATACTAGTTAGGCATAAAATAAATCTTTCAAAGGGAGTGTCTTTCGAAACTTCTAAAGAAAGAAAGAATCTAGCAAAGATACCATAAGCTTCGGCAATTGGTAGTGTGAGGTATGTGTTGCCACATACAAAGTTAGAAATTGTCTATGCGGTTAGAAGGACTAATCGGTTTTAATCCAATCTATGTTGAGAATATTGGATGGATGTGAAAGGTATCTTTAAGTACTTTTATAGAACTAAAGATATGGTATTAACAAATGGAGAACGAGATTTTTAAGTAGACCGTTTTACAGATTCTGATTAATAATCAGATATGGATAATAGAGAGTCTATCTCCAGATTCATATTTATCTATAATGAAGGAGTAGTGAGCTAGAAGTGTTCTAAGCAAGAATCAACTCCATACTCCATTATAGAAGCCGAGTATATTATGACATGAGATGTCGTAATAGAAGGTGTTTGGATAAATTAGTTTGTAACTGAACTAAGTACGGTTTTCTTCCATTAAATTGAAAGTTCCTCTTTTCTGCGACCACATTGGTGCTACTGCCCTAGCAAAAGAAACCGGGTCTCACAATTTATCCGAACATAAGGGAAGGCATTATCATATTATCTAAAGAAATTGTTGGAAAGAGAATTGTTTCTCTAAAAGATAGCATTAGCCAATAACACGGCTAACCCACTGACAAAGCCCATGACTTAGAGTCATTAAGGTTTACATGACTTACAGTCATTAATATTTACATCTTGTGAAGATGGGGCTTAGATATAGTTGTCAATGGCACTAGTGCAAGTGGGAGATTGTTAGTAGTATGTGACCTAGGGCCATTTGAGCGTGTATATTTATAGAATTAATCCCAATGGCAAAGATATATATATTCTATTTGAACTAAGTGTCTCATCAACAAGTGTTCATGTATTACGTATTTTCCTTATCACATTGTGATAAAATCTATTCTTAAGGTGTTAAGAATATGAGTGACAGATTCTATTATACAAGTGATCTAAATAACCGTTCACGATCGATGGGGTCCTGCGAATAAGGGCATCGCATTATCCCGGAAATATTGTCACCTCTATTTATTCTCCTAATTAGTAAAGAGTTGCTAATTATAGGAAGTAGTGAGTCTCATACTACTTGATGGGGATCAGAATAAACATGTGAACACTCAAGGTGTTGAGTTAGTCGAACAAGTGACGCTAGATGACTTATACATGGTAATTCATTAAAGTCAATTTAATGTCATCTAGTTCATAATTGTACATATGTCCTTTGACTTGCGGTGACACTATCTTGTATATAGGTGATTAGAGTTTGATACTCCTTAACCCTAGATATTTTATGAGCTAGGGCTGCGGGATGTGTTGGCTCTAGTTATTTGTATATGGAGATAGGGGTTTAACCTAGAAAGGATTCATCACTCTGGATGAACGGAGACAAGATTCTATGCTATCTCAAATTGTTCTTGATGGATGATAAATCCTACGCAGGTGTATATGACTTACATAGAAAGTTGTTTCTAGTGGAAGTCATATTTATCAAGAATTAGAACTGAGAGATGAGGTCATATAATCAAGACATACAATGTTTGACTTAACCGTGACACTAGTCGAGATTGGAATCTTAGATGAAGGGAATTTTGAGTGTACGGTAATTATGAACATTAGTTCATAAAGAATGCATCGAAACATTCATATCTATTTGGGGGTCGTGATATGTTGCTAGACGTCACTCACGATCTACGAGAATTAATAATTAATGGGATTTAATTATTTAATATAAGAAAGGCGTTTCTTATAACTCTCGTTGCCATATAGATGTGAACCTAGTTAGTCACACACAATAGGGTGTGCAACCGATTGAGTTTACAAGAGATTGATTTCATATAGATACTAGCATATCTCGGAAATTAATCTAAGATGAAAAACACGTATAAATTAAGGACTAATTTGTAAGAGTTATAAATTAGTAGGCACCTAATTGTATTTTATCTAAGTTAATGCGATGATGTCATGTGATGATGTCACGATGATGTCATGTGATGATGTCACGATGATGTCATGTGATGATGTCACGATGATGTCATGTGATGATGTCACGATGATGTCATGTGATGATGTCACGATGATGTCATATGATGATGTCACGTGATGATGTCATGTATGTCTCTGTGTGTGACACCTAGCATCCGACGTGTTAGAAGGTGGCAACATCTATGCTTGATGTGTGACACCTAGCATGTGATGTGTCAGATGGTGGCAACACCTATGCTTGGTGTGTGACACCTAGCATGTGAGGTGTCGAATGGTGGCAACACCTTTGCTTGGTGTGTGACACCTAGCATGTGAGGTGTTGCATTCTTAAGCAAAGCTCTACCCTATAAAAAGAGGTTGCCTTTGCTCATTCTACACACAACACACTTAAGAGAGCATATTTGAAGGAGTTCAAGTAGTCATCAATCACGGAAAAGCTTGGAGAAAGTTTTTCATACATCCCAGCAAAGACGTAATCGAGGCGAGAGTTTGAGCTTAGGGTTGCTCGGCAAGAGGAACTCTTGCAGATTACTTCAAGGCGAGGATTCAATCGGACGCATACTCGTGTGGACGAGCTTGAGGTCGCCGTACTATCGGGACTACAAAAATCGTTGGAGAATCGACATAGGTATTCTTCTTACGGTTTCTAGATACGTGCTTTAATTACTAGATAGTTATTGATATGATCAATTTCTGGATCTGAATTGTTGGAATTCCAATTTTGAATTGAAATATACGATTCGGACCCTCACATCTCGCTGAACCAACTGGTCCGGGGCCCTAGATATTTCCATCGAGCTCAACCTACGGTCTATCACATTTTTATCCTCCTTCATACAAACGAATCACACAAACGAATCATACAAACGAATCATTGAAACAGCTTATACACATTTCATGTCATTCATACACATTCCATTCTATTTTAACGACAATAGACGTGTAGATCGTAACGACACTGGTGATCACACAGCCTGTTGACACCCAATAGATAGTTTGTTTCATCAGTTTTATATTGGTTTCAAAATATGATGTATGAGTTTCAAAGCAAAGCAATTAATTTAAAAATTTGCATAGGGAATTGCATTTTTAAAATACATCAAATGTAAACATTCAACATAATAAACTTACCACTTGCATTTCCCCAAAACCTTGATTAATTAGTAACCCCCATCAAGCTTCCCTAGCTCCTTGTCCGTTCGTAGGTTAAATTTTCAAACCAAGGACAATATCATCTATATATATTGAGTTAGGATCTAACTTGATAATTATATATGACTCGAGAATTAATCATGCACATATAACCCTTTTATGTTATCACGTCTAACCAAATACCTTACGATTTATGTTTTTCTAACATAGTCTGACCCTTATACAAACTTGACATTCTTAAGGTTAAGAATATTGTCTATAATTTCTGTTTAGTCCTCGAATTGAACTTAGCACCCGAAGGTGTCAGAAACTAGCCCGTAAATTAATCCTATAGGCTGCCCTAAAGTTTTAGAACTGTTATGCAAAACATAATATTCTGATTTATTTGGGAAACTTAGAGGCAGAATCTGCAGAAACATAACCCCATACATTTTTAGAAAACACCCTTAAGTTTCTGTATCAACAAACGGAACTTAATTCGGAGCTAAATAGCCTGAGATATTGCTCTCGCAATATCGTTGTTCTACGGCGCAATATTCAGGAATACGTCAAACTTTTCATTCAATCTTAATCAATCCAAAACTCATCATAATACTGCTATACACTCCATAATTCATGCTATTAAATATTAACTAGACTTGTATCATCTACCTAAGTCAAGGGCCGAATCCTAATCTCTCATTCATTCCAACATTTCACTTGATTAACAAAACAATTCAACAATTACAAAGCATCAAACATCAAACACTATCCTCAAACATGTAATTGCTGAATGCCTCATTCAAATCACCATCAAACTCATCATTCTTAAAAAACAAATTTTTAGAAAATCCCTTACCCCTCATAAAGCTTCATTGCCGAATATCTCAAGCTTCATTTCCATCATCATAAGCCTTTCCTTAAGCTCCATTTCACCTCAAATGTATCAAATCACAAAATCCCCAAAATCAATCTCAAAACCGAACTGAAATACTGAAAACCCTAACCGGAAACACTTACTTTTACCTCAAATTGAAGCCATAATCCAGTAGAGAATCCTTTCCTCGTGTGGCCGCATGAATCGCTCCAATCGGTCGAGAAACGAAGAAGTTATGGAGGTTTGAAGATTTGGTTATCAAACTTTGATGTTTGAAGGTTTCTATTCGCTTTAACGAATAATAATTCATACTTCAAATTATTATTCTATAGCCAAAATGCTATTCTTATCTCAATTACACTTCTTAAGTAGATTTTGAGCCAATTGTCGTAGATTTTCGTAGATTTTAGGGTTATTACATTCACCCCTCCTTATAATGAATTCGTCCTCGAATTAAAACCTTTGCCACTTACTTAATCCCTTGTAATTTCTAGTGTACACAATTGCTCCTCGTATGTCATGACCTAAAATCTTGAGCCGCGACCGGTGTTAGGGAATGGGAATGGTAGTTCCAAAACTCGTAGCAATCCTTTAAAACGAGTAAAATAAATTCTCAAACATACAAATACTCTTTCATGCATAAAACGTTTTCGTAAAAGCTTTTCAAAGCTTGATGTATACAAACGTCTGTTCAAAACATGAAAACGTTTCATAGGAACATGGATCTTACCATGCGATATCTTACATCCTAGCACAGCCCGTTCCAAATTAAAACAAACGGTTTTAAAAGCGGAATTCAAACACATACATACTTATCAGAGTTTACACACATGAAAACTGCTTTACAACATACAAACAAACTAGGACTCAACTCTATTGGAGGACTACAGATCATGTATATACTTCAGACTTCTTGAACAAGAATAAAAGTCCGTCTTTCCAAAACTAGACACCTGCACCAAGCACTATTAGGGGGGTAGGGGGGTCAGTCGAGATTGAGTGAGATCGTTAGTTTACATAAGAGTATTTATAAAAACATTCAAATGAATGTGAAACCATTCAGTTTAATGCATCCATGCACAAGCATTCCAGATGAAACCCTAAACCTCAATCCACATATATCAAAACATGATATAAATCCACTATATAGACAATTCTCCAAATCGTCCAATAAGTCTGGACCGTGCACATTGGACTGTTGTCTCAGACTTTCACTTAATACAGTATATGGGCCGTGAACTATGTTACCGTAGCCTCAGATCTGTTTTGGGTTATGAGCCGTGCACTATGTACCGTCGCCTCAGATTATCCTTTACCGTCGCCTAAGTCTCATAATCATTTTTTAGTTCTAGAACAATCATGTACTTACTCTTTACTGACTGCTACTAGTGATCACACAGCCTATTGACACCCAATAAGTAGTTTGTTTCATTGGGTCTATACTGGTTTCAAAACTATGATGTATGCACTTCAAAGAAAAGCATTCATTTCAGAACAATGCTATGCAATTTATATAATATATAGCATAAAACGAAATGCATTTAAATGTTGCAAATGTAAACATTCCACATAACAAACTCACTGCTTGCTATTTCCAAAATCTTTAATTTATAGCATAAGCTCCCCAAGCTCCTTGTCTGCAATAGGTTTCCTTCGAACCTAGGACAAATTACATAGATCTCAAGAAGGATTCTAATCCAATAGACACATAGACTCGAGAATAAACAAGTTGCGTAACTTGTCGCATTACGACCCCGTAAGAGACTACAACTGGTAATAACTGTAAAATAGTCCAACTCTAAACGAAACAATCATTCTTAAAGTTCAGAATGTCACCGAAAACTTTTTTTTAGGTCTCGGACTAAGATTAGCACCAGAAGGTGTCGGAAACTAGCCCGGAAGTTAATCCTTTGGGCTGTCCAAAAACTGTAGGGCAGTTTATGCAATATAGTGTACTGCGGTATTCAGGCAAATTAGAGACTGCATTAGTAGAAACTTAAACCTAAAAATATTTAGACAACATCTTTTTGTTTCTGTACCAACAAACAGAACCTTATTTGGAGCTCTACATCTTGAGATATGGCCTTCAAAACAGGGCTGTTTTGCAGAACAACATTCTTCCATACGTCTAACTAACTGCATTTATTCGTAACTTCTAGTAAGTCGAGACCTAAGACCTTATCAATTTCACATACTTACTAAACATGTCCAGTCATCAATACATAACCACAATACTCACAATCCATGAATTTGTCAACACAAAAATACGTAGACACCAAATTCATGCTTAGCCCGAACCATACTTAACATTTGAATCCAAACTTTATCATTCAATCTTACTTAACGCAATGAAATTCATATTCAGCCCTTAACCATCAAAATCAAGCATGAATTTCATCAATAAGACTTAGGGGCCGAAAACCTTTATCCATTGCCTATCCAAAATTTCTAACAACACAACACATATTCAATAATTCACTTAGGCGATTCATCAAACACTTAATGAACGACCATCAAACAAGGACCAAAGCTCAAAGATGCCGAATTACTAAGCATGAAATTTTATAATTTTACCTTCACTTAAGTGTTTGATGATGTCGAAGGTTCTATCTCAAGAATTCACAATCAATTTTCTCCTTCCAAGCATCAAGAATACCTCATACAAATCATTAGACAAAAACCCCAAATCATGATCATAATCCCCAACTTTCTTACTTAATAAAACCCAACAATCATACATCAAAATTCCAAATTAATGAGTCTTAGAGGGTTACCTTATCCTTGTGACTGTTTTGCCTTCAAAAAGAAGGACTTTGGTGAAGCATATACCCTTGGTGATGGTGATGAAGGTGGTCACGTCAATGAAGGAAAACAAGGTAAGGGTTTCTTTTCTTTTTCTTTCTTTTAATTTCTTTTTCTTCCTTATTTAGCTATCTTAAATGAAATAAGATAGCTAAAATACCACTTAACCCCCTTACTTATGCCTCATCATCTTATTTAGTGGTTAAAAATCCATTTTAACTCACTTGATAAACCGACGTACTTAACTCTTATTTATTTGTCGAAAATCCTTTTTCTGACTAATCCTTATTTATTTTTAACAAAAATAATTTATGTCTTGAATTATTATTATTGCCCGACATATCTTAATGACCCTTATGTCGGTGTCCATTTCCGATATACTTGATCAACTTATTCTGACTATATTTCTTAGATCGAATCTCACTTCTGATCTTCTTGTTCTAAATTTCTTAAATTTGGACATGTGGCACGTCCTAGTATATAAATTGTATCTTAACAGTTTGCGGGGTATTACATCGTATTTCTCCTTATAACGTTTACGTTTTTATAACAAAATTATCCTTATTACGTTTATATTCCTTATATAGACCTTTAGTAAACATTCTGTGAAATTGATGCCTATCGTTCTGTTTGACGATTATAACCGTTAACTTTTATACATTCCTCTTAGGAATGTCAGACTCTGATATCGACTAGATCCAACGGTTCCATCAAACGATATCTTAGTTTTATCAAACATGACAATCTCTGCTAATGCTTATTTATATGATGACTTTTAATTTACTTATTCTGTTTGCGGTTGTTGCACATAAGAAAAGTCTGATACTACTTTTCACCTTATCGGTGCCTTACTGTTCGTAGTAGAAGAGGTGACTACTCTCTTCACGAACTTTCTTAGTTCGGGCATAGCTACTTCGTATATGATTCCTCGTAGTGATAAGACAACAATTGTTGTCACGTTGGGATTTTATTCCCGTCGTGTGCTGATCTCTTGCCTTACTAGGCTCATATCCTTTTACTTCCTGACATAGATACTTGTTAGTCTCTATTCGTCATTCACCCTTTACTATCATACGAATCGTATCATCCTTGACCCTATCTTTGAACTCTTCTTTTCAAAAACTTTTGGTATTAATCAAAACTATGTTTGATTAATTAAACCGATCCAATTGAGTAACTTATGACTTCAAGTTACCCTAATCTTATCCACAATCTGCTTTTCAAGCTTACTTTGGCTGTCCAAATCTCTTATTCAAAGGCGTTTGTTTACTAAAATAAATTGGTATCCGTATAGTTCACAACGTTCTTTTCGACTCTTCTTTGTACTTCGGGTTGAGATTGAAACCCAAAAGCGTTGAAAATCGACACGAAAATCACTTCCTCGGGCTATCGTTAACTGCTAGCATAGGATGTTGTTTGAGCCTATAAACTAAGCGTTTACCCAATCCTTACTTGGAATATTTTTTGTAGTCTTATACCTTATCATCCCGTCTACATCTTTCATTTAGGGCCGAAGTACTTTCAACCTCTTCTAATCTTCTTAAGCATTCACTTATACTTTCACCTTTTAATTGAGTATAAGATTAATCTTTTACCATATTTTGATACTTATTCGTCTGTAGATTTCTTATCTCGTGATGTGTTATTACCCAACACATACTTTCTTATCCCTTACTAGGGTCTTTCCTTGTCTTATTCCCTTTTACTTCTTTCCATATACATGATAGACTACTATTCCATAATAGTTCTATCGATCCTTGGTCGAGTGTCTCTTGAGACCCCAACCTTAGTCCTAACTCTGGTAGGTTAGGTTGTAGTACTACTTGATGGATCTCTATTCCATCTTTGCCTTTTATGGACTTTTGAGTTTATCAAAGTCCAACGTCATCTTCCTTGACGTTTCCTTTCTTCCTTGTACTTGATCATGTACGTGGTACTTTTTTCTTTCTTTGCTTTCTCTGCGACACTCTGATCATTCATTCATTCATTAACTATTGTCTTTATAATTAGACTTATATGATCTTTCGTCCCACATTCTTATCTATGTCTTATGCTCAATAGGAATGTCTTTTCCTTTATGACCCATCTTATGCTTCATGGTTTCCTGAACTCCTGAAGTTGAATGCCTGCATGGCATTACTCGATATGTATTGAGTCGTTTCCATGATATACATTAGCTCTCAATTAATTATCTTTAACTGTCCGCACCAGACTGGTAGTACTCCTTACCAGTGTCCAATGGATTCCATATCCTTCCTTTACTATATTTCTTATTCTCCTTATACTTCTCATTTCATCATACATATTACCTCTGGATCCTTTAATCCTAGTAGGTATAGGACTCGTAATTTCTTTACCACCGTCCAACTAAGTTCTTATTGTTGTCCTAGCATATCTCTCAATCATCTTATACTTCTCACTTCAACATCTTCCTCCTTTACTATTATCAGAGGATTAGAAGTTACTCCTTTCAAGTTTGTTGATGAGTTGCACTCTTGGTCGTGTGAATATCCGTCTATCGTATTCTTACTGATATCTTATCGATCAATAAGATTGATCTTATTCCTAGATCCACTCTATTTCCCTTAACTCCATATGCTTATAGAGTTTGATTACTATTATTCCCTTGTTACATTCCATGTAACATTCTTAATTCTTTTCCTCAATTGCCTTTATCGAGTGCTATACAATATACTTAGGCTGTTTAAACCTTATATACTTGAGTGCCTCTCTATAGGTGCCTTACTTTAAGTTCTTATCCCTTATGGGTATCCTTCCTTATCGTCCCGTACTTTGATCTATCAGTTAACATCTCTGTGTTATAGCTCAACTCTTATGTTGAGTCTTAACTTCCTATTCCTTTGTAACCCTCGATGGTTATATGGCTTATTAGCCTTTACGACTGTTTTCTTTATCTTCTTCTTTTAAGCTCTATCGGTCTATATCCTGGTTTCCCATTAGGGTTAGTATACTCGCGCATCGCGAGTTTGTACCATCGTGTCCCTTATCTATACCGATCATACATCTTGGTGTCCATGTCCTTGATCGTTATTTTGATGTCGTTATCTAACGATAATCGTTGCACCTTTCATTCTCAAGGTGATTTACTCATCTTATATGATTCCTATCCTTGTAGGTTTTACTTATGAGATGTGAACTATGTTCAGTATCAAACTATACCTACAAAACCTCTATGTCCTTTTACGTTTGTTATATTGGTGTCACAGGAATTTCCATCTGCTTTTCTTACGTTTCAAATCAATTTGCCTTTGCCCGTGGGGATTTTCAAAACGTTCTTTCCTCAAATCAAATACAATTTCAATCATATCGTTTAAAATCCTTTAGTATAATAGCGCATCATAGTGATGACATCTCTCATCACTAATGAGTTTTTATTTCATATCCTTTTCGTTTCTTGTATCAGCAAATGTTTGATGCATAATTAGATCTTTATAAAATCAGGTTCTTATATCAAACTATTTACACATATAAGATGATACTGCAATGCCCTTTTAATCATGTTTCCTATAACCTCTATCATACTATTTCTGGCGCACACTTATACTTTCAAAAAAAATCTCAAAGCTTATTTCTTTTGCAAATCTCATAAGTTAAATCAGATCGGAACATCTGTGACTTTTAGCTTTCTTATCATTCGTATTGAAGCATCTTATTCTTGTTCCTTATCTTCCATCATACAATATTAAGCTATGTTGAGTGCATAACTTAGATCATTTGGGCATATTGGACATTTTGTAGAGTATGTCGAACTCTTTTAGTGTATGTTCGATGTGCGTTCTCTATGTTTTGTTCCTAATCTAAAGGATATTTTACTTTATGCACCTAGGTTCTCAAGCTTCCTAGTGCATCCTCTATGTTAAAACCATCTATCGTTCATATAATACCTCTATATTCTAATGGTTTGCTTTATTGGCTAAACCATTGCTATTACAACCGATGTGTTAGCATAAGGCAAGCGCATCGCACCTTGGGGTGCCAAACTAAACTCGCCTCATTCTTGGATCGTTATCCCTGATAGGCGACCTCTAATACGCTTCAGACCACCCTTGGTTGCTCCCACTGGAATGAAACATCCACTTGGTTCAAGAACATCCAATTGATATTCGGGTAATTGTGCTCTTCCTTGATGACAGAAGAACAGTTGAGAAGAATTACCCTGACGTTTGAGTGCATCCTTGAGCTGATTATATCTATGAGCTATGTAGGAGTGATGCTCGAATACTTTCTCGAGCAATCCACTTAATTTGGGTCCTAGACCCCTTACAAACATCCAGTTATCCTTTGTCTGATATCAGGATTCCTTCCTGACTTTCTAAGAAATTACTCTAGTATTCGAAAGATGCTTCTTCTCCGCTTGATATAGCGTGTGGCTATGCTGAATCTTGCTCAAACATGCTGAGCAGAAACAACTTATTGTGAGAGTTCATCTCTCACAATTCATTCTTTGTATGCATATCGCGTATGTATACTCTATCGCAAATGCGGTGCGCATCTTTATTGTATACACGTACCCCCTATAAAACAAACAAGGATCACAAAGCAATTGATCCTATACATAGGATAGACTTACATCCTATAGAGAGGAGTTAGAAGTTTTAAAAAACCAAAGAGGACTTTCAAAGACATGACTCGAATCCTATAACTACAATAGCCCCTAGTTTAACCTAGTAACAATGTCCAACACAGGTACAAACAACCACCAATGACATACGAGCAATGGCTTATGAATCTAAACCGTTGCTCTGATACCAGCTTTGTCACGGCCCAAAATCACTAGCCTAGACCGGCGCTAGGGAATGGGAATGGTAGTTCCAAAACCCATAACAAGCCTAAAACAAAAACAAGAATAAATTTTTCGCAAAACAATCATCGATCAAATACAAAACCTTTTCATAAAACCTTTCAAGGTTTGACGTATACCAACGTCTTTTCAAAGCCAATACAAAACGATCTTTTGGAAACCAGGGTCTTACCAAGCAATATTTCATCTCAAGCCCTGTTTCAGCTCATACAAATCATATCATAACCAATTCCTTTCATAGGTAATTGGTACATAAATCAAACTGTTAAAAACATAGTTTTATAAGGTATGTACGTACATATACTTTATCAGAGTTTGAAAGCATATTCAAAACCGTTTAACAGACCATACATATTTCTAGGACTCGACTACTTGCAACAGTACTTATTAACTTCTCTTTACTGTACTCACAGACTTCTGGAACAAGAATAGAAGTCTGACACTTCAGATAATTTTACCAGAAATGAAACATTGTGGGGAGGTCAGTCGTCAATGGGTGAGTTCATTAGTTTACATAAAAGTATTAATAAAATATTTCAAAACAATGTATAATTTATTCAATTGAATACATCCATGTATAAACATTCTAGATGAAACCCTGAGACGTATTTCCTATATCACATACATAATTATCATTCCTGTCTCAGATCAAATTATCCACATGGTACACCGAGCTACACTGAACCGTCCTGTAATCACAAGTTGACGGTCCCGAGATAGTTCACCGAGTTACCCACTAGACCTAGGTCTGGGGCCTGAGATATTTCCATCGAGCTCAACCTACGTTCTATTACATTCATATCCTCCTTCATACAAACGAATCATACTAAACGAATCATACAAATAGCTCATACACATTTCATGTCATTCATACACATTCCATTCCATTTGAACGACAATAGACGTCTATGTTAGTAATATGCACTAGGTCAATCATGTTTGACCATGTTTTGACTTTATCATTTTGTTATTTATTGATTGGCAGTTTTTATCATTTTATATTAATGATTAAAATAATTGAATGGTTAATTCTTTCTAAGATCATCAAGTATGTGACTTGATAGTAGAACCCTTAGGTTTAATAAAAGAATTATATACCATCTATCCCTAGTCTTAATAGAACATTGAGACTAGTATGATGTTGACTGATGATTATGTTTTACTAATCATGTATATGAGATATTAAGTCAAATCATAGGTGCTATTTGAGAAATAAGGCACTGGATGACCCACTGTGAGAATACTACATAGATCACTGTCATAAGTAATTCTCATTACAGTTCTATTAGTATAATCCTTTGACCTTGAAATCATCATGGATTTCTACATAGCTATTCCATATTTTGATACAGTCTTACATTATCTTTAACAGGATAATAGAATAGATTGTCATTGGATATGAAAGTAACTATGTGAGAAATGTGAGTGACTGAGAAGGAATTTGTCCTTCATTTATTTGAGTAAGATATCTATGGGCCCCTTGAAGAAGATAGACTGAAGGAAATGCATGGCCATGCTAAATGAATTGATAAAGAGTTATCATTTTCAGTCTACTTAGAGTCAAGAAACTAATGATTGAATATTATAAGGATGACATGACTATGCCTTATATTCAATCTGGATATCGAGAGACAAAGGGATTAGAATATTATTGTAAATGGTTAAATCGGATTGTCGATATTCGTATAACTTGGGTAGTCATAATGTCTTGCTAGAGGCCACTTATGACTTGTGGGCTGAAATAGGGATTTCGAGCCTACTGCCAACGTTATATGAACCTACAGGGTCGCACACTGAGAACAGGCCCAAAACAGTTATGGGTTGTACAAGCCCAATGTGATTAAGTGATTAATTATTATATATATATATATATATATATATATATAATTCGTAATATATATATATTAATAAATATATATATTAATTCGAAATTTAAGGATAAGTGTTTTCCTTAAATTATTATTATTTTTGAAGATAATAAATATAGTAATTAATATATATGGATGATTATCAAAAAGGAGTTTTTGATAAACATAAACTTGTAGAATTGCAATGAGATTGAAATTCGAATTTGTCTCAAACCCTAGTGTTGTTGTATCACTATAAATACACATTAAGCAATTGGTTTGAAAATCACGAAATTCATTACTCACTAAATCACTAAAATTCGAAATTGCTTGTGAAGCAATAGTGCTAGCACACAAGCACTAGTTTTCGCTAAGGTCTATTCGTGTGAATACTCGTACAAGACGCGTTCTTTTGGAGGCGTTTCTGATCCGAGGCCAGGTATCACCAAAGTGAACCACCTCCTTCCTTCCTACATTGCTGTTGAATTCGACATACAAGTAAGTACTTATTCTGTTAATTCGAATTACATGGATCTTGGTTTGGGTTTTTAGATAAATTTTTGAAATTCCGCTGCGTTATGAACCTAGAAAACCCAACAGTCTAGACCGTAACGACACTCGTGATCACACAGCCTATTTATACCCAATAGGTAGTTTGTTTCATCGGTTCTATATTGGTTTCAAATATGAATTTCAAAGCAATGCAATTCATTTAAACATTTACATAGGGAATTTAATTTTTAAAATACTTGAAATGTAAACATTCAACATAATAAACTCACCATTTGCTTTTCCCCAAAATCTTTATTAATTAGTAACCCCCGTCAAGTTTCCTGAGCTCCTTATCCGTTTGTAGGTCAACTTGTCAAACCTAAGACAATATGATGTATATATATCAAGTTAGGATCGAACTCGATAATTATTTATTATTGGAGAATTAATCACGCGCATATAACGTTTTTATGTTATCGTGTCTAACCCGATACCTTCCCATTTACGCTTATCTAACATAGTCCGACCCTTAAACAAACTTGACATTCTTAAGGTTAAGAATGTTGTCTATAATTTCTTGCTAGGCCTTGAACTTAACTTAGCATTCGAAGGTGTCAGAAACTAGCCCGAAAATTAATCCTATAGGATGCCCTAAAGTTTCAGAACTATTATGCACAACATAATGTTCTGGTTTATTTGGGCAAATTAGAGGCAAAATCTGTAGAAACATAACCTAGACGTTTTTTAGAAAACACCTTAAGTTTCCGTATCAACAAACGGAACTTAATTCGGAACTAAATAGCCAGAGATATTGCTCTCGCAATATTGCTGTTGTGCAATGCAATAATCTGCAATGCGTCAAACTTTTCATTCAATTTTAATCAATCTAAAACTCATCATATATACACTCCATAATTCATGCTTTTGAACATTAACTAGATTCATATCATCTTCCTATGTCAAGGGCTGAATCCTAAGCTCTCATTCATTCCAACATTTCTCTTGCTTAACAAAACAATTCAACAATTACAATGCATCAAACATCAAACACTATCCTCAAGCATGTAATTGTTGAATGCCTCATTCAAATCACCATCAAACTCATCATTCTTAATCATCAAAATTTCAGAAAATTTTGTGCCCCTCATGAAGCTTCATTGCCGAAGATCCCATGCTCCATTTCCATCATCATAAGCCTTTCCTTAAGCTCCATTTCATTTCACATGTATCAAATCACAAAATCCCCAAAATCAATCTCAAACCTGAACTAAAACACTGAAAACCCTAACTGGAAACAGTCACTTTTACCTCAAATTGAAGCCATAATCCAGTAAAGAATCCTTTCCTCGTTCCGTGGTCGCAAGAATCGTTCAAATCGGTCGAGAAACGAAGAATTTATGGAGGTTTGAAGATATGGCTATGAAACTTGGATGGAGAAGGAAGGAGATACGGGTTTGGCTAGCTGAAATAAAATAAAGTTATGAGTTTAAAACTCATTCATTTGTCTTTTATACTTATGGTCAAAGTCTCTCTTTGGTTCTTAAAGAAATTAACTCAAACCACTTCGATTTCTAACTTAAAAATTGTCTGTTTTCGTCTGTCAAACGCTAAATGTTTTTTGTCCGATCAAGTCCATGTTATTTATTTTCAAATAAATAATATTAGTCCTATATCTTTTAATTTCACTTTCCGATAATTTAATTTGACAATTTTTGCCAAAAACGCTCAAATTTCAATTTGAGCTAACTTGCAGTTTTTTTACTTTTTCGTCCGAATTCTGCTTTGATAATTATCGATAACCATTTTATCGATATTATTTTTCTTGAATATTAATTCTCATATATAATTTATTTAAATTATATTTTTTGGGAATTAAATCATCATTTTCTCATTTCGAAACTTATGATAGCTTTCACTTAGTCCCGCTTCTATTCGCTTTAACGAATAATAATTTATACTTCAAATGATTATTCTATAACCCAAATGTTATTCTTATTGCAATTACACTTCTTAAGTCGAGTTCCCTTTCCGGCTTACTAGACCTATGCCCCATAATTTAGGGCTCGTGGCACGATCCAATTGTTATAGGATTTTAGGGTTATTATACAAAGCCCAAAGGAGTGTGTAAGATAAGCAGTATGAACAGAATCTTGCATGGGTCCATGCACACCACTATAACGGGTAGACCTCTACGGCATCTGACACAAAGAGTCGGTAATGACCTCGAGCTCGAAGTGTCTCGTCTATTAGCCGAAACTCTACTAAAATATCAAGGAACATCTACCCTAACACGAACGATACGGGCTCCGCGCCTACCTCTACCCTAAGAAGACATCAGAAAAGAGAGTCAGAAAGATATCAAGAATAAGTCTAGAAATATAAAAGACCAAAGAAGTTGTACATACATGTTGCCTTGTAGTCGCCTATTGAACCAAAGCATCCGGAATGATGCGCAACTGGCGCCCTAACAACTATATTAGAGGCAATCTTCCCAGAAGATGATACCTCACCAGATCATCTAGATAACTCAATTGTGGAGCAGACACAAGCTCCGTAGCCAAATAACCTCTCAAATCAGAACGAAGAGTGAGCGATACAATGTCTCTACCAAGCATCATCAATAGAGGAAGATCCTTGGGAACCATATGAGCAGTGGGTCCGACCCACCAGTGGAGCACACGCTCGCTTAAGAACCAGGACCGAAAATTCAGCCCATGCATTAGGTAGCGCAGGCCAGATCTGTGAAATGCACTCCGCAGCCAATAAGGCCATCGATCACCCGGAGGATTATTCCAGGATGAATGTAATATGCAAAAGAGATTTGCTACAAATAAGCATTGCAGTTTAAAATGCAAATCATTTACTGACAAGGTAGACGCTTACATCAATCCCAGCCAGGTTGTTCAACTGATCTATACACTCAACTCCTTGCTGGTATGAAAAAATATGGGAGTAGTCCTAGAATATCAAAAGAGGCATGACCGGCACCAGAAGATTACCAAATCCGGTTAAAATACCCATCAAAATGGCCAAAGTCTGGAAAAGGGAAAATATGAACCTAGTTAAACAACGGAAATAAAAGTACAACACAAAGAAGATAAAGGGATTAGTAAAGAAACTCGCATGCAAGACAGGGTACATCCAAAAGAGATGAGTTCCACCACGCACAGCCCAGTCCATGCTACCACATAGATAGGCGAGAGCAGCAGATCCCTACTTGATCTAAGTCCTCTAGCACCGGAAATACACATATAGGAAAAGTAGAACCTCACCTGCAGATAACGTGGTGCCCAGCGAGTAAAAGATGAAGGCCCGAGCGAGCAAATTAACTTCCTCCTTGTTCCTCGGAACACAGTTCTGATATTGGCTATACAACTCAGTATACCGAAGGGTCTGCCCTTGATCTCCCGTATAAAAAAAAGCACCTCATAAATATACACATCGCACCGGAGATAGGTCGCCAAACCGCTGCCAAATGGCACAGGCTGACCACCGAAGGCTATCCAAGTAATGAGTGAGAATTCCAAAGGAGTCATAATCAACTCCCCTACTGGCAAGTGAAAGGTGTGAGGGTGTCCATCCACTGATCAATTAATTCACGCAACGAAGCATTATCACACACCCTCGTCGCAATAAACAGCGCACCAAGAAAAAGGCCAAAGCCTACAGCGTCCACTCGAGACATAGCACCAGGGGGCAAAGCCTGGTACCAAGTTTGTGCGTCAAAAAATTTCCATGAAGTATGAAACGTCTTCCTACCACAAAAATACAAAGAGCATCAATACCAGAGTTAGAAATGCCCAAACGTAGGCCGAGATCACAAAAATCAGCCAGAAAAAGATCACCAAGGGTGCACTTGCGGAACAATCATGACGCTAGTAGCACTAGCAGTGCTGCCAATATATATCTCTCAAATTATTCTTGATGGATGACAAAACATGCGCATGTGTATATGACTTACTTAGAAAGTTGTTTCTAGTGGAAGTCATATTTATCAAGAATAAGAACTGAGAGATGAGGTCATACGATCAAGACAAATAGTGTTTGACTTAACAATGACACTAGTCGAGCTCAGAATCTTAGATGAAGGGAATTTTGAGTTTACGGTAATTATGAATATTATTTCATAAGGAATGCATCGAAACATTCATCTCTATTTGGGGGTCGTGATATGTTGCTAGACGTCACTCACGATCTACCAGGATTAATAATTAATGGGATTTAATTTTTTGATATATGAAAGGTGTTTCTTATGACTCTCGTTTCCATATAGAAGTGAACCTAGTTAGTCACACAAAATAGATTGTGTAACCGATTGAGTTTATAAAAGATCAATTTCATATAGATACTAGCATATCTCACAAATTAATCTAAGATGAAAAACAAGTACAATTAGGGTGTAATATTTAAAAGTTATAAATTAACAGGAACCTAACTATATTTATCCAAGTTAATGTGATTAATGGCTAAATGATGTCATGGTGATGATATCTTGTGCTTATGTCATATAAATGATGTCAGGGTGATGATATCATGTTCTTTTGTAATATATGTGATGTCATATGATGATATCATATGGTGATGTCATGTGAATGATGTCATGGTGACGATGTCACAAGTGACACATATGTAGCTAGGTGTCACATGGCGGCAACACCTAAAATACACATGCATGTCTTGCCATGTGTCTTATGGACACTAAAAAATCCAATCCTATATATAGAACATGGATGTTAAGAGAAAACACACAACTCACTACAACACCAAGTTTTAGAGAGAGAAAATACTTGAAGGAGTTCAAGTAGTCATCAATCACGGGAAAAACATGGCGACGTTTTTCATACATCCGAACACGGTTGTAGTCGCGGCGAGAGTTTGAGTTTAGGGTTTCTTTGCAAGAGGAACCCTTGCGGATTGCTGGAAGGTGAGAATTCAATCAGACGCATACTTGTGTGGACTAGTTTGAGATCGCCGTACTTTCGTGACTATAAGAATCGTTGGAGAATCGACATAGGTATTCTTCTTATGATATCTATATGCGTGCTTTAATTACTAAATAATACGACGATCCATTTGTTATTGATATGATTAATTTGTGGATCTAGATTGTTGGAATTTCGATTTTGAATTGAAATATACGATCCGGACCTTCGTGTCCCACTACGCTAATAGTATGTTCATCATTAGCTATTGATCTAGCATGTCTTCGGTTGATAAAACCAATGGTTTTTCATTTTGGAAAAATTTGGAATTGTGAGTCTTTACAAGAACGAATTACTTCTCTAGAAGAAGAGTCTATAACTTTGATTCAATCAATTTATGTACTTGTTGACGATTTGACTGACCTTGTTGTTGTGGTCATGAACATGTTTTAGAATATTGTACCTACTGATGTTAGGTGTATATTAGTGTGTTTTAAATGTTTAAGATCGGTTGTTATGTTATTTGATTCATAGGATACATGTTTAGGCAATATTTAGGGAAATTGTGATTTTGGTTGTTTAAGTAATGTTAGCATCCGTTCAGATCTGAATTGCTTTACTATGAGGTATATAAGTATGATGTATTACTGATCTAAGCTTTTTAATTGATGGTTCATGTTTGTGTTTTATTATGGGCTAACTTCCACGTATGTTAGTTTGGCTCATTTATGAAAGGCATGATTATATATTTCTAAACGTTTTACCATATCATGTGTTATACTATATGAGGTTAGTATGCGTGCTAGAAATGTGGATTGGTTTTGACCTATTTAAATATGTTTGTCCTTTGGGGCTTATCTCGAACACTTAGTGGGCATTTTGCCAAAATTGTTAATTGGATGATTTTTTTAGTTCCCTTACCCAAAATGATATTTTGAGGTATTAGGATGTTTTCCGGATTTAAAATTTTGGTTCTACTTTGGTTTCATGTTTAGTTTGGGTTAGACTTGGGCCTTTCAATTTATGAGAAGAAGCTTAGAAGTTGTGATAACTCGGCTGACTCACAACTTTGGATTTTAACTTGGTTTATTGTTTTTAACTAAGTTATATATTTTGCAATCTGGATTATGTTTTCAAGTGGGAAATTGATTTGATTTGGCTATTTTATTGCCTTGGCTATAGATTGTATTTGTATGCTTACTATATTGTGATAGTCTTATTGATGTCTAGTACTCTTTAGAGTTAGGGGATTGATATTGATTTTAACTTATGTATATTTCTTAGACCATTCGACTTCTCATGCTTTTGAGTCGAACTAGTTTTAGTTGCTTCCCAGGCGTTTTGGGGATTTTTGCAAGCAATGAGTTTATATTGCTATTTACCGCTTTCTTAAGTAAATTGTGTATTTTAAAATATAAATGTTTTCAAACTAGTTTTTGAATCAGTATGGATCTGGATTAAAACAAGCTACTCGATGGGTTTCATCGAGACTGTATGCACCGATAAGTACTTTGGGATCGGCGTAGAGACGTCTCGCCTACTTTGGGCTCAACGAGGATTTGTTCAAGTCTACTTTGGGATTCAGTGTTGCTTCGTCATACCTACTTTGGGATTGATTCAATACTTATTCCATAATGTTAATATATATATATATATATATATATATATATATATATATATATATGAAAGAGTTTTACAGTTATAATGGTTTTCACTTAATAAATGCAAATAGTTGTATGAACTCATCTTAGTATCTCCGACTCCTGTTGTTTAACCATTTTCAGTTTTACAATCTTGACTTAGTCGTGGATCTCTATTTTGATTGATTCCTCGGAGGTTTAATTTTGTTTTAAATGAAGATGTCAAACTTATTCAAAACTCTTAAACCGCTGAGTCTTTATTATTTTAGACTGTTGTTGTCAAATCTGTCTGACTGCTATTTATGCATGTTGCATGTATTACTTTGGATTTGAATTATTTATATTTTTTGCATGCTGTTGGAGTCTTGTAACTGTGCAGAGCGTTTTGGTTATATGTTGTTATATAAACTTCTAGACGTAGGTTGGAGTCTCGGGTGCCCCCGAGCATTGGTTTTAAGTTGGTTTTTTTATATTATTTGTTTATGAACGAAGGATCATTTTACCCCCTCAACTTGGCACAAAGTATCAAATACGTTCAAATTAGCGAAACAGGATCACTTTTGCCCTCAACTTGTCAAAACCGGGTCAAAAAAACCCCCCATGCTGACGTGACACCTGAATTGGAGAGTGGGTTATTAATTAATCATAATTTACCTTAATTAATTATAATTAAATGATAATTAATCACAATTACACTCTAATTAATCAGGGGCCTTTTTGAACTTTTTTTTAAAAAATCAATTTTTCTTATTTCCGGCGAGGAGCCTCCTCCTCGCCGGAAAAGAGGAGCTGCTGCTCCTCGGCATCAGCTCCTCTGAGCTTATTTGCTCCTCAGGAATCGCCTGAGGAGCTGTTCTTGACGAAGAACTCTGTTCTTCGTCAAGAATAGTCTATGTTCTTCACGATTCGTGAAGATTCGTTTCCAGATCTCGGTTGGTTGCCGGAAAAAATAGGGGCCGGAAAAATGTAAAGGATTTTTTTAAGAATATAAAGTTTAGGGATTAATTTGTTATATAGGTAAAATTTGAGGGATTAATTGTTATTTTAAGTTTTAAATTAAAGGGATAAATTGTTTTTTAATTATTAGGTTTTAAGTTAAAATGTTTAAAAAAAATTAGGAACATTTTAAACCTTTTTCTATCAAAAACCACCTTAGAAAGCCGAAACCACCATTAAAGTCGAAGAGTGTATCTCAGGTGAGAGTGGGGAGGGGGGATTTTGTACCAATTCTGTAAAGTTCAGGGTAGAAGTGATCCCATTTTGCTAGTTTTGACGTTTTTGATACTTTGTGCCAAGTTGAGGGGGCAAAGTGATCATTTGTTTATCCACGTGGTTAGCTAGGGGTTTCGGAGTTACCATTCCCATACGCTGGCGCCGGTCACGATCTATGAATTTGGATAGTGACATCCACGAACCTGGCCTTTTTCTCCAGCGTATGATAATCTTACCATAAGCAAGTAAGGTTGTCTAGTCAGTGTAAAAGGCATTTCCTAGTTGAACTAGGCGGTGAATCCATTATTTCAAACCTTTCCAGATCCGAAGTCATCCATAAGCATGGGCGAGTAGCCCCCGAACCCGGCTCAGCTCACAGTACTTCAGTTGTTGAGGAGTCAATGCATGTGGTATTTGATGAGTCCTCCAAGGAGTTTTCGGAAAAAGGCTCGTTTGCTCATGATTTTGTAGGTGTATTTAAGGATCTCGCACTCGCTGAAAATCAATATAATCTATCAAAAGAAGTGAAGATTGCTCAACCAACTCTAGGAGATAACAAGGTGGAAGCCGAATGTCCTCCTACGGCTCAAGCTCAAGGATCTACCCATGATCTACCTAAGGATTGGGCTTTCAAGAAAATACATCCTCAAGACTTGATTATTGGTGAGACATCAAGGGGAGTAAGTACTCGCTCATATTTCCTCAATGTTGCAAATTTTTCTATCCTATCTCAATTTGAGTCCACCAAAGTTAGTGAAACTCTAGTTAAAAAATGTTGAGCGATTGTTATCTAAGATGAACTCAATGAATTTGAAAGGAATAAAGTTTGGAGTTAGTCCCTCCTCCTAATGGTCATACCATTATTGGAACAAAGTGAATTTTCTAGAATACGTTTTTTGAAAGCGGAGTGATAACTCGGAACAAGGCCTGATTGGTTGCCCAATGCTATAACCACGAGGAAGGCAATGGTTATGAGGAGACTTTTTCTCCGGTTGCTAGATTAGAAGCCATTTGCTTACTTTTAGCGTATGAATCTTGCATGAATTTCATACTTTTTAAATGGTTATTAAGAAGGAAGTTTATGTTAAATAATTTCCTAGTTTTGAAGATTATAAACATCCTAACTTTGTTTTGAAACTCAACAAGGCTTTATGTGTTTTAAAGAAGGATCCAAGAGTTTGGTATGATAGTTTGATTAGCATTTTATTTTCAAATGATATTCCCAAATGTAAGGTTGATACAACTCTTTTCACAAAAATTCGTAAGCATGATTTTCTATTTTTCCAAATTTATGTTGATGATATTATATTTGTGCTACTAATGAACTGGTTTGCAAAGATTTTTCTAAGTGTATGACTAAGAGTTTGAGATAAGTCTTATGGGGGAGTTCATGTTCTTCCTTGGACTTTAAATCAAGCAAAATGAGGATGAAATATTTATCAATCGATCCAAGTACACCAAGGAGATGTTCAAGAAGTTTTGAATGGAATCATATTCTATTAACAAGACACCAATGAGTACAATAACCAAATTGGACAAAGACAAATCGAATAAATGCATTGATATTACAATGTATAGAGGTATGGTCGGTTCAGTCCTTTATCTTACCCCTAGTAGACTCGACATCATGTTTAGGGTATGTCCGTTTTCAAGCTTGTCCTAAGGAATCTCATTTGCATGCGGTTAAACATATTTTTAAATACTTGCATGGAACTTTGAACCTAGTAATTTAGTTCCCTAGAAGTATGGACCATAGGTTACTTGGCCACTCTGATGCCATCTATGCATATTGTCTTTTAGATCACAAAAGTACCTTCTGGACTTGCCAATTTTTAGGTCAAAGTTTGATCTGTTGGAGTAGCAAGAAATAAGTATCTGTGACTTCGTCAAACACAGAGGTCGAATATGTAGCAGCCAATTGTTGATGTGCTCAAATCCTTTGGATTAAGCAAAAACTTATTGGTTATGGTGTTGTATGTAATAACTCTGAAAATGATACGATAATTGGATTGTGCCATGAGTCCTAAATTATAGAGTTTAGTCCAAGTAGGTCGGGAATGAGAACCGACTTAAGAAGTTTAATCGGAATAATTAAAAAAGAGAGAACACGAGTAGGTCGATATTGGAATCTTAATAAGAAAATTTCAATAATAATATTCCATAAGAGAAATGGAATTGGATTAAAAAGATAAGGGTTAATTCCAAAAAAAATCACGACCTTTATACGAAATTTCATTTTAATCATGACCTCTAAAAGTTGCCATATAAAAACATGCCCTTCCATTTTTTTTTCAAATCTTTCATTTTAGTTTTTTTTTTTTGCTAATTCTTCATTAAACCATTAATTAAAGTCCCAAATTATGAATCGACACAAAATATTATTATCTTTCAGCTAGAGTATGTAGGATTAGTAATTTTTTGTAAGAAAAAATACACCGAATTTTACTTTAGTGATAGATTTGAAACAAAATGAAAGGTCGTGCCTTTAAATGTCAACTTTTAAAGGTTGTGATTAAAATGAAATTTCTTGTAAAGGTCGTGATTTTTTATAGAATTAACCCAAAAGAGAAATAAGAGAAAGTGGCTAAAAGTACACTTTAGCCAAAAATTAGAAAATAAGCTTTTAATTCCCGAAAAATAAAAAATAAATAGATTATTAACAGGAATTAGTATTTATAAAAGACTTAAATGCACCAAAAATCACCAACTTTCGCGTGTTTTTAGTATTTAATATAATCTTTTAATTTTGGCATATTTATCATGAACTTTTTCATTTTTTGCAATTAAGAGCACGTGTGTTTTCCTTTAAAAAATAGTGTTATTTTACATCAAAAACGACGTCATTTTAATATAAAACAGTGTCGTTTTACATCCAAAACGGTGCCAGTGTCTTCAATTGTAAAATTTTGAAAGTTCATGTACTTTTTTGCCAAAATTAAAAGATTATGTTAAATACTGAAAACACGCGAAAGTTGGTGATTTTTGTGCATTTAAGCCATTATAAAAATAATATCGATAAAATGATTATCGATAATTATTAAAGTAGAATTTGGAAGAAAAAGTCAGAAAAAGTGCGAGTTAGCTCAAAATTGAAATTTAAGCGTTTTTGGCCAAGATTGCCAAATTAAATCATCTAAAATGAGATATGGGACTAATATTATTTATTTGGAAATAAATAATATGGAATTTATCGAACCTAAAAAATTTAGCGTTTAACGCATGAAATCGAACGATTTAAGAGTTAGAATTACAAACGGTTTAAGTCTAATTCTTTGAGGATTATAGAGGGACTTTAGCCATAAGTATATAAGGCCTTGGAATTAAGTTTAAACTCAGATATTCATTTAGTTCAGCAAGCAAAACCGGTATCTCCTTCTTCCTCCATTGAAGTTCATACAAAAATCTTCAAACCTCCATATCTTCTTCAATTTTCAACGGAATTGAGCGATTCTCGTGGCCACGGAACGAGAAAAGGATCCTCTACTAGATTATGGATTCAATTTGAGGTAAATTTCGGTGTTTCCAGTTAGGGTTTAGAGAATTTAAGTTCGGTTTTGGTGATTAAGTTGAGGTTTTGGTGTGTTTGATGTTGTAGTGTGTTTATGAGCTTAAATAGAGAATAACAATTGTTGATCATGGAGCTAGGGACATGAAAAAGTGTCATCCATCAAGGTGATATATAATTCTGAAATGGAATGAGATTAGATTAAGAATTTCTTGAATGT
This sequence comes from Mercurialis annua, assembly GCF_937616625.2. Lineage (NCBI taxonomy): Eukaryota > Viridiplantae > Streptophyta > Magnoliopsida > Malpighiales > Euphorbiaceae > Mercurialis > Mercurialis annua. The sequence continues at coordinate 39,611,718 of NC_065574.1, read as the reverse complement.
ATTCAGCAACTTCATAAGGATTAGGGTATTTGATAATTGATAAATTTGGATTATAGAATTGTGTTGATTGTTGCTTGAATAATGAATGAAATTTTGATTGAGAATATTGACTAACATTCGGCCATGGAGCTAAAATGGTAGTGTGAGATTCAAAATGATGATTATGAGCATTGAATTGAATAATTAGAGCTGAAAATAGGTTGTCATTGATTGATAAACTTTGGATGAAATGTTGATACGTGGTTCGAATTAATGTCAAAATATTTTGAACAATGCTTAATCATAGTTTGAGTATGAATAGGATTGGTTATTGTGGCTGAGCTGGTACTGGTATGAAAGCATGATAGCGATAAGTTATAGGTTTCTACGAGTCGAGAATATGAACTAGTTTCACGATTTTACAAAAAGTCGTTATATGGTTTTAAACTTGATTAAAACATATTGCAAACATGATTATTGTATATAGGATATATGTATATTATGATGTTAAGTTGATATCATGAGTTTGAGTTATTTGATAACGTTCGGGATTGAATACGAGACCAATAGCTCGACGAAATAGAAACGCGATAACAAGTCGATAACTAAACTATATAAGTTAAAGTCCTATGTCAAGGTTAAAGAGGTCAATCTAAGTCTATAACTTAGAATTGATATATGTGGTATACGTTTATGAATTAATGTATTTGGTTATGTTTCGAGACAGACGTATTGACAACCTTCACGATTGATGGCATCGACCTAGAGGGATTCGGCTGACGTAATAGTATTGGAATAAATGGAATAGTAAGTCGTGAGTATATTTTACTTACGCGTATTATCGTATTAAAAGCAGTTTTATATACTACATGAATAGTGTTTAAATGCATCGCATAAATATTACATTTGATTGGAATTGTTAGTTGATTGTATTGAATTGTATTGAAATATATTGGATTGATGGTCTAGATTGGATTTCTTATATGGACTTGTTTGGATTGTATTGTTTTGCCTATTTGACAATTGTTTGTAAAACATAAAGTTTGCGTCGATCGGAAATAGTTATGTGATCACAGAGTCGAGTCGGTCTACACGATAGAAATAGATCAGAATAGACTAACCGATATCGCGATTGACACCAGGTTGAACTCGGTAAGGAATTATCTTGGGACTTGGGTTTAGGGAGTTAAACTAGGTGTAATTATCCCGAGACTTACCGTGTATTGAATGGAATTGAGTGTGATACTAGTCGAACTCGGTGAACTATCTCGAGACTATATCACTAGGTACAAGTTAAACTCAGTCGAACTATCACAAGGCTTTACCTAAAAGGACATGAGAAAGCAGTACCCTTGCTAAGCCTAGAATAAGAATTTTCCAGGAATAAGACTAAGATTAAGATTAAGATCGGATCAATTTGTCTGCCTAAATAAATTGATTGAAATCGATGTGATTGTATATATATGTAAAATGTTTTAAAAATGCAATGATATTTTGATAATAAGGTAAATAGTATATACCTCACTCAGCTTAACACTACCAAAAAACTGTGTTTTACCGACAGATTTTAGCGACGGATTCAAAATCCGTCGCTAAATTTTTTTTACCGACGAATTTAGCGACGTATATGAAATCCGTCGCTAAATTGTCATTTAAATTGGCGGGAGTGTTCCCGCCAACATTAGCAACGAAAAATCTGTCGCTAAAGTTGGCGGGAACACTCCCGCCAATTATTTTTGATGAATTTAGCGACGGATTTCATATCCGTCGCTAAATTCGTCTTTCAGTAGCGACGAATTTCAATTCGCTAAATCCGTTTTAGCGACGGATTTAAATCCGTCGCTAATTACAGACGGATTTAAATCCGTCGCTAATTACCGACGGATTTTAGCGACGGATATGAAATCTGTCGCTAATTTAAAAAAAAATAAAAAAAATTAAATCGTAAAATAAAATTTTTATCAAAAAATTATTTAGGAAAATAATTATTAAAGAACAAATAATTATTATTTTTTAATTAAATATAATATTATTTAAATATAACATGATTATTTATAAATTATATTAAAACCATTGTTATTTATTTATTCATTAATAATTATTTAAAATAACTATTAATTATAAAAAATAATTATCTTAAAATGTGGGAGGAAGTATTTGTTATTTTTAGTTACATATAAAAATAAATATACATATATATATATAACAAGAAGCTGAGCTGGTTCAGGTTGAGCTACGCGCGGGATAACTTCAAAGTTAAATAGCAATGAGTGAGAGCAATGGGAAGGATGGGTGACCTACTGGCAAGTTTGTTAAAATTGCGAGTGGGTGATGGAGGCAACAGATGGGCAACGGAGGGCGTCAGGCGACGGGTGGGTGACGGAGGGTGACGGGTGTGTGACCGATTAAATAATAATAATAATTTATTTTTACGATTTAATTTTTTTTTTATTTGTTTTCAATTAGCGTTTCCGTTGGCAATTTCTGTAAAATCCGTCGCCAAATGTTTTGGTCCGTTGCCAAAAAATTAGCGACGAGGATTTTGCCGGCGGATTGAATCCGTCGGGAAACGTTTTCCCGATGGATTTCATGCTTTTAGCGACGGAAAAATCTGTCGCTAAAAGCCAGCATTTTAGTAGTGTAAGCTGACCCCTCCCAATAATGTTTTCTTTCAGGTACCTAGACTCTAGACTAGACTAGAAGTTCATCCTTTGTTCGGAAGTCAATCTGGACGTGTACAGTCCAGACTATTGTAGTTGCTGCAGTGGTGTCTTGTTTGACTAGAGTCGTGGTCTAGTACGACATTTTAATACGATGTCGGTTTTCATTTGCTGTCATTGTATATATGCATATTTTGTACACGGAAGGTGAATACTCGTGATGATTACTTTGTAATTTGTACAGAGTGGTTTGTGTATTGAACAAATGCTAGTAGCACAATGTTAAAACGGTATATTGCCGATTGTTTGGTAATGTACATTTGTATAAACACTTCCGTTTGTAATGAAAGTTTAATGTATGGTTGTTTTGAAAAAAATAAAGTTTTAGTGTCTTTTAGGCTTGCTACGGCTTTCAGAACTACCATTCTCATTCCTTAGCACTGGTCTCGGCTCGAGATTCCTGGTGGTGACATTGAACTTGAACACATTCCCATCAAATATGACAACACTAGTGCAATTAACCTATCAAAGAACCCCATTCAACACTCTAGGAGTAAATACATAGCTATTCGTCATCATTTTATACGTGATCATGTGCAAAAAGGGGATGTTGTAGTTGTTGGACCTTTGTCTTTTCATATTTCTTGATTTGACTTTGATAATCAACTTCGAGTATTCTAATCTTGTTATAAGTGTTTAGAAACTCAGAGGAATCATCGGGAGACAATTTGGAGCCTTATTGCGAGAATCGAGTTTTCGAGATTCCAAGATATCTAGAGGATTTTCGTACCCGCAAATATTATTAGTCACGGGTGAGACCTACCTCATAGGTTGAAATCCTATGCTTCACGGGCATTACTCTTCATCTGTCGCGAAAAACATGTCAGGGGCGCGATAAATTAGACCGTTGAAGATTCGACATATATATTTCTAAAGACTCAATGAAGTGATGACATGAGGCACTAGCCGTTGGAAGATCTGGAGAAGAATCAAAAGTCGCATGCGCTTTAATAGAGAGCGTGACTGTTAGTAATATGTTCCCTAGGGCCATTTGATCATGTATATTTGTAGAATTAATCCCAATGGCAAAGATATATATGTTCTATTTGAACTAAGTGTCTCATCAACTAAGTGTTCATTTATTACGTATTGTCCTTATCACATCGTGATAGAATCTATTCTTAAGGTGTTAAGAATATGAGTGACAGATTCTATTATACAAGTGATCTAAATAACAGTTCATGATCGATGGGTCCTACGAATAAGGGCATCGCATTATCCTGGAAAGATCGTCACCTCTGTTTATTCTCCTGATTCGTAAAGAGTTACTAATTATAGGAAGTAGTGAGTCTCATACTACTTGATGGGGATCAGAATAAACATGTGGACACTCAAGTTGTTGAGTGAGTCGAACAAGTGACGCTAGATGACTTATACATGGTAATTCATCAAAGTCAATTTAATGTCATCTAGTTCATAATTGTACATATGTCCTTTGACTTGCGATGACACTATCTTGTATATAGGTGATTAGAGTTTGATACTCCTTAACCCTAGATCTTTAATGAGCTAGGGCCGCGGGATGTGTTGGCTCTAATTAGTTGTATATGGAGATAGGGGTTTAACCTAGAAAGGATTCATCACTCTGGATGAACGGAGACAAGATTCTATGCTATCTCGAATTGTTCTTGATGGATGATAAAACCTGCGCAGGTGTATATGACTTACGTAAAAAGTTATTTCTAGTGGAAGTCATATTAATCTAGAATTAGAACTGAGAGATGAGGTCATATGATCAAGACAAACAGTGTTTTACTTAACCGTGACACTAGTCGTGATTGGAATCTTTGATGAAGGGAATTTTAAGTGTACGGTAATTATGAACATTGGTTCATAAAGAATGCATCAAAGAATTCATATATATTTGGGGGTCGTGATATGTTGCTAGACGTCACTCTCGATCGACGAGAATTAATAATGAAATGAGATTTAATTATTTAATATAAGAAAGGCGTTTCTTATGTCTCTCGTTGCCATATAGATGTGAACCTAGTTAGTCACACAAAATAGAGTGTGCAACCGAATGAGTTTACGAAAGATCGATTTCATATGGATACTAGCATATCTCGGAAATTAATCTAAGATGAAAAACAAGTACAAATTAGGGACTAATTTGTAAGAGTTATAAATTAGTAGGAACCTAATTGTACTATGTCCATGTTAATTAGGGACTAAATTATTAAAGTTATAAATTAGTAGTAACCTAATTATATTTTAACCAAATTTTATGATTAAAAGGCTTAAGTAATTAATTAGTGTAATTAATGATACTTAAATCATTAATCATAAGCTAATGGAATGATGATGTCATGGTGATTATGTAATGCGATAAGCTTATATCATATATGTGATGTCATATGATGACATCACCTATATGATGTCACCTATGTGATGTCACCACATGAAAGGTGTCATGTGGTGGCAACACCTTTGCTTGGTGTGTGACACCTAGCATGCAAGGTGTTGCATTCTTATGACATGCTCTAGCCTATAAAGAGAGCATGTCTTTGCTCATTTCAATACACCACACAACACATATCTCACTACAAAGTTGTAGAGAGAGAAAGCACTTGAAGGAGTTCAAGTAGTCATCAATCACGGGAAAAACTTGGCGACGTTTTTCATACATCCGAGTAAGGTCGTAATCGCGGCGAGAGTTTGAGCTTAGGGTTGCTCGGCAAAAGGAACTCTTGCAGGATTACTTCAAGGCGAGGATTCAATCGGACGCATACTCGTGTGGACGAGCTTGAGGTCGCCGTACTTTCGGGACTACAAGAATCGTTGGAGAATCGACATAGGTATTCTTCTTACGATTCCTAGATGCGTGCTTTAATTACTAAATGATACGACGATCCATTTGTTGTTGATATGATCAACTTCAGGATTCGGATTGTTAGAATTTCGATTTTGAATTGAAATATACGATCCGGACCCCCGCCTTCCGCTGCGGTAACAGTGGTATCAGAGCCACCGTATCATCGAGTATTAATGATTTACGATTGAATACATGTATAAATAAATCATGGACTTAGGAATTATTATTGGGCATGTGATTTATAATTCCGAGGGTTTGTTTTTTCAAAACGAACAAACGCTATTGTGATATTAATTACATTTGATTAAATTTTGTCTAGGAGATTGGTACTTAGGTAGTCCGCTCGTGACCCTCCAATCTATCCTGGGAATTTTTCTAATGTGATCATTTAACATAATACGTGATTCGCTTGTGCATAATGTTGTCATCAACAGTATATGCAGAAAAAGCGAAACCCAAAAAAATCCGAAAAAAAATAATATATTTTTTTTCATAAAAACCAAAAATGCTGAAAAACGGGTTTTACACCCGGGAAAAAATTTTCGGCTTGGAAATTATTTTTTTTTTCCGTAAAAAACCGAAATGCTGAAAAAGGGGTTTTACACCCGGGAAAAAATTTCCGACTTGAAAAAAAAACGTAAAAAAAAATAATTTTATTTTCGAGGATCAGCAATCGGTTGAGGGTTTCGGAGGTTCTAGGATGAATCCTCGATACCTAAAGAAAGTAGATATTATATAGTAAATGATTAGAGAATCATTTCCGAGACATGTAATAGTTTGCACACGAGTATGCGTCCGATTGAATCCTCGCCTTGAAGTAATCTGCAAGAGTTTCTCTTGCCGAGCAACCCTAAGCTCAAACTCTCGCCTCGATTACGTCTTTACTGGAATGTATGAAAAACTTTCTCCAAGCTTTTCTGTGATTGATGACTACTTGAACTCCTTCAAATATGCTCTCTTAAGTGTGGTGTCTGTAGAATGAGCAAAGGCAACCTCTATTTATAGGGTAGAGCTTTTCTTAAGAATGCAACACCTCACATGCTAGGTGTCACACACCAAGCAAAGGTGTTGCCACCATTCGACACCTCACATGCTAGGTGTCACACACCAAGCATAGGTGTTGCCACCATCTGACACATCACATGCTAGGTGTCACACATCAAGCATAGGTGTTGCCACCATCTGACACGTCGGATGCTAGGTATCACACACAGAGACATACATGACATCATCACATGACATCATCACATGACATCATCACATGACATCATCACGTGACATCATCGTGACATCATCACATGAAATCATTGTGACATCATCGTGACATCATCACATGACATCATCACATTAACTTGGATAAAATACAATTAGGTGCCTACTAATTTATAACTCTTGCAAATTAGTCCCTAATTTATACTTGTTTTTCATCTTAGATTAATTTTCGAGATATGCTAGTATCTATATGAAATCGATCTCTCGTAAACTCAATCGGTTGCACACCCTATTGTGTGTGACTAACTAGGTTCACATCTATATGGCAACGAGAGTCACAAGAAACGCCTTTCTTATATTAAATAATTAAATCCCATTAATTATTAATTCTCGTAGATCGTGAGTGACGTCTAGCAACATATCACGACCCCCAAATAGATATGAATGTTTCGATGCATTCTTTATGAACCAATGTTCATAATTACCGTACACTCAAAATTCCCTTCATCTAAGATTCTGATCTCGACTAGTGTCACGGTTAAGTCAAACACTGTTTGTCTTAATCATATGACCTCATCTCAGTTCTTATTCTTGATAAATATGACTTTCACTAGAAACAACTTTCTAAGTAAGTCATATACACCCGCGCAGGTTTTATCATCCATCAAGAACAATTTGAGATAGCATAAAATCTTTTCTCCATTCATCCGGAGTGATAAATCCTCTCTTGGTTAAACCCCTATCTCCATATACAACTAACTAGAGCCAACACATCCCGTGACCCTAGCTCATGAAAGATCTAGGGATAAGGAGTATCAAACTCTAATCACCTATATACAAGATAGTGTCACCGCAAGTCAAAGGACATACGTACAATTATGAAATAGATGACATTAAATTGACTTTGATGAAATACCATGTATAAGTCATCTAGCGTCACTTGTTCGACTCACTCAAACCCTTTGATTGTCCATATGTTTATTCTGATCCCAATCAAGTAGTATGAGACTCACTGCTTCCTATAATTAGTAACTCTTTACTAATTAGGAGAATAAACAGAGGTGACGATCTTTCTGGGATAATGCGATGCCGTTATTCGTAGGACCCCATCGATCGTGAACGGTTATTTAGATCACTTGTATAATAGAATCTGTCACTCATATTCTCAACACCTTAAGAATAGATTCTATCACAATGTGATAAGGACAATATGCAATAAATAAACACTTAGTTGATGAGGCACTTAGTTCAAATAAAACATATATATCATTGCCAATGGGATTTGTTTATACAAGTATAAATACAAAATGGCCCTAGGGCACATACTACTAACAATCTCCCACTTGCACTAGTGCCATTGGCTACTATATCTAAGCCCCATCTTCTCAAGATGTAAATCTAATTGACTCTGGGTCATGGTCTTTGTCAGTGGGTCAGCCGTGTTATCGGCTGATGCTATCTTTTGGAGAGACACATCTCCCTTTCCAATAATCTCTCGGATGATATGATAGCGCCTTTCTATGTGTTTGGATTTCTAGTGAGGCCGGGGTTCCTTTGCCTGGGCTATAGCACCATTGTTGTCGCAGAAAAGAGGAACCGCCGACTCAGTGGTAGGAACCACACCAAGTTCAGAAACAAACTTGTTAATCCAAACAACTTCCTTTGCAGCATCTGATGCCGCAATATACTCAGCTTCTGTGGTGGAATCTGCAGTGGTTTCTTGTTTGGAACTCTTCCAACTCACTGCTCCTCCATTACATGTGAATATGAATCCGGATATAGACTTACGATCGTCTATATCTGATTGAAAATCAGAATCTTTAAAGCCGTCTATTTCTAGATCACCTCCTCCATATGTTAAGATCATATCTTTAGTCCTTCTCAAGTACTTAAAGATATTCTTAACAGTCATCCAGTGTTCCGAACCTGGATTGGATTGATATCGGCTAGTTAAACTAACCGCATAGGCAATATCCGGCCTGGTACACAACATAGCGTACATAAGACTACCAATTGCCGAAGCATATGGTATCTTTGCTATTTCATCTCTTTCCTCAGATGTCTTTGGAGACATATCCTTTGAAAGGTGAATTCCATGCCTAACGGGAATCAGTCCTCTCTTAGAATTTTCCATATTGAACTTCTTTAATATCTTTTCTAAGTAAAGCCTTTGGGAGAGACCTATTATTCTCTTAGATCTATCTCTATAGAGTCTAATACCGAGAATATAAGTTGCTTCTCCGAGGTCTTTCATGGAGAAAGTTTTGGATAACCAAAGCTTTACAGAGGTTAACATACCGACATCATTTCCTATTAGTAAAATGTCATCTACGTACAAGATTAGGAACGTGATTGCGCTCCCACTAACCTTCTTGTAAACACATGGTTCATCTTCGTTTTTGATAAACTCGTAACTCTTTATAGCTTCATCAAAACGACGATTCCAACTTCTCGAAGCTTGCTTCAATCCATATATGGATCGTTTAAGTTTACACACCTTGGAACCTTCTTCTGATTCAAAACCCTTAGGTTGTTCCATATAGATTTCTTCCTCAATATATCCATTAAGGAATGCGGTCTTGACATCCATTTGCCAAACCTCATAATCTAAATGTGTAGCTATGGCAAGAAGAATCCGGATGGACTTAAGCATGGCTACAGGCGAGAATGTCTCTTCATAATCGACTCCTTGCCTTTGGCGAAACCCTTTCGCAACAAGCCTAGCTTTAAAAGTCTCCACTTTTCCATCAACACCAATTTTACGCTTGAAGATCCATTTGTTCCCTATTGGTATAATACCATTGGGTGGATCGACTAGCTCCCAAACTTGGTTATTGTACATGGAATCCATTTCGGATTTCATAGCTTCAAGCCATCTTGAAGAATCTATATCACATATAGCTTCTTCATAAGTAGAAGGATCAACAATTTGATCATTTTCTCCATGAATAAACAACTCTTGAATATCATGAAGAAAACCATATCTCTCCGGTGGATAAGATACTCTACTTGATCTTCAAGGTGTTTCTGTAGATTTTACTAATTCTGGTTCACTATGGGTTTGATCAATCTCCATTGTATCATTTTCTTGGTTTTTAGATGACTCCTCATCTAATTCAATATTCCTTCCTTTTCCACCTTCTTGAATAAACTCTTTTTCAAGAAAATGGGCATCCCGACTAACAACAATTGTTTGCTCGGACGGAATATAGAAATAATATCCTAAACTGTCTTTAGGATAACCAACGAACCTTCTCATGATTGATCTTGATTCCAACTTGTCGGTTATCAACTTTTTGATATATGTCGAACATCCCCAAATCTTAATATGCTTAAGACTTGGTTCCTTACCATACCATATTGTATAAGGTATTCTCGGAGCGGATTTAGAATATAATTTGCGCTAAGAAGTGCATGACCCCATAATGAAATGGGTAAATTAGTATAGCTCATCATTGATCGTACCATGTCTAACAATGTACGATTCCTCCGTTCTGATACACCATTCAACTGTGGTGTTTCCGGAGGAGTCAGTTGGGAAGTAATACCTCCTTTATTAGATCGTAGGATTTTAATACCTTTTCCAATTTGGTTTTCTACTTCATTTTTGAAATCTTTGAATTTTTCAAAAGTTTCACTCTTGTTCTTCATAAGAACAACATACCCATACCGTGATAAATCATCGGTGAAGGTAATGAAGTATAAATAACCACCTCGTGCCATTTCTTTAAATGGACCACATACATCACTATGTATGATTTCCAAAATATCTTTGGCTCTACCACTTTGTCCCACAAAGGGTGATCGGGTCATTTTGCCTTTAAGACATGACTCACAAGTTGAAATTGATGCTGAATCAAGATTGCCCAAGATTCCCATCTTATCCAACTTGTTAAGTCTATCTTCCGCAATATGTCCTAATCATAAGTGCCATAATTGTTTCGAGGTTTGATCACTTATGGTATTTATTTCTAAAACATTATTTGTATTGCTAACATCTTCATTTATACAATAAAGACCGTTTTGTACATAACCATAACCAACGATTTTATTATCATAGATAATTTTACAAACATCCTTTGTAAATAGGAAATCATACCCTAATCTTGTCATACAAGATATGGACATGATATTTCTATAAGCGTTTGGTAATTACAAAACATTATTCAAATACAAATCATGTTTATACAACAAAATAGAAGCTGATCCTATAGCTTTATCCGCAACGCTTGCGTTATTTCCAAGCTTCAAGATCACTTCGTCCTTGTCCAACTTCCTCTCATTTGCTAGATCCTGTAAGGATGAACAAATGTGAGAAGTAGCTCCGGTATCTAATACCCAAGCTTTGAACGAGCTATCGTTATTGGAATTGAAATAACAAGATATTGACATACCCTCACCGGGATTCTTATTCTTCTTGTTCTTGCCCTTGGATTCCAAATACTTGGGGCAATTTCGTTTCCAATGTCCCTCGCCTTCACAAAAGAAACTTTTTCCTTTGTTCTCCGAGGTGCCCTTCTTTTTCGCAATGGCCTTTTGGGCCTTCAAAACATTCTTCTTGATTTTCTTCTTCTTAGTCTTACTAGAAGAAGCAACCACAAGAGAAACTTCCTTTCCCTTAACATTATTCTTTTCAGCAGTTATCAACATGTTTGATAACTCGGCAAGTGTACATTCTATCCGATTCATATAGTAATTCGTGATGAAATTATCATATGATTCCGGAAGGGATTGAAGGATCATATCTGTTTGGAGATTGAAGTCCATGATGAAGTCTAGACCCTCTAGCCGTTCGATACATCGAATCATCATGTTCACATGTTCTCCAACACCCTTTCCCTCGGAGTGCTTTGCCCGAAATAATTGCTTAGATATCTCATATCTAGCAAAACGACTTGATTCACCATACAACTCTTGTAAGTGAAACAATATTTCGCGAGCTCCCGGATATTTCTCGTGTTGCTTTTGCAACTCGTTATTCATAGATGCCAACATATAGCACTTGGCTTGTTCGTCATCTAACTTCCACTTGCGCAATGCCTCATGTTCCTCGGGAGGTGCCTCAATCGGCAATGGTCCCGGAACATTTGTCTCAAGAACATATGCTATGTGTTCACTTGCAAGAACTATTTTGAGATTTCTTAACCAATCAACAAAGTTAGGACCCACTAAGCTATTATTGTCGAGAATGCTACTTAACGGATTCGATTTCATCTTATCTTATCAACCTATAGAAAGCAAAGATCTCTAATTAGTATTATTGTCTTGTATATTTAAACCATAATGATTTGGTCTTTATCAAAATGGCCTCCCACTATCTTTTTCGAATCCTACACTTCCAAAATAGGAAACGTGAATCTTTGTTGGAAAAAGATTCAAGCGGGTGATTGAATTCTTATACTCATTTATCTTTCCCTCAAGTACTGAATGCTATTCTTGGGATCAAAATGATATATAAGTGAACAACTACTTGTTCATCATATCTCATATGAGGTTCAATCATTTCCGGCTCCTAATGCTTTCACCCTCAAGTACTTAATGCTATTCTTGGGTTTCCACATTAGTTAAGCTTAACCCATTTAATCAACTAAGATGTATTGACTTGAATAATATACGACTCAGGTACGCCTAATTGCCTTTCTCGCCGTATAATATATCGACTACACCCGCAACATCGCATGCTTAACAATAAACTCGACAACATCTCTTGACGATATCATCTCACCCCTATGTATCCAAAGCCGACAAGATGATAACTCAAAGCGTGTTAGTTTATTGCTCCAATGGAGAGCCATTGATAAATCAATTTAATGATTAATTAATATAAACTTAATCTTTTTACTTTTAGGAAGATTTCTTAGGGTTTTAAGTTATTCCGGTCTCACTAAGCCCACAACACATTTTAGCATGCATCTCATACATATTAAAGCTAAAATGAATCATGCAATCACACATGTATGATCATGGACTTCTTAGGTCTCATTCTTTAGCCACAAAAGAATGAGCAAACTATTATTTGTTCCGCATGTTTTGTTGACGACAACATAATGCACAAGCGAGTCACGTATTGTGTTAAATAATCACATTAGAAAAATTCCCAGGATAGATTGGAGGGTCACGAGCGGACCACTTAAGTACCAATCTCCTAGACAGAATTTAATCAAATGTAATTAATGTCACAATACTGTTTGCTCGTTTTTGCAAACAAGACCTAAGCCCTCAGAATTATAAATTACATGCCAATTAATAATTCCTAAGTCCATGATTATTAGTACATGCATTCAATCGTAAAGCTTTAATACTTGTTAATACGGTGGCTCTGATGCCACTGTTGGTGCAGCGGGACGTGAGGGTCCGAATCGTATATTTCAATTCAAAATTGGAATTCCAACAGTTCGGATCCAGAAATTGATCATATCAATAACAAATGGATCGTCGTATCATCTAGTAATTAAAGAACGCATCTAGAAACCGTAAGAAGAATACCTATGTCGATTCTCCAGCGATTCTTGTAGTCCCGATAGTACGGCGACCTCAAGCTCGTCCACACGAGTATGCGTCCGATTGAATCCTCGCCTTGAAGTAATCTGCAAGAGTTTCTCTTGCCGAGCAACCCTAAGCTCAAACTCTCGCCTCGATTACATCTTTGCTGGGATGTATGAAAAACTTTCTCCAAGCTTTTTTGTGATTGATGACTACTTGAACTCCTTCAAATATGCTCTCTTAAGTGTGGTGTCTGTAGAATGAGCAAAGGCAACCTCTATTTATAGGGTAGAGCTTTGCATAAGAATGCAACACCTCACATGCTAGGTGTCACACACCAAGCAAAGGTGTTGCCACCATTCGACACCTCACATGCTAGGTGTCACACACCAAGTATAGGTGTTGCCACCATCTGACACATAACATGCTAGGTGTCACACATCAAGCATAGGTGTTGCCACCTTCTGACACGTCGGATGCTAGGTGTCACACACAGAGAGATACATGACATCATCACATGACATCATCACGTGACATCATCACATGACATCATCGTGACATCATCACATGACATCATCGTGACATCATCACATGACATCATCACATTAACTTGGATAAAATATAATTAGGTGCCTACTAATTTATAACTCTTACAAATTAGTCCCTAATTTATACTTGTTTTTCATCTTAGATTAATTTTCGAGATATGCTAGTATCTATATGAAATCAATCTCTCGTAAACTCAATCGGTTGCACACCCTATTGTGTGTGACTAACTAGGTTCACATCTATATTGCAACGAGAGTCACAAGAAACGCCTTTCTTATATTAAATAATTAAATTCCATTAATTATTAATTCTCGTAGATCGTGAGTGACGTCTAGCAACATATCACGACCCCCAAATAGATATGAATGTTTCGACGCATTCTTTATGAACCAATATTCATAATTACCGTACACTCAAAATTCCCTTCATCTAAGATTCCGATCTCGACTAGTGTCACGGTTAAGTCAAACACTGTTTGTCTTAATCATATGACCTCATCTCAGTTCTTATTCTTTATGAAACAACTTTCTAAGTAAGTCATATACATCCGCGCAGGTTTTATCATCCATCAATAACAATTTGAGATAGCATAGAATCTTTTCTCCGTTCATCCGGAGTGATAAATCCTCTCTTGGTTAAACCCCTATCTCCATATACAACTAACTAGAGCCAACACATCCTGCGACCCTAGCTCATGAAAGATCTAGGGATAAGGAGTATCAAACTCTAATCACCTATATACAAGATAGTGTCACCACAAGTCAAAGGACATATGTACAATTATGAAATAGATGACATTAAATTGACTTTGATGAAATACCATGTATAAGTCATCTATCGTCACTTGTTCGACTCACTCACTTGTTCGACTCACTCAAACCCTTTGACTTATACTGTCCTACATCTTAACTAACGAAAACACTTTTCTTTGTTAACCGATGTGCATTTCTTTTTCGCAATAGCCTTGGAGGCATCTAAATATCTTAATCAATCGAAAATGATTTTAAACCACTAGCCGATTACTATCGTGAATGTCACTTTAAAGGATTCTATTTAATCTTATTGTCCTTTAGATATCAAAGATCTCTAATTAGTATTCGTGTTATTTTGTATATTACCATAATGATTTGGTCTTTATCAAAATGGCCTCGCACTATTTTTTTTGAATCCTACACTTCCAAAATAGGAAACGTAAATCTTTGTTGGAAAAGATTTCAAGCGGGTGATTGAGTTCTTATAGTCATTGATCTTTCCCCCAGGTACACCTAATTGCCGTTATTGGGATCACAATGTACTACAAGTGAACAACACTTGTTCATCATATCTCATATGAGGTTCAATCGTTTTCGGCTCCTAATGCTTTCACCCTCAGATACCCATTGTCGTTATTGGGTTCCCGCATTAGTTAAGTTTAATCCATTGAATCAACTAAGATGTAACAATTTGAATAATACACGACTAAGGTACGCCTAATTGCCGTTATTACCGTATACCATATCGATACACCCGTAACATCTCATGCTTAACAATAAACTCAACAACAACCTTTTGACGATATCATCTCACCCCTATGTATCCATAGCCGACAAGATGATAACTCAAAGTGTGTTAGTTTATTGCTCCAATGGAGAGCCATTGATAAATCAATTTAATGATTAATCAATATAAACTTAATCTTTTAACTTTTTAGGAAGATTTCTTAGGGTTGTAAATTATTCCGGTCTCACTAAGTACACAAAACATTTTTGTTAGTAGTATGTGCCCTAGGGCCATTTTGTATTTATACTTGTATAAACAAATCCCATTGGCAATGATATATATGTTTTATTTGAACTAAGTGCCTCATCAACTAAGTGTTTATTTATTGCATATTGTCCTTATCACATTGTGATAGAATCTATTCTTAAGGTGTTGAGAATATGAGTGACAGATTCTATAATACAAGTGATCTAAATAACCGTTCACGATCGATGGGGTCTTTTTTGAAAAAACGAGCACATACTATTGTGATGTTAAATACATTTGATTAAATTATATCTAGGATATTGGTATTTAAGTAGTCCGCTCGTGACACTCCAATATTTCCTGAATTTTTTTTAATGTGATTATCTAGCACATTACGTGACTCGATAGAAAATTATGTTGTATTCTCGCCTTGATATGCGAAGGAGTTGTCATGTAAAAGTGCGAAATCAATGGAACGTGCGAGATAAGGCATTCGGAGGTCCTAGGATGACCCCTTTGAACTAGAAGAAAGCTTAAATTACATGGCGAATGATTACTGAATCATTTCCGAGATATGTAATAGTTTTCTCATTCTTATATGGCTAAACAATGAGACCTAAGAAGTCCATGATCATACATTTGAAGTTGCATGATTCATTTTAGGTTTAATATGCATGAGATGAATGCCAAAATGTGTTGTGTGCTTAGTGAGACCGATATAACTTAAAACCTTAATAAATCTTCTAAAAAGTTAAAAGATTAAGTTTATATTGATTTATCATTAAATTAATTTATCAATGGCTCTACATTGGAGCAATAAACCAACACGCTTTGAGTTATCCTCTTGTCTGCTATGGATACATAGGGGTGAGATAAAATCGTCAAGAGATGTTGTTGAGTTTATTGTTAAGCATGAGATGTTACGGGTGTAGTCGATATAATATATGGCAAGAAAAGAAATTAGGCGTACCTGAGTCGTATATTATTCAAATCCATATACCTTAGTTGATTCAGTGGGTTAAACTGAACTAATGTGGAAACCCAAGAATAACATTAAGTACTAGAGGGTGAAAGCATTAGGAGTCGAAAATGATTGAACCCCATATGGGATATGATAAACAAGTAGTTGTTCACTTATATATCAGTTTGATCCCAAGAATAGCATTAAGTACTTGAGGGAAAAATAAATGAATATAAGAATTTAATAACCCTCTTGAAATGTTTTCCAACGAAGATTTACGTTTCCTATTTTGGAAGTGTAGGATTCGAAATTGATAGTGGTGGGCAATTTTGATAAAGAACAAATCATTATGGTGAAATATACAAAATAACATGAATACTAATTAGAAGTCTTTGCTATCTAAGGGATAATAAGATTAAATAAAATCCTTTAAAGTGACATTCACGATAATAATCGGCTAGTGTTTAAAAATCGTTTTTGATTGATTAAGATATTTATATGCCTCTAAGGCTATTGCGAAAAAGAAATGCACATCGGTTAACAAATAGATATGTTTTCATTGTTAATATGTAGGACACTATAAGTCATTGTCAAAAATATTTGGAGTATTTGAAAGGCGGTTCGGTCAATAAAAGAAACTGTTTCTTTTGTCATATCGAAAGACATTGAAATGGAAATTGCATTAAGTATTGTGAATACTTAGAGGTCAATGACGAGAGGAACAATAATTCCATCAAGAATTTGTCTATCTCATGTTCTAATGACAATTGCTCATTTAAGAGTTTGGGCATTGAATACTGATGCTAATTCTCACATTTGTTTATCCTTTACAGATTTAGTAAAAGTGAGAAAGGTAGGAAAAAGATAAAGAAGTCTTAAAACTCGGAAATGACGCAAGCGTTGCGACAAAAACTATAGGGTCAACTTCAATTTTCTTAAACTAAACATAAGTTGTACTTAAACAAGTTTTTTGTACTTATCCAATATATATAGAAATATCATATCCGAATTTGTATGACAAATTTGGTAGTTTATTTTATATTTACAAAGAATATTTGTAGTATTATGTTTGAAAATACGGAGTTGGTATGGATATATGCAAAATGTTCTTAATTATTTGAATAAAGATGTTTAATGCAAAAGATGTTTTGGAAATTTATACCATAAGTTATCAAACCACTAAAAGACTTTGGCACTCATGACTAGGACAAATTACGCAAGATAGACTTAACAAGTTAGATGAGATGGAAATCTTGAGCAATCACTATTTTACATCGCTTGCAGCTTGTGAGTCTTATCTTATAGGCAAAATTACATGATCATCCTTTATGGAACAAAGTGGTAGAACCAAAGACTTTTAAGAAATTATACATCGTCATGTATATGGTACATTTACAGAAACGAACCAAGGTAGATATTTATACTTCATTACCTACATCGCTGATTTATCAAGATATGGTTAAGTTTGTCTTCTGAAAAACAAACGTAAAGATTTGAAAAGTTCAAATAACGTCAAGAATGAAGTAGAACCAAATTGAAAAATTATTAAAATTCTTCGATGTGATCGAAAAGAGAAAAATACTTGAGTACGGAATTTGATACGTTCCTAAAAGAAATGTGGTATTATTTCTCAGCTTACTTCTCAGAACCACCATGGTGGAATGGTGTGTTTGTCAAGAAGGAGGGATCGTACATTGTGATACATGATATGATCAATAATGAAGTATATAGTGACTTACCCATATATTTATGGGGTTATGCACTTCTCACCATAAATGAAATTCTAAATTGAATTCCAATTAAAAGCGCTCCATATATACCTTATGAGATATGGTATGGAATCGTGTCATAAGGATGTTATGGTTTGAGGGTGTTCGGAACATATGAAGAAACTGATATCCGATAAATTTGGAATGCGAAGGCCAGGTAATCTAGGTAATTCCTCTGGGGGTAATCCAGGTAATTTCTCTGGAAAAACGTCTGGATACTCCGATACTACTGGTACATCACTTAAGTTCACACTTTTCTTCTCCAAGAATCGTACTATCGCTAAGAATCCTTGACATCCCTTCCTTAACATGCGACAAGCTTTAATAGCCGAAATAATACTCGTAGGAGATTCCGTCTTATCACCCTGAATTGATACCGCTTCAATTCCAGGCGTGTTAAACGTTACCGTCTTCTTCCGGCAATCCACATTGACATAGTGCTGAACTAGCCAATCCATTCCTAATATAACGTCAAAAACTAATACCTCGAGTAAAATCAAGTCGACCAACAAATCTCGTCCTTGAACTCTCACAGGACAAGACGGATAAACGATATCTCGGTCAGTGAAAGCAACGTTACGAAACTGTTGCTGCTGTAGCTGTTCACGATGCATGTTCTGCACCTCAGCCTGATTGGCTTGCATAGCCGCAATTCCTGTAAGAAACTGGTTCAGATCAAAACCCACAACATTAGGTTGCTGGGCTTGCGCTTGCACTCCAGGTGCCTGCGCCTGGGCCTCTTGGCCACCACCTCCTCCCTGAACAGAAGACTCATCTTGAGCTTCTGGATGGACGTCATGCGCCCCTTCTATAACGTTTCGTGCTGCAGCGGCAGCTCGCTCTACTTCTTGTCGTTGGTCAGACATCCTGACCAAGACAAACAGCGTTACTTAGCCACATAATTGCATATTATCGCAAACGCATATCGAATTAAACGCGCATCTCATCACATGCGAACACACACATAGGACAGACTCACATCCTAGAGGGAAAGCTGAAAGTTTGAAAATCAAATGAATATGTACAAAGACAAGACTCGAATCCTATGTGCTGCAGTAGATTCCTAGGAAAATCAATCACTCTTTTGACATAAGCAATGGTATCTGGACCATGCTCTGATACCAACATTGTCACGACCCAATCTGCGAGACCAGCGCTAGGGAATGGGATTGGTTGCTCCGAAACCCGTAGCAAGCCTAAAAACGTAAAATAATTTTTCTCAAAACATAAACGTCATGCATGACATACATAAACACGTGTCATGCAGAAGCACACATGCCAGGCATACATATCATCTGGCAGTCTCAAATATCAAAACGCAGCTAGCATAAAACATTATTAACTTTAAAACAGTAAAGTTATATTTACAGAAAACTATACATTACAAGCTGACTCGCAAAATACTTATCTATGCTCTAAGAGTAAAGTACTGTTTCTTTACATACTCAAAAATACAGACTTCTGGAAGTAGAATAGAAGTCCGTTGCTTCAAAGCGTCTTTATCCTGAAAGGAAATCTGTGAGGGGTCAGTATATTGGGATATACTGAGTGAGTTCATACATTTACTAATAAGTATTCAAATAAAACATAAAACTGCAATCAATCATATGCAGCCAAGTACAGGATCCGATTGAAACCCTAATCCTCGAACATATTAATCATTCATCGTGCAACCCAATCATTAATATCAAGTTGTGAGTCCAACTCACTGGTGGGCCCAGCCCACTAGATACGGGGACTCCAGACTACACCGTAGTCGAGTGCTCGCTCGTATCAAACTATACCTCAAATCTCAAATTTCGTAATCATAGTCAGCTCATAGCTTTATCAAATCAAAACTGGTGATCACACATTCCTATTTCCGCTCAATAGGTAGCACGTTCCATCGGATCAATACTGGTTTCAAATCAAGCGTATGCCCAAATCATATAAAAATTTCGCATAACAAACATGCAATTCAAACATAAAGCAATATAAAATAATTGCTTCAATAAATACATTAAAAGCAAATCGTATAAACTCACTGAAAATGCTTATCCAAAAATACGTCGGGGCTTTAGAATGTCAAGCTTCCCGAACTACTGGTCCAACTACTTCTTGCCTCGCCGGATCTAAAACAATTTTTAAAACATTTGACTTGTATTAGAATCCTATTCTAAGATTGACTCTAGACTCGAGACTCGACACACTGAACTTTTATTAACCGTCGTGCTCCTCATGTGATTATCCCGATAAACGGTATCAACTCGTTTATGGATAACATATCACTTCTAGATCGATTCTCGTTTAACCTAGTTAGGTTAACTTATCAAACTATTGGATAATTAATCGAATAACAATTGATTTCAAATCTCGATATGCGTGTACATCACATTTTTCTCAAAACTAGGTCGATCGGCAAAATTACTGTACGGGCGAGTCGCCGACTCGTGTGGGCCGCGGACACATGCCCCGAGGAGCGGGCTGCGGACGCATGCCCCGCATATGCGGGCGCGTTGCCCGCCTATTCGGGCGCCCGCATAGTATGCGGGCGCGCAGCCCGCGTATGCGGGCGCACGCCCGCCTCACGGGTGCGCCACACACTCCGACCCGAGAAAAAATCAATTTTTCCGACGTGCTTTAGATCCAAAAACGCTCAAACACACCCTAAACGCGTAATCTAACTCCAAAACACTATAATTCAACTCTAATATCGATTAAAACGATATATTCGTTTCGTGGCCTAAAACTTTGAATCGATATAACTCAAAATATATCCGTCTAAACGATAAAACGTCAAGCTTACCGTGATTACTCGTCGAAATACGATCGTTTGGAGTTATAGAACGTCGGAAACGGACGAGAAACAGAAACCGCGCGACGAACCGTCGAGAACGAAGCGAGAGAGAAAGAAAATGGTTTTGATGGCTTCTGGATACTTCATCGCTTACTGATCAAGTTATATATATATATATATATATATATATATATATATATATCGGCTAATTTAGCCCAAAACCTATCCGCGTCTAAATTTTAAACGATCTCCGATCGACTCGAAACTTTTACCATAAATACTATAAATTATTTCGTGGACTTTAGCGAAATAATTATCATTACGGGATTTATAATTTATTTTATATTAATTTTCGAAGTCAATTCCTTAAATCCCGCTAATTGACTTATTAAAATTTATTCTAAATTCCTGATATAATTAAATTAAATTCTCCTTAATTTAATTTATCGGAAATCACGACACGTGGCACGACTTAATTACCCTAAAATATTTTGGGGTATTACAGGGGGTCACTCGCCAATGAGTGAGTTCATGGTTTACAGGCGAGTATTATTTAAAAGGGTTAATTACATATCAAATCATCACCTTTACACGAAATCTCAAACATAACACGACCTATAAAACGTGTCAATTCAGGGCATCACCTTTCAATTCTTTTCAAAAACAACATGGGCACATTTTTGAACAAAATTTTGCTGACTTGGACACCCGATTGGATTGCCACGTATTATGCCACGTCAGCAAAGATGCCACTAAAAATGTGCCGATGTTGTTTTTGAAAAAAAATGAAAGGTGGTGCCCTGAATTGCCACGTTTCAAAAGTCGTGTTATTTTTAAAATTTCGTGTAAAGGTGGTGATTTTATATGTAACTAACCCTATTTAAAACATTCATGCACAAGTAACCACTTACAAAACCGAATGAAACCCATATGGTCACTATGTTTTGACTCCGTACGTTTCTTATTCTATACGTGCTCTTTTGATAATGTGATTTCAAAGTTTACTTATTAGTCCCAATTCCCGAGATGGTTCGACCGAGTTAATTGGTAAGATACAGGTTCTGAGATAGTTTGACCAAGTTAACTTAGTATCTCGATTAATGTAGTCCGGAGATGGTTCGACCGAGTTAACTACATTAATCATTTCCTGATGCATTCCCATAATGGTTCAACCGAGTTAATCTAGCATCATCTATATTTTAAGGGAGTTTATGTATGACTTTATACTTTACTAGTTATTGTTTGTACTTTATGTTATGACTAGTTTAATCGGTTCTTTATCGGGTTTCACACAATAATGTATGTATGTCAATCAAGACAATTCATTTTATTAATGATGCTAATCATTTCAAAGCAAGTATGTACTTATAAACAACGTCATGTATTTCGTATAAAACACTTGTATATAAAGAAATGCAGTTTAAATACTTCAAATGTAAACATGTATTAACTCACAGCTTGATTTCCAAAAACTTTGACCAATTAGTAACCCCCGTCAAGCTTCTCGAGCTCCTTGTCTGTTCGTAGATTAACTTGTCGAACCCTAGGACAATTATCAAATATATCTCGAGTGAGATTGTAATTCAATAGACACATAGACTCGAGAATAAACAAGTACATAACTTGTCGTAATATCGACCCCGTAGCCCACTACGATCGTTATTTGATTTCCATATCAAATAACTGTAAAATAGCCCAACCCCTAAAATAAAATGACATTCTTAAAGTTCAAAATGTCATCTACGACTTTTTTTAGGTCTCGGACTTAGACTAGCACCCGAAGGTGTCGAAAACAAGCCCGGAAGTTAATCTTTTGGGCTGTCCTAAAATTGCTGAACTGTTTTGCATGACATAATGTTCTGCTTAATTTGAGCAACATAGAGGCCGAATTAGCAGAAACTTAAACTTTTACAGTAATAGATAACATTTTTAAGTTTTTGTACCAATAAACAAAACTTAATTTGGAGCTATACAACTTTAGATAATGTGCTTGCAATATGGCTTTTCTGCAGCACAATATTCTGCAATATCGTCAAACTAGTTTGTGTAAACTTAAGTCATAACGTATTACGAAACGAGACCTATAACCCAACGCAATTATGCTTTTGAGACCAAAACAATCTAGCCCTATCTACATCTTTAAACACTTATAACTCATGTTATACGCATCATCAAAACATCTAAATATGCAATTCATACCTAGGCCGAATACTATAACATCATTTCAATCCAAAGCTTAATCAATCAAAACAACTTGGGTACAGCCGTTAACAATCAGAAATTAAGCATGAATCCAACATATATACTTCATCTTCATCAAGAAGACTTAGGGCCGAATGTCTTTGAACCTTTTCATGTCACAATTCTAATCAACACAACACACAATTCTAGCTATCACTACCCATTTTTATAGATCATGACCGGCGCTAGGGTATGGTTGCACTAAAACCTGTAGCTAGCCTCGCGGATAAATATACAAACGCCAATAATCATAACGTACCTTCATAGGATCACATGCTCAAGGGAAACCGAGAGTCCAACCTAGTTTAGCAATGTATAGAAACAATATATATCCAAAGTATGCTCGGCTCAACTCTGAGACTCTAACATTACGGCAATATATAAAATATCCATAAACAATGTATACATGCCAACAACGATAAATAAAACAGTTGGAACACTCCAAAAAAAGTATAAGTCTAGAACATAAGACATCTAGTGCTACTGCGGTCTAAAAGTTTGAAATAGTTTGACCATTTATTCTGAAAATAAAAAGAACCTAAGAAGAATGAAGAAATCGGAGATTAACCAAACGCTCAAATCATAAACCTGAAAAATGGGGAAAACGACGAGTTCAAATATATATTGGGATGAGTTCAAACAATTATTTATATTTATTAAGTGAAATCCTTTTAAAAACCTTAAAATATTTGTAAAGCATTCTATCCTTATGGATAAGCATTGAAACCCTAAACCACAAATATATAAATCAAGTTGTCGAACCGCTGAGACGTATCTCCATAACCGATCCCCGACTATCACTCAAATAAACATGTGAGTTCCAGGAGACGAATCTTCCACCGGCGCCCTCACTAGGTGAGACGAATTTCCGACCTACCTTAAATACCATATGATCAATACCAGTGCGCACGCAGTCTCGATGATGCCCATCGATTAGCCCATTCCAATTCAGATCCATCATGTCAAAAACAGTTCGAAAGCTGTGAATACAATATATATATGCAAAATATACAATTTACTTAATAAATCGGTAAATAGCGATATAAACTTATTGCTAGTGAATCAGCGTGAAAACCGGCAAGCAACCAAACCTTATTCGACT
The DNA here is from genome assembly GCF_937616625.2 of Mercurialis annua. NCBI lineage: Eukaryota > Viridiplantae > Streptophyta > Magnoliopsida > Malpighiales > Euphorbiaceae > Mercurialis > Mercurialis annua. The sequence continues at coordinate 39,587,386 of NC_065574.1, read as the reverse complement.
GCGAAAAACGACCAGTCGACGGGTCTAAGAACACGGCATAAAACATAGTTAATATCATCCCCTAACTCTAGAGAGTACTAGACACTACATAGGACTAGCACATATATTAATCAATCCAAAGTACACATTATCATAATGTCACACCACATATAGACCCAAAATTCCAAAGCATAAACCAAATTGGAGTAATCATATATACTCAAATCATAACCAGAGTTATATTGCAATACAAAACCATATGAGCTTCCATTTTAAAACACAATTTGAATACTTCAGAAAACAGCTTACATGAACCAAGTTAAAATCCGTGTTAGTGAGTCATCCGAGTTATTTAAAACTACCAAGCTTTTTCCAACTTGTTGGGCGACCCAAATCTAACCCAACCCAAAAGTTAAACCAAAGTAAAACCTTAAATTCATTCTAAAATGCTTGAATAAAAAGTGTATTCATTTAAAAGTAAGAACACAATCCATCTAAACGTCAAATTGATAAATCATTCCATACTAACACAAGTATGTTAAACCTCTTTCAAATGAAACAAAAAGGATATAATTATCCATTTAAACGTCAAACTCGGATTTGAAACGATAATCGAATCATGGCATAAACTTGTCAACTAAGGCATAATCAACATGAATGAGTATAACACAAACAAATCAATGCCAACATGTCTAGAAAGATGCAAAATAGCCCCAATACAATTATGGCGAGCAATTATATCATTGAAATGTATTCAACACATAAACAAGATCAAGTCATGTATTTACAAGCCAATCAATCAACCTATGATTTACTAAGCATACCAAAATATATAACACTAATTCAACACATAAGAACAGCCCACAAAACATGAATTTCCAGCCCTCTATAACAGTGCTAAAACAACAATTTAACAAGCCATAAACATACTGAATCAACTAGCACTTTAACCTAGCAATTGTCATGAGTTCTAATTGATCTAATCGAGTCAATCTAATGCTAAAAATCCTATTACAGAATTGACATGAAAATACAGAGATCAAATCATCCACAACATAGGTATAATGCACTAGAACACAATCCATCGACATAACACGAGAAACTCCACGCGAAAACTTAACGGATTGCAACACGTAAAGTGTTGAACTGAGATCAGTGGAAGAACCAATTGAATGCAGTGAATCATCACTTACAAGATGCTGGAAAAAGGGATTGAATCAACTAATAATAGAATCAAACCAAAAAGAATTTAATAGACGAAGAACGGAGTGTTATAATCGCTTACCGAAAGCCAAGGACGTGAGAGATAGCGAGGGAATTAGTATTTTTGAGAGTTTTTAAGTGCCTAGGGTATATAAAACGAGTGGCGGCTGATATGGGTCGAATAAGGGGTCTATTTAAAGGACCCAGCACAAAATTACAGCTCAGGTGTGATGGGGAGGCGCGTTCGTTCCATCGCGCCTTCACTAGGTGCGATGGCCCATTGCGCTCTCCAATGCGCCTAAAAATTTAATCCAACGATCAACTTTTGCTCGTGCACAACATATCCAAAAATTAAACCGATCTGACTAGTCTATTGGGAAATATGGATGTTTTTATCAAAATATGTCAGATTCAGAAGGCAAACAAACACATCATCTATTATAATCTGGATACAAATCAAATTGCCATCGAAAACTCACACGACATATGCGACACATACATGGTACAACTCAAACCTTAATCAAAGTGTCAGACTTTCTAATTCCTCCATTAACAATTCAAAACTAAGTCGGAAACACAACAAAACCATGACGGAGTAACACGGGATATTACAATCTCCCCACGTTATATAAAATTCGTCCTCGAATTTAACACAACACAATCCACGTAAGGCATATTATAAAACTATCTGCTGTCCGAATAAAACGTACATAGTCAACATAAAAATACATAAACATGACACCCAAAATAATGAAGGAAGCAATTTTTAACTATTCTGCATAACGAACTTTGTCTCGCGGGAACACTCCTTAACCAAGTAACCAATAAAACCAAAACCATACAAAAAGTTAAGCCCTATTGAGTTCCATTTGAAAACATAAACAAGAAACCTTTTCAAACCATTTGGTAATACAACTAAAAAAACAAAATGGTAGTTAGCCGAGTCAACCAAGACTTCCAAGCATATATTACGTGTCAAGCGACGGAAGTCTAACCCGGCCCAAAGAAACCACAATATAAACCAATGTTTAAAATCCGGAAATTCATTTGATAAATTAACATGAAGTTTGAAAAGCAACAGAACTTAACATTACAACACGCACCAAGAGTGTTGATAAAATCCAAAATAACAAACATGCTAGAAATGGCATCACAAGCCACAACCTATGAATTGCGTGCTTAACGACCTATGCACTTGCGTAAGCAAAATCTTAACAGGTTGTTACTCGTACGATAACTAAAAATCACCATTTTCATAAATCAAACAATCTTAAAAGGTCACAAAAAGTATCATACTAACTTCCGCTTAACAAAAAACGATAACGCCATTTCTAGGTGAAATCAAACGAGAAAATACAAACTCTCCAACATGAAACTCGACTGAAATACTAAGGATAATCAAGAACAAAACCTTGAATCTCTTTCAATTATAACTCTAAACAAAATTTCCACCTAGAAAAGGTCAACACAAGACGAAACACGCCGAAAACATATGGGGTATTACATTCTCGCCAACCTAAGAAAAATTCAACCTCGAATTTTAAATATGAAACTGATTCGCAGTTTAAACGGCCACAACACACATATGCGAAAAATTATGATTCTAACAACTAGGTGCTCCAACGATCACTCGATCAACACAAATGTGAACAATCAAAAAATATCCAACGAAGTTGGTTTCCAAAACTAGCTCGAATCTTAACAATTGCGAAACCCATATCATTAAAGTTCAAGAACAAACCCGAAGTTCAAACTATAGTTCCTAAAATATCAACTCTAATGTTTTAACCGGGAACATTGAAAAACACAAATTGATAAAATCTTGCGTTCCGCAATAATTACTCACTTGTCCACTTATAACGAGATCGACACCAACATAATCGATAACAATACTCAATAACAAATATCTAATATTTAGGCCAAAAGAAAACACTATTTGGATCATCTAGCCCAACGATTAATACAAAGTTCAATAATTATATTCCTTTCTTTCCACCCGGACGTAAAATTTAGCAATGCAAATCTCTTTGTTTACAGAAATACCTTTATATCAATATACCAAAAGAAGAATACTTGGACATAAATCGTATTTGTAAAAAATGCAATCTCTTTTTAAAACGCAGTATGTACACACTCATGGAGCATAACCAAATTTCTTAATCCACAAATCATAAATCAAAAATCAGGAATTGCCACGAAACCTTTCTAATCTGAATTTAATTATACACCGCACTTAACACAACTATATCTCAAGCGCAACCTCAAATTCATTCTTACTTCTACAAGGAACAAGATTTCGTTAATGCATACTCATCCCCTTACAATGTAATCGTCCAAAATTCACCACCATCATCACAGAGTATTTATGTAGTTAACTCTCGATAAAAGTTTAAAAACTATTTGAATTCCATAAACTTTATAAATACATTTATCCCACTGTGACTCGCGAGTTTGTTTCAAAACATCTTTCTCAAAAAGACTTTATTGACATAATCTATTTTACATAATTGTGCGCCAGGGTGATTACATCTCTTATCCCCAAAGAGTTGCATCCAACTCTAATCATTTCAATGCACATGATGCATGTACTACTATGCATGTATCAATTATTATTCTCTTTTATTTAATGAACATACTCAGTGCTCAATGCGATCCTATTCGTGACATTCAAAATGCATGTTCATGATATGTCTGGGCACAATTACATGTTAAGGACATTTCCGATACTCTAACAAATTTTTTGTTTAAAATCAATTTCTCGATAAAACATTTGCTAGACATTACACTCTTTGAGATGTGCACTCGATAGCTTAAAAATATATCTCAAACTCTATACTTGAAATCTACCAATCATTCGATAATATAATAATAACTCAAGCTGATAACTTTGCTAAAAACTCTTTTGTATAAAAAGTATCCAACTAACTTCAACCTAACTGGAACTTATACCCAAAGAAAACAACACATCAAATATGTTCCTACAAATCTTACCGCTAGTTCCCGCATCGCATCGTCAAATCTTGACGAAAAACACCAGCGTATGAAATACACCGATCTAACTTTTCTGGTCAGAATTTTGAATATCCTTTTCTAGAATAATCAGAAATCACCAACTTTTTCAAGGGAAAATACCTCCCTCAACATCCTCGATATCAAAACCCAAAGATTTTGACCCACAAACAAAGCACCAAACCCATCGTAACCAAAAATTAACATTAAAAGTAACAGAGGGTATAAACGAAGGTTCGACTCACAATCAAATAAAACATCAAGGTAAGCCAAAAAGAACCACGTGAAAGAAATTATCTCATGTGCTTCTCCGCACGAAGAGACAAAACAAAAACTATCAACATAGTCCAACAAAATATGTGAGGTATACAACACAAATCAAAATCAAAAGATTACGAATTCTACACACCATAAACCACTCAAGCATGCCATTAACAATAATTAACCCAAACCTATTTAAAATGAAAAAACAAAGCATGCTACAACACAATATGATTCGTCATAACCTAGAACAAGTAATATGTCATCTATCAAAATGCGCATCGAAATTATTTCGAAATATAAAGTTAACCAAAAAAGTTTTCAAATTCTAGTTGAACCCCATGGTTAAAAGTCAACTTCTGGAAAACCTCTTTAATAAATTAATTGCTTTAAAAGTTTCCAAAGTATCTCAATTCATAAAAAATCATCGAGTTAGCCGAGTCATTACAACTACCAGGCTCAACTTCCAAATTTGAGTGACCCAAGTCGAACCCAAACAACCATTTACAAACATACTCAAAACATTTATAAATCTTGAAAATGCCTTTAAATAAAATCTCAATCTTTTCTTCAAAAAAATAGGAGCATAACATAATCCAAGCATCATACAGCAATTCAAAAACTCAAGTGAGAAAATTGTAAGTCACAACAACCATTCTGTATACACCTAATCCATCCAACCACAAAATTTCAAACATATGACGACCACGCTTCAAACATCGACATACCACAATATAGTAAAAATAACAACGACAATATTAGATCCTCAATATAGTGACATATCTCATAAATACAATTATTTTAAAAATAATCGTTTGTCAACACCAAGGCAAACGTAAGATTCCAAAATACAAGAAATTCATTTTACTTGCAAAGTAACCAAAAATCACATTTAAAAAAAAACCAGACTTCTTTTCCTATTCTCGTGTCAAAACACAACTCAAATCGAAACAATTATTTCCCATGGTAACCATAAAACCAACGTTTAATCAAACAATATAAAGACACAAAACATGCTTAAAGATTTAACACAAAAATCCTTTAAAAGCAAAACAAGGCCAACGCATAACAAATCCTCATATGTGCCGACATATTTAGCAACCAAGCAACCACGGGCAAAGCCAAAATGTACTCATCAATAAGACAAAAGCAATCCAGTACGATTATAATTATACAGGGCACAAAAGCCAACAATAACACCCAAGTGTAAACAATCATCATACTATAATAAAGCATCCGTTAAACATAAGACCAACGCATAACATTGCTATAGGTGTAGGTAGAAAGTTTTGAAAACAAAAGATGACTTTTCGAAGACATGAACCGAATCCTAATTTCACAGTAGTTCCTAGGGTAAAATGACTACTTATCATGCGAAAGCAAATAAACACATAACATGCAAAAGACCTTAGTTTGAAACCAAAGCTCTGATACCAACTTTTTCACGATCCATTTTTATAGATCGTGACCGGCGCAAGTGTATGGGTATGGATATACCGAAATCCGTAGCTAGCCTCGCGGATAAACAAACAAATGCCAATAATCACAATGTACTTGCATAGAATCACATGCTCGGGGGAAACCGAGACTCCAACCTAGTCTAGCAGTGCATAGAAACACCATATATCCAAACTATGCTCCGCTCAACTCTAATACTTTAACAGTATGGAAATATATAAAATATCCATAAACAATGTATACATGCCAACAAAGATAAATAAAATAGTTCGAACACTCCAAAAAAAAGTATAAGTCTAGAACATAAGACATCTAGTGCTATTGTGGTCTAAGAGTTTAAAATAGTTTGACCATTTATTCTGAAAATAAACGAACCTCCGAAGAATGAAGAAATCGGAGATCAACCAAATGTTGAAATCAAACTTGAGAAATTGGGAAAACAACGGGGTCAGATATACTGAGATGAGTTCATACAACTATTTACATTTATTAAGTGAAAACCTTTTAAAAACCTTAAAACATTTGTAAAGCATTTTATCATTATGGATAAGTATTGAAACCCTAAACCAAAAATATCTAAATCCAATTGTCTTGCCGGTGAGATATATCTCCATAACTGATCCCTGACTATCACTCAAATAAACATGTGAGTCCTAGGAGTCGTATATTCCACCGGCGCCCTCACTAGGTGAGACGAATCTCCAATCTACCTCAAATACCATATGATCAATACCAGTGCGCACGCAGTCTCGATGATGCCCATCGAGTAGCCAGTTCCAATTCAGATCCATAATGTCGAAAACAGTTCGAAAGCTATGTATACAATATATATATATTCAAAATGTAAAATTTACTTAATAAATCAGTAAATAGCGATATAAACTCACTACTTGAAAATCCACGTGAAAACTGGCAAGCAACTAAACCTTATTCGACTGCGAAAAACGACCAGTCGACGGGTCTTAGAATATGGCATAAAACATAGTTAATATCATCCCCTAACTCTAGAGACTACTAGACAACACATAGGACTAGCACATACATCAATCAATCGAAATTATACATTATCATAATGTCACAACACATATATACCCAAAATGCCAAAGCATAAACCAAAGTGGAGTAATCCAATATACACAAACCATTACCAGAATTATATAACAATACAAAACCACACGATTTTCCATTTTAAAACACAATCTGAATAATTCAGAAAACAGCTTAAATGAACCAAGTTAAAATCCATATCAGTGAGTCAGCCGAGTTATTTAAAACTAACAAGCTTCTTCCACTTGTTGGGCGACCCAAATCTAACCCAACCCAAAAGTTAAACCAAAGTAAAACCCGAGTTTACATTCTAAAATACTTGAATGAAAAGTGTATTCATTTATAAGTAAGAACACAATCCATCTTTTAGCCAACAATTGGAAAATCATCCCTTACTAACACAAGTATGTTAAGCCTCTTTTAAATGAAACAAAAAGGATGTAATCATCCATTTAAATGTCAAACTCAGATTTGAAACGATAATCGAATCATGGCATAAACTTGTCAACTAAGCGATGATCAACACGAATGAGTATAACACAAACAAAGCAATGCCAACATGTCTGGAACGAAGCAAAACAACTCCTATACGATTATGGGCAACAACTATATCATTGAAATGTATTCAACACATAAACAAGATTAAATCATGCATTTACAAGCCAACCAATCAGCCTATGATTTACTATGCATGCCAAAAGATGCAACATTGATTCAACACATATGAACAGCCCTAAAACAGGAATTTCCAGTCTTCTATAACAGTGCTAAAACAACAATTTAATAAGCCATAAACATACAAATCAACTAGCACTTAAACCCAACAATTGACATGAGTTTTAATGATCAAATAGAATTAATCTAATGCTAAGCATCCTATTACAGAATTGACATGGAAATCTAGAGATCAAATCAGCACAACATAGGTATAATGTATTAGAACACAATCTATCGACAAAACACGCGAAACTCTACGCGAAAAACTTGAAGGATTACAGCACATACTGTAATGAACCGATATCTGCGAAAGAAACAAATGAATGTCGTGAATCATCACTCAAAACACACTGGAAAATGGGATTGAATCAATAACAATAGAATCAAACCAAAAGGAATTGAATAGACAAAGAACGGAGTGTTAGTATCGCTTACCAAAACCCAAGGACGTGAGAGATAGCGAGGGAATTAGTATTTCAGAGAGTTTTTAAGTGCATAGGGTTTATAAAATGAGTGGAGGCTAATATGGGTCGAATAAGAGGTCTATTTAAAGGGCCCGATATAAAATTACAGCTCATGTGCGATGGGAGTCGCGATGCGAGGCGCGTTCGTCCCATCGCGTCTTCACCAGGCACACAAAAAGCATGGGGCGTATTGCGAGGTACGATGGCCCATCACGCCCTCCAACGTGCCTCATAATATTATCCAACAGTCAACGCTTTTGTATGCACATCATATCCAAAAATGAGCCCGATCCGACGGTTAAATTGGGAGATGTTGGAACAATTGCTGAAACTGAACAGAATTACGATGAGGCTGAGTCGCGGACTAGGTCGCTCTCTTTTAGACGTTTCGCGGCACACCTCGGTGGTGCAAAGCTAACTAGCAACCGCGGCGTCCTTATCATAATGTCGCAACACTTATATACCCAAAATGCCAAAGCATAAACCAAAGTGGAGTAATCATATATACACAAACCATAACCAAGATTATATAGCAATACAAAACCACATGAATTTCCATTTTAAAACACAATCAGAATAATTCAGAAAATAGCTTAAATGAACCAAGGTAAAATCCATATCAGTGAGTCAGCCGAGTTATTTAAAACTACCAAGCTTCTTCCCACTTGTTGGGCGATCCAAATACAACACAACCCAAAAGTTAAACCATAGTAAAACCCGAGTTTACATTCTAAAATACTTGAATGAAAAGTGTATTCATTTAAAAGTAAGAATATAATCCATCGTTTAGCCAATAATTGGAAAATCATTCCTTAGTAACACAAGTAAGTTAAACCTCTTTTAAATGAAACAAAAAGGATGTAATCATCCATTTAAACGTCAAACTCAGATTTGAAACAATAATCGAATCATGTCATAAATTTGTCAACTAAGGCATAATCAACACGAATGAGTATAACACAAACAAAGCAATGCCAACATGTCTAACGATGCAAAACAGCCCCTATACGATTATGGGCAACAACTATATCGTTAAAATGTATTCAACACATAAACAAGATTAAATCATGCATTTACAAGCCAACCAATCGACCTATAATTTACTATACATGCCAAAAGATGTAACATTGATTCAACACATAAGAACATTCCTAAAACATGAATTTCCAGTCTTCCATAACAGTGCTAAAACAACAATTTAATAAGCCATAAACATACAAATCAACTAGCACTTAAATCCAATAATTGTCATGAGTTTTAATGATCAAATCGAATTAATCTAATGCTAAACATTCTATTACAGAATTGACATGGAAATTTAGAGATCAAATTAGCCACAACATAGGTATAATGTATTAGAACACAATCTATCGACATAACACGCGAAACTCTACGCGAAAACTTGAAGGATTACAACACATACTGTAATGAACCGATATCAGCGAAAGAACCAAATGAATGTAGTGAATCATCACTCAAAACACGCTGGAAAATGGGATTGAATCAACTAACAATCGAATCAAACCAAAAGGAATTGAATAAACGAAGAACAGAGTGTTAGTATCGCTTACCAAAACCCAAAGACGTGAGAGATAGCGAGGGAATTAGTATTTCAGAGAGTTTTTAAGTGCCTAGGGTTTATAAAATGAGTGGAGGCTAATATGGGTCAAATAAGAGGTCTATTTAAAGGGCCCAATATAAAATTACAGCTCATGTGCGATGGGAGTCGCGATGCGAAGCGCGTTCGTCCCATCGCGTCTTCACCAGGCACACAAACAGCATGGGGCGTATTGCGAGGTACGATGGCCCATCACGCCCTCTAACGTGCCTCATAATATTATCCAACAGTCAACGATTTCGTATGCACATCATATCCAAAAATGAGCCCGATCCGACGGTTAAATTGGGAGATGTGGGAACAATTGCTGAAACTGAACAGAATTACGATGAGTCTGAGTCGCGGACTAGGTCGCTCTCTTTTAGACGTTTCGCGGCACACCTAGGTGGTGCAAAGCTGACTAGCAACTGCGGCCTCCTTAGGATAAAACAGCCGGAAATTCACTACACTGTGAAAGTTGCTCTGAAAACACTTTCTGTGTATTGCTCTTTTGCTTTGTTTCTGTGTGTTTAGAAATGAAAAAGGGACAAGTACTTATAGGCTGGAGAAAAAGAAATATTGAGGTAATCGTAAAGATGGAACATAAATACTGAAAACGCTTTTGATAATAAATTGTTTACAACAGCAAAAAACGTATGGAGCAGTTCAGAGGTTTATTTGGAAAATAAAAATCTGTTACTTAATAAAATTATTTATGTATCAAAAAATAATAGTGCCAACCGAACCGAACCACCCACCCAACCCAGACCAGACCAGGCCAGGCCAGGCCTGGCCGACCGACCGACCAGATGGACGGCGCGCGAGCGTGTGGTAAACACGGTAGGATGTTACTCCTAGCCCGTTCACAAAATTGGTTACCCCTTGGGTCCCAAACCCAAATGAGAAATTCCAAGGTAATAAACTCAATTACTTGAGTTCTCCTAAGAAATATGGCACAACACATAAACTCTCCATATTCTCATTGCAAATAACAAGGCACTTCCTTTTTATTTTATTTTCCAGTTTCAATTAATTTCAACAATCCCCCACTTTGAATTTTAAAAAAAGTTTCTCGAGCAATTTCTATTAAGATTGTGCATAAACAAAGGTATCTTTCAATTTGAACCTTTGCGTAGTGTGTTTGATTCTGATTTAATAAGAGTGACTCGTAGTCTTGAACTCTATCTCGGACATCAAACCACGCACGTTCTTTTCATAAATGTTTTTCTAAAGCCCGTGCATTTATGGCCCTGCACGTATATCCCAATTTAGTGAACGCTCTAGAAATTTTTGCCTCAAATTTCATAGAAAGCGGCCCCACTTCCACATTCACAAAGGAGAAACTATCAAGAGTACTCCTGTAGCTAGGTACTCCACTCCAAATGGAGTATAGACTTCATTAAGAGATTCTATTAACTCATCCTCTAATCGCTTCAGGAATCATGCCTCAATTTTGCATGTTCTGGCTCATATCATTAATAACTTGTTATTATTCATTAAACCTATTTCTTGGGATCTCCAGTCAGTTAGGTCGGGTTACCATTATGGGTGATTCATTCTATAGGCATTAGTCCCATTCTCTTGGAAGTTTTATGGACTTTCTCTCTAGCTAATCCTTTCGTCAAAGGATCTGCTAAGTTATCATCAATGTGTAGATGATCCACTCTAACAGCCCCTGTTGAGATAAATACTCTAACATTGTTGTGCTTACGATGTATCTGTCGTTTCTTACCATTATAATAAGTATTCTCAATTTTTGCAATAGCCGCGGTACTATCGCAATGGATCAACACTGCTGGTATCGGTCTTTCCCATAAAGGAATATACGCTAGCAGGCTTCTTAGCCATCCTGCTTCTTCACTAGCAGCAGCTAGTGCTATCTTTTCTGACTCCATCGTAGATTGAGCCAGAATCGTCTGTTTCTTTGATTTGCAAGAAACAGCTCTACTAGCTATACTAAAAATATAGCCGCTCGTGGCTTTGGAATCATCTGACAATGTATTCCAATCTGTATCACTGTACCCTTCAAGTACAACAGGATACTTCAGATAATGTAATCCAAGATTCATTGTTCTTTTAAGGTATCTCATAACCCTTTCAATAACATGCCAATGCTCAATACTAGGTCTACTAGTAAACCTGCACAGTAATCCAATGACATATGCAATGTCGAGTCTAGTACAATCAGTGGCATATCGAAGGCTGCCAATGATGCTTGCATATTCAGACTGTCGTACACTATCACCAGTGTTCTCAAAAAGTTTAACACTTGGATCATAAGGTGTACATGCAGGTTTACAGTCGAAGTAGTCATATTTCTTTAGAATCTTCTCAACATAGTGAGATTGATCTGAAGAAATTCCTTTTTTAGACATAGTTATCTTTATGCCAAGAATGACAGTCGCTTTACCTAGATCTTTCATATCAAAGTTGGCACTCAACATTGATTTCACAACATTCACAATATGAATATTTGATCCAAAAATCAACAAGTCATCTACATAATGACATATGAAAGTACAAAGTTCCTTTTCAGATTTGTAGTAAGTACATTTGTCACTTTTGTTCACTTAAAACCATTTGAGATGACACGATTATCAAATTTCTCATGCCATCACTTAGGTGCTTGTTTTAGACAATACAAAGATTTGTCTAACTTGCACACCTTCTGTTCCTGACCATGTATCATAAAGCCTTCAAGTTGATCCATGTAAATTTCTTCCTCCAATTCACCATTTAAAAAGGCAGTCTTAACATCCATTTGGTGTACAACCAAATCATATAGAGCAGCGATCGAAATCAGCACTCTAATGGATGTTATTCTAGTAACAGGCGAATAGGTATCAAAGAAATCAACGTTTTGACGTTGTCTATAACCTCTGGCTACAAGTCGAGCTTTGTATTTATCTACTGTGCCATCAGGTTTCAGTGTCTTTTTTAAGATCCATTTACAACCTATGATTTTGCAACCGGGAGGCAGATCAGTCAAATGCCATGACTTATTGGACTCTAGTGAATCCATCTCATCATTTATGGCTTCTTTCCATAAATCAGAATCTAAAGAAGTTAGAGCTTCCTGGAGGTTCGTAGGATCCTCCTCTAAAGAATAGACATGGAAATCAGTTCTAAAATCTTTCGAAATTTTAGCACTTTTACTTCTTCTGATTTCTTTTTCTATATCATCAGTAATCTCATTATTTATGACCACATGAACATTACTAGATGACCCGCCCCTCACTATTTCCTAATTTAAAAGGAAATTTCTGTTCAAAAATATCAGCATTGACTGATTCAATAATAACTTGTGCAGTCAAGTCATAAAATCTATATGCTTTACTATTGACTGCATACCCAATGAAAACACATTCATAGGCTCTGCTAGCTAATTTTATTCGTTTCAGATCAGGAATCCGAACATAAGCTAAGCAACCCCAAGTTCTCAAATAAGACAAATTTGGTTGTCTTTTTTTTAGGACCTCATAAGGTGAAATCTTATTATTCGATTTAGGGACTTTGTTGAGTACATAAAAACAGTAAACAAAATTTCGCCTCACCAATAAGAAGCAGTTCCAGAATTCAATAAAATAGACACTACTGCTTCTGTAAGTGTTATATTTTTTTTGGGCTTTACCGTTCATTTCAGGAGAATAAAGAGTTGTTCTTTCATGCACAATACCATGTGAGTTATAGAATTCTATAAACAATCTAGATTCATATTCAGTACCTCTGTCACTGCGAAATCTTTTGATTTTCTTATTGAATTGTTTTTCAATTTCTGTAACAAATAACTTGAACATGTCAAGTGCATCACTTTTATTTTTCATCAAATACACTTGTGTAAAATCAGAACAATTGTCAATAAAAGAGATAAAATATCTTTTACCATTTCTGGTCAAGGTACCATCAAGTTCACATATATCAGAATGTATTAGATCTAAAGGTTCAGATTCTCTAACTACTGATTTATGTGAGTTTTTTGTTATCTTAGCTTGACTACATAATTCACATTTTTGAAACTCAGTTTGGTTGATTTTAGGAATTAATCCTAGGGTACTCATGTTGTTAATTATTCTTTAATTTACATGACAGAGTCTAGCATACCAAATATTAAAATCACAAACCATGTAAACAGAAGCAACATCTCTATTAATAATTTCAACATTCAACTTAAATATACCCTCACAAGCATAGCCCTTTCCCACAAAAATGCCATTTCTAGTAAGGGAAAAGGGTCATATATGCCCTTAACATTTAACTCGAGGATCAAGTAAGCCCTTAATGTCCGGAAATGTTCAAATATGCCCCTAACATCTTAAAATTGAACAAGCAGGCCATCCGATTTTGACAATTATGCCCCCAACGTCTTATTTATAAGTTAAAATATGGGCTTGGTTGTTCACTTTTTAAGACGTAAGGGGCAAAATTGAACCTTTCCAGACGTTAGCGGCTCACTTGATCCTGTAAGCAAACCTTAGGGGCATAAATGACCCTTCTACCTTCTAGTAATGGTGTATATATCACCTCCAATGGTTTGAAAAAATCCAGCTTTGTTGAGAAGATATACAGACACCAAATTCTTCCTCATCATAGGAGTGTGCATCACATCCTTCAAGATTAGTATTTTTCCTGAAGTAAATTTCAGTTCAACACTTCCAATTCCAGCAACAATAGTGGTGTGGGTATCACCCAGTAACACTTTCTTATTATCTATTGCATTGTATGTTTTAAACATAGCACGATCGTGGAAAACATATCAGTTAGCGCCTGTGTCAACCCACCAACCACTTGATCCACCAACAAGGTTGATCTCAGCCATCATCTCGGTTATCATAGCCGTAAAAGGCTCTTCAGTCAAGTTTGCCTAAGGGACAGTACTTGCCTTGTTCCGACACTTACGTGCAATATGACCCAGTTTTCCACAGTTGAAACATAGAAACGGTGACAGGTCATTCTTATCAGGTGGTGCATGTTTCACAATATGGTTCCTTGAAGGATTACCATTTTGGTTTGCTTTGTTGCGATTCACATTTTGGTTTTGGTTCAAATTGCGATTCTGACACTTAAAAGTCTTGCCATTAGGCTTCAGACTCATCGAACTAAACTTTCTTGTGTTGTTAGAAACAACTAGCACTTCATCTTTTAGATCCCGTTTTCTCGCCTCTTCCTCAATCCGAAGACGAGTGATCAAACTTTCCAGTGAGAACTCTTTTGTTTTGTGCCTGAGAGAATTCTTAACTCCCTCCACGAAGGAGGTAATTGGTCAATTAAAACAGCAACTTGAAATTGTTCATCAAGAACCATACCTCGGGAGATGATCTCACGAGCTATTTTCTACAATTCATGGGATTGCGCCTCGACATATTTTTCATCACTCATTTGATATTTGAGGTAGTGGCTGACTGCATACTTTTTAGTCCCCGCCTCCTCGGTATTATATTTCTTCTGCAACGCCTCCCAAGTTTCCTTTCCAGTCTTTCCATCATTGTAGTAATCATAGAGATCATCACTTAGTGCATTAAGAATAAAATTCTTGCACAAGTAATTATTAGTCATCCACTGTTGAAGTTCACCATTATGTTTTTGCTTTTCTTCTTCCTCGGCAGTTTCATCAACGACAGGCATTGCCATTGTCAAAACAGAAACCACCTTCTTGATGGTTAGGAAAATTCAGTCTTTTGTTTCCACCTTTTGAAATGCAAACCTTCAAACCGGAATGGTTTGTTGGCATCAACATTAGAGGAACCGTAGGCAGCAACCTCATCGGAGTTCATGGCAGCAATTGTAAAAGGACACCTCTAAAAATTGTTGGAACAATTGCTGAAACTGAACAGAATTATGATGAGGCTTAGTCGCGGACTAGGTCGCTCTCTTTTAGACGTTTCGCGGCACAGCTCGGTGGTGCAAAGCTGACTAGCAACCGCCGCGTCCCTAGGATAAAACAACCGAACCGAACCACCCACCTAACCCAGACCAGGCCGGGCCGGCCAGACGAACGACGCGCGCGCGTGTGGTAAATACAGTAGGATGTAACTCCTTGCCCGTTCACAAAATTGGGTACCCCTTGGGGCCCAAACCCAAATGAGAAATTCCAAGTTAATAAACTCAATTACTTGAGTTCTCCTAAGCAATGTGAGACAACACATAAACTCTCCATATTCTCATTTCAAATAACAAGGCACTTCATTTTTATTTTATTTTCCAATTTCAATTAATTTCAACAGGAGATATGAATGTTTTATCAAACATGTAAGATTGAGAAGGCAAACGAACACATCATCGAGTATAATCCAGATACAAATTAAATCACCATCGAAAACTCACACGACACATGCGGCACATACAAGATACAACTCAAACCTCAATCAAAGTGTCAGACTTGCCGATTCCACCATTAACAATCCGAAATTAAGTCGGAAACACAATAAAACCATGACGGAAAAACACGGGATATGACACTAGCTTACACACTTAATCCATCAAATATTACAAACTAATTAATCAATCATCAATCATGAACCAAATCACAACAATGCCGAATCCTTAAGCCTAGAATTTCAGAATTCCTTTAACTTGAATAATTCTCCATGCCATAGGTTAAATCATGGAGATTCACCATCAAATTGCTTCATTAAAGCTCATGAATATAATGCCTATTCCAATTCATAAAAATCCCCAATTTAGACTTAGAACCCTAGAATTTCAAATCAACCAAACATCCAATTCAACCATGAAAACTTTAAATTACTTACCATAGCTTACTCATATTTGCTTTAGCAGCAATTTGCATCTAAAATAATGAATATTGGATGAGAAATCATGGAGTTGTCTTTCATGTAGGGAGGTTCGGCCCGTGTATTAAAAAATGGACAAAATGAGTTTAATTTATGTTCTTAAGAAATTATGAAAGAGACAACTTACCCGAGAAGTTGTTTTGACAAAAAGTCCACTTTCACTCAAAGTGGCACTTTATCTCAAAACAGTTAATTTACGCTTTAACTCAAATTCTCAATTAAATGTCGAGTTTAACTTTCGGAAATCCTTTTACGATTAATTCTTATTAATATTTCACGAACGTTGTCGTGAAAATTATTAGCTCTCGATTTATATCTTTATTTTATATTTATTTCCTTTAGTTTCACTTAGTCCTGCTAAAAATTTCTCCAATGAGTAACAATTTCCAATTAAATTAATATTTCATGATCTACTTAATAAACTTATTTCGACTATATTTCGTAGCTGGATTCTCACTTCCGACATTCTTGTCCTAAACTTCTTAATTTCAGACATGTGGCACGTCCTAGTATCTTAATTGTATCTTAGAAAATTCAATGTTTTTATTGCATTGAGATATGCTCACAAAAATATTCATTGCTATGTGAGAAAAGTACAATAAAGGTTAATCCCTTTGAAGTATTCAACCGTTAACTTTCAAGGACCCAAAGTTATTTGGTTACTTAAGTGATTTTCTTTGTAGGTACACTTGATGTCCACTAAACCAAATTCAGTATCATATGATGGATGATCAAGGAGCAAGGATGTAATACCCCAAATGTTTTAGAATAATTAAGTCGTGCCACGTGTCGTGAATTCCGATAAACTAAATTAAGAAGGATTTAATTTAATTATATCGGGAATATAGAATAATAGATATTGCGCGAATTAGTGGAAATTAAGTAAAATTACTTCGGAAATTAATATAAAATAAAATAAAAATCCCGAGATAAGAATTATTTCGCCAAGGTCCGCGAAATATTTTATACTCCCTCCGTCCCACTTTAGAAGTCCCATTTGACTTTACACACAGATTAAGAAAACATTAATTATTCTTGTCTTTTCATGTTTTGCCCCTATTAATGATAGTGGAATTTTCCATAGAGCTCCTCTAAGATAACTAAAATAAGGGTAAAATAGGGTATTCAATAGAAAAACATGCTAAAAATAGTAATGAGACTTTTTAAATGGGACATCCCAAAATGGAATATGAGACTTCTTAAACGGGACGGAGGGAGTAGTATTTATGGTAAAAGTCTCGAGTCAATCAGAGACCTTTTGAAATTTGGACGCGGATACGTTTTCGACTAAAGTGCAACTTTTGAAAAGTTTAAGGACCAAATTGTAAATTAACCAATTGAGCCTCGAGAATAGAAATTAGAGGATGATTGACGGGAAATGATAATTTTACCATCGTATTATTTATTTGGACATAAATAATACATACGTAATTGAGTTAAAGTAAATAATTAATCAATAAGTTAAAATAGAAAGTTTTAAAGAGAATTGGTTTAAGTTAAAAAGATGAAGGATTAAAGGTGTAAATTGACCATTATTATATAAGAAATGAGAATGAAGATGAAAGTTCTAGAGCCATTAAAACTTCATCAGCTCCATTCTTAATCCCTTCGTCAAAACATCGCCGTTCCGTCGCTCGATCTCCGTTTCTCGTCCGTTTTTGACGTTTCATAGCTCGAATTGATCGTATTTCGACGGCGAATCACGGTAAGCTTGACGTTTTACCGTTTGGATGGATGAATTTAAAGTTATATCGAGTTAAAGTTTTAGGCCACGGAACAATTTATTCTTTTTAAATGGTTTTAGGATTAAATTTGGATGTTTTGATTATAGATTAAGCGTTCTGGATGCATTAGAATCGTTTTTATATCAAGCACGTCGGAAACGGAGCCGGGGTGAAAACCCGCAGCTGTGCGCCGCACAGTCCAACTGTGCGAACGCACAACACACTGTGCGATCGCACAGTGCTATGCGAACGCGCAGTCTTGAGAGACTGTGCGAACGCACAGTCAGGGACTGTGCGAACGCTTAGTCCACTGTGAGAACACACACTGAGACGTGCGCTCGCATAGTGTTTGGCCGATGATACGTTTTAGGGAATTTACCCGTTCTCGCGTAAAATTATCGGAATTGATTAGTTTATCGACTAATAATCGACCAGTTTGAATTATTTAACCTAACGAGGTTAAAGAGAATTTATTTAAAAAGGGATATTCGATCCGTAAACGAGTTGGAAACCGTTTGTCGGGATATACATGAAAAGTACGATGGTTAATGAATTTAGCGTGTCGTGTCTAGAGTCTAGAGTCAATCTTAGAATAGGATTCTGACGTGAGTCAATTATTTTAAAATAGTTTTAAATCCGACAAGGCAAGGAGCCGCTGGACCAGGAGCTCGGGAAGCTAGACGTTTCTAAGCACCGGCATCGGAGTATTTTTGGATAAGCGGTCACTGTGAGTTTATACGATTTGCTTTTAAAGTATTTATTCAAGCAATTATTTTATATTGCTTTATGTTTGAATTGCATGTTTTGTATGCGAAATATTTTATATAAATTGCGCATACGCTTGATTTGAAACTAGTATTGATCCGATGGAACGTGCTACCTATTGAGCGGCAATAGGACTGTGTGATCACCAGTTTTGATTTGATACAGCTATGAGCTGACTATGATTATGAAATTTGAGATTTGAGGTATAGTTCGATACGAGCGAGCACTCGGTTACGGTGTAACCTGGAGTCCCCGTTTCTAGTGGGTTGGACCCACCAGTGAGTTGGACTGAAAACTTGATATTAACGATTGGGTTTGATGATATATGATTAGAATGTTTGAGGATTAAGGTTTTAGTCGGATCCTATACTTGGCTGCATGAGGTTTTAACGTATTACATTACTTTATGTTTTATATGAATACTTATTAGTAAATGTATGAACTCACTCAGTATATTCCCATATACTGACCCCTCACAGTCTTACTTTCAGGTCTAAGCATTTTGAAGGACAGACTTCCTTTCCTTGTTCCGGAAGTCCACAATAGTGAAAGAGTATGTCTGGGACGTTTTCTTCGTATAGCTGCAGTAGTCGGTAGATGTCTGTATAAGATGTAAGATTTAAATTCAAACGATATATTTAAATGAGAAACTCTGATTTGATATAAAAGTATATATATATATAATAATTGTTTATAAAGGTCATATTTTAACCGTTTGATTTCTTGAACCAATTGCCATGAATGGAATTGGTCGAGATTATGATTAGAGACAGGGCAGGGATGGACATGAGGTGTCGCTTGGTAAGACCCTAGTCTATATGAATGATTCGCGATGGTTTTCGAAAAGTAATTCAAATATTTTGATAGGCATAGTAAAAATGTTTAAAAGGATTTTCTAAAAATGTTTTATATAATATAATATATTTAATCCGCAAAAAATTCATAGTGGTTTTAGGCTTGCTACGGGTTCCGGAGCTACCACTCGCGTTCCCTAGCGTCGGTCTCGGCTCAATAAATTGGGTCGTGACAAAGGATGAATTCTATGAGCATCCAATGAAGTTTTTGGAAAATGTGAAGATAGGTAAAAAAAACCGTACCAAAATATATGTGTGTTTAAATTTGATTTCAAATCTTTTAAACATAGATTAATTTTTTATGCCATGTTTTTCAAAAGTGTTTTTTTGATGGGGAGAACTAATTTTTCAAATCTTATTCTCTTAAAGTTTTTATATGCTTTAAAACCGTTTTAAATGATTGGACAGTGTTTTAGTATAATTCAATTTCATGAATTAGTGCCTATTTTTTATAATTTAAATCGAATTAGTTAAATTACTTGAGTTTTAGAATTGATATATATATAATATTAATACATTGCGCCTCAATTGAATGAGAAACTTATAATTGATTTTATTTATTTCTAAAATATCTTTCAATCAACTCCTTTGTATATGTTTTAAAGACGCCCTTTATTCTTTTTATTCTTGAATAGTTGGTCCAGTTACCACTACTAGTATATGTTTGGAGCGCAGCTGGTCCAGGATACCACTGCTACTCTGTGAATAATGTTGTTTAACCTTAGACACTGTCATTAGGTAACCTAGGAACTACTATAGATATAGAGTCGAACCATAATTGTTTGAATTTGTTTGATTCCTTGAGTTATTTATTGTGATATAGAATATGTAAGTATGAGAAACATTAAGTGGTTGGGATATGCATTGATAGTTGATTGACCATTAAGTGTATAGTGCATATCACAAGTTAAGTTATCAGTTATTATGGAAATTGGATTTAGACTGTATCTCACACTTAATGTTGTTTTAATTTCAGCATGTCTGGGCAAAACAGAGCTTAGCCACATGCTGTATCGGGAGAGGAGCAAGCGCCTCCTATCTACCATAATGGATTTCACTTTAAAGTTAGCGGACCATCAGATATCCACCAGGATGGATTTCATAGTGACTCTAGGGGATCACCTGAGATCTATCAGAATGGTTTCATGTCAGATATTGACATGTCTTTTGAGGATAGGTGTAGGACGCATTCACCCATGATAGAGTATAGTGAGGAGAGTAAAGAGGACCCAGTATAAGAAGACCCTTTAGAGGAAGACCCATCAGATGAATCCGATGTTGAGGAGTATAGAGGTGAACAGTTCTGGGCTGATGTACAGAGGTACCTTAGTTTGAGAGAGGATGCAGCTGTGAGCGATGGTCAGGCAGAGACTGTCCCGAACTAGATTAGAACACATATTCGTTCTTATTCGAAGGGCATGCTCCCAGTTTGAGCATATACTATGGAGTTCCTGCGTATGATTGAGGAGATTCCTGAGCTTACTAGGGATAACGAGGAGGTGAACCGTAGGTAAATTAAGGGTTAGGACCCAAGTTTGTTCGGTTATTTAACCATGTCGATGAGCATTACGGATCGCTGTTTGCCAGGGCTCGCAGGATAGCCATTAAGCGTGAGTGGGACGATAACCCTATTCCACCCTTTTTCCAGACACGAGTATTACCCTGTGCTTAAGAACCGTGCTAGTTCTACTTTGCACAACCCCACGTTTGTAGTGGGAGGTGGGAGTAGTGCTAGAAGAAGAGTTAGGAATGAAGCTCCGGTATAGTGATTAGGGATCCTAACAATCCACACCAGGCACCCCCAGGTATGATATGATCAATATGCTTTGTGTGCTTATATGTTTGTATTGTTTTGTATTTATATGTGTATTTCATATTAGAGTTTAGTCAATAGGGTGTATTTATAGAATAGTATATTGTGTAGCTAATGTCTATAGAAATAGATTTTGATGAACATGTGCTTAATAAAGAAACTCCTATGCATAAATTGCTAGGATAGTAATTAAATTAAAGACATATAATAAATCAATCGCAAAACGTAATTCCTATATTACGTTTTAGTTATTGCGAAGAATGGCATGTATTATCGAAGAAAGATTGTTAAGAATAATGGATACGTGTGCCTAAGGTCCATGTTATACAAGTTGTGATCGATAAGATGAGTTGTGAAGGTTGATAGTCTACAAAAGGCTTTAAGCAGAATATTGATCAGAAATGCTGGAGAAGAATATAGTTGGTTGCGAAACACTTAGATAAGTGTTAACGGATAACGAAAACATCGATGTAGAAATCATAATGAACTCAAATAAATGATAAAGAAAAGCCATTAATTGTCGCAGAGTGTGTAGTCTAGAAGGACTTACGGTTTTACAAAAGATACATAAACCTTATGATTTCAACAGTGCAATTGTGCTCACACATCGCATATGGCATGTCATAATCACGTTAGCAATGGTACTCAATCACAGACTAGTAGTGGTATCGTGAACAAACTTCACTCAAATCACATATTAGCAATGGTAACTGGACCAATTTCTCTGCTACCAAATTTGTTACGACCCGTTTTTCGAATCGCGACCAGAACTAAGGAATGGAGTAGTTTCTCCGAAACCCATATCAAGCCTAAAAAACGATAAAATTTTTTCGCTCAAAACATGCATAATCAGGACAACAAAACAACTGGAAGCATATATATAGACTAGTCAATGAGTAATCGTTACTATACTGATGGGCTTATGGCTTCCGTATCTACATACATACTAGCTCCACCACAAATACGTACAAAAGCTATCAAATACAAATTGGCGTAACACAACCAGGCAAACATGGGCAACTATAGCACCATGGAAAAAATACTAAGTCTCGGAGCCTTTAAAACATATATACAAAGACAACAGAAAAAACAACACATATACAACGCCACGCTGTAATGGCTACGACTGGCTATCAACTACTGCAGCCCCTAACTGAAGTCTTGCACTGTACATGCCAAAATAAGTCTCATGAAATAGGTTAGGAAGTCTTGCATGTCAAACTCTAGGTACTTGAAAATGTTTAAACAACAACGGGGTCAGACTCTGCTGAGTGAGTCTACAATTACTTAAGGTATCATATAAAATAACATTGCACATAAAAATAAAACGATTATAAATATACACAGGTACTTGATCCGATCGAAACCCTAATCCTAAAACGATCCTAAATTAGGTATATTCCTTATAGTAACGAGCGATATTGATTTCTCAAATTCTTTTGGTAAGGTCCCGAATAGTTCGATTGAGTTTAACCTATACCAAGTGGTACAGTCCCAGGATAGTTCAACCAAGTTAAACTAATACCATTACTTATAACCAAACGATCGATATGAGTCCTAGGATAATTCCACTGAGTTAACTCTAGATACGGGTCATAAGATAATTCCACTGAGTTTAACCTTGTATCTAATATGAAACAGTTAGTCTACTCTATTATCTAAGATTTACCCACCACCAATGATCACATAGTACTATTGAAGCCGAATAGGTATCCCGTTCCCTCAAATCACTACTTTGGTTTTTGTACTTTTAGGCAAATCACATACAGTAAGGAATTCGATATTATCAATAGTATGCAATGTGTTTCATATAGTATATCATATATTAAACATTTTTATATAACAACACACAAACGTACTATGTAAATTCACAAAAATCTCTATGCAAATGCTAATACAATAACTTGTCGATCGATCAATCCCTCGAATATACACACTCGTTGGTCTGGTACCTTCTCAGATCCTATGTTGCAATACAAAGCTAGAATGTGTTTGATAACGTAAACGCTAATTCTAACGACACGTCTTAGGTCTAAGACTAGACCGACATCCCAATTCTATACAATCTTTGCATATGACACACTAGTTCATATGCTAGTTGTTTAACTTAACAACTCGAACTCGTAACGTCTTATAAATCAACTTGGAACCTTTAGACTTATTTAATCGATACTCGTTAATCATATTGGTAGTCCTTCTATCCATTCGGAAGGTTCTCAGTTCACTTTTGAAGTCCATTTATGTTCAAATGGGTTTTCAGGGTCAAAACTAGGTCGAATAGGGTGATTCAGCACCTTTGGCCGTTTTGCAGATGCAAAGGGGGAAGTGTGCGCCCGCACATTGTCTTTCACAGAGAGTGTAAGCCCGCACACATGGGTTGTTCGCCCTCACACTCGCACATAGCCCTGGAAACTCAATTCTGAGCTATCCTGTGTGCTCCGGGGACACAAAACACTAGAATTGCATCCAAGACTCAAAACCCACATCCAATTAATCATTTAACGTTACAAAATCACCAAAACGACAAGCTTACGGGACTTTACGATCAAACCGCACAAACTCAAACCTTAGGCAGCAACTAAAATCATAATTCCAACAACCAAAAAGCGATTCTTACCTTGAATTTGTTCCTTAAGAAGATAGACAATGGTTTCCTCTTTCCAACGAAACGCGAATCGCTCAATTTTGAGTCCGAACGAAGAAACCATGGAAAATTCAAGTTTTCGTAGGGTTTGGAGATGATGAACTCGTTTTTGATTTTTACGAATGTGCCTTTGCTGATTTGAATCATATGCTTGGCTATTTATATCATGGTTAATATACATCTTGGTCCTTCTTTTTCTTTCTACCAATTAACTTTTATCTCTTTTCTTTTACTCGTTTTTCATCCAACGATCACTTAACCTTTTTACTCGATTACTTACATATTATTTATGTCCAAATAAATAATACTACACCGATATCTAATTAAATTATATTCCAATAAATCCTTTTGATTTATACTCAGCTAAAACATCAAAATTCCAATCCAAGACGTAAAATTCATTTTACTTATTTTCCCGTCCATTTCTTTTTATATTAATATTTCTTGCTTCAACTAATGCCGATATCCAAACTTCCTCATTCAAATCCTTAAACACAAACGTCCTACTCCGATATCCTCTTTTCTTTAATATCCATAATTTTATATTTTTGCAACTCTGTTTCCTCTCTACATGACACATTGCACTAAATGCCACTTCAACTTATAGGGTATTACATAATCCTTAGAAATCTTTTGGCTCAACCAAGCATGAGAGAAATATAAAGCAATTAAAGAAAAAAATAATAATTTAAAGGTACTCAACTGGAGTATATGTTAGTCAAAAATTAATAAGGAAAAGGTTATGATATCAGCATTACTGATGGGATACTGAAACATGATGTTAAACAAGTGTATCGATGTAACGTTAGGAGTAAAGATATGACATGATTTTTATAGAATGTCGAAAAGACTAGTAAGTCAAACTGGAATACCAGTGACCATACAAATTTTTAATAACCATTGCCTACTGTATAGTAGGAACGGGAAAGTGTAGCATAAGATTTTGTATTCAAAGTACCTAAGTATCGAGAAAGTTTTTACTTGATATAGATAATTGTGGACAGTATGATGAAAATCATATGTTTCATACTCTCAAGACTTTGCGTACTTTAGCAAGTTGACGAAAGTTTACACGATGAAGTGGAAAACAACGGACGACTAAAAAAGAAGTTTTATATATGCGATTAAAAGGTAGTATTGTTTATTACTAAAAAGTAACAGGCAACTTAAAAAAACAAATCAAGCTATCACGACCCAAATTATTGAGCCGAGATCAGCGCTAGGGAATGGGAGTGGTCGCTCCAAAACCCATAGCAAGCCTTAAACTAACTAAAAGTTGTTCACAAGCAATTGACAAATAACGATCATATAAACGGAACGAAACATATATACACATTATTATACTATTCGATCAATACAAAACATGAGGGCATTTCACTTCCGTCACATGACGGCTAAATAGCCCTGTGACACAAAACGATATCCGGCGTAGCCGAAAAAAACTATAAACATAACAACAATCATAAATAAGACCACATGACATCTTGATGTAACGCCTACGACTGAGAACCAACTAGTGCAGCTTCTAAACGAGACTGTGCACCGTACATGCCCAAAAGAAGACTCCTGAAAACAAGTCAATAGCCTTGCCTGTCAAACTCTAGGTAGCTGAAAATATTTAACAACAACGGGGTCAGACTATGCTGAGTGAGATATACGTTACTAACAGTATTATAAAAATAACATCGCAATTTAAAACAAATATATAAACAAAATACAACTTTATACAAGTATTTGATCCGGAGGAGTCCTTAATCCTAAAGATCTTAAACGAGGTATTTCCTAGTTTTATCGGGCAATGGAGATTTTTTGAAATCCTTTTGGTATGATCCCGAGATAATTCAACCGCGTTTAACCTATACCAAGCGATACAATCCCAAGATAATTTAGCCGAGTTAAACTAGTACATATACTTTTAACCAAACGATCGAGGGGTGAGTCATGGGATAGTTCGACCGAGTTCAACTCACTAAGCGCAGCTCCCGAGATAGTTTAACCGACTTTCAACTCGTGTCTAACGCAAAGAGTTTGTCTAATTCTATTTTCTAAGAGTTACACGACACTGGTGATCACACAGCCTATTAACATCCAATAGGTAGCTTCATTCCTCAGATCGTAAACAAATTCATAGGCATATAAACAAACAAAAAAACGATACACAATTCAATCCAACATTAGATTTACAAGTTGTTTGTCTATGAAACAATCAATCTACAACAATTCATTCACAATTATTATAATCGATCTACATGTATCTACTTTACGTACCAATACAAACTACAGATCAGTATATATATATATATGTAAAGCTATACTTAGCTATAAAATAATGGCCTAATCACTCAAAAACCCCGCCTTTAAACTTTTTTTCAGTTCTACCTCGACGTTGAAAAGTTGTCAATTTTACCCACTATTGAATTTTCCGTTTTCAATTGTACACCAATTTGGCAATTTTTTATAATTATTTTACTTGAAGAATGAAATCAGCCACATAACTAAATCTAAGAATAAAATTATATTTTTTCTACTTGGGACAATACAAAAACATCTCTCATCTTTTAAAACTGACAAAAAAACCATACCTAAAATAAAAATAATTTAAATTATTTATTAATTTTGTAAATAAATGAAAAACCGACATGAATTAACTTTTGATTCCGAATCCACCACCATTTTTTTTGAACCCCACGAAGCCAAACACGTCAATTCCGATGTTCGTCGATGCTGTAATACCCCAAGATATTTAATTATCTAATTGGACCACGTGTCCAGTTGTGGGTGGCCGGAGTGACGATATCAGAAGAATTTCCCGGAAATTAAAATGAACATAAATCTAAGTACGTCGGTTTCGAGAAGCCAACGACGAAGTATCTAATATTGCATCCTAGCTGGAAAGTTGGAATTGGGATCAAAAGGAAAAATGTCAAGAAAAGTCACAAAATAAAGTTTAGGGACAAAAGTGGTAATTTAGCCACTACATCTCAAAAATGGAAATTCATAGGTTTTGACGGGAAAGTATTAATATTGAGCTTTGTATTATTTATTGGATATAAATAATACATATAAGTTATAATTAAAGTGTTAATTGATTTAGTTATGGACTAAATCGTATGAAAGAAAAGTTTGAAAGATAAGTTGTAACAAAAAAAGAAAAAAGGGATTAAAGTGGGATTTTTACCTTAATATATAAGGTTTTGATTATGAATCATAATCAGAGGAAGATGAAGCGAGAGAGCACCAGAAGCTTCGATCGATACCGTCATTTTCGCCGCCGTTTCTCCGTTCGACGTCCGATTTGAGTGATTTTTGCGGCAATCTCTTCAGAATTCCGTCCTCTATCACTCTCAAGCTTCGTTTTAAGGTAATTCTTCGAGATTGGATGTCGAAATTGAGAATAAGAGGGCTGTTTTATGTTTCAAAGTTAAGGATTAGGAATTTGACGATTTTGGATCGTTTTTAGCGTTTTGGTGAAAACGGAGTTGTGGGTTTTGATTATAAATATGTTTAGCACGTCGGGATGGTTGCGAAACCCCGAAAATCGAATTCCGGGGGGCTATGCACGTGGTGCACGACCGTGCACCCTGGTAGGTGCACGAACGTGCACCTGAGTTGCACGACCGTGCACCCACCGAAGGGCACGCCCGTGCACCCTGACTTCCTCCAACGTGCATTTGAAGCAAACTTTGACCTAAATAATTGACGTTTTGAGTAGTTTGACTCTAAAAGACGGATTTCAGACATTGAGAATCAAAAGTCTCGAGCTAAGCTCGACGTTTTCGATAGTCAACAATAATGGAAAATGCTAACTATGTTATACGATTTTCGAGAATGAGAAGCGGTATTCGCTACGTCGTCGATACGACTAAAGTTATCGAATATGTAAATAAGAATAAAAACGAAACTAAACCCTAAAACTTAGAAGTATTATACATTTAATATTACGAGTTTCACGTCTAACTATTAAACGATTTGTCAGACGTGTCAGCGAGTAGTGGGGTCAGTAGACGTGGACTAGCGAGAGCATACTATCAGATCGACCAGATCATTACTTGGATAGCGGTCATTGTGAGTTGCACTTTACTTTTGTGTATTATATATATTAAAGTTATTTCATATAGATATGTATACTGTTTATACGCATCGCATGTTATATGATTGTATTAAATATTATATGTTTTTATCAAGTTTATATACGAGGAACTAGTATGCGATCCGAAGAAACTAGCTACCTATAGGGTGTCATCAGGCTTGTGATCACCAGCATCGAGTAAGTCTAGTGTGTTTGCATATAATACATGATTGATACATGCATGACATGATATGACCTGATTATGATTACAAATTTCAAAGTTGGATAATAAATTCGATACGAGTGAGAACTCGGTTACGGTGTAACCTGAGCCCCGTATCTAGTGAGTTGGCCTCACACTTTGGGATTAAGAGATAAGTCGCAATCGACGAGGTAGAGTGGGAGCACTCCTAGGTCGGACTATCTGGATTAGTATGATTTGATTGTTCGAGAGTTGTGTCGCATGCTAGGATATTAGTTTCGTACGGATCAAATACCTGTTCAAATGTATTATTTTATATTATTGTTTCCTTGAAATGCGATGCTATGTTTTTATATTAATACCGTTAGTAAAATTCAACCTCACTCATTATTTTCCCAAATACTGACCCCTCACCTTTGATGTCTTTCAGGTGCTTAGTGTGTGGACTTAGCTAGAAGCCAATTTTGAAGTCCAGAAGTCAGCTGTGTATGTATAGTTTCTTACTTTTGTGAATGATGCACTAGTGGTCCCGCGTTAACAGAGTCGTAGCCTAGACAGCAGTACATTTTGAGTGTACATATTACTTGCTGTCCTGTTTATATGTTTTTGATAGGCTACAGGTAGCACAGCGCCATATGCCTGTAATATGTTTTATTACACTAACTTTTGTGCATAGTACCGCGAGGCCAGTTCGTATAGAGTACGGTAACTAGAGCCCGCGAGGTTAACAGAACAGTTAGTGTAAATATTTGTGTATATATGTTATGTATATTTGCATCTGTTGTGTTGTGTTATTTGTTTATTATTTGCGATAAATTAATAGTGGTTTGAGGCTTGCTACGGGTTCTGGAGCTACCACTCCCGTTCCCTAGCGCCGTTTACGGCTCAATATTTTGGGTCGTGACAATGTTGGTATCAGAGCAGTTGGTCCAGTAACCACTGCAAGTTTGTTTCGGTGCTTGTTTGAGAGCAGTTGGTCCAGGTATCACTGCCAGTTATGTCTGAGTGTCTATTTGATTTGAGATACTCTGTCAAGAAAGTAAACCTAGGAACTACTATAGCAGAGAGTCGGACCTTAGTTGTCAGCATTTGTTTGATATGTGGTATTGCTCGCGCAAATCAGGGCTATTAAGATAGTAAATGATTAGTATCCATATACACAAACGACTGAGGCAACTAAGTATTTATTACTTATGCTAGGAAATGTTAAATGGTCATTTGCTTGCGAACTACGTGCGGCTGGATTAAATGCTAAATTTTTACAGCATTTTATAAGTTAATATTGGAATTGCGTGTGGAAATGGGCTCAGATGGTCGCTTATGTTTGAAATTGTTTCTTTTCAGCATGTCTGGGCAGAACGGATCTCAGTCACATGCTGCTGAAGAACGGAAGGAAGCGCCTCCTATATTTCAGAATGGGTTTCATAATGAAATAGGTGAACCATCTTGGGTCCATTAGAATGGATTCCACGCAGATCTTAGAAGATCGCCAGAAATTTATCAGAATATATAGCTATATGTCTGTACCAAAAATTGGCAGTTCTTCTGGCAATAGAGGTAGAGTACACTCGCCAGAAATAGAGTATAGTGAAGAAGATTAAAGGGAACCGGAGGAAGATCCGGAAGAGGATCCTGAAGAAGATCCGGAGGAGGATCCTGAGGATGATCCAAAGGAGAACCTAGCAGAGAACCCAGAGGAGGAAAATTTAGTAGAAGAGTTAGAAGAAGAGGAGCTTGAAGAAGAGGAACTGTTAGATGAATCAGACATTGAGGAGTACAGAAGTGAGCATTTCTGGTCTAGGGTGCAGAGGTACCGCGATTTCAGAGAAGACGCAGAAATAGCAAATGGTCAAGCACAGATAGCTCTAAATCAAGTTATGAGGAAGATGCGTTCCTTCTCTCGAGGGATGCTAACAATAGGGTTGTATTCTACTGATTTTCTGCGAATTGTTGAGGGAGTCCCTGATCTGAATGAAGGTAACAGAACCATCAACCGTAGATATGTCAGAGGTTTAGGACTTGAGTTTGGTGAGCTATACGAGTATGTAGGTGAACATTTTGGGACGCTCACTATGATGGTCTGTAGGATCGAGACTGAGCATGAGTGGGAGGGCGATCCCGTACAACCCATCTATTTTAGACGTGCGTACCATCCGGACTACGTCAACACATCTTCCAGAGTTAGGACCAACCCCCACTTTGTGCACAGAGGCGGAGGCAACTCTGGTAGAACAGTTAGGGGCCGACACACATGCATAGTCATTAGGGAACCTAGCGTTTCACATCACGCACCTCCAGGTATTAGTGATTTATATGCTTTGTGTATTGGTGTTAATATGTTGCATTTCTGTGCATATGTTTGCTACATGGCATAATAGAATATCAGTATTAGGGTATGCCTATGGGATAATACCTTAGGTAGCGAGAGCCTATAAGAAGCGATATTAATAAACACGTGACTAATAAAAGAACGTATAAATATAATTTATAAAAGCAATAATATAATAAACAAACCATCATACATAATATATATTATTGCAAACGTAATTCCTATATTATGTTCTAGAAGTTGTGAAGAAAGAGATGGGTTACCAACAGGGAATCGAAGTAGAACGTTGGTACCTGTTTTGGTATATGACATGGTACAATATATCGAAGAAGTGGATGCAATAATTACAGCAACAGTAACTATGAATTAAATTGAGTATCGGAGATATAGAAAGAGAAGTGATGTGACAGTAGAATAGTCAGTAAAACGACAGACAGTGACAGAAATACAAAAATTTATAATATATCCTATAAGTATAAAGAAGCCGTTAATAGTCACAGAGTGTACGATCTAGAGTAAACTTACGATTTTATGAAAATTTTGAAAGTTTTTATGATTCTTCAAGGTATAATTGTGCTCAAACATCGCATGTGACATTGCATAATCACAATAGGAATGCATAAAAGAATAATTTTCAAAATGTAGATCCTGCATCATATATTTATGATAACAAAGAAAAATGTTATTTCGAGCAACTATTTGGTGATGAGAGGCGTCATCACTCTGAGCTACAATTGTAATAAAGATTTCAAATGATTTATGAAAAGTGAATTAAAGAGCTGGCCAGCCAAAGAATGTTTTGAAATCTTTTGTTTAGTAAGTGAACTCAGATGTGAAACTCTGCGACGGTAGTAAAAGATTCCTAATAAAATAGAATAAGAATTGTAAAACAAACCCCAATAACGGAATGAAGCCATGTTAATGATTAATTGCAACAAAGCTAGTGAAGTTAAAGGAGAATGTGAATAAGGAGTTATCGCTAGAGAGCATACGCAAACAAGATGCGATGTGCTGGCAATGTCTAAGGATACAATATCTATCCTTATGTTAAAACAAAGAGTGTAATAACAGGAAGTCATGTTAGACGAAGAGAAGTAACGAAGACACAAGGATGAAGAATATAATGATTATCCTTACGCGGAAATAAGTAACATAGCGAACGAGAAACATAATAGAGAAAAGAAATTGAAAGCATATAGGACGAGAAGACGATAATATGAATGATGAGAATCAAGTAATATTTTAAGGATATATAACCTTATTAATGTCAGCATTAGAAGATGTAAAGAATCACATTAAAAAGGAAGTAAGGGATATGAATGACGAAGAAGATGATCTTGTAAGATGTGAAAGTTCGAGGTTAGATAGATCAAGAGATAAATGATGCTATTTGACTGATATTAAGTGAAATTACTACTATCAGCATTAAGAGTTATAAGTTGTGTTAACAGAAAGGAGAAAAGTTAAGTTGTAGAATTCTAGTATAAAGAGAAAGGCCACGCGTATAGACGTATGTATCAGTAAACATAAGGAGGGTGTAAAACATGAAAGAAAATGTAATGGAAAAACTCATATACCCTTGAAATTCAGTAAAATTAATAAAGAAATGGAAAGTTTTAGAAATACGTCAGAAGGATTATCTGAATAGAACAGCAACAATAGAGCTATTATAAACGGAAGGGAGACGTAACAGATATAAAAAGTAAAAGATAAGACGAAAGTCGGTATTTGTATAAAGAGATCAAGTTTTTTTAAAAGACAATTAGAACCATATTATAAGTGCTAAAGAAGCATAAAGTGTATAGGACAACAAAATTGAAACTACTCCCTAATTTTGGAAGTTATAAAGTTAAGAAACGATCATGACCAGTACTAAGCTGATACCTTGAAGAGTGAGAACCAAGTAGTTGAACTACTCGAAAGCAAGAAGTAGAAGTGTAAGATGAAAAAGAAATTTGTTTGTATAGTAAGAAGGAATGACGATAAAGAAAGTAAATAAGTTATTAAGGATCTACTGAATCAGTTAAAGATTAAAGGTAAAGATGAAGTTAAGCGAAGCTTAGCCAGTAAAAAGGATTCTTAAGAAAGTTAAAATGTTGAGAATATATGAGGTCAACGTGAATAAGGAATTGTGACGTAAAGGAGAGACAGTTTTGACTGATAAGTCAATATGAGATTTGAGACGATCTTTAAAGGATCAAATCAAAATAAGATAAGAAAATAAGAATACGCATAGTATTGGTCAAGGAAGACTGTTGTACCAGTTACACGATTAAGAATAACGTAAAGTAGAACGCTTAGGACAATGGAAAAAGGAGTGAAGGATCATAGCCAACAGAGCGACGTGAAATTCATGATAGTTTAAAGAGCAAAAGAAAAATATATTGAAGGTAGTAAAAGAGGTATCAGGTTCAACTACATTAAGAGAAACTGGAAGTAGTAAAAGATGTGTCACATACTGATGGAAAGAAGTAAGAAATGACAATAACCAGCCAAAGAAGGAAAAGTGACAACTATAGACGATAGTAAAGACCATAACCGCAGATTTCATAGAAGTATGAATAAAGTGAGTACGTCATTAAGGATGGAATCGACACGTCATGACTATTCACGTATAAAAGAGACGAGTAGCGACCCGATGACGACTAAGAATGGAATACTAGATTTTGAGAGTATTAAATAAGGATTAATGACAACCAACAAGACGTCTTAAGCAACACTATTTTAGAAAAGCAACAGATGAGACGAGAATAACAATGAGAAGATTCTCATGCTACGACAAGAAACTACTCTGAGCAAGATAGATAATCGATTAATGATAAGTGTGAGGTCACAGCTATAAGTGGGAAGCTAAGAGTTAAAGAAAAAGAAAAAGGTACGACTGACGCGTAGTAATGAACGTCAAGGAAAGTATAAGAACAATTTTAAGGTCCCAACATGTTTTATGAAAATTCGAGGATGAATTTTTATAAGGGGGGAAGAATGTAATACCCCAAAATATTTAATTATCTAATTGGACCACGTGTCCAGTTGTGGGTTGCCGGAGTGACGATATCAGAAGAATTTCCCAAAAATTAAAATGAACATAAATCTAAGTAGGTCGGTTTCGAGAAGTTAACGACGAAGTAGTTGATATTGTATCCTAGCTGGAAAGTTGGAATTGGAATCAAAAGGAAAGATGTCAAGAAAAGTCACAAAATAAAGTTTAGGGACTAAAGTGGTAATTTAGTCACTACATCTCAAAAATGGAAATTCATAGGTTTTGACGGGGAAAGTATTAATATCGAGAATTAAAGTGTTAATTGATTTAGTTATGGACAAAATTGTACGAAAGAAAAGTTTGAAAGATAAGTTGTAACAAACAAAGAAAGAAGGGATCAAAGTGGGATTTTTACCTTAATATATAAGGTTTTGATTATGAATCATAATCAGAGGAAGAAGAAGCGAGAGTGCACCAGAAGCTTTGATCGATACCGTCGTTTCGCCGCCGTTTCTCTGTTCGACGTCCGATTCGAGTGATTTTCGGGGAAATCTCTTAAGAATCTCGTCCTCTATCAATCTCAAGCTTTGTTTTAAGGTAATTCTTCGAAATTGGATGTCGAAATTGAGAATAAGAGGGCTGTTTTATGTTTCAAAGTTAAGGATTAGGAATTTAACGATTTTGGATCGTTTTTAGCGTTTTGGTGAAAACGGAGTTGTGGGTTTTGAGTATAAATATGTTTAGCACGTCAGGATGGTGGTGAAACCCCGAAAATTGACTTTCGGGGGCTTTGCACGTGGTGCACGACCGTGCACCCTGCAAGGTGCACGACCGTGCACCAGGTGAGGTGCACGACCGTGCACCTGAGTTGCACGATTGTGCACCCACCGAAGGGCACGCCAGTGCACCCCGACTTCCTCCAACGTGCATTTGAAGCAAACTTTGACCTAAATAATTGACGTTTTGAGTAGTTTGACTCTAAAAGACGGATTTCGGACTTTAAGAATCAAAAGTCTCGAGCTAAGCTCGACGTTTTCGATAGTCAACAATAATGGTAAACGCTAGGTATGTTATATGATTCTCGAGAATGAGAAGCGGTATTCGCTAAGTCGTCGATACGACTAAATTTATCGAATATGTAAATAAGAATAAAACGAAACTAAGCCCTAAAACTTAAAAGTATTATACGTGTAACAGTACGAGTTTCACGTCTAACTATTAAACGATTTGTCAGACGTGTCAGCGAGTAGTGGGGTCAGTAGACGTGGACTACCGAGAGCATACAATCATATCGACCACATCATTACTTGGATAGCGGTCAGTGTGAGTTGCACTTTACTTTCGTGTATTTTATATATTAAAGTTATTTTATATAGATATGTACATTGTTTATACGCATCGCATGTTATATGATTTGATTAAATATTATATGTTTTTATCAAATTTATATACGAGAAACTAGTATGCGATCCAAAGAAACTAGCTACCTATTGGGTGTTAATAGGCTGTGTGATCACCAGTATCGTGTCAGTCTTTTGCATATAATACATGATTGATACATGCATAACATGATATGACCTGATTATGATTATGAATTTCGAAGTTGGATAATAAATTCGATATGAGTGAGAACTCGGTTACGGTGTAACCTGAACCACGTATCTAGTGAGTTGGACTGACACTTTGGGATTAAGAGATAAGTCGCGATCGACGAGCTAGAGTGGGAGTACTCCCGGGTCGGACTATCTGGATTAGTATGATTTGATTGTTCGAGAGTTGTGTCGCATGCTAGGATATTAGTTTTGTACGGATCAAATACATGTTTAAATGTATTATTTTATATTATCGTTTCCTTGAAATGCGATGCTATGTTTTTAAATTAATATCGTTAGTAAAATGCAACCTCACTCAGCATTTTCCCAAATACTGACCCCTCACCATTGATGTCTTTCAGATTCTTAGTGTGTGGACTTAGCTAGAAGCCAATTTTGAAGTCCAGAAGTCAGATGTGTATGTATAGTTTCTAACTTCTGTGAATGCTGCAGTAGTGGTCCCGCGTTAACAGAGTCGTAGCCTAGACAGTAGTACATTTTGAGTGTACATATTACTTGCTGTGTTGTTTATATGTATTTGATAGGCTACAGGTAGTATGGTTTTTTCACGGCCCCATATGCCTGTGATATGTTTTATTACACTAACTTTTGTATATAGTACCGCGAGGCCAGTTCGTACAGAATACGGTAACTAGAGCTCGCGAGGTTAACAGAACAGTTAGTGTAAATATTTGTGTATATATGTTAAGTATATTTGTTTCTGTTGTATTGTGTTATTTGTTTATTATTTGTGATAAATTAATAGTGGTTTGAGGCTTGCTACGGGTTCCAGAGCTACCACTCCCGTTCCCTAGCGCCTGTTAAGGCTCAATATTTTGGGTCGTGACAGATGCGTCTGTCATAAATACAATTCAAATACAGTTAATTCATAAACGTAAATCTTAACTCCTTAAGTCACAAACTTAGGTCAATAATGCTTAGATTTAGCCCACTTTATAGGATAACAATTTACCAAAACTATCTCAAATTTTCAAAATCAATTTATCCCATTTTTACGTCAATAACGTATTTTATATTTCAAATTCAAAATGCTTAAATCTTAACTTATATCTCCTTAGCATTTTATGGTTTAAAACATCCCATAGTCTTTAAATTCCATTAATATTAATTTACCTTTACTTAGTCCAAAGATCGAATTCAAATTCGTTAATCGTCAAAATCGGTTTCTAATTGTTTTAAAATCGTCAACGTATTTAACATTTTAAATACGTCTATCCTTAACATTTTCTGATAGTTTATTAAAACCAAAGCATCTTAACTCAATTTGATACATTTTATCATTTCCTTTAAGCATCTATCAAAGTTTGAATTCGATACGCATTAAAACCGGTTTCCAATTTCGTAGCTTTGCGTAAAACGCAAACGAAACTCGTTCGATCTGCGAGAGAATGGTTTATACGGCCACTATCCATTACCTACTACCCTCCTCTATTCAGAAAAGGGAGAGCTGCTACTGCCATGCTCTGGTGCGTCGCACCAGGGCTCCTGCAGCCCTGATCCACCATGTTGTAGCCAGCACAGTGGCAGCCTTGCTGGATGGTAGTCGGACAGGTACGGGGGTTCCTCCACCTCAGGCTACTTACATCAAAACTCTAGCCATACATACCAACCCATAACAAGACACCACCACACATCAAACACACATAAAGTTCAGCTTAAACTTTTCAATTTGTGGCATGGACATCAATTTCCAGCTTTTAAAACCATTCCTCCATTTATTACTCAGGGAAAGCCATAATAACTTAGAAACCCAAACTATAAATTAAGATTTTTACCTTAAATCAATGGCTAAGATCAGTAGCTATCGTCCTCCTCGCAGCGTTGCCGTAAGAATCACGCAAATCGGATGAGAAACGAAGCTTGGGTGAGGATTTGAAGATTTGGCTATAGTGGAAACTCTATGAAGAAGAAGACTCTCTCAACTCACTCACTTCAATTTCTGGAAATAATGATTCAAATGAATTATTTCTCATATGTAACACACTTAAATAGGTTGGCAAAAGGTCTCCTTAAACCCTTTAAGTTGCCACCTTCTTACACTTCAATTTCTAACTTTTCTTTCATCCAATTTAGTCCATTAATCACTTAATCGTTCAACATCGATAAATTCCATATTATTTATATCTAAATCAATAATACTATTCCACTATCTCAACATTTTATTTTCCGACAATTTATTTTAGTAAATTTCGGTTAAACGCTCAAATTTCAATTCGAGACTTATCACTCATTTCTTACTTTCCCGTTTATTTCTTTGCTCCATAAACATTGATATCCAAATAATCAATATTAACTTAATAAATAAAATAATAATTCTCGTTAATTATTC
The DNA here is from genome assembly GCF_937616625.2 of Mercurialis annua. Classification (NCBI taxonomy): domain Eukaryota; kingdom Viridiplantae; phylum Streptophyta; class Magnoliopsida; order Malpighiales; family Euphorbiaceae; genus Mercurialis; species Mercurialis annua. The sequence goes on along the minus strand of NC_065574.1, from coordinate 39,549,538 downwards.
GTTAATTATTTTTGCTGAGAATTAAAATAATATTTTTCAATTCGGGAATTAAGCTTTACTTTATTCCATTTCTCCATACAACTTTCTTTATTTCTATTTTCATTTATTTTTATAAAATTCTAATATCCAATTTTCCTTATTGGAATTCAAAAATCAACCTTCTCGGGTCTTCTCTTATTTAATTCCTCCGATAAATTCTTTAAAGATTAAGATCGAGAATATCAAGTTATGACGGGATATTAAGGATTTAGACCAGAGCGTGTCTATTAAAGTTATCGTAAAATAATAATTTAAGCGAGAAACTAGTAGTCGATAAATTGAACTTGAAAGAAATTGAAAAAAAGAAATGAAATAAGGTATGATAAATAAATTGAAAAGGCCGAGCTAATAATTTTCACGCCAAGGTAGATGACATATTATTAACAAAGTATCGTCAAAGTTTCGTAGATTTTACAAAATCATTTTTAAGGTAAACTTGACGATTAGTTAAGAATACGAGTTAAAGTACAATTTAGCCCTTTGAGCTAAAATGGAGTTTTAGCCAATAATAATTTATAGTTAAAAAAATTATTTATAAAGATTAAGATATTGATCGAGAAAAGGATTTTCGAAAACCGATTTGAGAGTTAAGCACATCGGGAAATCATTTTGAAAGTTAAGCACCTCAGTTTATAAATTGAATTAAAGTAGACTTTTAACCCACTAAGAGATGACATGTGTTAAGAACTTAAGGGGTTAATCATTCATTTCTCTCATTTATCATTAAGTAAGCAAAGAAAGAACAAAAAGAACAACACCCTCTCTTGTTCTTCCTTGTTCACTTTAGTGATATGCACTAGGTCAATCATGTGTCACCATGTATTGACTTTATCGTTTTGTTATTTATTGATTGGCAGTTTTTATTATTTTATATTATGATTAAAATACTTGAATGGTTAATTCTTTATAAGGTCATCAAGTATGTAACTTGATTGTAGAACCCTTAGATTTTATAAAGAATTATTCCATCTATCCCTAGTCTTAATAAAACATTGAGACTTGTATGATGTTGACTGATGATTATATTTTACTAATTATTTATATGAGATATTAAGTCAAATGATAGGTGTTATTTGAGAAGTAAGGCACTGGATGACCCACCTTGAGAATACTGCATAGATCACTGTCATAAGTAAATTTCATTACAGTTCTATTAGTATAATCCTTTGACCTTTAAATGATCATGGATTTATACATAGCTATTTCATATTTTGATACAGTCTTACATTATCTTTAACAGTATAATGGAATAGATTGTCATTGGATATGGAAGTAATGATGTGAGAAATGTGAGTGACTGAGAAGGAATTTGTCCCTCATTTATTTGAGTAAGATATCTATGGGCCCCTTGAAAAAAATAGAGTGAAGGAAATGCATGGCCATGCTAAATGAATTGATTAAGAGTTATCATTTTCAGTCTACTTGGAATCAAGAAACTAATGATTGAATATTATAAGGATGACAGACCTATGTCTTATATTCAATCAGGATATCATGAGACAAAGGGATTAAAATATTATTGTAAATGGTTAAATCGGATAATCGATATTCATATAACTTGGGTAGTCATAATGTCTTGTTAGAGGCCACTTATGACTTATGGGTCGAAATATAGATTTCGGGCCTACTGCCAACGTTATATGCACCTGCAGGGTCGCACACTAAGAAAAGGCCCAAAACAGTTATGGGTTGTACAATCCCAATAGAATTAACTGATTAATAGATTATTATATATATATAATTCGTAATATATATAATAATAAATATATATATTAATTGAAATTCGAAAGTTAAGGATAAGTGTTTTCCTTAAGGTATTTTCTTTTGAAGATAATAATAATAATAATTAATGTATATGTGTAATTATCAAAAAGATGTTTTTGATAGACATGAACTCAAAAGAGTTATCAAAAACGTAGTGTTTGCATATGATTGCAAAACAGGTTTTTGAGTAAACCCTAGATGTCCTATTTTCCTTTAAATAGACTCTTAAGACTAGGGTTTTAAGACAGGTGTTTTTCGAAGTAAACACAAGACACACAATCACTAAATATTTCATAATTGCTTTTGTGAAGCAATAGTGCTAGCATATAAGCACTAGTTTTGGCTAAGATCTGTTCGTGTGGATACTCGTAAAGGACGCGTTCTTTTGGAGGCGTTTCTGATCCGAGGCCAGGTATCACCAAAGTGAACCACCTCCTTCCTTCCTACATTGTTGTTTGGAATTCGACATACAAGTAAGTATTAGTTATGTTAGTACTCTATTTATTCGAATCATATGGATCTTTGTTTGGGTTTTTGATAAATTTTTGAAATTTTGATGCGTTATGAACCTAGAAAACCCAACGGAAGTGCATTCGACCCCTAAGCTAGGTTGATGTGATGAGATTAAATTGATGATATAAGCTTGAATTTAAGATTTCTGTGGCTGAATTCCGTTAATGTGGATTGACTAACCTTTGATTGGAATTTACATGTTTGATTCGGCCTAGGTGAGAAATTCATGTTCAAATGGATTTGATAATGGTGAAGTCTTGAATTATACATGTGTATGATGATTGGTTGTGGCTGGAATATGTTGGTATTAAAGCATGTCGTCGCTAGGGTTTAAGGTTCTGACACCTTATAGTTTCGATTAAAAGTTTACGTAAACTAGTTGACGTTTTGCAGAAAACTGTTCTACAAAACAGCCGTATTGCGAGGGCAAAATCTGGCGTTATATAACTCCAAATCAAGTTCTTTTTGTTGGGTAAAAAACTTAAGAATGTTTTCTATGATTTTCTAAGTTTAAGTTTTTGCTAAATCAGACTCAAAGATAATCATATAGAGCAGAATAATTTACTGCTCGGAACGGTTCTGCAGTTTTATAACATGTAAAGGTATTAACTTCTGGGCTATTTTCATACACCTTCGGGTGCTAATCTCAGTCCAAGACTTTAACAAAAGTCATAGACAACGGTCTAAAATTTAAGAATGTCGATTTGTTTTAGCGGTCGGACTATTCCAGATAAGTGTTTTGATAGCCGAAGTAAGCTGCAAATAATAGCTTTTATATGGAAAATGACAATTACAATTATTATTAATTGTTATTATTATCAAATTTGCGTAGACCTGATGAGGCCAATACCGAGGCAAATACCGACGGGGCATGAGACTCAAAGATCGAGATCGGGATAGAAATTTTCCTATTTAATGTATATGGATAGCAAGTGGTGAGTACATTTTAAATTACATGTCGATATTCATATAGCCACGTATTTTAATACGATGAGATAAATGAATATAAAAATGTTTGAAACATATATGAATTGTATGTTTGAAAAATAATACGTATTGTATTTTTGGAAAGATGATTTATTGTATTAAATGATTTTGATAATAACAATAATTAAATGAAAAAGAACGTAAACGCTTAAAGATATCGAGGAAGGGTAAAGCAATACGAAATGTGATCAAATATACAATGATATATATGTATCGACAATATACGAGTAAAGAGATATAGTACATTCCAATATGTACAATCAATGATAATCAATACCCTATATTGCATATGTGTGTAAATGTATGTTTTAATCGTATTGTGCATGCCATGGTCCATAAAGGATCAAGAAAACCAAACGCAAAGCATCGAAACAATAAAAATACGTGATATGAAAATTGTACTTGTTAGTAGTATGTGCCCTAGGGCCATTTTGTCTATATACTTGTATAAACAAATTTCAATGGCAATGATATATATGTTTTATTTGAACTAAGTGTCTCATCAACTAAGTGTTTATTTATTACGTATTGTCCTTATCAAATAGTGATAGAATATATCCTTAAGGTGTTAAGAATATGATTGACATATTCTATTATTCAAGTGATCTAAAGAAACGTTCACGATCGATGGGGTCCTACGAATAAAGGCATCGCATTATCCCGGAAAAATCGTCACCTCTGTTTATTCTCCTGATTAGTAAAGAGTTACTAATTATAGGAATTAATGAGTCTCATACTACTTGATGGGGATCAAAACAAATATGTAGATACTCAAGGGGTTTGAGTGAGTCGAACAAGCGACGTTAGATGACTTATACATGGTATTTCATCAAAGTCAATTTAATGTCATCTAATACATAATTATACATATGTCCTTTGACTTGCGGTGACACTATCTTGTATATAGGTGATTAGAGTTTGATACTTCTTATGCTTAGATCTTTCATGAGCTAGGGTCACGGGATGTGTTGCCTCTAATTACATGTATATGGATATAGGGGTTTAACCTATGGAGGATTCATCACTCCAGATGAATGGAGAAAAGATTCTATGCTATCTCAAATTGTTCTTGATGGATGATAAAACCTGCGCAGGTGTATATGACTTACTTAGAAAATTTTTTCTAGTGGAAGCCATATTTATCAAGAATAAGAACTGAGAGATGAGTTCATATGATCAAGAATAAAATTTTTTGACTTAACTGTGACACTAGTCGAGAACATAATCTTAGATGAAGGGAATTTTGGGTGTACGGTAGTTATAAACATTGGTTCATAAAGAATGCATCGAAACATTCAGATTTATTTAGGGGTCGTGATATGTTGCTAGACGTCATTCTCGATCTACGAGAATTAATAAATATTAGAAAGGCGTTTCTTATATCTCTTGTTGTCATATAGATGTGAACCTAGTTAGTCACACACAATAGGGTTTGCAACCGATTGAGTTTACGAGAGATTTATTTCTTATAGATACTTGCATATCTCGAAAATTAATCTAAGATGAAATACAAGTACAAATAAGGGACTAATTTGTAAGAGTTATAAATTAGCCAAAACCTAAATGTATTTTATCCAAGTTCATGTGATGATGTCATAAGATGATGCCATAGCATGCGACGTGTCGGATGGTGGCAACACCTATTCTTGGTGTATGAAACCTAACATTCGATGTGTCAGATGGTGGAAACACCTATGCTTGGTATGTGACACCTGGCATGTAAGGTGTCGTATGGTGGCAACACCTATGGTTGGGGTGTGACACCTAGCATGTGAGATGTCATATGGTGGAAACACCTTTGCTTTGTGTGTGACACCTAGTATGTGAGGTGTTGGAGATTCCTGCAAACTCTTACCTATGAATAGAGGTTGCCTTTGCTCATTCTCTACACACCACACTTAAGAGAAAAATACTTGAAAGAGTTCTAGTAATCATAAATCATGGGGAAAATATGGCGATGTTTTTCAGACATCCAAGTAAGGACGTAATCGCGGCGAGAGTTTGAGCTTAGGGTTTCTAGGTAAGAAGAACTCTTGTGGATTACTTGAAGGCGAGCATTCAATCAGACGCATACTCGTGTGAACGAGCTTGAGGTCGCCATACTTTTGGAACTACAAGAAATATTGGAGAATCGACATAGGTATTCTTCTTACGATTCCTAGATGTGTGCTTTAATTACTACATGACTATCTATTTGTTATGGATATGATCAATTTATGGATCCGGATTGTTGGAATTTAAATTTTGAATAGAAATATACGATCTGGACCCTCACGCCCCGCTGCACCAATAGTTGTATCATAGCCGTCGTATCATCTATTATTAACGTTTTATGATTGAATGCATGTATAGATAATCATGGACTTCGGAATTATGATTGGGCATGTAATTTATAATTCCAAGGGCTTAGGTCATATTTGCAAAAATGAGCAAACGATATTGTGACATTAAGTACAATTGAACAAATTTTTTATGGGAGATTGGTACATAATTGGTCTGCTCGTGACCCTTCAATCTATCATGGGAATTTTTCTATTGTGATTATTTAACACAGTATGTGACTCGCTTGTGTGTTATGTTGTCATCAACAAAACATGCGGAACAAGTAATTATTTGCTCATCCTTTTGTGGCTGAAGAATGAGACCTAGGAAGTCCATGATCATACATGTGGGATTGCATGAGTCATTTTAGATTTAATATGTATGAGATTCATGCTAAAATGTGTTGTGTGTTTAGTGTGACCGGAATAACCTACAACCCTAAGAAATCTTCCTAAAAGTTGAAAGATTAAGTTTATATTTATTAATCATTAAATTGATTTATCAATGGCTCTCCATTTGAGCAATAAACTAACACGCTTTGAGTTATCATCTTGTCGGCTAGGGATACATATGGGTGAGATGATATCATCAAGAGGCCGTTGTTGAGTTTATTGTTAAGCATTAGATTTTAGGGGTGTATCGATATAGTACACGGCAATAGCGACAATAACGACAATTAGACGTACCTGAGTCGTGTCTTATTCAAATTGATACATCTTAGTTTGTTCAATGGGTTAAACTTAACTAATGCGGAAACCCAATAACGACAATGGGTATCTGAGGATGAAAGCTTTAGGAGCCGGAAATGATTGAATTTCATATGAGATATGATGAACAAGTGTTGTTCATTTGCAGTACATTGTGATCCCAATAACGGCAATTATACGTACCTTAGGGAAATAATAATGACTATAAGAACTCAATCACTCGCTTAAAATATTTTCCAACAAAGATTTACATTTCCTATATTGGAAGTGTTGGATTGGAAAAAGATAGTGGGAGGCCATTTTGACAAAGACCAAATCAATATGGTTGAAATATACAAGACAATAATACTAATTAGAGATCTTTGCTATCTATAGGTTGATAAGATGAGATGAAATTGAATCCGTTAAGTAGCATTCTCGATAATTATAGCTTAGTGAGTCCTAACTTTTTTAATTGGTTATGAAATCTCATAATACTTCTTGCAAGTGAACACATAGCATATGTTCTTGAGACAAATGTTCCGGGATCATTGCCGATTGAGGCACCTCCCGAGGAATATGAGGCATTGTGCAAGTGGAAGTTAGATGACAAACAAGCCGAGTGCTATATGGTGGCATCTATGAATAACGAGTTGCAAAAGCAACACAAGAAATATTCGGGAGCTCGCAAAATATTGTTTCACTTACAAGAGTTGTACGGTGAATCAAGTCGTTTTGCTAGATATGAGATATCTAAGCAATTATTTGGCAAAGCACTCCGATTAAAGGGTGTTGGAGAACACATGAACATGATGATTCGATGTATCGACGGCTAGAGGGTCTAGACTTCATCATGGACTTCGATCTCCAAACGGATATGGTCCTTCAATCCCTTACGAAATCATATGGTAATTTTATCACGAATTACTATATGAATCAGATAAAATATACACTTGCTGAGTTATCAAACATGTTGATAACTACTGAAAGAAATAATGTTAAGGGAAAGGAAGTTTTTCTTGTGGTTGCTTCTTCTAGTAAGACTTACAAGAAGAAAACTAAGAAAAATGTTTTGAAGGACCAAAAGGCCGTTGCAAAAAAGAAGGGCACCTCGGAGAACAAAGTAAAGTGTTTCTTTTGTGAAGGCGAGGGACATTGGAAACAAAATTGCCCCAAGTATTTGGAATCCAAGGGGAAGAACAAGAAGAATGAAAATCCAGGTAAGGGTCCGTCAATTTCTTGTTATTTCAATTCCAATATCTGTAGCTCATCCAAATCATGGGTATTAGTTACCGGAGCTAGTTCTCATATTTGTTTATCCTTAGAGGATCTAGCAAATGAGAGGAAGTTGGACAAGGACGAAGTGATCTTGAAAATTGGAAATAACGCAAGCGTTGCGGCTAAAGCTATATGATCTTCTTCTATTTTGTTGGATAAACATGTTTTGCATTTGAACAATGTTTTGTACTTACCAAGCGCTTATAGAAATATCATGTCCATTTCTTGTATGACAACATTAGGGTATGATTTCCTATTTACAAAGTATGTCTATAAAATTATCTATAATAATAAAATCGTTGGTTATGGTTATATACAAAACGGTCTTTATTGTATAAATAAAGATGTTAGCAATAGGAATAATGTTTTAGAAATAACTACCATAAGTTATCAAACCTTGAAACAATTATGGCACTTACTATTAGTACATATAGCAGACGACAGACTTAACAAGTTGGATAAGATGGGAATCTTGAGCAATCTTGATTCTGCATTAATTTCAACTTGCGAGTCACGTCTTAAAGGCAAGATGACCCGATCACCCTTTGTGGGAAAAAGTGGTTGAGCCAAAGATACTTTGGAAATCATACATAGTGATGTATGTGGTCCCTTTAAAGAAATGGCACGAGGTTGTTATTTATACTTCATTACCTTCACCGATGATTTATCACGGTATGGGTATGTTGTACTTATATAGAACAAGAGTGAAGCTTTTGAAAAATTCAAAGATTTCAAAAGTGAAGTAGAAAACCAAATTGGAAAAGCTATTAAAATCCTACGATCAGATCGAGGAGTTGAATACTTGAGTACGGAATTTGATACAGTCTTAAAATAATGCGGTATTATTTCCCAATTGATTCCTCCAGGAACACCACAGTTTAATGGTGTATCAGAACAGAGGAATTGAACATTGTTAGACATGGTACGATCAATGATGAGTTATATTGGTTTACCCATTTCATTATGGGGTCATGAACTTCTTTGCGCAAGTTATATTCTAAATCGAGTACCAATTAAATCCGCTCTGAGAATCCCTTATGCGATATGGTATGGTAAGGAAGCAAGTCTTAAGCATATTTAAATTTGGTAATGTTTGACATATATCAAAAAGTTGATAATGGGAAGATTCGTTGGATGTCCTAAAGACAATTTAGGATATTATTTTTATATTCCATCCGAACAAACAATTGTTGTTAGTCGGGAAGGAGTCTTTCTTGAATAACAATTTATTCAAGAAGGGGGCAAAGGAAGAAATATAGAATTAGATGAGGAGTCGTCAAAAGACCAACAAAATGATACAATGGAGATTGATCAAACCCATAGTGAAGCAGAATTAGTAAAATCTACAGAAATACCTCGAGGATAAAGTAGAGTATCTTATCCACTAGAGAGATATGGTTTTCTTCATGATATTCAAGAGTTGTTTATTCATGGAGAAAATGATCAAATTGTTAACCGTTCTACTTATGAAGAAGCTATATGTGATATAGATTCTTCAAGATGGCTTAAAGCTATAAAATCCGACATGGATTCAATGTACAATAACCAAGCTTGGGAGCTAGTCGATCCACCCGATGGTATTATACCAATAGGGAAGAAATGGATCTTCAAGCGTAAAATTGGTGCTGATGGAAAAGTGGAGACTTTTAAAAACTAGGCTTATTGCGAAAGGGTTTCGCCAAAGACAAGGAGTCGATTATGAAGAGACTTTCTCGCTTGTAGCCATGCTTAAGTCCATCCAGATTCTTCTTGCCATAGCCGCACATTTAGATTATAAGGTTTGGCAAATGGATGTCAAGACCGCATTCCTTATTGGATATATTGAGGAGGAAATCTATATGGAACAACATAAGGGATGTGAATCCGAAGAAGTTTCCAAGGTGTGAAAGCTTAAACGATCCAAATATGGATTGAAGCAAGCATCAAGAAGTTGGAATCGTTGTTTTGATGAAGCTATAAAGAGTTACGAGTTTATCAAAAACGAAGATGAATCATGTGTTTACAAGAAGGTTAGTTGGAGCGCAATCCCGTTTCTCGTCTTGTACGTAGATTACATTTTACTAATATGAAATGATGTCGGTATGTTAACCTTTGTAAAGCTTTGGCTATCCTAAACTTTCTCCATGAAAGACCTTAGAGAAGCAACTTACATTCTCGGTATTAGAATCTATAGAGGTAGATCTAAGAGAATAATAGGTCTCTCCCAAAGGCTCTACTTAGAAAAGATATTGAAGAAATTCAATATGGAAAATTCTAAGAGAGGACTAATTACCGTAAGGCATGGAATTCACCTTTCATAGGATATGTCTCAAAAGACTTGCGAGGAACAAGATGAAATGGAAAAGATACCATATGCTTCGGCAATTGGTAGTCTTATGTATGCTTTGTTGTGTACGAGGCCAGATATTGCCTATGCAGATAGTTTGACTAGACGATATCAACCAATCCAGGATCAGAACACTGGATGACAGTTAAGAATATCTTTATGTACTTGAGAAGAACTAAAGATATGATCTTAATATATGGACGAGGTGATCTGAAAATAAACGGCTTTACAGATTCTAATTTTCAATGAGATATAGACGACTGTAAGTCTATATCCGGATTCGTATTCATCTGTGATGGAGGAGCAGTGAGTTGGAAGAGTTCCAAACAAGAAACCATTGCAGATTCCACCACAGAAGCCGAGTGTATTGCGGCATTAGATGCTGCAAAGGAAGCTGTTTGGATTAAGAAGTTTATTTTCTGAACTTGGTGAGGTTCCTACCGTTGAGTCGGCAGTTACTCTTTTCTGCAACAACAATGGCGCTATAGCCCATGCAAAGGAACTGCGGTCTCACCAGAAATCCAAACACATAGAAAGGCAATATCATATCATCTGAGAGATTATTGCAATGGGAGATGTGTCTTTCCAAAAGATAGCATCAGCCGATAACACGGGTGACCCAATGACAAAGCCCATGACCTAGACTCAATTAGATTTACATCTTGAGAAGAAGGGGCTTATATATAGTAGCCAATGTCACTAGTGCAAGTAGGAGATTGTTAGTAGTATGTGCCCTAGAGCCATTTTATATGTATACTTGTATAAACAAATCCCAATGGTAATGATATATATGTTTTATTTGAACTAAGTGTCTCATCAACTAATTGTTTATTTATTACGTATTGTCCTTATCACATTGTGATAGAATATATTCTTAAGGTGTTAAGAATATGATTGACAGATTCTATTATACTAGTGATCTAAATAATTGTTCACGATCGATGGGGTCCTACGAATAAGGGGATCGCATTATCCGGGAAAGATCGTCACCTCTGTTTATTCTCGTGAGTAGTAAAGAGTTACTAATTATAGAACGTAGTGAGTCTCTTACTACTTGATGGGGATCAGAATTAACATGTGGACAGTCAAGGGGTTTGAGTAAGTCGAACAAGTGACACTAGATGACATATAAATGGTATTACATCAAAGTCAATTTAATGTCATCTAGTTCATAATTGTACATATGTCCTTTGAGTTACGGTGACACTATCTTGTATATAGGTGATTAGAGTTTGATACTCATTATCCCTAGATCTTTCATGAGGTAGAGTGGCAAGATGTGTTGGCTCTAGTTAGATGTATATAAAGATAGGGGTTTAAACTAGAGAGGATTCATCACTCCAGATGAATGGAGAAAAGATTTTATGCTATCACGAATTGTTCTTGATGGATGATAAAACTTGTGCAAGTGTATATGACTTACATAGAAAATTATTTATAGTGGAAGTCTAATTGATCAAGAATAAGAACTGAGAGATGAAGTCGTATAATCAAGACAAAAGATGTTTGAGTTAATCGTGACACTAGTCGAAATCGGAATCTTAGATGAAGGGAATTTTGAGTGTACGGTAATTATGAACAATGGTTCATAAAGAATGCATCGAAACATTCATATCTATTTAGGGTCGTGATATGTTTCTAGACGTCACTCTTAATCTACAAGAATTAATAATTAATGGGATTTAATTATTAAATATATGAAAGGCGTTTCTTATGTCTCTCTTGTTGCCATATAAATGTGAACTTAGTTAGTCATACACAATAAGGTGTGCAACCGATTGAGTTTACGAGAGATTAATTTCATATAGATACTAGCATATCTCGGAAATTAATCTAAGATGAAATACAAGTACAAATAAGGGACTAATTTGTAAGAGTTATAAATTACCAAGAACCTAATTGTATTTTTATCCAAGTTTATATGTTGATGTCATGTGATGATGTCATAAAAGGATGTCATAGCATGCAACGTGTCGGATGGTGGCAACACCCATACTTGGTGTGTGACACCTACCATCCAACGTGTCTGATGGTGGCAACACCTATGCTTGGTGTGTGACACCTAGCATGTGAGGTGTCGTATGGTGGCAGCACCTTTGCTTGGTGTGTGACACCTAGCATGTGAGGTGTTGGAGATTCCTACAAACTCTTGCCTATAAATAGAGGTTGCCTTTGCTCATTCTCTAAACACCACACTTAAGAGAAAAATACTCGAAAGATTTCAATTAATTATCAATCACGGGAAAAACTTGGCGACGTTTTTCATACATTCGAGCAAGGACGTAATCGCGGCGAGAGTTTGAGCTTAAGGTTGCTTGGCGATGATTCAATCAGACGCATACTCATGTGGATGGGCTTGAGGTCGCCGTACTTTCGGGGCTACAACAATCATTGAGAATCGACATAGGTATTCTTCTTACGATTCCTAGATTCGTGCTTTAATTACTACATGATACGACGATCCATTTGTTATTGATATGATCAATTTATGGATCAGAATTGTTGGAATTTCAATTTTTAATTGAAATATACGATCTAGACCCTGGCGTCCCGCTGCACCAACAATACTACAGACATAATTAATAAAGAGCCGAGATACAAGGTTGAACTCGGTAGAACTATCCCGGGATCTATATCTCACTTATTCTCTATAAAAGTCCTCGGGACTCATATGATAAGAAATTCAAACATAAAACATATCGAGAATTAATACGTGGCAAAGAACGACAATGACAGTATGAAACAATCCTTCATATTGGACGACAATAGGAACGATATGACTATCGGCTGAGATTAGAGGAGATGCAGTACCAGAATTTGAAGACAGACGTTAGGTTGAACTCGGTGGAATTATCTCGGGACTTGTGTCTAAGGAGTTAAACTAGGTGGAACTATCCAGGGACTCACATCGACTAGTACGGACGTAAGGAATGATACTAGTTTAACTCGATGGAATTATCGTGGAACAATACCATATGGTTATGGTTGAACTTGGTTGATTTATCCCGGGACCAAATCATAAGGAATGAGTTAAAGCGACTTGTCAGAAGTGCAGCTCGATATGGATGTATTAGGACAACACGATCCAAAGTTTAAAACGTTCGTCGAAAACCAAGGAAACAAAACGAGAAAAGAACGAAATCAAAACCATAATAAGAAAACAAAAGATGTCATCTACGATATGACATATATATTGTTTATGAAAGGAATATACAAAGAAAAGGATATAGGATCATGAAACATATATGAAACGATAAAGTGAGTAAAAAATATATATATAATATGATTTGAGAAAAGCAATATTTTCTATATAAAGCGGTTTTAAACGTTTTCACCCTATATGTGATATTGCTTGTAATTTGGTGAACTCATTTAGTTTTATACTGACCCAGTTGCTCCTCCCATTTTACAAGAAGAGTAAGTTATGATTTGAAGGTTCAAGCTTCCGAAGTTTTAATTCTCAGAAGCCAGTTGTACGAGATATAAAAGAAGCATTTCATTTTAGCAGTCCGCAGTAGTATAGATGTTTTGACTCAGTATTTGTATAAATGCGTTTTAACTCTGATTCTTATTGTAAATGGGGTCACATGTATGTTGATATAAGAAATACGCTTTGAAGCGCGAAAAATTTATAAGTGTTTTTAGGCTTGCTACGAGTTTCAGAGCTACCACTCCCATTTCCTAGCGCCGGTCTCGGCCCAATATTTTGGGTCGTGACAAAGTTGGTATCAGAGAAATGGTTTAGATTCATAGGCCATTGCCTGTATGCGATTGATGTTTATAGTTCCTAGGTACGATGTAACTAGGTTAAGCTAAGAACTACTGCGTATTATAGGGATTTCCAGTCATGTCTTTTAAACATTACGTCGTTTTCATCGACTTTTCAAACATTTTGCAAAAAACGTCGTCTCCTATATGTGCTATTAGGAGTCAAGTTAGAGGTGTGTGCGAGAACATTATATGTTATGTGACGCTTTCGAGTACCGATAGTCTGCAAAGAGTTGTATACTCTCGAGATTCATATTATATAAGAATATCATTGTGAATCATGATTATTCCAAATTGATTGAATGTTACATGATTGATGAGATATGTATTGTTTGCAACGCGATCACTCATGAAAGGGATATGCTCACAGGTATGTAAGCCAGTGATAACTTATACGATAAGTGAAATGTGTGTAGATGATTGATTTGTATAAGTAGATATTGCGCCTTATGATTAAACGCCGCTTAGTGCCGCTAAGTCTGTGGTGACAGGAATGCTATCAAGACTTAAATTACGCGACGCAGCCAATTCGGCTAACAGATATTGTTTATAGCTACGATAGATATACGCGTAGAATATGTACGACGCGAGTACATGATTCTTAGTTGCTAAGTCTACGATGAGTGGAATACCCACGAGACATAAAGAACGAATGTAGCCTTAGAAGGCTTAAAGGTATGAAGTATTCCTAAGGATTAACTTACGCATACAACGTTAAGTTACGCTGGCAAGTGTATGCTATATTTTAAGGAGTTAATCGTTATTCCTTTATATATAGTATTGCAAAAAAGGAGCTATTCGAGCACGTGTTGTGCCTAGTAAGAAAGCACAAGCAAGTACACGAGGCCCGAGAAAAGGCCAGAGATAGTAAAGGCGAATATGCCCCAGTCTATTAGGCAAGTAGAGGTCGGGGACGAGGCAGAGATGAAAGGGGAGACTGGAATAGACCAAGAGGGGTATGTACGGGCACCAAAAATGCCGCAACAACCCAACATTGATGATGATCAGTTGACCGTAGAGGTAACTAATATACAAAATTGTATGCTAATAAAGAAATAGTTGATACAAAGACAATATCAATGAGAAGAGAGAAATATTGATAAAGATTGATATTGGCATAAGTAAAGGAGTTTAACGAATGAAGTAATACGTTAAATTTTCTAGAAGAAGTGGAGTAAAGTGCTCGTAAACCTCAAGAAGACGAAAGACAAATGGTAAAATTGAGTGAGGTATTAATGAATGTTCTAACCAACGATTGGTTTCCATAAGTAATTAGACTGATAAGGGGTCAAATAACATGGATAGAGTTGTGACCCGATTTAAGAAATTCTTTCTACCATTTTCTATGAGTAAGGATGATTGAGAAAAGCTAATATCGTTAACTCAAGGAGATAATTCAGTTTAAGAACAGAATACCGAGTTTAATCGATTAAGTGGAATTCGCCTAAGACTCGCCTAAGACTTAATGACAGATCAAGGGTGAGTCTATACAAGAATTGAAAAGGGATTAGGATCATAGCTGTGGGAATGTGGACCCAGACTGATAAAGAATTTTTTCACCCTCGTCCACAGTGGTAGACAAATAGAAAGTGCATTGGTCCATGGGGACAAAGATCATATAAGGAGTGAACGTACGAGTAAAGACACCGAAAGGACATATAGCCAGAGCTATAAAGAAAGGTAAATAAGGGAAGGCAGCAAAGAAAGCTAGAACCCTTAATTGCAGTTGGAACAAGGAAGTTCCAGCCTTGCAAATCCCATTGCCCGCAATGCGGTAGAAGCCACTTGGGTAACTACAAGCTATGAAAGATGTAGATGTTCGGTATGGACAACAAGATCATCATGTGAGGGAAAGCTCACATTCCATTTAATGAAATACAACGGGTAACACGAACCAACCATCTCCTAAAACACATAGTTCTCGCGATGGTTTCTGGTTAGATACAACAAGATGAACCATATGGTGAAAGTGAACGTCGTGAAGTCTAAAAGTGAAAAGCTCAATAGTGATCAAACTTTTTGAGCTAGTCTAGTACAGACAAGAATGCTAAGGGCGCACTCATTGAACGACGTTTGAACGAGACGAATAGAATTATATCTTTCCATATGTAAAAGATGTATATAGATTGTGAACAATAGAACGATGAACAATAATAATGAGTAGCAATACAGAGTCTGATGTCGAAAGAAACTTACGTAAATCCCGTCTTATGAAAGGAAAAGTATTTGATCGAAATGATATGTTTTGAAAAGATATAAATGTGCCTGGAAACAAATCATAAGGACATTGCATTGTCACAAATAGAAATGCATCACTACATCCATATTACATTCATTAGTAAGACATGCATCATATACATTGCGTATGTCTATTGCAACTCTTATGATGAGAGAAGTCATCACACCGGTGCACAATTATGACATGATTTCAAATATGAAAAGAAATATGTTCTTAAACGGATGAGTTTCAAACGTAAGTATGCTCAGACAATGACTCTGTACATAGAGGCATAGAATAAGACTGATCACCTTGTTTAGCCTATATAGGTACATAAGTATGTAAAATGACAAGTAGTATAACGCGAAATGAAACGTATTGAGATGCGAATCGTGAAATCGATAAGGACGTCTTGTATGTTGAATACAAGGACAACGACGCCACTTTACACGTTTGTAAAGGAATAGCGAATACGTTTAATCTAAAAGCACGTATACCTGTACAATAAGGAAATCGATTATCGAAGTGAATTATGTCATGGGATATGAAACCTACATATAAACAAACATTATTCGAGAAGATAAGAGAAAGAGAACCTATTCATAGTGATTATAAGTCAAACATCAAAAAGATTGCTAAGAGATTGTCTACATACAAAGTTACTCGATAAGTATATCGAGATACTTCAACCTAAGAATGGTGTTAGACGAAAAGTCGTATAAAGTAAACTGTGAAACCAACAGTTAGTGAATAATTGATTAGAGTATCGCAGCAAAAGCGTGAAGCAAAAGATTGATAAGGAATGGTTAAAGGATTGGTTAAGAAGTATTAGAAGATTATGAAAATTTGAGGACGAATTTTTATAAAGGGGGTAGAATGTAATGACCTAAATTTTTTAAGGTGTTGCGTATGGTTCCACGAGGCTTAATCGTAAAGATTAAGATCGAGAATATCGAGTAAAGATGGGATATTAAGGATTTAGACCAAAACATGTCTATTAAAGTTATCGTAAAATAATAATTTAAGCGAGAAATTATTTTGCGATAAATTAAACTTAAGACAAATTAAAAAAAGAAAGGAAATAAAGTAAGATAAATAAATTAGAAAGCCCGATCTAATTACTTTCACGCCAAGGTGTGTGAAATATTAATTAATAAAGTATCGTCAAAGTTTCGTAGATTTTATGAAATCATTTTTAATGTAAGCTCGACGATTAGTTAAGAATACGGGTTAGTGTACAATTTATCCCTTTGAGCTAAAATGGAGTTTTAGCCAATAATAATTTAAATTTAAAAAGATTAAGAAATTAATCGAGAAAAGGATTTTCGAAAACCGATTTGAGAGTTAAGCACATCGGGAAATCATTTTGAAAGTTAAGCACGTCGGTTTATGAATTGAATTAAAGTGGACTTTTAACCCACTAAGAGATGACATGTGTTAAGAACTTAAGGGGTTAATCGTTCATTTCTCTCATTTATCATTTAGTAAGCAAAGAAAGGAGTAAAAAGAACAACACCCTCTCTTCTTTTTCCTTTGTACCGAACCACCATCATCTCCATATCTTCAAGGATTTCTCACCAAAACTAAGCAAACTTGAGAAAAATAAATCAAGGATTAAAGGAAAACAAGGTAAACTACTTAATTTATGTTTTGTTTGGTTGGATTGGTGTTTAATTGAATAGAATTGTTAGGGTTCATGAGCTCTAATTTGGGGATTTTTTTATCATTGTTGTGTGAAGTGTTCTTGAGCTTAGAATGAGGAAATGAATGGATAATTGAAGCTTTGAACATTCGGCCGAGAGACGAACCCTCAAGGTGAGGCTAATTTATGATTTTCGCTGAATTTTGATTGATGAATTTTATGATGGATGGCTTAGGTGTATTCGGCATTATTACGATTTTGATGATTGTAGTTGTTGGATATGTGTTGTTTTGATTGATATTTTGAAATGAGATGATGAAGGACATTCATCCCATAAGCTAGGTTGATGTGATGAGATAACATTGATGATATAAGCTTGCATCAAAGATTGGAATGGATGTATTAGATTGATATGGATGGATTAACCTTTGATTGGAATGTACATTTTTTGTTCGGCTTAGGTGAGAAATTCATGTTCAAATGGATTTGATAATGGTGAAGTCTTGAGTTATACATGTGTATGATGACAGGTTGTGGCTGGAATATTTTAATATTAAATCATGTCGTCGATAGGGTTTTAAGGTCCCGGCACCTTATAGTTTCGATTAAAATTTTATTTAAATTAGTTGACGTTTTGCATAAAACTGTTCTGCAAAACAGCCGTATTGCGAGGGAAAAATCTGGCGCTATATAACTCCAAATAAAGTTTTGTTTGTTGGTAAAAAAACATAGGGATGTTGTCAATGGATGTTTAAGTTTAAGTTTTTTCTAAATCATTCTCTAACATTCTCATATAGAGAATAACATTTTACTACTTAGAACTTTTATGCAGTATTAGAACAGCCCAATGTATTAACTTCCGGGCTAATTTTCAAACAATTCGTGTGATAATCTCGGTCCGAGACCGAAACGAAAGTCGTAGATGACGTTCCACACTTTAAGAATGTCAATCGTTTTGAGGGATCAGACTATTTTATATAAATGTTTTGATAGCCGAAGTAAGCTGCAAAAAACATCTTTTATATGGAAAATGACAATTAGAATTATCATTAATTGTTACTGTTATCGAATTTGTGTACACCCGACGAGGAGAATACCGACGAGGCACAAGACTCAAAGATCGAGATCGCAATTTTCCTATTTAAATTATGTGGATAGCAAGTGGTGAGTACCTTTAAATTACTCGTCGATATTCATAAAGCCACGTATTTTAATACGATGAGCTATATGAATATAAATATATTTCAATCATATATGAATTGCAAGTTTGAAAAATAATATGTTTGTATGTTTGCAAAGATGATTTATTGTATTATGTTATTTCAAAAATAACATAATTAGATGAAAAAGAACATAAATGCTTAAAATACCGGGGTATGGTAAAGCAGTACAAAATGTGACCGAATATCGAATGATATATAAGTATCGACTATATACGAGTAAAGAGATATAGTACATTTAGAAATTGACCTTCTCGGGTCTACTCTTATTTAATTCATCCGATAAATTCTTTATTCTTATAATTTTGACGATGCAAATGAGACATGTTGCTTACTTTCGCAACGTCAAACTTTTGCGGTATTACATTGTAATAACCTAAATTTTTTAAAGTATTACGTATAGTGCCACGAGGCTTATTCGTAAAGGTTAAGATTTAGAATATCGAGGTAAGATGGGATATTAAGGATTTAGACCAAAGCGAGTCTATTAAAGTTATCGTAAAATAATAATTTAAGCAAGAAATTATTATGCGATAAATTGAACTTGAGATAAATTAATAAAAGAAAGGAAATAAGGTAAGATAAATAAATTGGAAAGCCCGAGCTAACAATTTTCAAGCCAAGGTCTGTGAAATATTATTAATAAAGTATCGTCAAAGTATCGTAGATTTTACGAAATCATTTTTAAGGTAAACTTGACGATTAGTTAAGAATACGAGTTAAAGTACAATTTAGCCCTTTGAGATAAAATGAAGTTTTAGTCAATAATAATTTAAATTTAAAATTATTATTTAAAAGTATTAAGAAATTGATCGAGAAAATGATTTTTGGAAACCGATTTGAGAGTTAAGCACATCGGGAAATAATTTTGAAAGTTAAGCAAGTCGGTTTATGAACTGAGTTAAAGTGGACTTTTAACCCACTAACATATGACATGTGTTAAGCACTTAAGGTCTTAATCATTCATTTCTCTCATTTATCATTAGGTAAGCAAACAAAGGAATGAAAAGAGGAAAACCCTCTTTTCTTCTTTCTTTGTGCCGAACCACCATCATCTCCATAACTTCAAGGATTTCTCACTAAAACTCACCAATCTTGAGGCAAATAAATCATGGATTAAAGATAAATAAATTAAACTACTTCATTTAGGTTTTGTTTGGTTCAATTGGTGTTTAATTAAAAAGAATTATTAGGGTTCATGAGCTCTAATTTGGGGATTTTTGTGTAATTGTTCTGTGAGGTGTTATTGAGCTTAGAATGAGGAAATTAATGGAGAATTGAAGCTTGGAACCTTCGTCCAAGAGACAAACCCTCAAGGTGAGGCTAATTTATGATTTTGGATAAGTTTTGATTGATAAATTTGATGAGGGATGACTTAGGTGTATTAGGCATTATTAAGATTTTGTTGATGAATGTAGTTATTGGATATGTGTTGTTTTGATTGAAATTTTGAAATGAGATGATGAAGGACATTTGTTCCCTAATGTAGATTGATGTGATGAGATTACATTGATGATATAAGCTTGAATTTATGATTTTTGTGGCTGAATTAGATTGATATGGATTGATTAACCTTTGATTGGAATTTACATGTTTGGTTCGTCCTAGGTGAGAAATTCATGTTCAAATGGATTTGATAATGGTGAAGTCTTGAATTATACATGTGTTTGATGATAGGTTGTGTCTGGAATATGTTGGTATTAAAGCATGCCGTTGATAGGGTTTTAAGGTCCCGACACCTTATAGTTTCGATTAAAAGTTTAGTAAATTAGTTAACATTTTGCAAAAAACTGTTCTATAAAACAGCCGTATTGTGAGGGAAATATCTTGCGATATATTACTCCAAATAAAGTTCTGTTTGTTTGTGCAGAAACTTAAGGATATTGTGTATGATTGTCTACGTTTAAAGTTTTTGCTAAATCAGCCTCTAAGATGCTCATATAGAGCATAATAGTTTATTGCTCAGAACAATTCTGCAGTTTTAGAACAGCCAAAGGTATTAACTTCCGGGATAGATTCCAACACCTTCGGGTGCTAATCTCAGGGGTTTTTGACGGATTAGTGCCTACGAAAATTATAAAATTCCATTCTAGTGTCTGTGAAAAAATTAATTCCAATTTTATGCCTGGGTCCACTCAATCCGCGATCTAAAATCGCGGATTGAGTGGCAATCCGCGATCTAGAATTGCGGATTGCCCTTAATTACTAATTAGGGGCAATCCGCAATTCATGAATGCGGATTGCATTCTCAAATTATGGCAAACATTGTTATTTGATGCTTAACTTAAACCAATAACTTATTTATTCCTTCTTGTTTTTGTCTCTATTATCAATAGGAAATATGGTTAATGATCGCCTCAATCCTTCATTTCTTTAACTTATACAATATTTCTTTTAACTTAACGATGAAATACTCGATTAAATTCGATTATTTACGTATTATTTAAATGTAAAATTAATATATAGGTGTTCTGGGAAGTAGGTCTTAATTGTAGGAATTTAAAATTTAACTTTAGGAATTTAAATTTTAATAATCGTTTTTGAACGGAACAAATGAAATTTAGAAGGTAAATATATCAAAATTAATATATCAATGTACACCTCTAAATGTAGAGTCAAAAGTTTTGGATAAAACCTCGAAATTAAAATGTCAAAATTTAAAAGTTTCGACGTAATATGGAAGCATATAAGTTAAGAAATATATATATATATATATATATATATATATATATAAAGAAAAAAAAGGTTCGGTTTAATCTCTAAATTTTTTTGCCTCACACATAAATTATATTTTTTATATATATATACTTAGATATATTTTTATATATATTAATTTATATACTTCCATATTACGTCGAAATTTTCAAATTTTGACATTTTAATTTTGAGGTTTTATTCGAAACTTTTGACTCTTCATTTAGAGATGTACATTGATATATTAATTTTGATATATTTACCTTCTAAATTTCATTTGTTCCGTTCAACACCGATTATTAAAATTTGAATTCTTAAATTTAAATTTTAAATTCCTACAATTACGACCTACTTCCTAGGACACCTATATATTAATTTTACACTTAAATAATACGTAAATAATCGAATTTAATCGAGTATTTGATCGTTAAGTTAAAAGAAAAATTTAAAAGAAATATTGTATAAGTTAAAGAAATGAAGGATTGAGGCAATCATTAACCATATTTCCTATTGATAATAGAGACAAAAACAAGAAGGAATAAATAAATTATTGGTTTAAGTTAAGCATTAAATAGCAATGTTTGCCATAATTTAAGAATGCAATCTGCATTCATGAATTGCGGATTGCCCCTAATTAGTAATTAAGGGCAATCCGCAATTCTAGATCGCGGATTGCCACTCGATCCGCGATTTTAGATCGCGGATTGAGTGGACCCAGGCACTAAATTGGAATTAATTTTTTCACAGACACAAAAATGGAATTTTATAATTTTTGTAGGCACTAATCCGTCAAAACCCCCTAATCTCAGTCTGAGACCTAAACGAAAGTTATAGACGACATTCTAAAATTTAAGAATGTCAATTTTTTTAAGGGGTTAGACTATTTTAGATAAACGTTTTGATAGCCGAAGTAAGCTGTAAAAAACAACTTTTATATGGAAAATGGAAATTAGAATTATTACTAATTGTTACTGTTATCGAATTTGCGTAGACCCGATGAGGCGAATACCGAGGCGAATACAAACGGGGCATGAGACTTAATGATCGAGATCGAGATAGCAATTTTTTTATTTAAAATATATGGATAGCAAGTGGTAAGTACACTTTAAATTACTCGATGATATTCATAAAACCACGTATTTTAATACGATGAGCAATATGAATATAAATAAGTTTGAAACATATATGAATTGTATGTTTGAAAAATAATACATATTGTATGTTTGGAAAGATGATTTATTGTATTATATTATTTTGATAATAACATAATTAAATGAAAAAAAACATAAATGTTTAAAATATTGGGGAAGGGTGAAGGAATACGAAATGTGATCGAATATCGAATGAAATATAAGTATCGATACTATACGAGTAAAGAGACATAGTACATTACAATATGTACTATCAATAATAATCAATACCTATATGTGTGTGTTGTAAATGTATGTTTAAATTGTATTGTGCATGTCATGGTCCATAAAGGATCAAGAAAACCAAACGCAAAGCGTAGAAACGATAAAAATACGTGATAAGAAAATTGTATTATGGTACATAATTAATAAAGAGCCGAGATACGAGGTTGAACTCGGCAGAACAATCACAGGACCTATATCTCACTTATTCTCGATAAAAGTCCTCGGGACTCATGTGATAAGAAATTCAAACATAAAACATATCGAGAATTAATATGTGGCGAATAATGATAAAGAACGACAATGAAAATATGAAATAATCCTTCATATTGGATGACAATAGGGACGGTACGACTATCGACTGAGATCAGAGGAGATGCAGTACCTAAATTTGAAGACGGATGTTAGGTTGAACTCGGTGGAATTATCTCGGGACTTGTGTCTAAGGAGTTACACTCAGTGAAACTATCCAGGGACTCACATCCACCAGTACGGACGTAAATAATGGTACTAGTTTAACTCGATGGAATAATGTGGGACAATACCATATGGTTATGGTTGAAATCGGTTGAATTATTCAGAGATCAAAGCATAAGGAATGAGTTAAAGCGACTTGTCAAAAGTGCAGCTCGATATGGATGTAAAGATTAAAACGTTCGCCGAAAACCAAGGAAACAAATCGAGAAAAGAACGAAATCAAAACCATAATAAGAAAAGAAAAGATGTCAACTACGATATGACATATATATTGTTTATTAAAGGAATATACTAGGAAAAGGATATAAGATCATTGAAACGTATATGAAAAGATGAAGTGAGTAAAATATATATATAGTATGATTTGAGAAAGGAAATATTTTCTACATAATGCGGTTTTAAACGTTTTCACCCTTTATGTGATATTGGTTGTAATTTGGTGAACTCACTTAGTTTTATTCTGGCCTTGTTGCTCCTCGAATTTTAAAAGAAGAGTAAGCTATGATTTAAAGGATCAACCTTCTGAAGTTTTAATTCTCGGAAGTCATTTATACGAGGCATAAAATAATGATTTCATTCTATCAGTTCGCAGTAGTTTAGATATTTTGACTAAGTATTTTTATAAATACGTTTTAACTCTGATTCTTATTATAAATGTTGTCACATGTATGTTGATATATGAAATACGCTTTGAAGCGTGAACAATTTATAAGTGTTTTTAAGCTTGCTACGGGTTTTGGAGCTACCACTCCCATTCCCTAGCACCGGTCTCGGCTAATAATTTGGGTCGTGACATACATTCGTCATCATTACAATTATACTTTATTCACTTCACAACAATTTGATTCTTCTCAATACCAACTTTATTCGTATGTTACTCTTAAGTCTTTGGTTTCCGTTTACGTTAATCAGTAGCATGTTGGTACTTAATGCTTGTTGTCAATCTCCTTGACTTACACGTAGTTGCTTCATACACGATTGCCATTTTAGCTGGATCAAATCTTTACTACGTCGGGAATTTAATCTCGTCGTCTATTATTTCCTTGCTTTAATAAGCTCATGTCTTCGATACTATAAAAGCTGTATTTGTATCATATCATTCTTGATACAAACATAAAACGTAATTTTCAATATCTTTGTTATTAATTAAAATCATATTTTATTAATTTAAACTATCCAATTGAATAATTAATATTTCAAATTATTTTAAACTTTTTCAAAAACTGCTATTCTAGCCGACTTCGCCTATCTGCAACGCTTATCCAAAAGCGTCCGTTTACCAAAAAAATTGACATTCTTATACTCCGCAATCTTATCTATGACATTTATTTGAATTCTGGGTGAAAAAGAATACCCAAAGGTGTACGAAATTAGCCTGGAAGATGCTTTCCTAAGCTGTTTTTATAAAATAACTCTTATTGGCTGCTATTGGAGCCTATCAATTAAGCATCCAAAATTGTTTAAACTTGAAATAAATTCAGTATTCCTATACTTTAACATCCCGTCTACAATTTTTGTTACGGCTCGACCTACTTTTGACATTTCCTTAGCCTCCAAAAATGTCCTCAAAGTTGACATCATGACAATCGCTTTCTCCTTCTTTTAAATGCACGTTTTTCACTCTTTTTTGTGCTTTAAAAACAACCAATTTAATTTAATGATGCTTTGATTAAATTATCCATATTTAATCTATTCAACGTCATCTACTTATATCCATTAACTCCGATTAATATTAATCGAGTTTTGAAGTCCAAACTTAGCCCGAAACATAGCTTCGTGGGCTAGTTGGGAACTACGTCTTGTAGTCCTTTTGGCTATTGCCATCTTCAATTTATTCTATTATGAAGATTCTTCTAATGTTTATATTTAATTCTCACTTCTACTTTTCATGTGGAGTATTAGATAAATCCTTAACTTTTCTCTAATTTTATTCTTTCTTTATCCTCCTTCAACGAGATTTTACATTTACTATATCTTTTCGTATCATAATTTGCCTCTTGGCAGTTTCATTACTTATATTCCAATTGTCTAATCATATGTATTCCTTGACAATTCCTATTATCTTCTCACATCGTATGTCTATAAAGTTTCTCGGTGTCCATCGATATCTTCCTCGTTGTTTTATGCTTTCCTCGTATCCAATCATGTACATATCTATGCATGACATTTTATTGACGTCCTATGGTATTTAGGCATATCTTTCTTTTTATACCAACTGCTTCCTTCATGCCCTCATGGTATTGAATCTAATGAAGTTGAATGCACTTTAGGCATTACATAATATGTATCGGGTCCTTCTTCATCTCTCGATCTTTTAATATCACTTATCTATATCAGATTGACAGCATCTTTATCATCGTCCAATGGAATACTTTTTCTTTCTTTTTAATATATCTCTTAATCATTCTCTATCTCTAGTTCCAATATCTCCGATCTAAACATCTTTACTTTAGGGTCAAAAATTACTATTTTCGAAGTTATCGACGTGTTGAACTCTAGGTCATATATACATTCATACACTAGACTCTTACTGATACTCGATTTTTCAGCAAGTTCATTCTTGTACTTATGTCTAATCTTTCCGTTTGGAAGAGAGCCATCGGCTATACCAAATCCAATTCTTCTTATATCACCGCCTTAATATTTATGTTAAGCGTTTTTCCATTAGACTACCACATCACATTCTACTTCCTTTTCTTGTTTATTGTCATCGAGAACTAAGCGTTATAGGCATATTATCCAATGTTTCTCAATAATATTTAGGTCTTCCCGTATCTCGCATTCTTTTCGGGTCTTTATGTCTTCCTCTATTCATCTTGCACTTCTTATTTTCACCCTGTCTTACACTTATGTAAGTACGATCAGAGGTTTCTCATCGACATCTCAAACTACTCATCTCGATCGATCCGATAACATTTTATTATTATTAAGGCTCAATCTTTTATTGGGGTAAATAATTATCACAGAAATTTGTTTACATTTTCGATTTTCGATACTTTTTTATCTTTGTCGTAAGATTTTACATCCGAGTTTCCTCACAAAACAAAACTTTTATGCTGGCCTTTCAAACTTTTCTTTCAATTTCAAATCTTTTGAAAACTCTAGTACAATTGTAGCTCAAAGTGATGACATCGCTCATCACTAAAGAGTTGCTATATAAAATCACGTTTTCTTTAATCTTTGTATAAATATGATGCATCATCTATATTTTAAAAAAATATTTTTTGTATAGAAATTGTATGCATTGCTAACGTGATTATGATTCGCCATATGCGATGTTTGAGCACAATTGCACTGTTAAAATCATAATATTTTCATATCTTTTGCAAAATCGTAAGTCCGTCCAGATTACACACTCTGCGACATTATTGGCTTTTATTATTATTTATTGGAGTTTATTATGATTTCGATATTGGAAGTTTTGTCGTCTGCTAACACTTATCTAATTTTGCAGTCAAAATTATTCTTCTCCAACATTTCAATTCAAATATCCCGCTTGATACCTTCTAATATCTATCTATATTTACTATCCATCTTCTCGATCATATACTAGTATTACATAGCCCTTAGGCATATGTATTGACCTTTTCTAACAATCTTTCTTTGATACTACTCATTGTCTTCACGATAATCAAAAGGTAATGTCAGGAATTACATTTTACAATATATGTAATTTATGTGTTTCATGTAGTTTTTGTTCAATTGCTAACAACTATATATAGGATAAAGCCTATTAAACACGGTTTCATCAAAATATATAGTTATAGGCATCAACTATACGATATACTACTCAACAAATGCATGCCATATCGATTAAATTTAATTACGAACAACCATATATCAAACAAAGCAATTTAACCATATAAAATATGCAATGCACAATTTATACCATTCACGTAAACACGTGAATTAAATCAATCACATAACACATAAGGCATAACATACCAGAGGGTGCCTGACTAGACTCATCCCTCTAATGGATCGTGATCCCACGCCCGCGCCCTCTAACGCGTCCGGCGCTACCTCTACCTCTATGCACAAACACATGGTTATACTTAAGACTAGGAGAAGTACTCCTAAGCATAGGGGATGTTGGTCTATCACGTCGAAAGAAGAAAGGTGGAAAGGGACCATCCTTCCACTCGTAATCACTAGCTATCTAATGAGCTCTCGCGGCTAACGATCCAAAATACTCAAACTTATAGTCATATAACTTCACAAAGTCGGGTTCTAATCTCCTAATCTACCTAAGGTTGACTTCTTCATTATTTTTGTTAAGCTCAGGCATTGCGTCCACCATAAGCGAAAACTTAATGTTATAAACCTTAACAGTGAGTGTACCCCTAGAAATAGATTATATTTGTGCTCGGAAACGTTTTAGGCTCGCCTAGGCGAATTGAAAGCTAAGCAGTGGTAATTCTAACGATTCCCCGGGAAAAAAATAGAAATGTCTCCTACGTTACCCCTAATACGTGGGGATAGGTGCAGAGACTTAAAGGAAGTTGTTCTAACAAATGGAGTTGTCCGCTATCCCGATCATGATTTTCCTACCTCCATAAGAAAAAGTCCTTCCCTTTTTGGCCGGTTGTGGGCGAGGAGGGATTCAAATCCCCGACACCGTGGTTCGTAGCCACGTGCGCTAATCCTCTGAGCTACAGCCTAGGCCTGGTTCTCTCTTCAAACTACCTCATCTCTCATGTCATGATACGTAAATACCTCGTCCTATAACTAACTACCACTAAATACCTCAATATCGTGATCCTCTAATACTTCCTCCTCGAATGGGTCTTCCTCACTCTCTTTACTAACTTCCATCTCTGGCGAGATGGTCCTAACCCGAGCTAGAAAAGATCTTTCGCTATCTAACATGTACCCGTTCTTATGGCTCTCAGGTGATCTA
Organism: Mercurialis annua; assembly: GCF_937616625.2. Taxonomy (NCBI): domain Eukaryota; kingdom Viridiplantae; phylum Streptophyta; class Magnoliopsida; order Malpighiales; family Euphorbiaceae; genus Mercurialis; species Mercurialis annua. The sequence goes on along the minus strand of NC_065574.1, from coordinate 39,521,292 downwards.
CTATGGTTGGTAAGAAACCTATTTTGATGGATCTCATGTAATCCTTTAGTGTTCGTGTGAAACCCATTATGGTTAATCTCTGATGGTCTGCCAGTATCTAGATAAAATCCATTTTGATAAATAGGAGGCACTTCCTCCTCTTCTGATACAACATGTGATTGAGCTCCATTTTACTTAGACATGTTGAAACAGAATCAATTCTTTTAATCATGAGATATTGTCCAAACCGCTTTTCCACAATATCCAATAATTTAATATATGATATGCACTATATAACTTAAAACTCAACTAATTATCTATGCATATCATAAATATTTAAACACTTACGCGATCTAACACTCACACGTTCTATTCGGCAATAATTAACTTACAATCATCAAACAAATTCAATCAAACAAATATAGGCAATACGGCTCGACTCTATATGTTGTAGTAGTTCCTAGGTACTCAATCACAGACTAGCAATGGTATCTCGGACCAACTGCACTCAAATTGTATACTAGTAGTGGTAATTGGACCAACTGCTCTAATACAAACTTTGTCACGATCCAAATTATTTAGCCGAGACCAGCGGTAGGGGATGGGAGTGGCATCTCCAAAACCCGTAGCAAGCCTAAAAATCACTAAAACAATTTCACAAATAATTAACAAATAGCGATCATACAAACGTAAGCAAACATATATATATATATATATAATTACACTAGTCGATCGATACAAAACACGAGGGCATTTCACTTCTGTAACACTTACTTACTAGCCCGGCTATATATAAACATAACTAATGTATTTACGACATATGACGGCTAACTAGCCATGTGACACAAAAAGATGTCCGACGTAGCCGACAAAAACTATAAACATAACAACAACCATAAATATAACCATATGAGATCATGATGTAACGGCTACGACTGACAACCAACTACTGCAGCTTTTAAATGGACTGTGCACTATAAATGCCCAAAAGAAGACTTCTGAAAACAGGTCAAGAGCCTTGCCTGTCAAACTCTAGGTACCTGAAAATATTTAATAACAACGGGGTCACACTATGCTGAGTGAGATATACGTTGCAAACGGTATTATAAAAATAACATCGCATAAAATAACCATATAAACAAAATACAACTTTATACAACAAGTAATTGATCCTTAAGAAGCCTTAATCCTAAAACGATCTTAAAATAGGTATCTCCTAGTTTTAACGAGCAAGAGAGATTATCTTAAATCCTTTTGGTATACTCTCGAGATAATTCAACCAATTTTAGCCTACACCAAGCGGTACAATCCTGGGATAGTTCGACCGAGTTAAACCAGTACCGATACATTTAATCAAACGATCAACGCGGGTTAGTTCGACCGAGTTCAACTCACTAGACACAGGTTTTGAGATAGTTCCACCGAGTTTAACCTCGTGTCTAATGCAAAGAGTTAGTCTAATTCTATTTTCTAAGACTTACCCGACACTGGTGATCACAGACCATTGATTGTCCAGTAGGTAGCTTATTTCCTAACATTGCAAACAAATTCATAGACATATAAACAAACAACAAAACGATGCATAAATCAATCAAACATTAAATTTACAAGTTGTTTGGAAATAAAACAATCAATCCACAACTATTTGTTCATAAATATTATAATTGATCTACAAGTATCTACTTTACGTACTAATACAAACTATAAATCAATATATATATATATATATATATATATATATATATATATGTGTGTGTGTGTGTGTGTGTGTGTGTGTGTGTGTGTGTAGCTATACTTAGCTATAAAATAAATCATTTGTCATGTATCTCACGGTAGAATAACCATTTAATTCGTACAATGTCAAATAACAACAAACTATTATATAATGCGATGTGTTTTGTGAGATATATATAAATTATTTAATAATATATTTATAGTATACTAATACACAAGAGTAAAGTATAACTCACAGAATTCGCTATCCAAAATCACGATATCAAATGGTGGCAAACCCCACTATACCAAACACGTCAATTCGGAAGTCCGGCGATGCATCTATCACAAATACAATTCAAATTTGTTTAATTCATTAACGTAAATTTTAATACCATAAGTCATAAACCTAGGTAAATCATGCTTAGATTTAGCCAACTTTAATAGCTTAATAATTTACCAAAACTATCTCAAATGGTCAAACTCAATTTATCGCATTTTACGTCAATAACGTATTTTACGTTTCAAACTCAAAATGCTTAAATCCTAGCTTATGTTTCCTTCGCAGTATAAGGTTTAATACAGCCCATACTCTTTATATTACATTAATATCAATTCCGTTTTACTTAGTCCAAGGATCGAATTCAAATTTGTTAATCGTCAAAATCGGTTTTTAATTGTTTTGAAATCGTCAACATATTTAACATTTTGAATACGTCTAGCTTGAATTCCGATATAAAATCCTTAACATTTTTTATGGTTTATTATAACCAAATATCTTAATTTAATTCAATATATTTTATCATTTCCATTAAGCATCTATCAAAGTTTGAACTCGATACGCTGCAGCCCTACTCCACCGTGATGCAGTCAGCACGGTGGCAGCCTTGCTGGATGGTAGTCCAGCAGTTATGATGGTCCTCCACCTCCGGCTACCAACATGAAAACGCTATACATACATACCAACCTTCACAACTCACCACCACACATCAAACACACATATAACTCAGCATAAATTCTTCAATTCATGACATAGACATCAATTTAAAGCTTTTAAAACCATTCCTCCAATCACAACTCATGGACAGCCATAATAGCTCAAAAACCCTAACTATAAATTGATATTTTTACCTTAAGTTAATGTCCAAGATGAGTAGCTATCGTCCTCCTCATTCCGTTGCCGCAAGAATCGCGCAAATCGGATGAGAAACGAATTTTGGGTGAGGATTTGAAGATTTGGCTATGGTGGAAGCTCTAGGAAGAAGAAGACTCTATCAACTCACTCACTTAAATTTTCTCGAAATAATGATTCAAATGAATTATTTCTCATATGCAACACACTTAATGTTACGACCCAAATTCATGAGCCTCGACCGGTGCTAGGGAATGGGAGTGGTAGCTCCGAAACCCGTAGCAAGCCTAAAAATTAAATACAATTTTATCGCTTTTCAAATCGATTATTACTTTCATATAAAAATTCATATATGTATGTGACCCCATCTATAGAGTTAAAATGCATAAATATATATAGACAGTTAATGAGTTCTAGTCTTCTACGGATGACTAGAATAAAAACTTCGGAAGCTTGCTTCTTCAAATTGATACATACTATACCTAAAAACTGGGAGGGACAACGGGGGCAGTATAACACAGAGTGAGTTCATGATATTACAAGCAAATATTACAAAAATGGTGAAAACGTTTAAAAACTGCTTTATGTAAAATAACATCTTTTCAAATAATATTCCAAATTCATATAACTGATTTGTATTCGATCTTTTTATTTTATGTTAACTTTCTTTAATCTTACTTTTCTAACATCGATAGAAAAGCCAATCGATGTGTTTTGATCAACTGACATCGATAGCCATGCAACCAATGTGTTTTCGATAGCCTGACATCGAGAACCAAGCCAACCGATGTGTTTTCGACCATCTAACATTGATAGTCAGGCCAACCGATGTGTTTTATACGTCTTACATTGATAGAAAAGCCAACCGATGTATCTTGTTTCATATCATGGTTATCGTTTTCGTATTGGTTCTTGATAGTATATTTGATTATCTTATCATGTGAGTCCTGAGGACTTTTATCGAGTATTGGTGAGATACAGGTCCCGAGATAATTTCTACTGAGTTACCTCGTATCTCGGATCTTATTATTAAATATGCCTCACCATAACTTATGTGATACGTTTATTTATGGTTCTTTTGATCCTTATTTGGACCATAACATGCACATTACAACTTAAGAGCTTACATCTATTACACACGCAGAAGTAGTATTGTCATTATGATTTATAGTACTTATAGGAACGTACGATACTTTTTTTATCCATATATTATTCGATTATATTTTCCTTACTCTTCCCCGATAATTTATATATTTGCATTTCTTTTATATACTTATGTTATTATCAAAATAACATATTACGACAAAAATCATTTTCAAAACATACATAGTGTAATACTTTCAAACATACAACTCATATACGATCCAAACATAAAATATATTCTTATAGCCTTACGTATATATAAATACTTGACTTTATGGATATCGATGAGTAATATAGTGTACTAACCACATGCTATCCGTTATTCATTGATAGATGACACTCGTCAAGATTCACGAGCACCTTATCTAGTAGGAAAATGCCTTGCCGTATCTAGGAAAAGTACAAACGTAACTCGAGTAAAAATCTAACTCTAAAGATATTTTGGACTTGACCAAGTTATATGAATATCGATTATCTGATTTAACCATTTACAATAATATTTTAATCCCTTTGTCTCACGATATCCTGATTATATATAAGGCATAGTACTATCATCCTTATAATATTCAATCATTAGTATCCAGATTCCAAGTAGACAGAAAATGATAATTGTTTATCAATTCATTTAGCATGGCCATGCATTTCCTTCAGTCTATCTTTTCAAGGGGCCGTAGATATCTTACTCAAATAAATGAGGGACAAATTCCTTCTCAGGCACTCACATTTCTCACATAGCTACTTTCATATCCAATGACAATCTATTCCATTATCCTATTAAAGATAATGTAAGACTGTATCAAAATGTGAAGTAGCTATGTAGAAATTCAAAGGATTATACTAATAGAATTGTAATGAGAATTACTTATGACAATGATCTATGTATATATTCTCAAGGTGGGTCATTCAATGACCTATTTTTCAAATAGCACCTATGATTTGACTTAATATCTCATATACATGATTTGTAAAACATAATCATCAGTCAACATCATACTAGTCTCAATGTTCTATTAAGACTAGTGATATATGGAATGTAATTCTTTATTAAATCTAAGGGTTCTATTATCAAGTCACATACTTGATGATCTTAGAAAGAATTAACCATTCAAGTACTTTAATCATAATATAAAATGATAATAAAAGTGTCAGTTAATTAATAACAAAAAGATAAAGTCAAGATATGGTCAAACATGATTGACCTAGTGCATATCACTAACATAAAGGATTACATGGTCAAGTATGCTCTCTTAAGTATGGTGTGTTGAGAATGAGCAAAGGCAACCTCTATTTATAGGCAAAAGTTTGTAAGAAATTCCAACACCTCATATGCTAGTTGTCATACACCAAGCAAAGGTGCTCCCCCCATATGACACCTCACAAGCTAGGTGTCACACACCAAGCATAGGTGTTACCACCATCTGACACCTTGGATGCTATGTGTCACACCCCTTGACATACATGACAGCATCACGTGACATCATCGCATGACATCATCCCATCACTAATCACACTAACTTGGATAAAATACAATTAGGTTCCTACTAATTTATAACTCTTACAAATTAGTCCCTAATTTGTACTTGTTTTTCATCTTAAATTAATTTTCGAGATATGCTAGTATCTATATGAAATAAATCTCTCGTAAACTCAATCGGTTGCACACTCTAATGTGTGTGACTAACTAGGTTCACTTCTATATGGCAACGAGAGTCAAGAAACGCCTTTTTTATTTTAAATAATTAAAGCCCATTAATTGTTAATTCTGATAGATCGTGAATAATATCTAGCAACATATCACGACCCCCAAATAGAGATAAATGCTTCGATGCATTCTTTATGAATGAATGTTGATAATTACTGTACACTCAAAATTCCCTTCATCTAAGATTTCGATCTCGAATAGTGTCATGGTTAAGTCAAACATTGTTTGTCTTGATCATATGACCTCAGCTCTCAGTTCTTATTCTTGATAAATATGACTTCCGCTAGAAACAACTTTTTAAGTAAGGTATATACACCTGCGCAGGTTTTATCATCTATCAAGAACAATTCAAGATGGTATAGAATCTTATCTCCGTTCATTAGGAGTGATGAATCCTCTCTAGGTTAAACCCTTATCTCTATATACAACTAACTAGAGCCAACACATCCCGCGACCCTAGCTCATGAAAGATCTAGGGATAAGGAGTATCAAACTCTAATCACCTATATACAAGACAGTGTCATCGCAAGTCAGAGGACATATGTACAATTATGAACTAGATGACATTAAATTAACTTTGATGAAATACCATGTATAAGTCATCTAGTGTCACTCGTTCGACTCACTCAACCCCCTTGAGTGTCCACATGTTTATTCTGATCCCATCAAGTAGTATGAAGCTCACTACTTCCTATAATTAGTAATTCTTTACTAATCAGAAGAATAAACAGAGGTGAAGATCTTTTCGGGATAATGCGATGCCCTTATTTGCAGGACCCCATCGATCGTGAACAATTATTAATTCTTGTAGATTGAGAGTCACGTCTAGCAACATATCATGACCCCCAAATAGAAATGAATGTTTCGATGAGTTCTTTATAAACCAATGTCCATAATACCGTACACTCAAAATTCCCTTTATCTAAGATTCCAATCTCGACTAGTGTCACGGTTAAGTCAAACACTGTTTGTATTGATCATATAACCTCATCTCTCAGTTCTAATTCTTGATAAATATGACTTCCACTAGAAAAAACTTTCTCGTAAGTCATATACACCTGCGCAGGTTTTATCATCCATAAAGATCAATTCGAGATAGCATAGAATATTGTTTCCATTCATCCAGAGAGATGAATCCTTTCTAGGTGAAACTCCTATCTCCATATACAACTAACTAGAGCCAACATATCCCGCGGCCCTAGCTCTTGAAAGATTTAGGGTTAAGGAGTATCAAACTCCAATCACCTATATACAAGATAGTGTCACCGCAAGTCAAAATACATATGTACAATTATGAACTAGATTACATTAAATTAACTTAGATGAATTACCATGAATAAGTCATCTAACATCACTTGTTCGACTCGCTAAACATCTTGAGTGTCCATGTATTTAATCTGATCCCAATCAAGTAGTATAAGACTCACTACTTCATATAATTAGTAACTCTTTTCTAATCATGAGAATAAACAGAGGTGACGATCTTTCCGGGATAATGCGATGCCCTTATTCGCAAGACCCATCGATTGTTAACGGTTATTTAGATCACTTGTATAAGAGAATTTGTCACTTATATTCTTAACACCTTAAGAATAGATTCTATCACAATGTGATAAGGACAATACGTAATAAATGAACACATAGTTGATCAGACACTTCGTTCAAATAGGACATATATATCTTTGCCATTGGGATAGGTTCTACAAATATACACGATCAAATGGCCCTAGGGCATATACTACTAATAATATCCCACTTGCACTAGTACCATTGATAACTATTTATAAGCCCCATCTTCACAAGATGTAAATCTTAATGACTCTAAGTCATGTATACCTTAATGACTCTAGAGTCATGGGCTTTGTCGGTGGGTCAGCCGTATTATTGGTTGATATTATCTTTTAGAGAAACATTTTTCTCTTTCTAACATTTTATTTAGATAATATGATAATGCCTTTTCTTATGTTTAGATAAGTTGTGAGACCCGGTTTCTTTTGCTAGGCCATTAGAACCATTGTGGTCGCAGAATAGAGGAACTGTCGACTTAATGGAAGAAAATCGTACTTAGTTCAATTACGAACTAATTTATCCAAACACCTTCTACTACGACATCTCATGTCATAATATACTCGGCTTCAATAATGGAATCTGGAGTTGATTCTTGCTTAGAACACTTCTAGATCACTACTCCGTCATTATAGATAAATATGAATCCGGAGATAGACTCTCTATTATCCATATATGATTATTAATCGGAATCTATAAAACTGTCACGACCAATTTTCATAAATCGCGACCGGTGCTAGGGTATGGGTAATGTAGTACCAAAACCCGTATCTAGCCTATGGATTAACAATATAATCACATAAACCTGCAAGAAAACCAATGCTCGGGACAATCGAGACTTCATCATAATTCTAGCAGTTTATAGTACTCAACAATTAAATATAATAAATGCTCGGCCAACTCCGAGTCTCCAAATGGCATAAATATAAACCAGAGTAAATAATATAACATGCCAAATAAATATAAGCCAGTCGGACCAATCCGACAACAATCTAGAAATAATAATAAACGACAATCCTCTAACGACGAGAAAAATGAATCGACTCAACGTAAACTCAATAGATTCGTAGTAACCCAAAACGATTCGGTTAATCTAATAACAAACATGAGATTATAGTCTAAACACAGCAAGAATCATGTCTATAAACATAGCCTAGAATACGGCAGCAAAGGCAAAAGAATTCACACCCATCATAAAGCAAAAACGGTGAACCGTAACGGCACTTAAACATAAGAGATTTTAACGTACTGATTTAGATTTTAACGCCTTAGGGTTTATGAGAATGATAAGAACTGAAGTGGTGAAGAAGAAGACCTCCAAATGATGCTAGAATGACAATGAACTCAAGTTACGAAATGGAATAACGATATCGAAAGAACAACGATGAAAAGAGAAGCCAACACTTACCAATTCCAAAGCGATTGAAGGGATAAAGGCGTAAGATTTCATATTTTAAATGTATATGAGACAGGATTGGGTGAAATAAAATAGGGTTAAGAAAATATCACGACCCAAATTATTGAGTCGAGACCGGCGCTAGGGAATGGGAGTGGTAGCTCCGAAACCCATAGCAAGCCTAAAATCACTAATAATTTTTTGCATTTAAAAGTATAATATTATATATAAAATATTTTCAGGAAAACTCGTTCAGATAATGCATTTATAGTTATTAAAATATTATATTAGAGTTTACAATGAAAATCAGTTATTTGAAACCAATTCACAAAAACCTTCTATTGACGCCTACTGACTACTGCAGCTCTAGGAATTCATACTTGTGCAAGTCCAACGACTACTGGCACAATGGAGATGGTTTGTCTGATCCGACTTCAACTACCTGCAAACATCATAGTGACGGGTCAGTATTTGGGAAAATACCGAGTGAGTTTGCAAGTTACTAATGGTATTATCAGAATATAGCATCGCATGCTTAATACGTATGTAAATTTCATACATAATAGAAGCACACAACAAACATTCCTAAGTAACAGACTCTATCGAAACTCTAATCCTTGATTTGCTAAACGTAGAGAATTGAATCAACTTGATCCAAATAGTCCGACCGGGAGTGTTTACACTCAACCACGTCAGTCGCGACCAATCTCTTAATTCCAAAGTGTGAGTCCAACTCACTGGTGGGTCCAACCCACTAGATAAGGGGCTCGGGTTACTTTAACCGAGTTCACTCTCGTGGGACTCAGGTTATTTTAACCGAGTTCACTCTCGTATCGCATACTTATTCAAATTCCCGTAATCATGCGTATCTTATCTTATCACAAACAGTCTAATTACACTAGACTGACTCACTGGTAATTTCATAGCCTATTGACACTCAATAGGTAATTGATTTCTATAGATCTCACACTAGCTACTTATATTCAAAACAATAAATATAACGACATTCATATAATCCAATTCATCAAACATAACATTTCATGCAAGCAAATCTTATACATGCGATGTATTGATAATAATACTAATAAGGTATGAAAATAACTTTTATAATGATAATAATACGCGAAAGTAAATTTTCCACTCACAGTGACCGCTTTCCGAATAATAATATTATAAATATCCCATGAACACAAGCTCCATGCGTCGTTTGATCCTTTAGCTATTCTAGCTCGTCGGTCTAGTAGTTCGTCGATAACTCAGTTACTTATCCGATTTGCCTGTACGTTTAATTCATAAACGTAGACTTAGTACCAAAACCCTAAGTTATAAACTTAGGTTAATATAATCGTATTTCAAATACGATTCTTAACTTTAATAGTATTATAATACTTAGTCGAGATATTCGTTATATCTCTTATTTATCGATACTTAAACTTAGGTTCGTTATATCTCGAAACCCTAATTGAACATGTTATGTTCGATATCCAAGTTTCTCGTTTTCGGGGTCCGTATTTCCTTTTCAATGTCAGACATTCTCAAAGTCGGAAACTAGGTTTAAACGGGGCAAATAGACCCAAACAGGCGGGATTGCTGGCTGTGCGAGGGCACGAAGGTCCGGCCCAGTGTGGGTTCGCACACCAGCTGGTGTGCGTCCGCATACCGTGTGCGTCCGCATACCGTGTGCGTCCGCATACCGTGTGCGTCCTCACACTACGGTGTGCGTTCGCACACCCACATCAGCCCCCGGAAAAACCATTTTCTGGGAGCTTCGCCGCTCGTTGACACTCCCGACATGCTCCCACTCCATTTTAACATATAATCCAATCTAAATCTCACAAAAAACGACTATAGAAACGCGATTACGATTCGTTTAATTCGTTAAAACGAAATAACTCTAATCCCATCATTTCAATATTAAAAATCATCAAATTACCCCGATTTGATGCTCGTGGTAGATAGAGAATTGAATTCTGAACACATCAATATAAAGAACGCTCGATTTGGACGAGAAACTGCGAAACGGCGGCGGATCGTATCGGTCGTCAATTGTTTCCTTCGCTCATCATCTTCCTCTGGTTCCTTCTTCTGGATTCTTCATTCTTTTAAATCCTTATATATATAATTGGCTAATTGTCCATTTTGATCCTTCATTTCATTAACTTAAACCATTTCTCTTTTAAACTTTCTAATTTAACCAAACGGTTAAATTATTCTTTTTAACTCGATTACTTACATATTATTTATATTCATATAAATAATTCTAACTCAAAATTATTATTTTCCATCAATAATCTTTCAATTACTATTCTCAAGACTTAATTAGCTAATTTGCACTTTAGTCCTTGAACTTCTCAAAAGTTACAATTTAGCCCAAAACGCATCCGCGTCAAAATTTTAAAAGGTCTCCTACTAACCCGAAACCTTTACCATAGATACTATAAAACATTTCGTGGACATTGGCGAAATAATTTTCATTTCGAGATTTATATGGTTAAATTACCACTTTAGTCCCTGAACTCTAGTTCAGGACTTTTCTTGACATTTTTCCTTTTAATGTAAATTCCAACTTTAGAATTGGAATATGATATTAAATTCCTTTAATTTCTTGGAAATTATTTCCGATATCGCCACCCTGACGAATCAGTACTAGACACATGGTCCAATTAAATACTTAAATATTTTGGGGTATTACAGAAAATGATCGTAATATATGCGTTACTACTAGCTGAAAGTTGGAAATTTTGCTACTAACTTTGGAGCAGCTTACGCCTAAATCATGAAGGCAAATTGCATGGCTAAGCTAAATAATTAATGGGCCTAAAAAACAATGAAATTGCATGGGCTAATAAAGTGAAGTGCATAGACTTTATTTTCATTATTATACTTTATTCTATCCACATTTATTATTATTATTATTATTATTATTATTATTATTATTATTATTATTATTATTATTATTATTATACGACAAATGCTGATTTTTAAATAAGCCCACAAGTGATGACGGACCAAACCCGGAGTTTATTAAACAAATCAAACGAGACAGCCGAAGCAAAAAAAAAAGGGTTAATTCCTAAAAAAATCACGAACTTTACACGAAGTTTCATTTTAATCATGACCTTTAAAAGTTGCCATTTAAAGGCACGACCTTTCATTTTGTTTCCAATCTATCATTTCAGTGTATTTTTGTTGACTAAATTCTTCAATAAACCATTAATGAAAGACCCAAATTATAAATCGACATTAAATCTTATTATCTTTTAGTTAGAGTATATAGGATTAGGAATTTTTGGTTCGATAAAATACACCGGATTTTACTTTGGCGATAGATTTGAAACAAAATGAAAGTTCGTGCCTTTAAATGACAACTTTTAAAGTTCATGATTAAAATGAAACTTCGTGTAAAGTTCGTGATTTTTTTAGAAATTAACCAAAAAAAAACAATCAAGCCAAATGCGGAATTTACAATAAAAAGAAAAAGAAAATACGGGGTATTACATTCTGCCCACCTTAAATAAAATTCGTCATCGAATTTAACACAACACAACTCACGTAAAGCATATTATAAAACTACTGGTTGTCCGAACAAAAATGCATCTCGCCAACGAAAAAATACATAAACATGACACCCAAAATAAGCAAAGAAACCAATTTAACAATTCCGCATAACAGACTCCGCCTCCTAAATATACTCCTCAGCCGAGTGACCAACCCAAACTGAAACCATAGGGATGTTCCTTGAATGATAAATCAAAACCACCATTCATGTAAATCAACAATCTCAAATGGTCACAAAATTAACAATACTAACTTCCACTTAACATAAAATGATAACACCCTTTTTAGGTGAAATCAAAAGAAGGAAAACAAAATCTCCTACATAAAACTTGACTGAATTAATCCTCATGATAAATCAAGAATTAAACCTAAAATCTCTCTCAAAGGATACCTCTAAATAGAAACTCAAATCGGAGCAAGATCAAGACTAGCTAAAGTCTTTGCGATTACCAACTCCATATTATCAAAGAGCAAGATCAAGCCCGAAGCTCAAACTGTAGTTCTTACAATATCAATTTTATCGTTTCAACCATGAACCTCGCATTCCCCAACACTTACTCCCTTATCCACTTATAACAATCCCGACACCAAATAATCAATAACAATACAAAAAAAACAACTAAAACATATTTCGGCCAAAAAGAAAACTACAAGAACATCCGGTCCAACGTTTAAAACCAAAATTCGATAATACCATCAACTCCGCAGATCGTAAAACACAAAAACTCATACCGTCATTCAAAAAACCGTGAACTTATCATGATAACAAAATCTCCAGATTATAACAAGCAATCTCAATCATAATGATTCCTCCAATAATCCCATAAGTTGTACATAATTTGCACTTCTGGTAACGAAACCTCAAAATTGATTAAAACCTGAGTCTAATACATCTAGAACATCCAAATTATTCCATCAAAATAACCATAACCTCGTATACAACGAGAGACCTCTCAGTTAAAAATCACAAATAGTTGGTTCATTGGTTATGCTCAAAACTAAGCTTATAGAAAATAATTTCTGTTAAAACAAATATTATATAATAATATTATTATCATTCTTTAAAGATATTAACATCATAAACTCCATTTTATTTTCAATCTCGAAAAGTAACAAACCGTGAAAAATCCTCCGTATCAAAATACACATTGATGTTTCAAAACATCCAAAATTTAAGTTACTTTTAAGTGTCATTTTTTTAGATAAAAATCACGATTTGAATCAGCCCTAAAATTTACTATTTTCTTTTAATCAAATTTGATAAAATTTCTTTCTTTACTCAGAGAGATAAAATTTAGCATTGCACTCTTTGTTTACAAAAATACTTTTATATCAATATACCAAAAATACTTTTATATTGATATACCAAAAATACTTGGAAAAAAATTGTATCTGAAAAGATAAAGTCTCTTTTAAAAATGTAGTGTATATACACACATGGAGCATAACCAAATTCCTTAATCCACAAATCCTTAAATCACAAATCGAGAATAATCACGAAAACTTCCTAATCTGAATCTAACCATACACTGCACTTGGCACAACTATATCTCAAGCGCAACCTCAAATTCATTCTTACTCTACAAAGAACAAGATTTCATTAATACAAACCAATTCCCTACAATGTTATCTTCCAAAATTCACCACCATCATCACAAAGTATTTGTCTAGCTATCTTTCGGTAATAATTTCAAAATCATTTGGCATCCAACAATTTAATAAATACGTTTATCCCAAACTAACTCGTGAGTTCGTTTCAAAACATTTTCCTCAAAAATACTTTATTGATAAAATTCATTTTACAAAATTGTGCGCCAGGGTGATGACATCTCTCATCCCAAAGAGTTGCATCCAACTCTAATCATTTCTATGCACGTGATGCATGTACTATTATGCATGTATAAATTATTAATTTCTCTTTTATTTTATGAACATACTTAGTGCTCGATGAAATTCCCTATTCGTGACATTCAAAATGCATGTCCATGATATATCCGGGCACAATTATATAATAAAAAAAATTTCAAAAACTTTAACAAATCAACATTTTGAAATTATTTCCTCGATAAAACATTTGCTAGACATTGCCCTCTGTGAGATGTGCACTCGATACCCTGAAAATCTTTCCCTAACTCCATACTTGTAGTCTACCAAATCATAAGATACTAACGTAACATTTGAAACTGACTACACCACTAAATTCCCTTAGAATAACATCCAAAGTGACCTCAACCAAACTGATATTATACTCAAAGAGAAACGATTCACAACATTCTTATCTACAAAACTCAACTTTAGTAAGAATCTTCTATATCCTTTTTCAGGACAATCAGAAACCACTTACTGTTCCAAGGGAACACTTCTCTCATCTTCCTCGATATCATAACCTAAAAGATCTTGATCACAAAACGATACACAAAAACCAGCGTAGCACAAAACCGACATTAAAGCAAACATAAGGTCTAGGCGAAAGTTCTACTCACAATTCACCAAACAGGAAGTTTAGCCAAAACGAATTGTATGAAAGAAATTGTCTCACATGCTACTCCACAGTAAGATGCGAAACAAAAACAATCAACATAGTCCAACCAAACTTGCGAGGTATACAACGCAAATCAAAACCAAAAGATTTTGAATTCTACAAACCATAAACCACCCAAGCATGCCATTAACCACAATTAACCCAAACATATTTAAAGGGAAAAAATGAAGCATGCTACAACACACTACGATTCGTCGTAAACAAGAATAACAAGTAGCATGCCATCGGTCAAAATACGCATAAAATTCATTCTGAAATATATATTTAACAAAATATATTTTCAGTTCATGTCGAGCCCCACAGTTTTAAAAGTTATTTTCCGGAAAACCCCTTTTATAAATCAATGGTTAAATTTTCTAAAACGCCTCAATTTATAAACCATCGAGTAATTACAACTCCCAAGCTCAACTCCAAATTTTGGGTGACCAAAGTCAGACCCACAATAACCATTTTCAAAACATACTCGAAACATTTTCAAAACATACTCCAAATTTTGGGTGACCAGTAATAGCATATCCAACTTAAAATCAATAACATCAAAGTGTTGACAACCACCGAACGGAAAAATTTCAAAAGAAATATTAAATCGTCAAACAGTATCACCTTTTAAAATAATTTTATTTAAAAAAACAACCTTTTTTGGAATCATCATTCAAACGTAAGTTTTAAAATACGAGAAAATTATTTCACTTACAAAGTAATGAAAATCATATTTTTAGGATATCATGTCTAGACTGCTCATTCGACTTTATGTCAAAACACCAATTAGGCCAATTTTTTTTTCTCAAAGCAATATAAAATCCAAAACGTGGTCAACAACGTAAAACCACAAAACATGATAAAAGAATTAACGGTCAAAAATCATCTAAACCTAAAATAAGGCCAAAGCCTAACGCAATATCAGTTTTTTTATCATCAATGCTCAAACATAGCAAAACAATAATTCAACACTGAAATATCTCAAATTTCTAATCATGGCAGCCGAAGTAATCACCGAGGTTATACAATCGTTCAAACATAAAACCAACCAATAAACACCCAAGGTAAGCATCACATTAGGCACAAAAGCCGACAAAACCTCACCCGATATATACGATAATCATATCAAGGTAAAACATCAGTTAAAGTATAAGACCGACGCACAACATTCCTATAAGTGAAGGTAGAAAGTTTTGAAATAAAAAGATGACGTTTCAAAAGATAAGACTTGAATCCTAATTTCGCAGTAGATCCTATGACACAACAATGTCTAACATAGCTTTAAACAGTAAACACATAACATACAGAATGGCCTTGGTTTGAAACCAAAGCTCTGATATTAAGTTTGTCATGACTCATTTTCATGAATTGCGACCGGCACTATGATATGGGTAATGTAGTACCAAAACCCATAGCTAGCCTATGGAATAACAATATAATCACATAAACCTGCAAGAAAACCTATGCTCGGGGCAACCGAGACTTCATCCTAATTCTAGCAGTTTATAGTACTCCACAATTAAAAATAATAAATGCTCGACCAACTTCGAGTCTCCAAATGGCATAAATATAAACTAGAGTAAATAATATAACATGCCAAATAAATATAATCCAGTCGGACCAATCTGACAACAAATTATATATAATAACAAAGATTTATAGTTTAATACTGTGGTCTAAGAATAAAATAGTTTGACAGCTTTATTAAAAATAAAACGGAACCTCCGAGGAACGTAAAGAAACGGAGATCAGCCGACTCGCTCAAAATCATAACCTAGGAAAAATTGAAAAAACAACGGAGTCAGATATACTGAGATGAGTTCATACCACTATTTACATTTATTAAGTGGAAAACCTTGATACCAAGTTTGTCACGACCCATTTTCATGAATCGCGACCGGCGCTAGGGTATGGGTAATGTAGTACCAAAACCCGTAGCTAGCCTATGGAATAACAATATAATCGCATAAACCTGCAAGAAAACCAATGCTCGGGGAAACCGAGACTTCATCCTAATTCTAGCAGTTTATAGTACTCAACAATTAAATATAATAAATGCTCGGCCAACTCTGAGTCTCCAAATGGCATAAATATAAATTAGAGTAAATAATATAACATGCCAAATAAATATAATCTAGTCGGACCTACCCGACAACAAACTAGAAATAATGATAAAGACTTCTAGTTTACTAATACGGTCTAAATATAAAATAGTTTGGCAGCTTTATTAAAAATAAAAATGGAACATCCTAGGAAAGTAAAGAAACGGAGATTAGCTGACTCGCTCAAAATCATAACCCTGGAAAAATTGGGAAAACAACGGGGTCAGATATACTTAGATGAGTTCATACAACTATTTACATTTATTAAGTGAAAAACCCTTAAAACCATGTAAAACATTTTATATAAACATTACGAGTAACAGTTGGAACCCTAGTCCACAATTTTCTAAAATGTAACTTAAATCCTATTGGCCTGGTCCCGAGAGTTGAGCTACGCCGAGTTACCACTGACCACACTTAATCTCATACGGTATCTATGGAGCGAATTTAGTTGGAATTCAATTTAAAATTTTATTTGCGATAAGAAGTTCTTAACCCCAAAATGAGATGTATAAGTCAGTATATAGCTCAATATTGATCGTACCATATCTCACAATCTACGATACCTCCTTCTTGACAGACGCACCACTTAGCCAGGGTGTTCTAAGTTGAAAAATAATACCACATTCCTTTCAGAAACGTACCAAATTCTTTACTCAAGTATTCTTCCATTTTTGATCACATCGTAAATTCTTAATACTTTTTCTAATTTGGTTTTCTACTTCATTCTCAAATTTATTTGAACATTTCAAAATTTTCATGTTTGTTATTCATAAGACAAACTTAACTATATCGTGATAAATCATCGATGTAGAAAATGAAGTATAAGTATCTACCTTGGTCCGTTTCTATAAACGTACCATATACATCACTATGTATAGTCTCCTAAACGGCCTTGGCTCTATCACTTTGTTCCATAAAGAAAGACCTGGTCATTTTGCCTTTAAAGTACGACTCACAAATCGGAAGCGATGCAAGATCTTAATTGCTCAAGATTCCCATCCTATCTAACTTGTTATGTCCATCTTTTGCAATATGTCATAATCATAAGTGCCAAAGTTGTTTAGAAGTTTGATAACTTATGGTATTAATTTCCAAAACATCTTTTGCATTAAACATCTTTAATCAAATAATAAAAGACCATTTTGTACATATCCACACCCAACTCCGTATTATCAAACATAATACTACAAACATACTTTGTATATAGAAAATCAACTACCAAATTTGTCATACAAATTCGGACATGATATTTCTATATATATTAGATAAGTACAAAATTCTTGTTTAAGTACAACTTATGTTTATTTAAAAAAAATTAAAGTTGATCCTATAGCTCTTATCGCAACGCTTGCGTTATTTTCGAGATTTAAGATTCATCTTTTTTCTTTCTTTCTCACTTTTACTAGATCTGTAAAATATAAACAAATGTGAGAATTAGCATCGGTATTCAATACCCAAGATTTTAAATGAACAATTGACATTGGAACACGAGATAGACACATTCTTAATGGAATTGTCGTTCCTCTCGTCATTGCCCTTTAAGTATTCAGAATACTTAATGCTATTTCCATTTAAATGTCGTTCGGTTTGATAAAAGAAACAATTTCTTTTATTGACCGAACCACCTTTCAAATATTCCAAATATTTCCGGCAATGACTTATATTGTCCTACATCTTAACAAATGAAAACATTTTTCTTTGTTAACCGATGTGCATATCTATTTCACAATAGCTTTAGATGCATCTAAATATCTTAATCAATCAAAAAAGATTTTTAACCACTATCCGATTACTATCGTGAATGTAACTTTAAAGGATTCTATTTAATATTATTATCCTTTAGATAGCAAAGATATCTAATTAGTATTCGTGTTATTTTGTATATTTAACCATAATGATTTGGTCTCTATCAAAATGGCCTCCCACTACCTTTTTCGAATCCTACACTTCCAAAATAGGAAACGTAAATCTTTGTTGGAAAAGATTTCAAGCAGGTGATTGAATTCTTGTAGTCATTGATCTTTCCCTCAGGTACGTCTAATTGCCATTATTGGGATCACAATGAATTACAACTGAACAACACTTGTTCATCATATCTCATATGAGGTTCAATCATTTCCGGCTCCTAATGCTTTCACCCTCAGATGCCCATTGTCGTTATTAGGTTTCATTATTAGTTAAGTTTAACCCATTAAATCAACAAAGATGTATGAATTTGAATAATACACGACTCAGGTACGCCTAATTGTCGTTATTGTCGTGTATTACATCGATAAACCTGTAACATCTCATGGTTAGCAATAAACTCAACAACAGCCTCTTGACGATATCATATCACCCCTATGTATCCATAACCGACAAGATGATAAGTCAAAGTGTGTTAGTTTATTGCTCCAATGGAGAGCCATTGATATATCAATTTAATGATTAATCAATATAAACTTAATCTTTCAACTTTTTGGGAAGATTTCTTATGGTTTTAAATTATTCCGGTCTCACTAAGCACACAACACATTTTAGCATGCATCCCATACATATAAAAACTAAAATAAATCATGCAAGCACACATGTATGATCATGGACTTCATAGGTCTCATTCTTTAGCCACAAAAGAATGAGCAAACCATTACATATCTTGGAAATGATTCCCTAATCATTCACTATGTAATATCTGTTTTCTTTAGGTATCAAGGAATCATCCTAGAACCCCCGAAAAACTCAGCCGATCGCTGATCCTAAAAAAAATTATATTTTTATGTTTTTTTTACTGTTTTTTTTCTTTCGAGTCTGAAACATTTTCCCGGGTGTAAAACCTCTTTTTCAGCATTTTGGGTTTTTAAGAATTTTTTTTTTACGAGCCGAAAACTTTTTTCTAGGTGTAAAGCCTGTTTTTCAGCATTTTTGATTTTTATGAAAAACATATTATTATTATTTTTTCAGGTTTTTTTTTTCGGGTTTCGCTTTTTCTGCATATTCCGTTGATGACAATATAATGCACAAGCAAATCACATATTGTGTTAAATGATCATATTAGAAAAATTCTCAAGATAGATTGGAGGGTCACGAGCGGACCACTTAAGTACCAATCTCCTAGACAGAATTTAATCAAATGTAGTTAATATCACAATAGCGTTTCTGTTGGGTTTTCTAGGTTCTTAACGCAGCAGAATTTCAAAAATTTAACAAAACCCCAAACCAAGATCCATTTAATTCGAATAAATAGATTAATAATATAATTAATACATACTTGTATGTCGAATTCCAAAAGCAATGTAGGAAGGAAGGAAGTGGTTCACTTTGGTGATACCTGGCCTTTGATCAGAAACGCCTCCAAAAGAAAGTGTCCTCTACGAGTATCCACACGAACAGACCTTTAGCCAAAACTAGTGCTTGTGTGCTAGCACTATTGCTTCACAAGAAATTTCGAATTATTTAGTGATTTAGTGAATAATGAATTTCGCTATCCTCAAACCCATTGCTTAATGTGCATTTATAGTCATACAACAACACTAGGGTTTGAGACAAATCCGTATCTCAATCTAATTGTAACTCTAACAAGTTTATGTTTATCAAAAACTCCTTTTTGATAATCACACATGTGTATATATATATATATATATTTATATATATATATATATATTAATTATTATAATTATAATAAATTTAGGAAAACACTTATGGATTTTTGACGCTTGCAAACCTTTCCAGAATTTTCTGGACTGGCAAAACCCTCAGGCTGTGTCATGTACACATCGTCAAGTAAGTTTCTATTAAGAAACGCCGTTTTGACATCCATTTGCCATATCTCATAGTCATAATATGCAGCTATGGCAAGGAGAATCTGAATGAATTTAAGCATAGTTACTGGTGAAAAAGTTTCATCATAGTCAATACCATGTATTTGTCTGAAACCTTTTGGAACCAGTCTTGCTTTATAGGTATGCACATTGCCATCCATGTCAGTCTTCATTTTGAAGACCCATTTGCACCCAATGGTTTTTACACCATCCATCGGGTCAATCAATGTCCAAACTTGATTATCATACATGGATTGCATTTCAGATCTCATGGCTTCGAGCCATTTTTCAGAGTCAGGACTATTTATGGCCTCTTGATAGGAAGTGGGTTCTTCTTGATCCACAATCATCACATAATTATTCTCAGTTATGAGAAATCCATATCTCATAGGATTATGACGTGTCCCATCAGACCTCCTTTGGCCTTATGGTACTTGTTCAGGTTCAGCAATTGCCTATTGATTCATTTGAGGTTCCATACTTGGTACAATGCTACTTAGTGGTTCTTGAATTTCTTCAAGTTGTACTATATTCCCGCTGGTTCCTTTGGAAATAAATTCTCTTTCTAAAAAGACACCATTTCTAGCAACAAACACTTTGTTCTCATAAGCATTGTAGAAGTAATATCCTTTAGTTTCTTTAGGATATCCAACAAAAAGGCATTTGTCAGATTTGGATGCTAATTTATCTGAAATTCGTCGCTTCACTTAAGCTTGACATCCCCAAATCTTAAAAAAGACAAACTAGGAGTTTTTCCAGTCCATATCTCATATGGTGTCTTTTCAACTGCCTTTGATGGAACTCTATTCAAAATGAATGCAACAGTTTCTAAAGCATAACCCCAAAATGAGATTGGAAGATCAGTTTGACTCATCATTGATCGAACCATATCCAATAGAGTTCCATTTCTCCGTTCAGACACACCATTCCATTGTGGCATTCCAGGTGGAGTCAATTAAGAAATGATCCCACAATCTCTCAGATGATCTACAAATTTTGGCTTAAATATTCACCACCTCGATCAGATCTTAGTGTTTTAATGTTTTCACCAAGTTTATTTTGTACTTCATTCTTAAATATTTTGAACTTTTCAAAAGATTTAGATTTATGTTTCATCAGATAAACATAACCATATCTACTGAGATCATCATTAAAAGTAATGAACTACTGAAATCCACCTCTAGCATTTGTACTTAATGGACCACATACATCTGTATGTATAAGGCCCAATAAGCTTTTAGCTCTTTCACCTTGTCCAATAAAAGGTGTTTTTGTCATTTTGCCCACTAGACAAGATTCACATGTTTCAAATGATTCATAATCAAATAAATTCAAAAGTCCATCTCTTTGAAGCTTTGATATGCATTTCTCATTTATATGGCCTAAATGACAATGCCAGAGATAAGTAGAGTTTAAATCATTTGACTTAAACTTCATAGCATTGATGTTATAGATTGGTTTTTTCATTAGTGTCTTCAACATTTAAAATATAAAGACCACTACTGCGTGGAGCATATCCATAAAGAATGTTATTATATGAAATACTGAATTTATTATTCCTCATAATAAATTCAAAACCATCCTTGTCCAAACAAGAAACTTAAATAATATTCCTACACATTGTAGGTACATAATAACAATTATTCAAAGATAAAATAAGTCCACTAGGCAAAGATAACTCATAAGTCCCTACAGCTAAAGCAGCAACTCTTGCTCCATTGCCAACTCGTAGGTCCACTTCGCCTTTTGTCAAACTTCTACTCTTTTTGAGACCATGCACATTAGCACAAATTTGAGATCCAGATGCAGTATCTACTACCCATGAATCAGAAGTAGAAAGAATAATTTCTATAACATGAATACCTTAAGTGGTAGTCTCACCACCCTTGTTCTTCTTCAGATCATCCAGATATTTCTTGCAATTCCTTTTCCAATGTCCAGGTTCCTTTCGGAAAAAACAAGTTCCTTCCTTTGGCGGTTTTGCTTTGGGTTCATCCTTGGTCTTGGGCTTGGGCTTAGACTTCTTGGAAGCCTTTCCCTTGCCCTAACCAGCCCTTTTATGCATGGAGAATGAGATCAGCAATCATGGTGTTCGCATCCAATTCCATCATTTGCTTCTGGAGTTCATTCTCCATGCATCCAAGAATAATGCAAGTGACATTAGTAGAGTCATTTAGATTCTTCGTAAAAGCATCCCTTTGAGCTCTAGTAGCAGGAGGAGCTGGTTCCTCAGGGAGGGGTTGATTAAGGATATATTCCTTTCTTTCTTGTCTAAGAACAATTCTTAGATTTCTGTACCAGTCCAGAAAGTTAGTGCCATTGAACTTATCCTTCTCAAGGATTGATCGCACTGATAAAGTATGTGTAGTGTTTGAAGCCATATCTACAACAATAAATATACATAGAGCATTTAATGAAAAGCACAATAAATTTCCCACAACATATATCCATAATACATATAAAAATCCTTAATGATAATTTCAACAATTGAAAAATAATAGTGGGACAAGATCCATATTTCACCCTACTTCAAGTAAGCTTTGGCTTATCACTTTAAGTGTGGTTTTCTTGATCTTAAAAACACTCAATATCAACCAATTTCCAAATTTTCATGCGTTACAATACCTCCACTGAATCCGATTCCGAGTCGAAACGTTAATTTTACTGGAATGTGGAAAATAGGTTTTGCCCTCAAGTTTACTCTGATTCCTTTTGGAGTGACGATTCTTTCGGATCCCTTCGTCATTATTCAATGATTACGAATTCCACCTTTCCTTTCAATTACCTAATGGACGATGTTTGTGATGTTTCTTCTCCACCTACTCGAGTCATCATTAGTGATGATGAAGATGATCCGGACGAGATTGACCAAACGATTCGGAGTTAGATGAGTCAAGTGACGAGGATCCGGAGTTAGACGTGTCAAGTGATGAGGAAACTAAGGATTCCTTCAACAATATGTCTAGTATCAATTTGTCTTTGAATTCGTGTACGGGCATGATTACACCTAGTCCGGATTATTATAGTTCAAGTGAGGAATCACTAACAACCTTGAATAAGTTTTTAGAACCGGTTGTGGTTTTTCCACCAATGGAAACAATCCGTAGTCCAATCATCATCCATGATGATGACCTTATTCCCACCCCTAAGAATATTTTGTTTCAAAGGGCACTTTTTGATGAGGAAGCATATAGAGAGTATTTGTCATATTTGAGTACTCGGGAGGAATTTGGCGAACCTTATGAAATTGAGGATATGGTTGTGGAGATGGTTCGGGCTAGATGTCGTCCGAGGATTATGCGAGAGGGAAAACTTGGTCGTCCAAGGACAATTTATTGCATGAAACTGAAAAAAATTAATTGGGATGGCGGAAGGTCATGGAATTGGACTAATTGTCGTTTTTGTTTTTCCTATCGTTGTGTTTAATTTATGTTGTTTTTGTTATGCTTTCCTTATAATGTTTAAGTTGTATGTCTTCAATTAAATAATAAAGTCCAATGTCGTTTTGTTATTCTTGTTTCCAGATTTTAATTTTTTTTTTGTTGTTTTAATTAATTAATAAAATAAATAAAAAACGAAGAATAATTTTTAAAGAAATTTTTTTTAATCCAGACCCTCAACCCGTCCTGGACCGGCCCATGGTCGAGGACCAGATAGGCACCGGTAGAAGTACTTCTTTATTTTTTTTCAAAGCAGACCTTCAACCGGGGCTCAACTGATCCTCCATTCGGAACCGGTTACACGCCGGTTGAGCAACTGATATGTTTAAAAACGTATTAGTTGAGGCCTTTCATCAACTTTCATCGTTTTCGGCCAATTTTCCTTTAAAACGAAAGAATCCCTTCGGAAATTGGGTGGATTTTCGGCATTGCAATCTCTTGTATGCATTACATTCAGTTTTCCATTCTTCTAATCTTCAAGAAATATTCAAATTAATCAAAATTCAAAGGTATGTGTTTTTTAACTTTTATTTTTAAATTCATTGATTTAGGTTCAAAATGGATAGAATTGCTTGTTGAGTAGGGTGTTTCTAGTGTTTAATCTTGTTTCCCAACATCAATTACACCTTGAACCATACGAATTTGAATCAAATTGCAACAAAAACACATATACTCTAGTATTTACATAATGGGGGGTTTTTGTTAAAAATGGTTCAAATGCTTGTTGACATGTTCTAAAGATGCTTAATTGCTGCCCTAATATTATGTGTTATGCAATTGGATGCCAATCAATGTGTTTTGGTGTTTTGCTCTTAATATGTCAAAAAAGTTGCCATTTTTTCTTGTCAAAGATGACTTACTGTTTTAGACTTTGTTCATACCTTATTCACATTAATTTTTCAGAACATAGGGGTATGAATTTGGGGTAGTAACAATGTGGTCATAAGTTTTCTATTCAACAGGATGTTCTTGATGATTGTGTTAAGTGCCGTTTCAATTTGTTGTTTGATGTTTTTGGCAAAATTAGATCGTCTTTAAGTTGTGAATGCAGAAAATGTAGGCTGTTTTGATTTACGCATTGATTGTTTGTTGTTGATCTTGTCTGATATAAAGAGTAGGTGGGTTTGCATATTGTTTTTCAGAAACGACAATGAAGGGAAAATCCACCGCCGCGACAACTTCGAAAGGAAAACGGCAATTGAGAAAGTGGAAGGGTGCGCCACATGATTCTGGGCAATTCTTCTCACCGGAGAATAGTTACTGGTTTGATGCTACTGCAAACAATACAATAATCATTGGGAAGCCAGTGCATCCAGAAGTAGATGAGGAGTTGGAAATTCGACCCGCATACGAAGCGATGGGTTGGGCTAAGATTTTAGATCTATCCGGTGAATACCACCCTACTCTGGTACGTGAATTTTATGCCAATATCAAACCCAAAAATAAGCAGAAGGTACCTGTGATTGAGAGTTATGTGAGAGGGAGGCAAGTTTCTATTTCTATTGGCATGTTGAATGAATTGTTTGAACTCCCTGTTTAGGGATAAATTTGCCCGGAATTCCATGCCTATAGGATTGAGATTAATTGTGACCAAGAGTGGATGCTTGATGCGGCTAGAGCTAGGTTGCATAATGGATGGACATTAGAAAGGGGACGTATGTTAATTTTAGCTAGGAAATTGAATCTCCGACCTCGCTTGCTTGCCTATTTGTTTTCATTTAATGATGCACCTAAGGCTAGTGGGTTGAACGAAATTAGAATGACTGATCTCTATTTGATGGATAGGATGTTGTTTGGATTATCTGGCCAGATTCAAAGGGTACCATTGGCTGTTATTATTATGAGTCATATTTTTGATGCTTCGAGATCCACAACGAAACCCTTTGTTTTCCCTATTTTGATTAGCAGGGTACGTCAGAGAGCACGAGTCATGATTTTGGCTGGAGAGCCAAAATTCACAGAGCGCCGTGATATAGTTACTTATGAGACGATAGACCGCCTGCATTACAAGAAAATCCATGGCATTTGGCGGAATATTCAGACAATTCCTATTTAGGAGGGGGACATCTCGCCACCGCCAGTCGTAGAGCCACTTATCCCTCCGCACGTTCTAGTGGAGGAACCAGTTCGACCAGCTGCACCAGAATGAGTCCTAGTGCGCACTCTACTTAGGAGACTAACACTCATTCGTCGCAGTGTTCCAAAGGATGTGGCATAAACTAGAGCAGCAATTGATAAGATTGAGAACGATGTGAGAGCAATCCGAGCTAAACGAGATGGGAATCAAGCTCCTATGGGATCTCGCTCACGCCGAGGGAGTAGTATTTGATTTCCTTTATTTTCATTTATTTTCAGTTCTTTTGAGTTATATTGAGATACTTTTCCTCACTTTTTCATGAACACTATAATTGTTTGTTAATTTTGTTAGTTTATTTTGGTAACCATTGTTGGCAGACTTTGTTATGTGAAAATTCAGCAGCTCTTTTTGTGGATTTCGCTGCCCACCAGAAAAAAGGAAGATCTCTTTCATTTTCTTTTATATTTTGCATTTAATGTACATTGATGACAATGCAATGTCTTAGTTTTGGGGTGGATAGGTAAAAGAAACAAATACTATATCAAAATCAAAATGAAAATAATTTTGGTGTTTAAAAAAAATATAGACAAAATAAACTGTAAATTTGAATAAATGCTTTGTGTGTCGAGAGAGTTGTTGCAACAGTAAATTTGTAATTTGCATCACTTTAACTCAATAGTAAATTTAACCTGTAGATTAGATAATTGATTTGTGTATTTTTGTAAGGAAAATAAAAGATAAAACTTTTCTGGCATAGTCTTCATTAAATATCATGTAATGTCCCAAATTTTAGTAAAATTACAATTAACATATTGAATCATTCACTTGAACCTGATTGTAAAGACTATTTTTCAGAACTTGCTCTAGCGTGCGGATTGAGACTTGTTGATAGATTATAACATAAAAATGATATGTAAACCCCACATTCTTTCTCATTTTCTGCTTACCTTACAAATCACCCTTAAATAAACAAATTTTGAGCCTAAGCCATTTTTCCTTTCTTACACATCAGTTAACCCATTTCCGTTTTTGATACCCCTCTTTGACTACACATTCAAAACTAAAATTGACCATTTTCTAATTATTTCGTTCACCATTTATTATTACTTTTGTAACGCAAATGCTCAGTGTAATAAAGATTCTGAAAAGATCCAAGAAAATTCAAAGAGAAAAAGTACAAAGAAAATAATAAAAGGGAGCAATAAATAGTCCCAAGAAAAAAAAATTATAAATATGAAATATGAAGTTCAAAGAAAATTTTGAAGCAGTAAAGAAAAATAAATTTCGGAATAAATTAAGCATTTCAAAATAGCATAATGAATTGAAATGGTGAAACTAAAAAAGAGACAGTCAATTTTCAGTTTTAAATTAACCCTGTATAGCTTTTTTTTAAACCGTACCCTTCCCTTAACCCCATTACAACCTTAAATAAAAGTCTCATTGATTTTTATTATAATTTTTCTAAATAGTGGATTTTTGATGTTTTTGCAAGCCTATGTTAAAACATATTTACAAATCAGTTGAGTGAAATGCATACCCTTAAAGAGAGACATCTTGCGAGCGTAATGATTCAATTTTTTGTATGTTGCTATGCTAAAATTTCTGTATATTTAGGATAATTAGTTTTGACTTATGTTAAAAAGTGAGAATTCAAAAGTTCTCCTTGAAAATTTTCGCAAGTCAATTAATTAATTTAAAGGGGTAAATTGAAAATAGATGATTGGTGTACAGTTATATCAATTTACTTGTGCATTAAGTTTGCTTGAGGACAAACAATTGTTCTAGTGTGGGGTAGTTTGATAAGACTCTATTTTACGTATTTTTTATTACACTTTTATTGCGTATTTTAATCATTTTTTACGTAAAATAGAAGAGTTTATAGTTACTTGTACTCCTTTTTCGTTTTTAGTATAAAATGTAAATAATTAACATCTGTAGAATATTTTTTGAATAAAACAGAGCTTAATTGGAAAAATAGCCAAGCCAGACTTATTTGGGTCACGAACAAGACAGTCAACCAAAACCCCGAGTCAAACAGGTCAACAACCAGTCAAACCAGAGCAAGGATGCCAAACCAAAAGCTCAACTGGTGCTTGACTGGCCCCCGATATCAGACCGGTTCAAGCCCGGTCGAGCTTCTGCCTAAAAAAAAGGGATGAACTGGCCCTCAACCGGTGCTCGACACCAAGCCGGTTCCAGGCCGGTTGAGCCTCTGAATGAGATCGAATTATCCGTTTTGGATACATTCAAAAGCCTTGCTAGGTGCATATCGATATCAAAAAGCTTTTGAGATGTATTATTGCATATGATAGAATTTCTCCTTGACTATGGTGAAACCCGAAATCCTAATTGTTTCAAATCTTGACATTTTATCCAAAATATTTTTTTACATTACATTATTTAATTATGGTGAAACCCGAAATCTTAAAGAGTTCGTCCTTTGTGGATTCGACCTTGAAATACTCCAAGTATTACTTGCTACAATTGATTTTGTACACTAAAAGAATTAAGCGATTAGATATCATAGAGATGATGTCACAAGTGACACATGTGTAGCTAGGTGTCACATATTGGCAATACCTTAACTACATATGCAACATTTGTCTTGCCATGTGTTTTAAGGACACTAAACCTCCAAGGCTATATATAGTTCATGGAAGTTAAGGAAAAAGACACACCACAAACACAAATCTCACTACAACTCCAAGTTGTATAGAGAGAAAATACTTGAAGGAGTTTAAGTAGTCATCAATCACAGAAAAACTTGGCGATGTTTTTCATACATCCGAGCAAGGACGTAATCATGGCAAGAGTTTGAACTTAGGGCTGGTCGGCAAGAGGAACTCTTGCAGATTACTTCAAAGTGAGGATTCAATCGAACGCATACTCGTGTGGACGAGTTTGAGGTCGCCGTACTTTCGGGACTACAAGAATCGTTGGAGAATCGACATAGGTATTCTTCTTATGATTCCTAGATGCGTGCTTTAATTACTAAATGATAAGATGATCCATTTGTTGTTGCTATGATCAACTTTAGGATCCGGATTGTTGGAATTTCGATTTTGAATTGAAATATACGATTTGGACCCTCGTGTCCCGCTGCTCTAACAATGGTATCAGAGCCACCGTATCATCGAGTATTAACGCTTTACGATTGAATACATGTTTAAATAGTACTGGGCATGTAGTTTATAATTCTGAGGGCTTATGTCTTTTTGAAAAAACAAACAACCGTTATTGTGATATTAATTATATTTGATTAAATTCTGTCTTTGAGATTATTACTTAAGTGGTCCCCTCGTCACCCTCCAATCTATCCAATAGATTTTTCTAATGTGATCATTTAACACAATACATGATTCACTTGTGCATTATATTATCATCAACAGAATATGCGGAAAAAGCGAAAAACGAAAAAAAAAACTGGAAAAAAATAATATTTTTTTTCATAAAAACCAAAAATGCTGAAAAACAAAAATTTTCGGCTCGAAAACAAAATAAAATTTGTTTTGTAAACAACTGAAATGCTGAAAAAGGGGTTTTACACCCGAGAAAAAATTTCAGACTCGAAAAACAAATCAGTAATCAGTTGAAGCTTTCAGAGGTTGTAGGATGATTCCTTTGTACCTAACGATTGCAGATATTACATAGTGAATGATTAGAGAATCATTTTCGGGATATGTAATTGTTTTCTCATTCTTTTGTGGCTAAAGAATTAGATCCAGAAAGTCTATGATCATACATGTGTGGTTGCTTGATTCATTTTAACATTAATATGTATGAGATGCATGCTAAAATGTGTTGTTTGTTTAGTGAGACCAGAATAACATAAAACCCTAAGACATCTTCCTAATAGTTGATAAATGAAGTTTATATTGATGAATCATTAAATTGATTTATCAATGGCTCTCCATTGGAGCAATAAATTAACACGCTTTGAGTTATCATCTTGTCGGCTATGAATACATAGGGGTAAGATAATATCTTCAAGTGTCCGTTGTTGAGTTTATTGTTAAGCATGAGATGTTATGGGTGTGGTCGATATAATATACGGCGAGAAAGGCAATTAGGTGGACCTAAGTTATATATTATTCAAATCGATACATCTTAGTTGATTCAATGGGTTAAACTTAATTAATATGGAAACCCGAGAATAACATTAAGTACTTGAGGGTGAAAGCATTAGGAGCCGGAAATGATTGAACCTCATATGAGATATGATGAACAAGTAATTGTTCACTTATAGCATTAAGTACTTAAGGGTAAGATAAATGAATTTGAAATCTTTTCCAACAAAGATTCACGTTTCCTATTTTGGAAGTGTAGGATTCGAAAAAGATAGTGGGAGGTCATTTTGATAAAGACCAAATCATTATGGTTAAATATACAAAATAACATAAATACTAATTAGAGATCTTTGTTGTCTAAGGGATAATAAGATTAGATAGAATCCTTTAAATAGTGATCGGCTAATGGTTTAAAATCATTTTTTTATTGAATAAGATATTTAGATGTCTCCAAGGCTATTGCGAAAAAGAAATTCACATCAATTAACAAAGAAAAATGTTTTCATTTGTTAAGATGTAGGATAGCATAAGTCATTGCCGAAAACTTTTGGAATATTTTGAAAGGTGGTTCGGCCGATAAAAGAAAGTCTTTCATTTGTCAAAATTGCATTAACTATTGTGAATACTTATAGGGCAATGACGAGAGGAACGAAAATTCCATCAAGAATATGTCTATCTCATGTTCCAATGTCAATTGCTAATTTAAAAGTTTGGGTATTGAATATCGATGCCAATTCTCAGTTTTGTTTATCTTTTACGGATTTAGTAAAAGTGAGAAAGAAAGAAAAAAGATGAAGTAACCTTAAATCTCGGAAATGAAGCAAGCGTTGCAGTAAGAGCAATAGGATCAACTTCAATTTTCTTAAATAAACATAAGTTGTACTTAACCACGTTTTTTGTACTTACCCAATATATATAGAAATATCATGTCCGAATTTGTATGACAAATTTGACAGTTGATTTTTTATTTACAAAGGATGTATGTCGTATTGTGTTTGATGATACGGAGTTGGGTATGGATATGTACAAAATGGTCTTTATTATTTCACTAAAGATGTTTAATTCAAAAGATGTTTTGGGAATTATTACCATAAGTTACCAAACCTCTAAACAACTTTGACACTTTTGATTAGGACATTGCAAAAGATAGACTTAACAAGTCAGATACGATGGAAATCTTGAGCAATCAAGATTTTGCATCGCTTCCGACTAATGAGTCATATCTTAAAGGCAAAATGACATGAGTACAGAATTGAGTTCGTTCTTAAAAGGAATGTGGTATTATTTTTCAACTTACTCCTTGGGAACACCATGGTTAAGTGGTGTGTCTGTTAAGAAGGTGGTATCGTACAATGTGAGACATGATACGATCAATTATGAGCTATATACTGATTTATCCATCTCGTTATGGGGTCATGCACTTCTTACCGCAAATAAAATTCTAAATTAAATTCCAACTAAATCCGCTCCATAAATACCTTATTAGATATGGTATTGAATCAAGTCTTAAGGATGTTAAGATTTGAGGATGTTCAGAGCGTATCAAGAAAATGATATCCGACAAATTTGGATATCCTAATGACAGTTTAGGATGTTCTTTCTATATTCTAACCGAACAAACAATCGTTGCTTATCGGTGGTAGTCTTTCTTAATAAACCGTTTAGTCAAGAGGGAGACTAAGAAAGGAATATAAAATTAGATGATGAGTCATCTAGTTACAAATAAAAGAATGAATCAATAAAGATTGATCAAACCCACTTAGAGCTAGAGTTAGTAAAAGATGTATCTATATTAACATCTCGACGATCAAGTAGAGTATCTCGTCCAACGGAGAGATATGGTTTTCCCACATGATAATAAGAGTTGTTTAGTCATGGAGAAAAAGATCAAGTGTTGATCCCTCTACATATAAGGAAGCTATATGTGATATAGATTCTTCAAAATTGGTTTAAAGGAATAAAATCTGAAATGGATTCCATATATAGTAACCAAATTTTGGGACCTAGTCGATCCATCCGAAAGTATTATACCGATAAAGATTAAATGGATCTTCAAGTTTAAAATTTGTACTAATGAAAAGGTGGAGACCTTTAAAGCTACTCTTGTCGCAAAAGAGTTTTGCTAGAGGCAAGAAGTCGTATTGTGAATATACTTTCTCATTGGTAGCCATACATAAGTCCATCCAGATTCCTCTTACCAAAAGCTGCACATTAGATTATATGGTTAGACATGTGGATGTAAGAACCACATTTCTTAATGGTAAATTAAGGAGTATGTCTATATGGAACAAGCCGAGGATTTTGAATCCGAAGAAGGTTCCAACGGCGTGTAAACTAAATGATCCATTGTGGATGGAAAGAAAGCTTCGAGATTCTCCTCTTGATAAAGCCGTAAGTAGTTACAAATTTATTAAAAACGATGATAAATCCAATGTTTACAAGAAGGTTAGTGGGAGTAGACTCACTTTTGTTATCTTGTATGTATATAACATATTATTAAAAAAAAATATAGGAATGTTAACTTCTATAAAACTTTGGTTTATCTAATACGTACTCCATCAAAGACCTCAGAGAGGTAGCCTAAATTCTCTGTATTAGATTATATGGGAATAGATCTAAGAGAATAATTGGTTTCTACTAAAGGCTCTGCTTAGAAAAGATGTTGAAGTAGTTTAGTATTGAAATTATAAGAGAGGATTGATACTAGTTATGCATGAATTCTTCTTTAAAAGGGAATCTTTTCCGAGACTTTTAAAGAAAGAAAGAATCTCGAAAAGATACCATAGGCTCCAGCAATCAGCAGTCTGATGTATGTGTTGTCACTTACAAAGCTAGAAATTTTCTATGTGGTTAGTGGGACTAATCGGTTTCAATCCAATCCATGTTGAGAATATCAGATGGTTGTTAAGGATATCTTTAAGTACTTTTGAAGAACTAAAGATATGGTATTAACAAATGGAGAACGAGATTTTTAAGTAGACCATTTTACAAATTCTAATTAATAATAAGATATGGATAATAGAGAGTTTATCGCCAAATTCATATTTATCTATAATGAAGGAGTAGAGAGCTAAAAGTGTTCTAAGCAAGAATTAACTCATGATTCCATTAGAGAAGCCGAGTATATTATGACATGAAATATCGTAATAAAAGGTGTTTGGATAAATTAGTTCGTAATTGAACTAAGTACGATTTTCTTCCATTCAGTCGATAGTTCCTCTTTTCTGCGACAACAATGGTGCTACTGCCCTAGCAAAAGAAACCTGGTCTCACAACTTATCCGAACATAGGGAAGGCATTATCATAGTATCTAAAGAAATTTTTCGAAAGAGAAAATGGTTTCTCTAAGAGATAGCATTAGCCAATAACACGGCTGACCCATTGATAAAGCCCATGACTTAGATTCATTAAGGTTTACATGACTTAAAGTCATTAAGATTTACATCTTGTGAAGATGGGGCTTAGATATAGTTGTCAATGGCACTAGTGCAAGTGGGAGATTGTTAGTAATATATGCCATAGGGATATTTAATCTTGTATATTTGTAGAACTTATCCTAATGGCAAAGATATATATGTTCTATTTGAACTAAGTATCTCATCAACTATGTGTTCATTTATTACATATTGTCCTTATCACATTGTGATAGAATCTATTCTTATGGTGTTAAGAATATGAGTGACAGATTCTATTGTACTAGTGATCTAAATATCCGTTAACGATCGATGAGGTCCTGCGAATAAGGGAATCGCATTATCCCGGAAAGATTGTCACCTATGTTTATTCTCCTGATTAGTAAAGAGTTACTAATTATTGGAAGTAGTGAGTCTCGTACTACTTTATGGGGATCAGAATAAACATGTGGACACTCAAGGTGTTGAGTGAGTCGAACAAGTGCACTGGATGACTTATACATGGTAATTCATCTAGGTCAATTTAATGTCATCTAGTTCATAGTTATACATATGTCCTTTAACTTGCGGTGACACTATCTTGTATATAGGTGATTAGAGTTTGATACTCTTAAACCCTAGATCTTTCATGAGCTAGGGTCGCGGGATGTGTTGGCTTTAGTTAGTTGTATATGGAGATAGGGGTTTAACCTAAAAAGGATTCAGCACTCTGGATGAACGGAGACCAGATTCTACGCTATCTCGAATTGTTCTTGATGGATGATAAAACCTTCGCAGGTGTATATGACTTAGAAAGTTGTTTCTAGTGGAAGTCATATTTATCAAGAATTAGAACCGAGAGATGAGGTCATATGATCAAGACAAGTGCTTGACTTAACCATGACATTAGTCAAGATTGGAATCTTAGATGAAGGGAATTTTGAGTGTACGGTATTTATGAACAATGGTTCATAAAGAATGCATCGAAACATGGTTCATAAAGAATGCATCGAAACATTCATCTCTATTTGGGGGTCATGATATCTTGCTAGACGTCACTCTCGTTCTACGAGAATTAATAATTAAATGGGATTTAATTATTTAACATATGAAAGGCGTTTATTATGTCTCTCGTTTCCATATAGATGTGAACTTAGTTAGTCACACACAATAGAGTGTGCAACTGATTGAGTTTACGAAAGATCGATTTCATATAGATACTAGCATATCTCGAAAATTAATCTAAGATGAAAAACAAGTGCAAATTAGGGACTAATTTGTAAGAGTTATAAATTATGAGGAACCTAATTGTATTTATCCAAGTTAATTAGGGACTAATTAATAAGAGTTACAAATTAGAAGGAACCTAAATATATTTTAGCCAAATTTTATGATTAGAAGGCTTAAGTAATTAATTAGTACAATTAATGATACTTAAAGCACTAACCATAAATTAGTGGAATGATAATACAATATAGTGATGTCTTGTCATGAAGATTATGTCATGGAGATGATGTCATAAGTGACACGTACTAGCTAGGTGTCACATGGTGGCAATACCTTAACTACATATGCAACACTTGTCTTGCCATGTGTCTTAAGGACACTAAACCTCCAAGCCTATATATAGTTCATGGAAGTTAAGGCAAAAAACACACCATAACACACATCTCACTACAACTCCAAGTTGTAGAGAGAGAAAATACTTGAAAGAGTTCAAGTAGTAATAATTCACGGGAAAAACTTGGCGACGTTTTTTGTACATCCGAGCAAGGACGTAATCACGGAACAAGTTTGAGCTTAGGGCTTCTCGGCAAGAGGAACTCTTGCGTATTACTCCTATGCGAGGATTCAATCGGACGCATAGTCGTGTGGACGAGGTTAAGGTTTCCGTACTTTTAGGACTACAAGAATCGTTGGAGAATCGACATAGGTTTTCTTCTTACGATTCCTAGATGCGTGCTTAAATTACTAAATGATACGACGATCCATTTGTTGTTGATATGATCAACTTTAGGATCTGGATTGTTGGAATTTCGATTTTGAATTGAAACATACGATTCGGACCCTCGCGTCCCGCTGGGCCAACAATACTAATCTAGCCTCACTTTTCACGCAAACTTTACGTAGTGTAACCTAACCATTCTTAGCTAAAAATAATGACACGATAAAGTGAATTAAGACGGGGAATACTAATCTACCCTCATTTTTCTCACATACTTTGTTTAACATATCCTAACCATGCTTAGGTAATACGAACCACGCGATACAGAGACTTGAGACGGGGCATACTAATCTAGCCTAATTTTTCGCGCACACATTGTGTACTATATAACCTAACCATGCTTATGTAATCCAGACGACACGTTAAAGAGACTTGAGATGAGACACACTAATCTAGTTTCACTTTTCACGCACACTTTGCCTAGTATAACCTAGCCATGCTTAGGTAATCTAAACGACGCGTGAAGGAGACTTGAGATGGGACATACTAATCTAGCCTTACTTTTCACGCACACTTTGCGTAATGTAACCTAACCATTCTCAGGTAATAGCAATGACGCGATAAAGAGAATTGAGACGGGGCATACTAATCTATATTCATTGTTTGCACATACTTTGTGTAAGATAACCTAACCATGCTTAGGTAATCTGAACCACACGTCAAAGAGACTCGGGACGAGATATAATAATCAAACCACACTTTTCACGCGCACGTTACGTAATGTAACCTAACTATGCTTAGGTAATCCTAACGATGCATTAAAGAGATTTGTAAAAAGCATACTAATCTAGCCTCACTTTTATTGCACACTTTGCGTAATGTAATCTAACCATTCTAATGTATTTAGAATGACGCAATAAGAGAATTAAGATGGCGAATACTAATCTACACTCACTTTTTGCACTACTTCGCGTAACATAACCTACGCATAATTAGGTAATCCAAACGACGCATTAAAGAGACTTGTGACTGAGAATACTAATCTAGCCTCACTGTTCACGCACATTTTACGTAATGTAGCCGACCATTCCTAGGTAATCAGAATGACACGATAAAGTGAATAATAACGGGATATACTAATCTAGCCTTACTCTTCACGCACACTTTGCATAATGTAACCTAACCATTCTTTGGTATTTGGAATGACACGATAAAGATAATTGAGACCGGGCAAACTAATTTACAATCATTTTTGCATATACTTTGCATAGCATAACCTAACATAAAAATGCTTAGGTAATATGAACCACGCGTCAAAGAGACTCAAAACCAGACATACAAATCTAGCCTCACTTTTCATGAACACTTAGCATGATGTAACTTGATCGTGCTTTGGTAAACGTAACAACGCGTTAAAGAGACTTGAGACGTGATATACTAATCTAGCCTCACTTTTCACCCACACTTCGCGTAATATAACCAAACCATGCTTAGGTAATCTAAACAACGGGCTGAAGAGACTCAAGACGGGACATACGAGTCTAGAGTCAGTTTTTACGCGCACTTTGTGTATTATAACCTAACCATGCTTAGCTAATCCGAACAATGCGTTAATGAGACTCAAGACGGAAAATACTAATCTAGTCTCACTTTTCACGTACCCTTTGCGTAATATAACTTAACTCTGCTTAAGTAATCTAAACGACGCGTTAAAGATACTTGAGACGAGATATACTAATTTAACATAACTTTTCACGCATACTTTGCATAATATAACCAAACCTTGCTTAGGTAATCGGAACGGCGCTTTAAAGAGACTTGAGACAGGGCATGGTAATCTAGCATCTATATAACTTAACTCTGCTTAGGTAATCCGAACGACGCGTTAAAGAGACTCGAGACGGAACATACTAATCTAGTCTCACTTTTCACACACCATTTGCGTAATATAACTTGACTTTGCTTAAGTAATCTAAACGGCGCGTTAAAGATACTTGAGACAGGATATACTAATTTAGAATTTATTTTCAATCACACTTTGCGTAATATAACCAAACGTAGCTTAGGTAATAGGAACGACACGTTAAAGAGACTTGAGACGAGGCATAATAATCTAGCCTCACTTTTCATGCACGCTTTCTGTAATATAACCTAACGATGCCTAGCTAATCCGAACGACGCATTGAAGAGATTTGTGGCCGGGCATACTAATCTAGCCTCACTTTTTAAGAACACTTTCCGTAATGTAAGCTAACCATTCTTAGGTAATCGAAATGCCGCGATAAAGAGAATTTAGACGGGCCATACTAGTCTACACTCATTGTTTGCACATACTTTGGGTAACATAACCTAACCATGCTAAGGTAATCCGAACCACGCATTAAAGAGACTCGAGAAGAGACATACGAATGTAAACTCACTTTTCAGGCATACTTTGCAAAATGTAACCTAAACATGCGTTGGTAATCGTAATGATGTGTTAAACAGATTGTAGACGGTATATACTTATCTAGCCTCACTTTTCACGCACACTTTGCGTAACATAACCTAACCATGCTTATGTAATCTGAGCGACGTGCTGAAAAGACTCAAGACGGGACATATAAATCTAGATTAACTTTTCATGTGCACTCTGCGTAATATAACTTAACAACCAAGCTTAGGTAATCCCAACGACACGTTAAAGAGAATTGTAGCCAACCTAGCATAATATAACTTAACAACCAAGCTTAGGTAATCCCAACCAACCTAGCGTCACTTTTCAGGTTTACTTTGTGTAATATAACCTAACCATGCTCAGGTAATCCGAACAACGAGTTAAGTAGACTCAAGACAGAACATACTAATCTTGCCTCACTTTTCACGCACCCTTTGCGATATATATAACATAACCTTGCTTAAATAATCCGAACGACGTATAAAAGATATTTAATAGGGGGCATACTAATCTAAAATCAAATTTCATGCATACTTTATGTAATGTAAACTAACCATGCTTAGGTTTTCGAAATGGCATGGGAAAGAGATGTGAGACAGGGCATACTAATCTAGCCTCATTTTCATGCACACTTTACGTAATATAACATAACCATGGTTAGGTAATCCAAACGAACCATGAAAGAAACTAGAGACTAGACATACTAATCTAGCCACACCTTTCACGCACACTTTGCGTAATGTAACCTAACCATTCTTAGGTATTCAGAATGACACGATAAAGAGAATGGCGACGGGGAATATCTACATTCAGGTTTTGCACATATGTTGCGTAACATAACCTAACCATGACTAGGTAATCGAAATGATGCGTTAAAAACGCCAGAGACCGAAAATACTAATCTAGCATCACGTTTCACGCCCACTTTGCTTAATATGACCTAACCGTTTTTTGTAATCGGAAGGACGAGTTAAATAGACTTGAGACGAGGCATACTAATTTAGCCTCACTTTTCATGCACACTTTGCATTATATAACATAACCATGCTTAGGTAATCCGAACGACGCATTAAAGAGACTTATGACCGGACATACTAATCTAGCCTCACTTTTCACGAATACTTTGTGTAATGTAACCTAACCATTCTTAGGTAATCGGAATAATGCGATAAAGAAAATTGAGATGTGGCATACTAGTCTACACTCATTGTTTGCACATACTTTGGGTAACATTACCCAACCATGTTTAGGTAATTTGAACCACGCGTTAAAGAGACTCGAGGTTAGACATACTAATCTAGCCTCACTTTTCATATACTTTGTGTAATTTAAACTAACCATGCTTAGGTTATCAGAATGGCCCATGAAAGAGATGTGAGACAGGGCATAGTAATCTAGCCTAAATTTCATGCACACTTTATGTAATATAACCTAACCATGCTTAGGTAATCCGAACAAACCGTCAAAGACACTTGAGACTAGACATACTTTGCATAATGTAACCTAATCATTCTTAGGTATTTGGAATGACGCGATAAAGATAATTGAGATGGGGCATACTAATCTACACTCATTGTTTGCACATACGCCGCGTAACATAACCTAACCATGCTTAGGTAATCGAAATGACGTGTTAAAAAGGCCAGAGACGGGAAAAAATAATCTAGCATCACGTTTCACGCCCACTTTGCTTGATATAACCTAACCTGTTTTAGTAATCGGAACAACGAATTAAAAAGACTTGAGACAAGGCATACTAATCTAGCCTCATTTTTCACGCAGATTGTGTGTAATTTAACCTAACCATGCTTAGGTTACGGAACGACACGTTAAAAAGACTTCAGATAAGGCATACTAATCTAGCCTCACTTTTCATGCAAACTTTGTGTAATATAACCTAACCATGCTTAGATAATCCGAACGACGCATTGAAGAGACTTATGACCGGGCATACTAATCTAGCCTCACTTTTCACGGACACTTTGCGTAATGTAACCTAACCATTCTTAGGTAATCGGAATGACGCGATAAAGATAATTAAGATAGGGCATACTAGTCTACACTCATTGTTTGCACATACTTTGGGTAACATAGCCTAAGCATGATTAGGTAATCTGAACCACGCATTAAAGAGACTCGAGACGAAACATACTAATCTAGCCTCACTTTTCATGCACACTTTGTGTAATTTAACCTAACCACGCTTAGGTTTTTTGTATGACGCGTTAAAGAGACTCAGGACATTGCATACTAATCTAGCCTCATGTTCATGCACACTTTGCATAATATAATCTAACCAGTCTTAGGTAATCCGAACAAACCATCAAAGACACTTGAGACGGGTCATACAACTCTAGTCTCATTTTCCCGCACAACTCGTTCCAGATATTTGAGACGGGTCATACTACTCTAGTCTCATATTTCATGCCAACTTTCCTTAAAATAACCTAACCATTCTTAGGTAATCGGAATGATACATTGAAGAGACTTGTGAACGGGCATACTAATCTAGCCTCACTTTTCACGCACACTTTGCGTAATGTAATCTAACCATGCTTAGGTATTGAGATGGGGCTTACTAATCTACACTCACTTTTTGCACATACGTTGCGTAACATAGCCTAACAATGCAAAAGTAATCTGAATGACACGTTAAAAACGCCGGAGACGGGAGATACTAATCTAGCTTCACTTTTTATGTACACTTTGTGTAATTTAACCTAACCATGCTAAGATTATCGGAACGACGCGTTAAAGAGGCTTGAGACAGGCATACTAATCTAGCCTCACTTTTCATGCACACTTTTCGTGATATAACATAGCCATGCTTAGGTAATCCAAACGACGCATTAAAGAGACTTATGACCTGGCATACTAATCTAGCCTCACTTTTTACGCACACTTTGCGTAATGTAACCTAACCATTCTTAGGTAATCGGAATGACGTGATAAAAAGAATTGAGACAGGGCATACTAGTATACACTCATTGTTTGCACATACTTTTGGCAACATAACCTAAGAATGTTTAGGTAATCCGAACCACGCGTTTATGAGACTCGAGACAAGACATGCTCATCTAGCCTCACTTTTCATGAACATTTTGCGTAATGTACCCTAAACATGCTTAGGTAATCGTAACGACGCATTAACGAGACTTGATATGGGATATAATAATCTAGCCTCACTTTTCATGCACACTTCGCGCAATATAACCTAAACATTATTAGGTAATCCAAACGACGTGCTAAAGAGACTCGAGACGGCACATACTAATCTAGAGTCAATTTTCACACACACTGTGCTTAACATATCATAACCATGCTTAGGTAATCCTAACCACACGTCAATGAGATTCCAGACGAGAAATACTTATCTAGCCACACTGTTTACGCGGAATTTATGTAATGTAACCTAACCATGCTTAGGTAATCGCAACAACGCGTTAAGGAGATTTGAGACGGGATATAAATTTAGGCTCACTTTTCACGCACACTTTGCATAATATAATTTAACCATGCTTAGCTAATCTGAACGACGCATTTAAGAGACTTGTAACCGGGCATACTAATTTTGCCTCACTTTTCACGCACACTTTGCGTAATGTAACGTAGCCATTCTTAGGAAATCAGAGTAACGCGATAAATAGAATTACGATGGCGCATACTAATCTACACTCATTTTTCGCACTACTTTGCATAACATATCCTAACCATGCTTAGATAATCTGAACGACGCATTAAAAAGACTTTAGACGTGACATATTAATCTAGAGTGACTCTTTACGCACTTATTTCATAACATAACCTAACCATACTGAGGTAATCCGAACAACAAGTTAAAGAGACTTGAGACGGGACATACTTATCTAGCCTCACTATTCAGGCACACTTTGCGTAATGTAACCTATCCATGCTTAGGTAATCGTAACGACGCCATAAAGAGACTTGTGACGGGGCAAAAGCATCTAAACTCATTTTTGCATATACTTTACATAGCATATCCTAACCATGCTTAGGTAATCTGTAAAGAGACTTGAGACGTACTAATCTAGCCTCACTTTTCACGCACACTTTGCGTAATGTAACCTTACCATGCTTAGGTAATCATAACAATGTGTTACAGAGACTTGAGATGGGAGATACTAATCTAGCGTCACTTTTCACGCACACTTTGCATAATAACACCTAACTATGCTTAGGTAATCTGAAGGACATGTTAAAGAGACTCGAGACAGGACATACTAATCTAGCGTCACTTTTAACTCATACTTTGTTTAATATAACCTAACCATGCTTAGGTAATTCGAAGTTAAAGAGACTCGATAATGAACCTATAATCTAACCTCAATTTTCGCGCACCCTTTGTGTAATATAACTTAACCTTGCTTAACTAATCCTAACAACTCGTTAAAGATATTTGAGACGGGGCATACTAATTTAGTCTCATTTTTCATGCCCACTTTCCGTAAAATAACCTAACCATTCTTAGGTAATCGGAACGACACATTTAAAACGCCTGAGAAGGGATATGCTAATCTAGCATCACTTTTCACGCACACTTTGTGTAATATAACCTACCTTGCTTGAGCAATCAGAACGAGTTAAAGAGACTTTAGACGGGGCACACTAATCTAGCCTCACTTTTCATGCACAACTGTACTTTAATCTAACCAAGCATAGTTTATTGGAACGACGTGTTAATGAGACGTGAGACGGGGCATACTAATCTAGCGTCATTTTTCACGCAAACTTTGTGTAATATAACCTAATCATGCTTAGGTTATCCAAACGACCCATTAAAGTGACTTGTTACCAGGCATACTAATCTAGCTCACTTTTCATGCAAACTTTCATAATGTAAACTAAGCATTCTAAGGTAATGAGAATGACGCGATAAAGAAAATTAAGACAGCACATATTAATCTACCCTCATTTTTTGCACAACTTTGCGTAACCTAACCTAACCATGCTTAGGTAATCCGAACGACAGGTTAAAGAGACTTAAGACGGGACATACTAATCTAGCCTCATTTTTCACTCACACTTTGTGTTGTATAACCTAACCATGCTTAGGTAATCCGAATGACGCATTAAAGAAATTTTTTACCGGGCATACTAATCTAACCTCAGTTTTCACGCACACTAACTTAATGTAACCTAACTATTCTTACCTAAAAAGAATAACACGATAAAGTGAATTAAGACGGGGAATACTAATCTACCCTAATTTTTCCCATACACTTTGTTTAACATAGCCTAACCATGCTTAGATAATACGAAGAAAGCGTTTAAGAGATTTGAGATGGGATATACTAATCTAGCCTCAGTTTTCACGCACACTTTGCGCAATGTAAACTTACCATGCTTAGGCAATCAAAACGACACGTTAAAGAGACTTCAGATGGGATATACTAATTTAGCCTCACTTTTCAAGCACATTTTGCGTAGCATAACCAAACCATTCTTAGGTAATCAGAATGACGCGATAAAGAGAATTAAGACAGGGTATACTAATCTACAGTCATTGTTTTCAATACTTTGCATAATATAGCGTAACCATGCTTAGGTAAT
Source organism: Mercurialis annua (assembly GCF_937616625.2). Taxonomy (NCBI): domain Eukaryota; kingdom Viridiplantae; phylum Streptophyta; class Magnoliopsida; order Malpighiales; family Euphorbiaceae; genus Mercurialis; species Mercurialis annua. Next base: position 39,477,751 of record NC_065574.1, on the reverse strand, counting down.
CCGGACGACAAGTTAAAGAGACTTGAGACTTATTCGGGGCATACAAATCTAGCCTAATTTTTCCCGCACACGTTGCGTACTATATAACCTAACCATGCTAATGTAATCCGGACGACACATTAAAGAGACTTGAGACGGGACACACTAATCTAGTTTCACTTTTCACGGACACATTGCCTAATATAACCTAACCATGCTTAGGTAATCTGAACGACACGTCAAAGAGACTTGATATGGGACATACAAATCTAGCCTAACCTTTCACGAAAACTTTGCGTAATGTAATCTTACCATTCTTAGGTAATAGGAATGACGCGATAAAAAGAATTGAGACTGAGCATACTAATCAATACTCATTGTTTGCACATACTTTGCGTACACATAACCTAACCATGCTTAGGTAATCTGAACCACGCGTCAAAGAGACTCGAGATGAGACATACTAATCTAGCGTCACTTTCCACGCACACTTTGGGTAGTATAACCTAACCAAGCTTGGGTAATCCGAATGACGCATTAAAGAGATTTGTAAAAGGCATTTTAATATAGCTTCACTTTTCACGCACACTTCGCGTAATATAACCTAACCATGCTTAGGTAATTTGAACGATGCCTTGAAGAGACTCGAGACGGGACATACTAATCTAGAGTCACTTTTCATGCGCACTCTTCATAATATAACCTAACAAGGGTTAGGTAATCGAAACGATGCATTAAAGAGACTCGAGACGGAACATGCTAATCTAGCCAACTTTTCACGTTGCCTTTGCGTAATATAACTTAACTTTGCCTAAGTAATCTAAACGACGTGTTAAAGATACTTGATGTTAGTAGTATGTGCCCTAGGGCCATTTGATCATGTATATTTGTAGAACTAATCCCAATGGCAAAGATATATATGTTCTAATTGAACTAAGTGTCTCATCAACTAAGTGTTCATTTATTACGTATTGTCCTTATCACATTGTGATAGAATCTATTCTTAAGGTGTTAAGAATATGAGTTACAGATTCTATTATACACGTGATCTAAATAACAGTTCACGATCGATGGGGTCCTACGAATAAGGGCATCGTATTATCCCGGAAAGATTGTCACCTCTGTTTATTCTCCTGATTAGTAAGGAGTTACTAATTATAGGAAGTAGTGAGTCTCATACTACTTGATGGAGATCAGGATAAACATGTGGACACTCAAGATGTTGAGTGGGTCGAACAAGTGACGCTAGATGACTTATACATGGTATTTCATCAAAGTCAATTTAATGTCATCTAGTTCATAATTGTGCATATGTCCTTTGACTTGCGGTTACACTATCTTGTATATAGGTGATTAGAGTTTGATACTCCTTATCCCTAGATCTTTCATGAGCTAGGGTCGCGGGATGCGTTGGCTCTAGTTAGTTGTATATGGAGATAGGGGTTTAACCAAGAGAGGATTTATCACTCCGGATGAATGGAGAAAAGATTCTATGCTATCTCAAATTGTTCTTGATGGATGATAAAACCTGCGCAGGTGTATATGACTTACTTAGAAAGTTGTTTCTAGCGGAAGTCATATTTATCAAGAATAAGAACTGAGATGAGGTCATATGATCAAGACAAACAATGTTTGCTTAACCGTGACACTAGCCGAGATCAGAATCTTAGATAAAGGGAATTTTGAGTGTATGGTAATTATGAACATTGGTTCATAAAGAATGCATCGAAACATTCATATCTATTTGGGGGTCGTGATATGTTGCTAGACGTCACTCACGATCTGCGAGAATTAATAATTAATAATTAATGGGATTTAATTATTTAATATAAGAAAGGCGTTTCTTATGACTCTCTTTACCGTATAGATGTGAACCTAGTTAGTCACACACAATAGGGTGTGCAACCGATTGAGTTTACGAGAGATCGATTTCATATAAATACTAGCATATCTCAGAAATTAATCTAAGATGAAAAAAAAGTACAAATTAGGGAGTAATTTGTAAGATTTATAAATTAGTAGGCACCTAATTGTATTTTATCCAAGTTAGGATGATGTCACGATGATGTCATGTGATGATGTCACGATGATATCATGTGATGATGTCACGATGATGTCATGTGATGATGTCCCGATGATGTCATGTGATGATGTCACGATGATGTCATGTGATGATGTCACGATGATGTCACGTGATGATGTCACGATGATGTCATACGATGATGTCACGTGATGATGTCATGTGATGATGTCATGTATGTCTCTATGTGTGACACCTAGCATCCGAGGTGTCAGAAGGTTGCAACACCTATGCTTGATGCGTGACACCTAGCATCTGATCAGATGGTGGCAACACCTATGCTTGGTGTGTGACACCTAGCATGTGAGGTGTCGAATGGTGGCAACACCTTTGCTTGGTGTGTGACACCTAGCATGTGAGGTGTTGCATTCTTAAGCAAAGCTCTACACTATAAATAAAGGTTGCCTTTGCTTATTCTAAAAACACCACACTTAAGAGACCATATTTGAAGGAGTTCAAGTAGTCATCAATCACAGAAAAGTTAGGAGAAAGTTTTTCATACATCCCTGCAAAGACGTAATCGAGGAGAAAGTTTGAGCTTAGGGTTGCTCGGCAAGAGAAACTCTTGCAGATTACTTCAAGGCGAGGATTCAATCAGACGCATACTCGTGTGGACGAGCTTGAGGTCGCCGTACTATTGGGACTACAAGAGTCGTTGGAGAATCGACATAGGTATTCTTCTTACGGATTATAGATGCGTGCTTTAATTACTAGATGATACGACGATCCATTTGTTATTGATATGATCAATTTCTGGATCCGAATTGTTGGAATTCCAATTTTGAATTGAAATATACGATTCGGACCCTCACGTCCCGCTGCACCAACAGTGGTATCGGAGCCACCGTATCAGCAAGTATTAAAGCTTTACGATTGAATGCATGTATTGATAATCATGGACTTAGGAATTATTATTGGGCATGTAATTTATAATTTCGAGGATTTAGGTCTTGTTTGCAAAAATGAGCAAACGCTATTGTGACATTAATTACATTTGCTTAAATTTTGTCTAGGAGATTGGTACTTAAGTGGTCCGCTCGTGACCCTCCAATCTATCCTGGGAATTTTTCTAATATGATTATTTAACACAATACGTGACTCGCTTGTGCATTATATTGTCATCAATAAAACATGCGGAACAAGTAATAGTTTGCTCATTCTTTTGTGGCTAAAGATTGAGACCTAGGAAGTCCACGATCATACACGTGTGATTGCATGATTCATTTTAGCTTTAATATGTATGAGATGCATGCTAAAATGTGTTGTGTGCTTAGTGAGACCAGAATAACATGAAACCCTAAGAAATCTTCCTAAAAGTTAAAAGATTAAGTTTATATTGATTAATCATTAAATTGATTTATCAATGGCTCTCCATTGAAGCAATAAACTAACACACTTTGAGTTATCATCTTGTCGGTTATGGATACATAGGGGTGAGATGATATCGTCAAGAGGACGTTGTTGAGTTTATTGTTAAGCATGAGATGTTACGGGTGTATCGATATAGTACACGGCAATAACGACAATTAGGCGTACCTGAGTCGTGTATTATTCAAATTGATACATTTTAGTTGATTCAATGGGTTAAACTTAACTAATGCTGAAACCCAATAACGACAATGGGAATCTGAGGGTGAATACATTAGGAGCTGGAAATGATTGAACGTCATATGATATATGATGACCAAGTGTTGTTCACATGTAGTACATTATGATCCCAATAGCGGCAATTAGGCGTACCTGAGGGAAAGAACAATGAATACAAGAATTCAATCACCCGCTTGAAATGTTTTCCAACAAAGATTCACGTTTCCTCTTTTGGAAGTGTAGGATTCGAAAAACATAGTGGGAGGCCATTTTGATAAAGACCAAATCATTATGGTTTAAATATACAAAATAACACGAATACTAATTAGAGATCTTTGCTATCTAAGGGATAATAAGATTAAATAGAATTCTTTAAAGTGACATTCACGATAGTAATCCGCTAGTGGTTTAAAATCATTTTTTTTGATTAAGATATTTAGATGCCTCCAAGGCTATTGCGAAAAAGAAATGCACATCGGTTAACAAAGAAAAATGTTTTTATTTGTTAAGATGTAGGACAATTTAAGTCATCGCCGGAAATATTTGGAATATTTAAAAGGCGGTTCGGTCAATAAAAGAAAGTGTTTCTTTTGTCAAACCGAAAGACATTGAAATGGAAATTGCATTAAGTATTGTGAATACTTAAAGGGCAATGACTGGAGGAACAACTACATCAAGAACATGTGTCTATCTCATGTTCCAATGTCAATTGCTCATTTAAAAGCTTGGTTATTGAATACCGATGCTCATTCTCACATTTGTTTATCTTTTATGGATTTAGTAAATGTGAGAAAGAAAGGAAAAAAATGAAGTAATCTTAAATCTCAGGAATGACACAAGCGTTGCGACAAGAGCTATAGGATCAACTTCAATTTTCTTAAATAAACATAAGTTGTACATAAATAAGATTTTTGTACTTACCCAATATATATAGGAATATCACGTCCGAATTTGTATGACAAATTTGGTAGTTGATTTTCTATTTATAAAGGATGTTTGTAGTATTATGTTTGATACTACGGAGTTAGGTGTGGATATGTACAAAATGGTCTTTATTAAAGATGTTTGATGCAAAAGATGTTTTTAAAATTAATACCATAAGTAATCAAATCTCTATACAATTTTGGCACTTATGATTAGGACATATTGCAAAAGATAGACTTAACAAGTTAGATAGGATGGAAATCTTAAGAAATCAAGATTTTGCATCGCTTCTGACTTATGAGTCGTATCTTAAAGGCAAAATGACATGATCATTCTTTGTGGTACAAAGTGGCAGAGCCAAGGCTGTTTAAGAGATCATACAAAGTGATATATATCGTATGTTTATAGAAACGGACCAAGGTAGATACTTATACTTCATTTTCTACATCGATGATTTATCATGATATAGTTAAGTTTGTCTTATGAAGAACAAACATGAAAATTTTGAAATGTTCAAATGACTTCAAGAATGAAGTAGAAAACCAAATTGGAAAAAGTATTAAAACTTTACGATGTGATCGAAAAGGGAAGAATACTTGAGTACAGAATTTGGTACGTTCCTAAAAGGAATGTGGTATTATTTTTCAACTTACTCCTTGGGAACATCATGGTTGAATGGTGTGTCTGTCAAGAAGGAAATATCGTACAATGTGGGACATGATACGATAAATAGTGGGCTATATACTGATTTATCCATCTCGTTATGGAGTCATGCACTTCTTACCGCAAATAAAATTCTAAATTGAATTCCAACTAAATTCGCTTCATAGATACCCTATGAGATAAGGTATGGAATCAAGTTTTAAGGAAGTTAAAATTTGTTCGGAAGTTATCAGGAAACTGATATCCGATAAATTTGAAATCAAAATCAATCATGGAAAGGTTATGTTGGATATCCTAAAGAAAGTTTGGGATGTTATTTCTAAATTCTAACCGAACAAACAATCGTTTTTTATCGGTGGTAGTCTTACTTGATAAAGCGTTTATTCAAGAGGGAGACTAAGAAACGAATATAGAATTAGATGAGGAGTCATCCAGTTACCAACAACAGAATGAATCAATAAAGATTGATCAATCCCGCTAAGAGCTAGAGTTAGTAAAAGATGTATCTACATTAACATCTCGAAGATCAAGTAGATAGAGTATCTCGTCCACCTGAGAGATATGGTTTTCCCGCATGATAAACAAGAGTTGATTAGTCATGGAGAAAAAGATCAAGTGTGATCACTCTACTTATTTAGAAGCTATATATGATATAGATTCTTAAAAAATGGTTTGAAGCAATAAAATCTGAAATGGATTCCATTTATAGTAACCAAATTTTGGGAGCTAGTCGATCCATCCGAAGGTATTATACCGATAAGGATTAAATGGATCTTCATGTGTAAAATTTGTACTAATGGAAAGGTGGCGACCTTTAAAGCTAGGCTTGTTGCAAAAGATTTTTTCTTGAGGCAAGAAGTTGTATTGTGAATACACTTTCTCGCTGGTAGCCATGCTTAAGTCCATCCAGATTCTTCTTGCCATAGCTACATATGTAGATTCTATGGTTGGACATGTTGATGTAAGAACCATATTCCCTAATAGTTAAATTAAGGAGTATATCTATATGGAACAAGCCGAGGATTTTGAATCCGAAGAAGGTTCTGAGGCGTGTAAGCTAAAATGATCCCTAGTGGATGGAAACAAAGCTTCGAGATTCGTCGTCTTGATAAAGCCGTAAGGAGTTATGAATTTATTAAAAACGGTGATAAACCCAATGTTTACAAGAAGGTTAGTGGGAGCAGACTCACTTTTGTGATCTTGTATCTAGATAACATATTACTAATACATAATAATATCGGAATGTTAACTTCTGTAAAACTTTGGTTTATCTAATACGTACTCCATCAAAGTCCTCGGAGAAGTAGCTTATATTCTCAGTGTTGGAATCTATAGAGATAGATCTAAGAGAATAAGTGGTTTCTCCTACAGGCTCTTCTTAGAAAAGATATTGAAGTAGTTTAATATGGAAGTTTTAAGAGGATTGATACTAGTTAGCCATGAAATTCTTCTTTGAATAGGAATGTCTTGTGAGACTTCTGAAGAAAGAAAGAATCTAGCAAAGATACCATAGGCTTCGGCAATTGGTAGTCGGACGTATGTGTTGTCACTTACAAAGCTAGAAATTTGTCTATGCGGTTAGTGGGACTAATCAGTTTCAATCAAATCCATGTTGAGAACATTGGATGGTCGTTAAGGATATCTTTAAGTACTTATGAAGAACTAAAGATATGGTCTTAACTAATGGAGAACAAGGTTTGTTTTTTTAATAATTGGGGGAGGGGGGAGCGCTTGTGGGAGAAATTGAACCCACGACCTTGACAGTTTGCTGTCCAGCGCTTATACCATTTGAGCTACAGCTATGGTCTTAACTAATGGAGAACAAGGTTTTTTAAGCAGACCGTTTTACAGATTCTGATTAATAAATCAGATATGGATGATAGAGAGTCTATCTCCAGATTCATATTTATCTATAATGAAGGAGTAGTAAGCTAGAAGTTTTCTAAGCGAGAATCAACTCCATGTTCCATTATAGAAGCCGAGTATATTATGGCATGAGATGTTGTAATAGAAGGTGTTTGGATAAATAGTTCTTAATAGAACTAAGTACAGTTTCTTCCATTAAGTCGACAGTTCCTCTTTTCTGCGACCATAATGGTGCTACTGCCATAGCAAAGGAATCTGGGTCTCACAACTTATCCAAACATAAGGAAATGCATTATCATATTATCTAAAGAAATTGTTGGAAAGAGAAAATTGTTTCTCTAAAAGATAGCATCAACCGATAACACGGCTGGCCCACTGACAAAGCCCATGACTTAGAGTCATTAAGGTTTACATGACATAGAGTCATTAAGATTTATATCTTGTAAAGATGGGGCTTAGATATAGTTTCCAATGACACTAATGCAAGTGGGATATTGTTAGTAGTATGTGCTCTAGGACCATTTGATCATGTATATTTGTAGAACTAATCCCAATGGCAAAGATATATATGTTATAATTGAACAAAGTGTCTCATCAACTAAGTGTTCATTTATTACGTATTGTCCTTATCACATTGTGATAGAATCTATTCTTAAGGTGTTAAGAATATGAGTTACAAATTCTATTATACACGTGATCTAAATAACAGTTCACGATCGATGGGGTCCTACGAATAAGGGCATCGTATTATCCCGGAAAGATTGTCAACTCTGTTTATTCTCCTGATTAGCAAGGAGTTACTAATTATAGGAAGTAGTGAGTCTCATACTACTTGATGGAGATCAGGATAAACATGTGGACACTCAAGATGTTGAGTGGGTCGAACAAGTGACGCTAGATGACTTATACATGGTATTTCATCAAAGTCAATTTAATGTCATCTAGTTCATAATTGTGCATATGTCCTTTGACTTGCGGTGATACTATCTTGTATATAGGTGATTAGAGTTTGATACTCCTTATCCCTAGATCTTTCATGAGCTAGGGTCGCGGGATGCGTTGGCTCTAGTCAGTTGTATATGGAGATATGGGTTTAACCAAGAGAGGATTTATCACTCCGAATGAACGGAGAAAAGATTCTATGCTATCTCAAATTGTTCTTGATGGATGATAAAACCTGCGCAGGTGTATATGACTTACTTAGAAAGTTGTTTCTAGTGGAAGTCATATTTATCAAGAATAAGAACTAAGATGAGGTCATATGATCAAGACAAACAGTGTTTGACTTAACCGTGACACTAGTCGAGATCAGAATCTTAGATGAAGGGAATTTTGAGTGTACGGTAATTATGAACATTGGTTCATAAAGAATGCATCGAAACATTCATATCTATTTGGGGGTCGTGATATGTTGCTAGACGTCACTCACGATCTACAGAAATTAATAATTAATGGGATTTAATTATTTAATATAAGAAAGGCGTTTCTTATGACTCTCGTTACCGTATAGATGTGAACCTAGTTAGTCACACACAATAGGGTGTGCAACCAATTGAGTTTATGAGAGATCGATTTCATATAGATACTAGCATATCTCGGAAATTAATCTAAGATGAAAAAAGTACAAATTAGGGACTAATTTGTAAGAGTTATAAATTAGTAGGCACCTAATTGTATTTTATCAAAGTTAGGATGATGTCACGATGATGTCATGTGATGATGTCACGATGATGTCATGTGATGATGTCACGATGATGTCCTGTGATGATGTCACGATGATGTCACGTGATGATGTCACGATGATGTCACGTGATGATGTAACGATGATGTCACGTGATGATGTCATGTGATGATGTCATGTATGTCTCTGTGTGTGACATCTAGTATCCGAGGTGTCAGAAGGTGGCAACACCTATGCTTGATCCGTGACACCTAGCATCTGATGTGTCAGATGGTGGCAACACCTATGCTTGGTGTGTGACACCTAGCATGTGAGGTGTCGAATGGTGGCAACACCTTTGCTTGGTGTGTGACACCTAGCATGTGAGGTGTTGCATTCTTAAGCAAAGCTCTACACTATAAATAGAGGATGCCTTTACTTATTCTAAAAACACCACACTTAAGAGACCATATTTGATGGAGTTCAAGTAGTCATCAATCACAGAAAAGTTTGGAGAAAGTTTTTCATACGTCCCATCAAAGACGTAATCGAGGCGAGAGTTTGAGCTTAGGGTTGCTCGGGAAGAGAAACTCTTGCAGATTACTTCAAGGCGAGGATTCAATCGGACGCATACTCGTGTAGACGAGCTTGAGGTCGCCGTACTATCGGGACTACAAGAATCGTTGGAGTATCGACATAGGTATTCTTCTTACGGTTTCTAGATGCGTGCTTTAATTACTAGATGATACGACGATCCATTTGTTATTGATATGATCAATTTCTGGATCCGAATTGTTGGAATTCCAATTTTGAATTGAAATATACGATTCGGACCCTCACGTCCCGCTGCACCAACACTTGAGACGGGATATATTAATCTAGCATCACTTTTCGCGCACACTTTGCGTAATATAACCTAACCTTGCTTCGCTAATCGGAACGACGCGTTAAAAATACTTGAGACGAGGCATATTAATCTAGCCTTAATTTTAATGCACACTTTGTGTAATTTAACCTAACAATGCTTAGGTTATCAGAACGACGCGTTAATGAGACTGGAGACAGGGAAAACTAAACTAGCCTCACTTTTCATGTACACTTTGCATAATATAACCTAACCGTGCTTAGGTAATCCGAACGACGCAATAAAAGGACTTGTGACCGAGCATACTAATCTAGCTTCACTATTCGCATACCCTTTGCGTAATATAACTTAACCTTGCTTAATTAATCCAAATAACGCGTTAAAGATACTTGAGACGTGGCATATTACTCTAGTCTCATTTTTCATGCTTACTTTGTGTAAAATAACCTAACCATTCTTATGTAATCAGAACGAAGAGTTAATGAGACTTGAGAAGAGGCATACTAATTTAGCCTCATTTTTCATGTACACTTTGTGTAATTTAATATGACCATGTTTAGGTTATCGGAACGACGCGTTTAAGAGACTTGACACAGGGAATACTAATCTAGCCTCACTTTTCAGGCATACTTTGTGTAATATAACCTAACCATGCTTTGGTAATCTGAATGACGCAGTGAAGAGACTTGTGACCAGGCATACTAATCTAGCCTCACTTTTCACGCACACTTTGTGTAATGTAGCCTAACCATTCTCAGGTAATCGGAATGACGCGCTAAAGAGAATTGAAACGGGGCATATTAATCTACAATCATTGTTTGCACATACTTTGCGTACCATAACCTAACAATGCATAGGTAATCCAAACAACGCATCTAAGAAATTCGAGAAAAGACATACTAATCTAGCCTCATGTTTCACATACATTTTGTGCAATGTAACCTAACCATGCTTAGGTAATCGTAACGACGCTATAAAGAGACTTGAGACGGGATATACTAATCTAGCCTCACTTTTCACGCACACTTCGCATAATATAACCTAACAATGCTTAGGTAATCCGAACGATGTGCCGAAAAGACTCAAGACTAGACTTACTAATCTAGAATCACTTTATACGCGCACTTTGCATAATATAACCTAACCATGCTTAGGTAATCTGAATGACGCGTTAAAGAGACTCCACATGGAACATACTTATCTAATGGAATATAACTTAACTTTGGGATACTAAACTTCATAGGTCACCAAGTTATTCTAATATTACAGAAAGGGTATTAAGTTTCAAATCGTTAAAAAATGGTCTCAAAGTTATCATATTTTTTCACAGGAAGTTACTCTAGGCAAAACGCACCCAACTTTTTACGTTTTATCCTACGTGGAAATGCCATAATTACAAAAAGGTGTATAATTCAGTATCATTTTTTAACAAAATGGTATAACTCAGTACCTGTTTTGTAATTTGCGATAAACTTAATGATCTTCTTTTAAGACGATCACCTCCCTGAGAAATAATTTGATAACTGATTGACTATTTTTTAACGATGTGAAATTTAATACCATTTCTGTAATATTAGAATAACTCAGTGACTCAAAGAGTTTAATATCCCTTAACTTTGCATAAGTAATCAGAACTACGCGCTAAAGAGACTTGAAATGAGGCATGCTAATCTAGCCTCACTTTTCATGCAAATTTGTGTAATTTAATCTAACCATGCTTAAGTTATCGGAACGACGCGTTAAAGAGGCTTGAGACAGGGCATCCTAATCTAGTCTCACTTTTCATGCACACTTTGCATAATATAACGTAACCATGCATAGATAATTCGAACGACGCGTTAAAGAGACTTGAGACTGAGCATACTAAACTAAACTAGCTTTTAACGCACAACTTGCGCAATGTAATCTTACCATGCATAGGCAATCAGAACAATGCATTACAGAGACTTGATAATGGATATACTAATCTAGCCTCCCTTTTCACTCACACTTTGCGTAATGTAGCCTAACCATGCTTAGGTAATTGTAATGATGCGTTAAAGATACTTAAGACATGAGATATTAATCTAACGTCACTTTTCACGTACACTTTTCTTAATATAACCTAACAATGCTTAGGTAATACGAAGGACATGTTAAAGAGACTTAAGACGGGGCATACTAATCTAGCCTCATTTTTCGTGCAAATGTTGCCTATTATATAACCTAATCATGATCAGGTAATTCGGACGACAGGTTCAAGATACTTGAGACGGGACACACTAATCTAGCCTTACTTTTCATGCACACTTTGCGTATGTAACCTAACCATTCATAGGTAATCAGAATGACACGATAAAGAGAATTGAGACGAGGCATACTAATCTACAATCATTGGTTGCACATACTTTGCGTAATATAACCTAACCATGCTTAGGTGATCCGAACCACGGGTCAAAGAAATTCGAGACAAGACATATTAATCTAGCCTCACGTTTCACATACATTTTGTGTAATCTAACGTAACCATGCTTAGGAAATTGTAACGACGCGATAAAGATACTTGAGACGGGATATACTAATCTAGCCTCACTTTTCACGCACAGTTCGCGTAATATACCTAACCATGCTTAGGTAATCCGAATGATGTGCCAAAAAGACTCGAGACGAGACATACTAATCTAGAGTCACTTTTCACGCGCACTTTGCGTAATATAACCTAACCATGCTTAGGTAATCTGAGTGACGCGTTAAAGAGACTCGACATGGAACATGCTTATTCTCACTTTTCACGCACCCTTTGCATAATGTAACTTAACTTTGGGATACTAAAATTCCTACGTCACTAAGTTATTCTAATATTACAGGAAGGGTATTAAGTTTCAAATCGTTAAAAATGGTCACAAAGTTATCATATTTTTTCACAGGAAGTTACTCTAGGCAAAACGCACCCAACTTTTTACGTTTTATCCTACGTGGAAATGCCATAATTACAAAAAGGTGTTTAATTAAGTATCATTTTTTAACAAAATGGTATAACTCAGTACCTGTATTGTAATTTGCGATAAACTTAATGACCTTCTTTTAAGACGATCACCTCCTTGAGAAATAATTTCATAACTTATTGACTCTTTTTTACGATGTGAAATTTAATACCCTTTCCATAATATAAGAATAACTCAGTGATTCAAAGAGTTTAATATCCCATAACTTTTCATAAGTAATCTAAACAACACGTTAAAGATACTTGAGACGGGATATACTAATCTAGCATCACTTTTCACGCACGCTTTGCGTAATATAACGTAGCCTTGCGTAGGTAATCAGAACGACGCCCTAAAGAGACTTGAGATGAGGTATGCTAATCTAGCCTCACTTTTCATGCACACTTTGTGTAATTTAACCTAACCATGCTTGGATATCGGAACGACGCGTTAAAGAGGTTTGAGACAAGGCATCCTAATCTAGTCTCACTTTTCATGCACACTTCCATAATATAACGTAACCATGCTTATATAATTCTAACAAAGCGTTAAAGAGACTTGCGACCGAGCATACTAAACTAACCTAGCTTTTAACGCACACTTCTCGACAGAACATACTAATCTAGCCTAACTTTTCATGCACCCTTTGCGTAATATAACTTAACTTTGCCTAAGTAATCAAAACGATGTGTTAAAGATACTTTAGACCGAATATATTAATCTAGCATCACTTTTCACGCACACTTTGCGTAATATAACCTAACCTCGCTTCGGTAATCGGAACGACGCGTTAAAGAGACTTGAGACGAGGCATGCTAATCTAGCCTCACTTTTCATGCACAATTTGTGTAGTTTAACCTAACCATGCTTAGGTAATTAGAACGACGCGTTAAAGAGATTGGAGACAGGGCGTACTAAACTAGCCTCATTTTTCATGCACACTTTGCGTAATATAACCTACCCATGCTTAGGTAATCCGAACGATGCATTAAAAGGACTTGTGACCGAGCATACTAATCTAGCCTCACTTTTCACGTACCCTTTGCATAACATAACTAAACATGCTTAGATAATTCGAATGACGCGTTAAAGAGATGTGAGTACTAATCTAGCCTCATTTTTCATGCACACTTTCCGTAATATAACCTAACCATGCTTAGGTAATGTGAACGACGCGTCAAAGACACTTGTAACGGACATACTAATCTAGCCTCACTTTTTCCGCACACTTTGCGTAATGTAACCTAGCTATTCTTAGGTTATCGGAATGACGTGATTAAGAGAATTGAGACTGGGCATACTAGTCTACACTCATTGTTTGCACATACTTTGAGTAACATAATCTAACTATGCTTAGTTAATCTGAACCACGCGTTAAAGAGAATCGAGAGGAGACATACTAGTCTAGCCTTACTTTTCACGCACACTTTGCGTAATGTAACCTAAAAATGCTTAGGTAATCATAACGACATGTTAAAAAGACGGGATATACTAATCTAGCCTCACTTTTCACGCACACTTCACGTAATATAACCTAACCATGCTTAGGTAATCCGAACGACCAGCTGAAGGGACTCGAGACGGGATATACTAATCTACAGTTACTTTTCACGCGCAATTTGAGTAATATAGCCTAACCATGCTTAGGTAATCTGAAAGACGCGTTAAAGAGACTAGAGATAGAACATACTAATCTATCCTCACTTTTCACTCAACCTTTGCGTAATATCACTTAAATTTGCTTAAGTAATCTAAACAACGCGTTAAAGTTTTTTGAGACAGGATATACTAATCTAGCATAACTTTTCACTCACACTTTGCGTAATATAACCTAACCTTACTTAGGTAATCGGAACGACGCATTAAGGAGACTTGAGACGAGGCATACTAATCTATCCTTACTTTTCATGCATACTTTGTGTGACTTAACCTAATCATGCTTAGGTTATCGGAACGACGCGTTAAAAAGAATTGAGATAGGAGATATTAATCTAGAGTCACTTTTCATGCGCACTTTGCGTGATATAACGTAACGATGCTTAGATAATCATAACCATGCGTTAAAGATACTTGATACAGGATATATTAATCTAGCGTCACTTTTCATGCACACTTTGCGTAATATAACTTAACAATTCTTAGGTAATTCGAACGACACGTAAAAGAGACTCGAATATGAACATACTAATCTAGCCTCACTTTTCACGCGCCATTTGCGTAATATAACTTAACCATGCTTAAGCAATCCGAACAACCCGTTAAACATATTTGAGACGGGGCATATTAATCTAGTTTCATTTTTCATGTCCACTTTCCGTAAGGTAACCTAACCATGTTTAGGTAATCGGAACGACACGTTAAAAACGTTTGAGATGAGATATGCTAATCTAGCATCACTTTTCAAGCACAGTTTGCTTGATATAACCTATCTTGCTAAGGTAGTCAAAGCAATGAGTTAAAGAGACTTGAGACAGCGCATACTAATCTAGCCTCACTTTTCATGCATACTTTGTGTAAATTAATCTAACCATGCTTAGGTTATCGGAATGACATGTTAAAGAGATGTCGAACGGGGCATACTAATCTAGCCTCATTTTCCATGCACACTCTGCATAATATAACGTAACCATGCTTAGGTAATCTGAACGACTCGTCAAAGACACTTGAGACTGGACATACTAATTTGTCTTCACTTTTCACGCACACTTTGCGAAATGTAACATAACCATTCTTAGGTAGTATGAATGACGCAATAAAGAGAATTGAAACGGGGTATACTAATCTACACTCGTTTTTTGCACATACTCTGTGTAGCATAACCTAACCATGCATAGGTAATCGGAATGACACGTTAAAACGCCGGAGATAGGAGACAATAATCTAGCATCGCTTTTCACGGCCACTTTGCGTAATAAACCTAACCTTTCTTTGCTAATCGGAACGACGAGTTAAAGAGACTTGAGACGAGGCATACTAATCTAGCCTCACTTTTCATGTAAACTTTCTATAATATAACTTAACACATTAAAGAGACTTGTGACAGGGCATACTAATCTAGCCTCACTTTTCCCGCACACCTTGCGTAATGTAACCTAATCATTCTTAGGTACCCGAAATGACGCGATAAAGAGAATTGAGACCGGGCATACTAGTCTACACACATTTTTTGAAGAAAATTTGGATAACATAACCAAACCATGCGTAGGTAATCTTAACCACGCGTTAAAGAGACTCGAGATGAGTCATTGTAATGTAACCTTAAAATGCTAAGGTAATCGTAACGATGCTTTAAAGAGATTTGAGACAGGATATACTAATCTAAGCTCACTTTTCACGCACACTTCGCGTAATATGACCTAAACATGAATAGGTAATTTGAAAGCACTGAAGAGACTCAACACATGACATACTATTTTAGAGTCACTTTTCACGGACACTCTATGTAACATAACCTAATAATGCTTTGTTAATCCAAACCACGCATCAAAGTGAGTCGAGAGGAGAAATACTAATCTAGCTTCACTTTTCACACACACTTTGCGTTATATAACCAAACCATGCTTAGATAATCGTAACGACGCGTTAAAGAGACTTGAGATGGGAAATACTAATCTAGCCTCACGTTTCACGTACACTTCGCGTAATATAACCTAACCATGCTTAGGTAATATGAGCGACACGCTTAAGAGACTCGAGACAGTACATGCTAATCTAGAGTCACTTTTGACATGCACTTTGCGTAATATAGCCAAACCATGCTTAGGTAATCCGAATGATGCATTAAAGAGACTTGTGACCGGGCATACAAATCTACCCTCACGTTTAACGCACACTTCGTGTAATGTAACCTCACGTTTAACGCATACTAATCTACAATCATTGTT
This sequence comes from Mercurialis annua, assembly GCF_937616625.2. NCBI lineage: Eukaryota > Viridiplantae > Streptophyta > Magnoliopsida > Malpighiales > Euphorbiaceae > Mercurialis > Mercurialis annua. Next base: position 39,461,280 of record NC_065574.1, on the reverse strand, counting down.
TGCATATAATTTGAGTAACATAACCTAACCATGCTTAGGTAATCTGAATCACGCGTCAAAAAAATTCTAGACGAGACATACTAATCTAGCCTAACCTTCCACGCATACTTTACATAATGTAACCTAACCATGCTTAGGTAATCGTCACGACAGGTTAAAGAAACTTGAGACGGGATATAATAATCTAGCCTCACTATTCACGCATATTTCGCGTAATATAACCTAAACATACTTATGTAATCCGAACGACGCGCTGAAGAGACTCGAGAGGGTAGATACTAATCAATAGTCACTTTTCACGCGCACTTTCTGTAATTTAACCTAACAATTCTTAGGTAATCCGACAACGCGTTAAAGACACTCGGGAAAAAACATACTAATTTAGCCTCACTTTTTACGCACACTTTCCGTAATATAACCTAACCATGCTTAGGTAATCCGAATGACGCACTGAAGTGACTCGAGATCAGACATACTAATCTAGAGTAACTTTTCACGTACACTTTACATAATATAACCTAACCATGCTTCGGTAATCCAAACGACGCGTTAAGGAGACTTGAGACGAGGCATACTAATATAGCCTCACTTTTCATATACACTTTGTGTAATTTAACCTAACCATGCTAAGGTTTTGGAAACGACGCGTTTAAAAGACTTGATACATGGCATACTAATCTAGCCTCACTTTTCATGCAAACTTTGCGTGATATAACCTAACCATGCTTAGGTAATCCAAACGAAGCATTGAAGAGACTTGTGACTGGTCATGCTAAACTAGCCTTATTTTTCACGCACACTTTACGTAATATAACCTATCCATTCTTACATAAATAGAATGACACGATAATGAGAATTAAGATGGGCAATATTAATCTTCCCTCATTTTTCCTACATACTTTGCGTAATATAACCTAACCATGCTTAGATATCGGAACGATGCGATAAAGAGACTTGAGACAGGGCATACTAATTTTCCTTGAATTTTCATGTATACTTTGTGTGATTTAACCTAACCATTCTTAGGTTATCAGAATGACGCGTTAAAGCGACTTGATACAGGGCATACTAATCTAGTATCGCTTTTCATGCAAACTTACGTAATATAACCTAACCATGCTTAGGTAATCTGAACGAAGCATTAAACAGACTTGTGACAGAGCATACTAAACTAGCCTCATTTTTAATGCACACTTTACGTAATGTAACATAGCCGTTCATAAGTAATCAGAATGACATGATAATGAGAATTAAGACTGGGAATATTAATCTACCCTCATTTTTCCCACATACTTTACGTAACATAACCTAACCATGCTTAGATAATCCAAACGACGCGTTAAAGAGACTTGAGACAGGGCATACTAAACTAGCTTCACGTTTCACGCACACTTTGTGCAATGTAACCTTACCATGCTTAGGAAATTGGAAGGACTTGTTAAAGAGACTTGAGAAGGGATATACTTATATATCCTCAATTTTCATGCACACTTTGCGTAATGCAACCGAACCATTCTAAGGTAAACCAAATGACGCGATAAAAAGAATTAAGACAGGACATACTAATATAGGCTCATTGTTCAAACTACTTTGCGTAACATAACGTAACCATGCTTAGGTAATCCGAACCACACGTTAAGGAGACCTAAGACGGGGCATTGTAATCTAGGCTAATTTTTCGCACACAACTTGCGTACTATATAACCTAACCATGCTTAGGTGATCCAGACGACATGGTCAAGAACTTAAGACAGGACACACTAATCTAACCTCACTTTTCATGAACACTTCGCGTGATGTAACCTAACCATTCTTAGGTAATCGGATAAGGCGATAAAGATAATTGAGACGGGGCACACTAATCTACACTCATTTCTTTGCAAATACTTTGCTTTACATAACCTAACCATTCTTAGGTAATCCGAACGACGCTTTAAAGAGACTTGAGATGTACTAATCTAGCCTCACTTTTCACGCACTCTTTGCGTAATGTAACTTAACCATGCTTAGATAATCGCAACGACGCGTTCAAGATACTTGAGATGAGAGATATTAATCTAGCGTTACATTTGACACACACTTTGCGTAATATAACCTAACCATGCTTAGGTCATTCGAGCGACACGTTAAAGAGACTCGAAAATGAACATACTAATCTAGCCTCACTTTTCACGCTCCATTTTCATATTATAACTTAACCTTTCTTATGAAATCCGCACAACTCGTTGCAGATATTTGAGACGGGTGATGCTACTCTAGTCTCATTTTTCATGCCCACTTTCCGTAAAATAACCTAACCATGCTTAGGTAATCGGAATGATACATTGAAGAGACTTGAGAACGGGCATACTAATCTAGGCTCACTTTTCACGCATACTTTGCTTATTGTAACCTAACCATTCTTAGGTAATCAAAATGTCAGGATAATGAGAATTAAGGTGGGAAATATTAATCTACCCTCATTTTTCCCACATACTAAGCGTAATATAACCTAACCATGCTTAGATAATCGAAACGACAGATAAAAGAGACTTGAAACCAGGTATACTAAGATAGCCTTGAATTTTAATGTATACTTTGCGTAATATAATCTAACCATGTTTAGATAATCCGAATGACGCATTGAAGAGACTTATGACCAGCCATTCTAATCTAGCCTCACTTCACGCACACTTTGTGTAATGTAATTTAACCATTATGTCACGACCCAATCTCATGGGCCGAGACCGGCGCTAGGGAATAGGAGTGGTTGCTCCGAAACCCGTAGCAACTAAAAATGTAAAATAATTTTTCACAAATATAAACGTCATGCATGGCAAACATAAACACGTGTCATGCTGAAAACACATGCCAGGTATATATATCCTCTGGCAATCACAATATAAATAACGCAGCAAGCGTAAAGCATTTAAAACTTTAAAATATTAAAGTTATATTTATAGAAAACTATACATTACAAGCTGACTTGCAAAACACTTATCTACTGCAGCTCTAAGAGTAAAGTATTATTTCTTTACATACTTTCAAAAATACAGACTTCTGGAAGTAGGATAGAAGTCCGTTGCTTCAAAAGCGTCTTTCACCTGAAAGAAAGTCTGTGAGGGGTTAGTATATTGGGATATACTGAGCGAGTTCATACATTTACTAATAAGTATTCAAATAAAACATAAAACGATATTCAATCGTATGCAGCCAAGTACGAGATCCGATTGAAACCTTAATCCTCAAAAATACTAATTATCAATCAAGCAACCCAATCATTAATATCAAGTTGTGAGTCCAACTCACTAGTGGGTCCAACCCACTAGATACGGGGACTCCAGATTACACCGTAACCGAGTGTTCACTCGTATCAAATTGCTCAAACATGCAATTCAAACATAAAGAAATATAAAATAATTGCTTGAATAAATACTTTAAAAGAACATCATATAAACTCACAGAAAACGCTTATCAGAAAATATTTCGGGGCTTAGAAACGTCAAGCTTCCCGAACTCCTGGTCCAGCTGCTTCTTGCCTCACCGGATTTAAAACACATTTTAAAACATTTGACTTGTATCAGAATCCTATTCTAAGATTTACTCTACACTCCAGACTCGAAACGTTTCACTTTCATTAACTGTCGTGCTTCTCACGTATATTCCGATAAACGGTATCTAACTTGTTTACGGATCGTATATCATTTCTAACTCGATTCTTGTTTAACCTTATTAGGTTAACGCCTCGAATTAATCGATAATAAATCGAATATCAATCCATTTAAAATCTCGATATGCGCGTACATAATTTTCAGGGAAAACTAGGTCAATTGGTGAAAACACTGTGCGTACGCGCGTCTACCTATGCGATTGCATAGGGCACTGTGCGTCTGCACAGTGTGTTTGTGCGTCCGCACAGTGTGTTTGTGCGTCCGCACAGTCACCTGACTGTGCGTTCAGACAGTCACATGACTGTGCGTTCGCACAGTTCCGCTTTGCGACGCACAGCCACGGGCTTTTGCCCGGGGTCGATTCCGACGTGCTTTCAATGGTCAAAACGCTCTAAGCACACTCCAAACACATAATCTAGCTTCAAAACGCTATAATTCAATCCTAATATCGATTAAAACGATAAAATTGTTTTGTGGCCTAAAACTTTGAATCTATATAACTCAAAATATATTCGTTGAAACGGTATAACGTCAAGCTTACCGTGACACGCCACTAAAATACGATCGTTTTGAGTTATAGAACGTCGGAAACGGACGAGAAACGGAAACCGCGCGACGAACCGTACGATAACGCCGTTTAAGAGAAAATGAAGGAGATGAAGATTCTGGTAATTCCTTCATCTGAAGGAAATTATATATAATCCGGCTAATTTGCACTTTGGTCCTTGAAACTTTTCAAAAGTTTCAATTTAGTCCAAAACCTATCCGCGTCCAAATTTTAAACAGTCTCCAATCGACTCGAAACTTTTGCCACTAATAATATAAATATTTCGCGGACTTTGGCGAAATAAAATCCGTTACGGGATTTATAATTTATTTTATATTAATTTCCAAAGTCAAATCCTTAAATCCCGCTAATTAACTTATTAAATTAAATTCTCCTTAATTTAATTTATCGGAAATCTTGACACGTGGCACAACGTAATTACTTTAAAAATATTTGGGGTATTACACATTATTAGGTAATCGTAATGACGCGATAAAGATAATTGAGACGGGGCATACTAATCTACACTCATTTTTTGCAAATACTTTGCGTTACATAACCTAACCATGTTTCGGTAATCCGAATCACACGTCAAAGAGATTCAAGACGAGACATACTAAACTAGCCTCACTTTTCACGAACACTTTGCGTAATGTAACCTAACCATGCTTAGGTAATCGTCGCGGCCTGTTATAGAGACTTGAGATAGGATATACTAATCTAGCCTCACTTTTCACGCACACTTTGCGTAATATAACCTAACCATGCTTAGGTAATCCGAAAGACGCGCTGAATAGATTCGAGACAGGAGATGCTAATCTAGAGTCACTTTTCACGCACAATTGGCATAATATAACCTAACCATGCTTAGGTAATCTGAACGACGCATTAAAGAGACTCGAGATAGAACATTCTAATCTAGCCTCACTTTTCACGCACACTTTGCGTAATATAACCTAACTATGCTTAGGTAATCTGAACGATGTGCTGAAGTGACTCGAAAGGAGACATACTATTCTAGAGTTACTTTTCACGTACACATTGCGTACTATAACCTAACCATGCTTAGGTATTCTGAACGACGCGTTGAAGAGACTTGAAACGAGGCATACTAATCTAGCCTCACTTTTCATACACACTTTGTGTAATTTAACTTGACAATGATTAGGTTATCAGAACGTCGCGTTAAACAAACTTGATACATGGAATACTAATAACACTTTGCGTAACATAACCTAATTATGCTTAGGTATTTCAAAAGAAGCATTAAAGAGACTTGTGATCGGGCATACTAATCTAGCCACATTTTTCACGTACACTTTACGTAATGTAACCTAGGCATCCATACATAAACAGAATGACAGGATAATGAGAATTAAGACGGGGAATATTAATCTACACTCATTTTTCCCACATACTTCGCGCAATATAACCCAACCATGCTTAGATAATCGGAACGACGCGTTAAAGTGACTTGAGACCGGGAATACAAATCTAGCCTTGACTTTTCATGTATACTTTGCGTAATATAACCTAACCATGCTTAGGTAATCCGAACGATATGTTCATGAGACTTGAGACGAGGCATACTAATCTAGCTTTATATTTCATGCACACTTTAAGTGATATAACCTAACCATGCTTAGGTTATCAGAACGACGCTTAAAAGAGACTTGATAAAGGGCATACTAATCTAGCATAACTTATCATGCACACTTTTCTTAATGCAACCTAACCATTCTTGTGACCGGGCATACTAAACTAGCCTCACTTTCCATGCACACTTTACGTAATGTAACATAGCCATCCATAGGTAATCAGAATGACACGATAATGAGAATTAAGACGAGGAATATTAATCTACCCTTATTTTTCCAACATACTTTGCATAACATTACATAACCATTCTTAGATAATCCGAATGACACGTTAAAGAGACTTGAAAATGGGCATACTAAACTAGCTTCACTTCTCACAGACACTTTGCTTAATGTAACCTTACCATGCTTAGGAAATCGGAACGACGCGTTAAAGTGACTTGAGAAGGGATATATTAATCTATCATCACTTTTCATGCACACTTTGCGTATTGCAACCTAACCATTCTTAGGTAATCCAAATGACGCGATAAAGAGAATTAAGACGGGGCATACTAATCTACGCTCATTGTTAGCACTACTTTGCGTAACATAACGTAACCATGCTTACATAATCTGAACGACACGTTAAAGAGACCTAAGACGGGGCATACTAATCTAGGCTTATTTTCCACGCACAAGTTGCGTACTATATTACCTAACCATGCTTAGGTAATGCAGACAACACGTTCAAGAGACTTGAGACGGAACACAGTAATCTAACCTTACTTTTCACGCACACTTTGCATATTGCAACCTAACCATTCTTAGGTAATCAGAATGACGCGATAAAAAGAATTGAAAAGGGGTATACTAGTCCACACTCATTTTTTGCACATACTTTGCGTAACCTAACCTAGCAATGCCTAGGTAATCCCAATGACGCATTAAAGAGACTTGAGACCTACTAATTTAGCCTAACTTTTCACGTACACTTTACCTAATGTAACCTAATCATGCTTAGGTAATCGTAACGCTGTGTTAAAGATACTTGAGATGAGAGATATTAATCTAGCGTCACTTTTCATGCAAACTTTGCGTAATATAACCTAACCATACTTAGGTAATTCGAACGACACGTTAAATATACTACAAAATGAACATACTAATCTAACCTCAGTTTTCATGCACCATTTGCATAATATAACTTAACCTTGCTTAAGTAATTGAAACAACTTTTTGCAGATAATTGAGACGGGTCATACTACTTTTGTCTTATTTTTCATGCCCACTTTCCGTAAAATAACCTATCCATGCTTAGTAATCCGAACTGTGCATTGAAGAGACATGTGACCGGGCATACTAATCTAGCCTCACTTTTCACGCACACTTTGCATCATGTAACCTAAAAATTCTTAGGTGATCGGAATGACGCGATATAGAGAATTGAGATGAGGCATACTTAGTCTACACTCATGTGTGCACATACTTTAGGTGACATAACGGAACCATGCTTAGGTAATCCAAACCATGCGTTAAAGAAACTTAAGACGGGGCATACTAATCTAGCCTCATTTTTTGCGCACAAGTTGCCTAGTATATAACCTAACCGTTCTTTGGTAATCAAGACGACATGTTCAAGAGACTTGATGTCACGACCCAAATTATTGAGCCGAGACCGGCGCTAGGAAATGGGAGTGGTAGCTCCGAAATCCGTAGCAAGCCTAAAACCATTAATATACTTATAGATAATTTTTTGCATTTAAAAGTATAATATTATATATAAAACATTTTCGGAAAACTCTTTTTAAATAATATACTTATAGATATTGAATATTATATTAGAGTTTACATTAAGAACTAACTATTTGAAATCAAATCATAAGTTTTCTATTGACGCCTACTAACTACTGTAGCTCTAGGAATCCATGCTTGTGCAAGTCCAACGACTTCTGGCACAATGGAGATGGTTTGTCTGATCTGATTCCGTCTACCTGCAAACATCCGAGTGAGGGGTCAGTATTTGGAAAAATACTGAGTGAGTTTGCAAGTTACTTATAGTATTATCAAGATATAGCGTCACACGCTTGATACGTATATAAATTTGTGATACAAGCAAACATTATTAATTTCAAAAGATTTCCCGGAAATCTCTCCGATATCGCCACTCTGGCGACTTAACACTGGACACGTGGTCCAATTAAATACATAAATATTTTGGGGTATTACACCTGATACAGGGCACACTAATCTAGACTCACTTTTCACGCACAATTTGCGTAATTTAACCAAACCATTTTTAGGTAATCGAAATAACGCGATAAAGAGAGTTGAGACGGGGCATACTAAACTACACTCATATTCTGCACATACTTTGTGTAACATAGCCTAACTATGCTTAAGTAATCCGAAGGATGCATTAAAGAGACTTGAGACATACTAATCTAGCCTCACTTTTCACGCACACTTTACATAATATAACCTAACCATGCGTTAAAGATACTTGAGACATTGCATAATATAACCTGACCATGCTTACGTAATTCGAACGACACGTTAAAGAGATTCAAAAATGAACATACTAATCTAGCCTCACTTTTTACGCACTATTTGCATAATATAAGCTAACCATTTTTAGGTATCGGAATGACGCAATAAAGAGAATTGAGATGGGGCATTCTTAGTCTAGACTCATTGTTTGCACAAACTTTGGGTAACATAACGTAACAATAGTTAGGTAATTCGAACCACACGTTAAAGAGACTCGAGACGAGACATACTAATCTACACTCATTTTTAGCACTATATTTCATAGCATAACGTAACCATGCTTAGGTAACCCGAACATGGCGTTAATGCGACTTAAGACGGGGCATACTAATCTAGCCTTATTTTTCGAGCACAAGTTGCGTACTATATAACCTAACCATGCTTAGGTGATCTGGAGGACATGTTAAAGAGACTTGAGACGGGACACAGTAGTCAAACCTCACTTTTCATGCACACTTTGCGTAATGTATCCTAACAATTCTTAGGTAATCGGATGACGCGATAAAGAGAATTGGGACAGGCCATACTAATCTACACTTATTTTTGCACATACTTTGCGTTACATAACCTAACCATGCTTAGGTAATCCGAACGACGGTTTAAAGAGACTTGAGACTACTAGTCTAGCCTCACCTTTCACGCACACTTTGCGTAATGTAACCTAACCATGATCAGGTAATCGTAACGATGCGTTGAAGATACTTGAGACGAGAAATATTAATCTAGCGTCACTTTTCACGCACACTTTGCGTAATATAACCTAACCAACCTTAGGTAATTGGAACGGCACGTTAAAGAGACTCGAAATTGAACATACTAATTTAACCCCACATTTCACGTACCATTTGCGTAATATAACTTAACCTTGCTTATGTAATCCAAAAAACCCGTTGCAGATATTTGAGACGGGTCATATTACTCTAGTCTCATTTTTCATGCCCACTTTCCATAAAATAACCTAACCATGCTTAGGTAATTCAAACGATGCATTGAAGAGACTTTTGACCGGGCATAATAATCTAGCCTCACTTCTCACGCACACATTGCATAAAATAACCTAACCATTCTCAGGTAATCAGAATGACAAAATAATGAGAATTAAGGCGGGGAATATTAATCTCCCCTTATTTCTCCCACATACTTTGCATAACATAACCTAACCATGCTTAGATAATCGGAACGACGCGTTAAAGAGACTTGAGACAAGGCATACTAATCTAGCCTTGAATTTTCATGCATACTTTGCATAATATAATCTAACCATGCTTAGTTAATCAGAATGATGCATTGAAGAGACGTGTGACCAGGCATACTAATCTAGCCTCACTTTCCACACACACATTACGTATTGTAACATAGCCATTCTTAGGTAACCAGAATGACATGATTATGAGAATCAAGGAGGGGAATATTAATTTACCCTCATTTTTCCCACATAATTTGCGTAACATAACCTAACCTAACCATGCTTAGATAATCGAAACGAAGCATTAAAGAGACTTGAGACCGTGCATACTAATATAGTGCTGACTTTTCATGCATACTTTGCGTAATATAATCTAACCATGCTTAGGTAATCTGAATGACGCATTGAAGAGACTTGTGACCAGGCATACTAATCCAGCCTCACTTCACTCACACTTTCTGTAATTTAACCTAACCATTCTTAGATAATCGAAAGGAGCATCAAAGAGATTCAAGACGAGACATACTCATATAGCCTCACTTTTTACGCACACTTTGCGTAATGTAACCTAATCATGCTTAGGTAATCCTAACGTCGCGTTCAAGAGACTTGAGATAGGATATTATAGCCTCACTTTTCACGCACACTTCGCGTAATAAAACCTAACCATGTTAAGGTAATCAGAACGACGCGCTGAAGCGACTCGAGATGGGACATGCTAATCTAGAGTCCCTTTTCACGTGCACTTTGCCTAATATAACATAACCATGCTTAGGTAATCCGAACGATGCATTTAAGAGACTTGAGATGGAACATACTAATCTATCCTCATTTTTCACGCACCCTTTAAGTAATATAACTTTACTTTACTTATGTAATCTAAACGACGCGTTAATGTTACTTGAAACAGGATATACTAATCTAGCATCACTTTTCACGCACAATTTGCATAATTTAAAATAACATTGCTTAGGTAACCTGAACGACGCGTTAAGGAGGCTTGAGACGAGGCATACTAATCTAGCCTCACTTTTCATGCACAATTTGAGTAATTTAACCTAACCATGCTTAGGTTATCGCAACGACACGTCAAATAGACTTGAGACAGAACATACTAATCTAGCCTCACTTTTCATGCACACTTTGCGTAATATAACCTAATCATGCTTAGGTAATCCGAACGAAAAGACTCTTGTGACCAGGCATACTAAACAAGCCTCACTTTTCACGCACGCTTTACGTAATGTAACCTAGCCATTTTAGGTAATCAGAATGACCTGATAATGAGAACTAAGACAGTTTATATTAATCTACCCTCATTTTTCCCACATACTTTGCGTAACATAACCTAACCATGCTTAGATAATCGGAACGACGCTTTAACGAGACTTGAGACCGGACATACTAATATAGCCTTGACTTTTCATGCATACTTTGTGTAATACAATCTAAACATGCTTAGGTAATCCGAATGACGTATTAAAAAGACTTGAGACCGGGCATACTAATCTAGCCTCACTTCACGCACACTTTCCGCAATGTAACCTAACCATTCTAAGGTAATCGGAATGACGCAATAAAAAGAATTGAGACGGGGCATACTAATCTACAATAATTGTTTGCACATACTTTGCGTAACATAACCTAACCATGCTTAGGTAATCTGAATCACGCATCAAAGTGATTTGAGACTAGACATGCTAATCTAGCTTAACTTTTCTTGCACAGATTGCGTTATGTAACCTAACCATGCTTAGGTAATTGTAACAACGTGTTATAGAGACTTGAGACAGGATATACTAATCTACCCTCACTTTTCATGCACACTTCGCGTAATATTAACCTAACCATGCTTATGTATTCTGAACGACGCGCTTAAGAGACTCGAGACGGGACCTGCAAATCTAGAGTCACTTTCACGCGCACTTTGTGTAGTATAACCTAACCATGCTTAGGCAATCCGAACGACGTGCTAAAGAGACTCGAGACGGAACATACTAATGTAGCCTCACTTTTCACGCACCCTTTACGTAATGTAATTAACTTTGCTAAATTAATCTAAATGACGTGTTAAAGATACTTAAGGCGGGATATACTAATCTAGTATCACTTTTCAAGCACACTTTGCCTAATATGGCGTAACATTGCTTAGGTAATTGCAACGACGCATTAAGGAGACCTGAGGCGAGGAATACTAATCTAGTCTCACTTTTCATACACACTTTAAGAAGAGACTTGTGACCAGGCATACTAAACTAGCCTCGGTTTTCATGCACACTTTACTTAATGTAACCTAGACATATTAGATAATTAAAATGACACGATATTGATAATTAAGACGGGGAATATTAATCTACCCTCATTTTTCCCAAATCATTTGTGTAACATAACCTAACAATGATTAGATAATCGGAATGACGCGTTAAAGAGACCTGAGACCGTGCATATTAATATAGCCTTGACTTTTCATGCATACTTTATGTAATATAATCTAACCATGCTTAGGTAATCTGAATGACGCATTGAAGAGACTTGGGGCCGGGCATAGTAATCTAGCCTCACTTCACGCACACTTCGTGTAATTTAACCTAACCATGCTTAGGTTACCGGATTTACGTGTCAAAGAGACTTGAGACAGGGCATACTAATATAGACTCATTTTGATGCCAACTTTGCGTAGTATAACCTAATCAATGTTAGGTAATCCGAAAAAGAAGAGACTTGTGAACGGGCATACTAAACTAGCTTCACATTACACGCACACTTCACGTAATGTAACGTAGCAATTTTCGGTAATCAGAATGGCACGATAATAAGAAATATGACAGAGAAATATTAATCTACCCTCATTTTTCCAACATACTTTACGTAACATAACCTAATCATGCTTAGATAATCGGAACGACGCGTTAAAAAGACTTGAGATCGGGCATACTTATATAGCCTTGATTTTTCATGCATACTATAGGTAATATAATCTAACCATGCTTATGTAATCCAAATGACGCAATGAAAAGACTTGTGACCGGGCATACTAATCTAGCCTCACATTACGCACAATTTGCGTAATGTAACCTAACCAATCTTAGGTAATTGGAATGACGCGATAAAGAGAATTGAGACAGGGCATACTAATCTACAATCACGGTTTGCAAATACTCTGCGTAACATAACCTAACAATGCTAAGGTAATCTGAATCACGCGTCAAAGAGATTCGAGATGAGATATACTAATCTGGCCTCACTTTTCACGTACACTTTGCGTAATGTAACCTAACCATGCTTAGGTAATTGTAAAGACGTGTTAAAGAGACTTGAGACAAGATATACTAATCTACCCTCACTTTTCACACATACTTCGCGTAATATAACCTAACCATGCATAGGTAATACGCAGGACGCACTGAAGAGACTCGAGACGCAACATGCTAATCTAGAGTCACTTTTCATGCACACTTTGTGTAATGTAACCTAACTATTCTTAGGTAATCCAAACGATGCGTTAAAGAGACTCAAGACAAAACATATTAATCTAGCCTCACTTTTCACGCACCCGTTGCGCAATATAACTTAACTTTTGTTAAGTAATCTACACGACGCGTTAAAGATACTTGAGACAGGATATACTAATCTAGCATCACTTTTCACGCAAACTTTGCATAATATAACGTAACATTACATAGGAAATCAGAACATTTTGTTTAAGAGACTTGACACATGGAATACTAATCTACCCTCACTTTTCATGCACACTTTGCGTAATATAACCTAATCATGCTTAGGTAATCTGAACGAGAAGAGACTAGTGACCGAGCATACTAAACAAGACTAACTTTTCACAGACAATTTACATAATGTAACCTAACCATTTTATATAATCAGAATGACATTATAATGAGAATTACGACGAGGAATATTAATCTACCCTTATTTTTCCCATATACTTTGTGTAACATAACCTAACCATGCTTAGATAATATGACCGACACGTTAAAGAGACTTGAGACCGGGCATACTAATCTAGCATTGACTTTTCATGCATACTTTGTGTAGTATAACCTAATCATGCTTAAGTAATCCGAATAACGCATTGAAGTCACTTGTGACCGGGCATACTAACCAAGCCTCACTTGAGGCATACTTTACGTAGTGTAACCTAACCATTCTTAAGTAATCGAAATGGCGCGATAAAGAGAATTGAGACGGGGCATACTAATCTACAATAATGGTTTGCACATACTTTGCGTAACATAACCTAACCATGCTTAGGAAATCTGAATCACGCTTAAAAGAGATTCGAGACGAGACATACTAATCTAACCTCACCTTTCATGCACACTTTGCATAATGCATCCTAACCATGCTTAGCTAATCGAAAAGACGCGTTAAAGAGACTTGAGACGGAATATACTAATCTAGCCTAACGTTTCACGCACACCTCGTGTAATATAGCCTAACCATGCTTAGGTAATCCGAACGATGCGCTGAGAGACTTGAGACATGATATACTAATCTAGCCTCACTTTTCACGCACACTTTCGTAATGTAACCTAACCATGCTTAGGAAATTGTAACGACACGATAAAGAGACTTGAAAAGCGATACACAAATCTAGCCATACTTTTCACGCACATTTCGCGTAGTATAACCTAACCTGGCTTAGGTAATACGAACGATGCACTGAAGAGGCTCGAGACGGGACATACTAGTCTAGAGTCACTTTTCACGTGTACTTTGCGTAATATAACCTAACCATTCTTAGGTAATCCAAATGATGCGTTAAAGAGACTCGAGACAGAACATAAAAATCTAGCCTCACTTTTCACACACATTTTGCGTAATATAACTTAACCATGCTTAGGTAATCCGAACGACGCGCTGAAGAGACTCGAGACGGACATACTAATCTAGAGTCACTTTTCACGTACACTTTGTATAATATAACCTAACCGTGATAAGGTAATTCTAACGATGCGTTAAAGTGACTTGAGACGAGGCCTGCTAATCTAGCCTCACTTTTCATGCACACTTTGTGTAATTTAATCTAACCATGCTTTGATTATCGGAACGACGCGCTAATGAGACTTGATACAAGGCATACTAATCTAGCTTCACTTTTCATGCACACTTTTTGTAATATAACCTAACAATTCTTAGTTAATCAGAACGAAGAATTGAAGAGACTTGTGACCGGGCACACTGAACTAGCCTCACTTTTCACGCACACTTTACGTAATGTAGCCTAGCCTTGCTTAGGTAATTGTAACAACGCGTTAAAGAGACTTGAGACATGATATACTATCTAGCCTCATTTTTCCCACTTACATTATGTAACATAACCTAACCATGCTTAGATAACCCGAACAACGCATTAAAAAGACTTGATACCTGGCATACTAAACTAGCCACACTTTTCACACACACTTTGCGTAATGTAACTTTACCATGCATAGGTAATCGGAATGACGCGTTAAAGAGACTTAGGAAGGGATATACTAGTCTATCCTCACTTTTAGCGCACACTTTACGTAATGTAACCTAACAGTTCTTAGGTAATCAGAATGACGCGATAAAGAGATTTAAGACGGGGCATACTAATCTACACTCATTTTTCCCACATACTTTGCATAATATAGCCTAACCATGCCTTGGTAATCCGAACTAAGCATTAAAGATACTTGAGACGGCGAATACTAATTTTTCTTCATTATTTGTGCACACGTTGCATACTATATAACCTAACCATGCTTAGGTAGTCCGTACGACACGTTCAAGAAACTTGAGATAGGACACACAAATCTAGCCTCACTTTTCAGGCACACTTTACCTAATGTAACCTTACCATTCTTACGTAATCGGAACGACACGATAAAGAGAATTGAGACGGGACATACTAATCTACACTCATTTTTTGCACATACTTTCTGTAACATAAACTAACCAATCTTAGAACCCGAACGAAGAGTTAAAGAGACTTGAGACGTACTAATCTAGCCTCACTTTTCATGCACACTTTTCGTAATGTAACGTAACCATGCTTAGGTAATCGTAACGATGCGCATAAGACACTTTAGACAGAAGATATTGTTCTAGCGTGACTATTCACGCACACTTCGCGTAATATAATCGAACCATGATTAGGTAATTTGAAAGACACGTTAAAGAGATTTGAAAATGAACATACTAATCTAGCCTCACTTTTTATGCACCATTTGTGCAATATAACTTAGCCATGCTTAAGAAATCTGACAAACTCGTTAAAGATATTTCAGACGGGGCATAGTAATCTAGTCTCATTTTTCATACACTCTTTTCGTAAAATAACTTAACCATGAGATGAGATATACTAATCTAGCCGAACATTTCACGCACACTTCGCGTAATATTACCTAACCATGATTAGATAAACCGAACGATGCGCTGAAGAGACTCGAGACGAGACATACTAATCTAGAGTCACTTTTCACGTACACTTTGCATAATATAACCTAACCATGCTTAGGTAATCCGAACGACGCGTTAAAGAGACTTGAGAGGAGGCATATTAATCTAAACTCAATTTTCATGCACACTTAGAGTAATTTAACCTAACCATGCTTAGGTTATCAGAACGGCGCGTTAAATTGACTTGATAAAGGGCATATTAATCTAGCCTCACTTTTTCATGCAAACTTTGCGTAATAAAACCTAACCATGCCTAGGTAATCCGAACAAATAATTGAAGAGACTTGTGATGGGGCAAACTAAGCTAGCCTCACTTTTCACGCACACTTTACGTAATTTAACCTAGCCACTCTTAGGTAATCAGAATGACTTGATAATGAGAATTAAGACGGGGAATATTAATATACCCTAGTTTGTCCCACATACCTTGTGTAACATACCTAACCATGCACAGATAATCTAAACGACGCATTAAAGAGACTTGAGACCAGGCATACTAAACTAGCCGCTCTTTTCACGCACACTTTGTGCAATGTAACCTTACCATGATTAGGCAAACAGAACGACGCGTTAAAGAGACTTGAGAAGGGATATACTAATTTAGCCTCACTTTTCACGCACACTTTGCGTAATGTAACCTAACCATTCCTAGGTAATCGGAATGACGCGATAAAAAGAATTGAGATGGAGCATACTAATCTACACTCACTTTTCAAGAAAACATTTTGTAATTTAGTCTACCAATGCTTAGGTTATCGGAATGACACGTTAAAGAGATGTGTGATGGGGCATACTAATCTAGCCTCACTTTTCATGCACACTTTACGTAATATAACCCAACCATGCGTCAAAGACACTTGAGACTGGACATACAAATCTATCCCCACTTTTCATGGAAACTTTGCGTAATATAACCTAACCATTCTTTGGTAATAGGAGTGACGCGATAAAGAGAATTGAGACGGAGCATACTAATTACACACAGTTGTTGCACATACTTTGCGTTACATAACCAAGCCATGCATATGTAATCGGAATGACACGTCAAAAACGCCGGAGACGGAAGATACTAATCTAGCATCACTTTTCACGTCCATTTTGCGTAATAGAATTTAACTTTTCT
Organism: Mercurialis annua; assembly: GCF_937616625.2. Taxonomy (NCBI): domain Eukaryota; kingdom Viridiplantae; phylum Streptophyta; class Magnoliopsida; order Malpighiales; family Euphorbiaceae; genus Mercurialis; species Mercurialis annua. Next base: position 39,444,203 of record NC_065574.1, on the reverse strand, counting down.
TTGGTAGTCGAAACGACTTGACACGAGGTATACTAATATACTGTCACTTTTCATGCACACTTCGCGTAATATAACCTAACATTGCTTAGGTTATCCGAACGACGCATTGTAGAGACTTGTGACCGGGCATACTAATCTAACCTCACATTTCACGCAAACTTTTTATAATGTAACATAACAATTCTTATGTAATCAGAATGACGACATAAAGATAATTGAGAGGGGCATACTAGTCTAAACTCATTGTTTGCACATACTTTGGGTTACATAACCTAACCATGATTAGGTAATCCGAACCAAGCATTAAGAGACTCGAGACGAGACATACAAACCTAGCCTCACTTTTCATGCACACTTTGTGTAATGTAACCTAAACATGCTTAGGTAATCTAAACGATGCATCAAAGATACTTAAGACGGAATATACTAATCTAGCATCACTTTTCATGCACACTTTGCGTTATATAACCTAACCTTGCTTAGGTAATTGAACCGACGCGTTAAAGAGTCTTGAGACAAGGCATACTAATCTACCCTCACTTTTCCTGCAAAATTTGTGTAATTTAACCTAACCATGCTTAGGTTATCGCAACGACAGTTAAAGAGACTTCAGACAGGGTATACTAATATAGCCTCACTTTTCATGCACACTTTGTGTAATATAACCTAACCATGCTTAGGTGTTCCGAACGAATCATTGAAGAGACTTGTAACCGGGCATACTAAATTAGCCTCACTTTTCACGTACACTTTACGTAAACCTAGCCATTCTTAGGTAATCAGAATGACACTATAATGAGAATAAAGATGGGGAATATTAATCTACCCTCATTTTTCGCACATACTTTGCGTAACATAACATAAAAATTCTTAGATAATCGGAACGACGCAATAAAGATACTTGAGATAAAGCATAAAGAGACATCAGATAAGGCATACTAATCTACAATCATTGTTTGCACATACTTTGCGTAATATAACCATACCATGCTTAGGTAATTTGAATCACGTGTCAAAGATATTCGAGAGGAGACATACTAATCTAGCCTAAATTTTCAAGCACACCTTGCGTATTGTCAGCTAATTATGCTTAAGTAATCTGAACGACGCGTTAAAGAAACTTGAGATGGAAATACTAATCTAGCCTCACTTTTCACGAACATTTTGCATAATATAACCTAACTATTCTTAGGTAATCCTAACAACGTGCTGAAGAGACTCGAGACAAGACATACTTATCTAGAGTCACTTTTCACGCACAATTTGCGTAGTATAACCTACCCTTGCTTAGGCAATCTGATGACGCGTTAAAGAGACTCGAGACAGAATATACTAATTTAGCCGCACTTTTCACGCACACTTCGCGTAATATAACCTAGCCATGCTTAGGTAATCAGACGGACTCGAGACGAGACATACTAATCTAGAGTCACTTTTCACGTACACTTTGCGTAATATAAGCTAACCATGGTTAGGTAATCCGAACGACGCGTTAAAGAGATTTGAGACGAGGCATACTAATCTAACCTCCCTTTTCATGCACACTTTGCGTTATACAACCTAACCATGCTTAGGTAATCTGAACATAGCATTGAAGAGACTTGTGACTGGGCATACTAAACTAGCGTCACTTTTCACGCACACTTTATGCAATGTAACCTAGCCATCTTAGGTAATCAAAATGACACGATAATGACAAATAAGATGGGGAATATTAATCTACCCTAGTTTTTCTCACATACTTTGTGTAACATAACCTAACCATGCTTAAATAATCTGACCTACGCGTTAGAGAGACTTGAGACCGGGAAAACCAAACTAGCCTCACTTTTCATGCACACTTTGTGCAATATAACTATACCATGCTTAGGCAAACAGAAAGACGCGTTAAAGAGACTTTAGAACGGATATACTAATCTAGCCTAACTTTTCACGCACACTTTGCGTGATGTAACCTAACACTTCTTAGGTAAACAAAATGACATGATGAAGAGAATTAAGAAGGGGCATACTAATCTTCACTCATTTTTCGGACTACATTGCGTAACATAATAAAACCATGCTTAGGTAATCCAAACCACGTGTTAAAGAGACTTATGACGAAGCATACTAATCTAGACTCATTTTTTGCGCACACTTTGAACACTATATAACCTAACCATGGTTAGGTTATCCGGACGACACATTCAAAAGACTTGAGACGGGACACACTAATCTAGTCTCACTTTTCACGCACACTTTGGGTAATGTAACTTAACATTCTTAGGTAATCGGAATGACGCGATAAAGAGAATCAAGATGGGGCATACTAATCCACACTCATTTTTTGCAAATATTTTGCGTAACCTAACCTAACCATGCTTAAGTAATCCGAACGACGCGTAAAAGTGATTTGAGACGTACTAATCTAGCCTCACTTTTCACGCACACTTTGTGTAATATAACCTAACCATGCTTAGGTAATCGTATCAATGCATTAAAGATACTTGAGACATGAGATATAAATCTAGCGTCAGCATTCAAGCACACTTTGTGTAATATAACCAAACCACGCTTTGGTAATTCGAACAACACGTTAAACAGACTCAAAAATGAACATACTAATCTAGCCTCACTTTTCACACACCATTTGCGTAATGCGACTTAACCTTGCTTTAGTAATCCGAACAAGTCATTAAAGATATTTGAGAAGGGTAATACTAATCTACTCTCATTTTTCATGCCCACTTTCCGTAAAATAACCTAACCATATATAGGTAAACGTAACGACGCATTAAAAACGCCTGAGACGCAATATGCTAATCTAGCATCACTTTTCAAGAACACTTTGCTTAATATATCCAATCATGGTTAGGTGATTGGAGAAACCAGTTAAAGAGACTTGAGACGAGACTAATCTAGCCTCTCTTTTCATGCACACTTTGTGTAATTTAAACTAATCATGCTTAGGTTGTCAAAATGACACGTTAAAGAGATGTGGGACAGAACATACTAATGTAGCCTCATTTTTCATGCCCACTTTGAATAACATAACCTAACCATGCTTAGATAATTTGAGCGACGCGTCAAAGACACTTGAGACTGGACATACTAATCTAGCTTCACTTTTCACGCACACTTTACTTAATGTAACCTAACCATTCTTAGGTAATCTAAACTTATTTTTTGCACATAATTAACGTAGCATAACCTAACCATGCTTAGGTAATCGGAATGACGCGTTAAAAACGCCAGAGATGGGAGATACTAATCTAGCATCATTTTTCACGCCCACTTTGCGTAATAAAACCTAACCTTTCTTTGGTAGTCAGAACGACGAGTTAAAGAGACTTGAGACGAGGCATACTAATCTAGCCTCAATTTGCATGCACACTTTGTGTAATATAACCTTGCTTAGGTAATCGGAACGACGCGTTAAAGACTTGAGACGAGGCATGCTAATCTAGCCTCACTTTTCATGCACACTTTGCGTAATATAACCTAATCAAGATTAGGTAATCCTAACTAATCATTGAAGAGACTTATGACCGGGCATACTAAATTAGCCTCACTTTTCACGTACACTTTCCGTAATGTAACCTAGCCATTTTTTGGTAATTAGAATGACAAATAATGAGAATAAAGACGGGGAATATTAATCTACCCTCATTTTTTGCACATATTTTACGTAATATAACCTTACCATGCTTGATAATAAGAACGATGCGTGAAAGAGACTTGAGACTAGGCATACTAATCTAGGCTTGACTTTTCATGCACACTTTGCATAATATAAGCTAACAATGCTTAGAGAATTGAGACGAGGCATACTAATCTATAGTCATTTTTTGCACATACTTTGAATAACATAACCATACCATGCTTAGCTAATTTAAATCACGCGTCAAAGAGATTCAAGATGAGACATACTAATCTATCCTCATTTTTTATGCACATTTCGTGTAATTTAACCTAACTATGCTTAGGTAATCCTAACAACGCAATGAAGAGACTCGAGATGGGAAATACTAATCTAGTGTCTCTTTTCACGCGCAATTTGCGTCATATAACCTAACCATACTTAGGTAATCCGAACGACGCCCTAAAGAGACTCGAGACGATACATACTAATCTAGAGTCGATTTCCACGTTCATTTTGCGTAATATAACCTAACCATGCTTAAGTAATCCGAACGACGCGTTAAAGAGACTTGACATGAGTCATACTAATCTAACCTCACTTTTCATGCAAACTTTGTGCAATTTAACCTAACCATGCTTAGGTTATCGGAACGACGCGTTAAAGAGACTTGATACAGGGTATGCTAAACTAGCCTCACTTTTCACGCACACTTTGCGTAATGTAACATAGCCATGCTTAGGTAATCGTAATGACGCGATAAAGAGACTTGAAACAGGATATACTAATCTAGCCTTATTTTTCCCAAATACTTTGCGTAACATAAGCTAAACATGCTTAGATAATCTGAACGACGCGTTAAAGAGACTTGAGATCGGGGATATTAAACTAGCCACACTTTTCACGCACACTTCGCGTAATGTAACCTTACCATGCTTAGGCAATGGGAACGACGCGTTAAAGAGACTTGAGAAATGACATACTAGACTGGCCTAACTTTTCATGCACACATTACGTAATGTAACCTAACCATTTTTAGGTAATCAGAATGACGCGATAAGGAGAATTAAGAGAAGGCATATTAATCTATACTCATTTTTCCCATATACTTTGTGTAACATAGCCTAACCATGCTTAGGTAATCCGAATTAAGCGTTAAAGAGACTTGAGACGTGGCATACTAATCTAGCCTCATTTTTTGCGCACATGTTGCATATTATATAACCTAACCCTACTTAGGTAATCTGGACGACACGTTAAAGAGACTTGAGACCGGACACTTTTCATGCACACTTTGCCTATTGTATCGTAACCATTCAAAAGTAATCGGAAGGACGCGATTAGGAGAATTGAGACAATACATACTAATCTACACGCATTTTTTGCACATTTTTTGCGTAACATAAACTAACCATGCTTGCGTAATCCGAACAATGCGTTAAAGAGACTTTGCATAATGTAAGATAACGATGTTTAGATAATCGTAACGATGCGTAAAACACACATGAGACAGAAGATATTAATCTAGCGTCACTTTTCACGCACACTTTGTGTAATATAACCTAACCATTCTTAGGTAATTCGAAAGACACTTTAAAGAGACTCGAAAATGAACATATTAATCTAGCCTCACGTTTCACGCACATTTCACGTAATATAACCTAACCATGCTCAGGTAATCCTAATGACGCGCTGATGAGACTCGAGACGGGACATACTAATCTAAAGTAATTTTTCACGCGCAATTTGCGTAATATAACCTAACCATGCCTAGGTAATCCGACGACGCGTTAAAGAGACTCGAGACAGAAAATTACTAATCTAGCCAAACGTTTCACGCACACTTCGCGTAACATAACCTAACCATGCTTGGGTAATCCGAACGACGCGCTGAAGAGACTCGAGACGAGACATACTAATCTAGAGTCACTTTTCACGTACACTTTGTGTAATATAACCCGACCATGCTTAGGTTGTCAAACCTCGCCTTACTTAGCACGAGATTGATAATTTTGGTATCAAAGCTTCGGTTTGATGGTCCTGTAGACTCTTCACTTTTGGTTTTTGATATTTTATTTTATTTAATTTTGATTATAGGACCATGGAAGATCAAGGTCATGGAGATAGGGTTTCTCAGCGTGAGATTGTTGGCCAACAGGGTAGGAATATAGAGGATGAGGCAGAGTCTAGGGGTAGTACTGATCATGAACTAGAGTCTGAGGCTACGGCTCATGTAGTTAATCAACCAGTACCTCATGTACATCCAGTTGTACATATCCTACAGCTAGGTCTTGCTATCTTAGCACAAACTATCATTGCTACTCTAAAAGCTCAAGACACAAGAAGAAAACCTGGGGGTATCATTGAACATGCTAAAAACTGTGGAGCATTTGATTTTCATGGCTCCATTGATTCCAAAGAAGGAGATAGATGGCTCAGAGCTTCAAATAAGTCATTTAACACTTAAGAGCTGACATATGTGCAAAAGGTCAGTAATGTTTATGGCTTTCTACATGATACATCATATGCATGGTTTGCTAGGATCAGATTACTATTAGGAGATCAGTTGAACTGGGAGATATTCAAGACCGAGTTCCGCAGGTAGTATTTAACTGAAGCATACAATGCAGAAAGGCAGAATAAGTTTATTGCTCTAAAACAGGGTTCAATTCTAATGCGGGAATACATCGATAGATTTGAAGAACTTTACAAGTTTGCTTCAGAAATCTTTCCTAAAGAAGCTCAAAAATGTTACAGATTCAAAGAGGGGCTGCAAACTGTTTTGAAGAATGAGCTATCATTGTATGAGGGAACACACTTTAGAGGTTCGGTAGAAAAGGCGATAGAAAAAGAAAAGCTAAAAGAAGAGCTTGAACAAGAGAGTAAACAAAAAGCTTTAGTTTGGACTGGGAAACAAGGAGGATTTAACAAGGGAATTAGCTAATTTCAACAAAGAAAATCAGATACGGGAGGATCTAAAGGTAACAGAATACCCTGGTCTAGGTCTGGTTTACAGAGACCTCAGTCACATGATAGTAATTTTTCAACGAGACAACCAGCATCTAGTGTTGGTAGTGTGACTAGCAAGAAGAGATCTATAGCTTTCTTTGAGTGGTGGCATGGGACATATTAGGAGGAATTGTCCTAGTATGGCACAGTTTAGCTCAGGTCGTGGCAGAGGTTTCCAAGGTACTGCAAATAGAGGTGGTCGAACATCAGGCTTTAATAGAGATTCAGGTCGAGGTTCTGGCTTTAATGCAAATAAGGAAGGCGGAGCCTCAACCTCAGCACAGCCTATGCAAGGTACTCAAACTAATAAACCTGATGTACAACCTAGAGTGTTTGCTTTGACTCAACAGGAGGCAGCGGCTTCTCTAGATGTTATTTCTGGTAGGTTAACTATCTTTGGTAGGATGCTTATGTTTTAATTGACCCTGGTGCAACACATTCTTCCATTGTGTCGTCATTCATATCATGCATACTTCGAGATAAGAGTGTGATGAATCATGCTTTAGTTGTAGATTTGCCCGTGGGTCAGTCAGTAGTTTGTCAACATCTTTATAAAGATTGTGAGATACAGATTGGGGATCATAAGTTTGATGTAGATTTAGTACCTTTGGCGCTTCATATGTTCGATGTTATACTTGGTATGGATGTTTTATCCAAATAAAAAACAGTTGTTGACTGTTATAGAAAGAGGGTGAATTTTCAATTACCAGAACATCGTGAAGTTGTATTCAAAGATGAGAAGAGTTCAGAACCCTATGGAATGGTATCATCTTTAACTTCTAGAAGAATGTTGAAGAGGGGGTGTGAAGCATACTTGGCATATGTTATAGATACAGAAAAGGAAGGGGTAAAACTTGAAAATATTCATGTTGTGAATGAATTTACTGATGTATTTCCTGATGATCTACCAGGCTTACCACCAGATAGAGAGATTGAATTTAGTGTTGATTTGCTATCAGGCACTAACCCTATTTTTGAAGCTCCGTATAGAATGGCTCCAGCTGAGTTGAAAGAACTGAAAGTGCAGTTGCAAGAATTGATTGATAAAGGTTACATTAGACCTAGGTTTTCACCTTGGGGAGCTCCAGTGTTATTTCTAAAAAAGAAAGATAGAACTATGAGATTGTATATTGATTACAGACAACTAAATAAGGTTACAATTCGCAACAAGTATCCATTGCCTCGAATAGACGACTTATTTGATCAATTACAAGGAGCTAGAGTATTCTCCAAGATTGACTTGAGATCTGGTTATCATCAATTGAAGTTAAGAATTTAGATATTCCTAAGACTGCATTTAGGACTCGATATGGTCAATACGAATTCCTTGTTATGCCATTCGGGTTAACTAATGCTCCAGCTGCTTTGATGGATTTGATGAACAGAGTTTTCAAGCCTTATTTAGATAGCTTTGTGATTGTATTCATCGATGATATCTTAGTGTATTCAAGATCTGAGGAAGAGCATGCAGAGCACTTGAGACTTGTTTTACAGACTTTAGGAGAAAAACAATTATACGCCAAGTGTAGCAAGTGTGAGTTCTGGTTAGAGAAAGTTGTATTTCTTAGCCATGTCATTTCAGCAGAGGGAATTTATGTTGATCCTAAAAAGGTGGAAGCTATTATTAAGTGGAATTCTCCGAGTAATGTACATGAGGTATATAGTTTTCTAGGTTTAGCTGGTTATTACAGACGGTTTGTAAAAGACTTTTCTATTATTGCCTCACCATTAACAAAGTTACTACGGAAAGATGTGAAGTTTGTGTGGAGTCAACAATGTCAGAATAGCTTTAATGCTTTGAAAGATTGTTTAACTTCAGCTTCAGTTTTGACACTTCCAGTTGCACATTTGGGGTATGTTGTATACAGTGATGCTTCCAAGAATGGGTTGGGTTGTGTATTGATGCAGTAGGGAAAGGTAATTGCTTATGCTTTAAGGCAGCTAAGACCACATGAATTGAATTATCCTACACATGATCTATAACTTGTAGTAGTGATATTTGCTTTGAAGATATGGAGACATTACCTATATGGCGAGAAATGTCTTATCCACACTGATCATAAAAGTTTGAAGTACATATTGATTCAGAAAGAATTGAATTTGAGACAGCGAAGATGGATAGAACTTCTGAAATTTATGATCTTACTATAGAGTATCATCCATGAAACGCTAATGTAGTAGCTGATGCCCTTAGCAAGAATCTGTTTTATATCCAAACGATAAGGATTCCATTATTACTGGAACTGAGAAGACTTAATGTGGAATTAAGTGAAAGTTAAAATGGAGCTTTATTAGCTACTTTGAAGATTCATCCTATTTTAATTGAAAGAATTAGGGATGCTCATAATCAGGATGACAAATTAGTGAAATTCAGAGGTGAAGTCTAGCAGGATAATAAAAATGACTTCAATATTTCTGATGATGGCAATTTACATTAGAAGGGTAGATTGTGTGTTCCTAATATTGATATATTAAAAAGAGAAATAATGCAGGAAGCACACAATTCAGCCTATGCTATGCATCCGGGGAGTACAAAAATGTATCGTACTTTGAAAGAAAATTACTGGTGGTCGGGGATGAAGAAAGAAATTACAGAATTTGTGTCTAGATGTTTAACATGCCATCAAGTTAAAGAAGAGCGCCAGCATCCATCAGGTTTGCTACAGCCACTTTCTATTCCTGAATGGAAATGGGAACATGTGACTATGGATTTTGTTGTTGGGTTACCTAGGACTCAACAGGGACATGATGCGATATGGATTATTGTTGATAGACTAACAAAATCAGCACATTTTCTTCCTATAAAGGTAAACCATCCTCTTGATAAACTTGCTGAGATTTACACTAGGGAGATAGTTATACCGCATGGTGTTCCATATTCTATTGTGTCTGATAGGGATCCGAGATTTATATCTAGATCTTGGCAAAGCTTACAGCAGGCTTTAGGTACTAAATTGAAATTCAGTACAACGTTTCATCCTCAGACAGATGGGCAATCAGAACGAACTATTCAAACTTTAGAGGATATGTTACGTGCATGCATGATTTAATTTCAAGGTAGTTGGGATAAATATGTTCCACTCATGGAATTTGCATACAACAATAGTTATCATTCAAGTTTGGGAATGACTCCTTATGAAGCATTATACGGTAGAAGATGCAGAACACCAGTGTGTTGTGATGAAGTTGGGAAAAACAGTTAATAGGCCTAGAAATTGTTCAAATCACTACATAAAAAGCACAATTGATCAGAGATCGCCTGAAGGAGTCCCAAGATAGAAAAAAGAGCTATGCTGATTTGAAGAGGAAGCCGATTGAGTATAGTGTGGGTGATAAAGTGTTTCTCAAGATTTCTCCAAGTAAATTTGGCAAGCGAGGAAAACTAAGTCCAAGGTTCATTGGTCCATATGAAGTAATTAAAAGATTTTTCTAGTGGCTTACAAATTAGCCTTACCCCCAGAATTATCGCAGATTCATAATGTCTTTCATGTTTCAATGCTACGGAGATACATGAGTGATCCTAGTCACGTCTTACAAGTTCAACCTATAGAGCTAAAGGATGATTTATCATATGAAGAAGAACCAGTTACTATTTTAGAAAAGGAAGATAAAGAGTTAAGAAATAAGGTTATTCCTTTAGTAAAAGTATTGTGGAAACATCACGGAAGTGAGGAAGCAACTTGGGAACGAGAGGAAGATATGAGAAAGATATACCCTCTATTCTAGCTTAATTTCGAGGAGGAAATTTCCTAAGGTGGGGAGAATTGTCACACCCGTACTCTAATGTTAGATTATGCATTCATTAAATATTCATTATCATGCATTAAAATGGTAGAGTTTATTTAGCATGTCAATTGATTAGTTTGGAAATTAGTAGGACTCAATTGAACTGAAAGTTTGACGATAAGTTAATTAAACTAATTCGAATGAAAACAATATAAGATTAGGGACTAAAGGTGGACTAAAAGAAAACATGAAGGACTTAATGTTCATTTGTTCTCTTATAGTTATCATGTTAATATCAAATGACCATTATCTCCTTAAAAGAATTGATGTGTCAAAACTAAGTCTTATAGCCTTATGTAAATTGTAACTTGATATATATCATAACTAAAGGGAGAAAATTCGAAATATTCACTTCCTAAATTCATTTCAGAAACCTAAACCTAAAATCTCCATGTTCTAAGGCTGTAGGGAGAGTCGAAAACCTAATTGGTAAGTTTCCCTATCCATTTGTGTCTTTGAGATGAACTATAGCACTTTGTTGCCTTATTCTATTTTGTTGCAGAAATTTTATCCTTGGTAATTCTTGATTCCAAAGAAACTTTAGAGTGGCTTCTACAACTTTTGTTCTTTGAGTTTAATCTGATTCAGTCGTTTTAATAGTGTAAACGTCCACGACATTTTGTTGTTTCAACTGTGAAAGCGATTTGACCTCACCTCACTAAAACTTGCATCAATCATTGCTCATATATTAAAATGATGAAATTATTTTTGATCTGGATTCTAGACGCAAAGGGATAAAGGTTCACCAGAGGGTTTGTTAAAATTATCTCTATACTATTCAAAGGACATGTTTGATTAGAGACTTAATGTTCTGCCTACTAAGGCAGATTTTGTTGCCATGTTCATAATCATGCATAAACCATATAGAAATCCATTGGTAGGATCTGAATTTAGGTCAAATGAGTATTGGATATCTGTATAGGTATGTATATGTGATTGTGATTGTTTTTTGTGATTTACATTACTCATTTAGGTGTCCGTTTTGGCAACGACGGTGCAAGTAGAAAGTAAGGCAGCTTGTGACGTGATTTTGGACTAGTTTTGGTTGTTGTGTGGTGACTAGATATACTAGCCCTTGCTACTAAAATAAATTTGCTATTTTGATATTCAAAGTGTTAAGGTTTATTGTGTTTTAAATGTTTATATATGGTAGTTTTGGTAATGCATGAAAGGTGTTCGATAAAATGTTTCTTTGAACGTTTTAAATGATACATTATGCAATTTTGTTTATAAGTGAATGGTATGTTGATTTAATCAATATGTGGACTTGATTATGGTTAAGTTTTGAATGATAATTTGAAATGCTTTTGTAATTGAATCGTATTGCACTTTGATGAAATGACTTGAGATTTCTTTTATGTGATATGTCTACTCTATAACGATATATTTGGGAGGTGATAAGTTGTGATATGCACCTAGTTATGTGCTGAGTTAGTTATATGCACATGTGAGATATTATGAGTGTCTATGCGCATTTGACACAGGGCACTTGATTGATGGCCAGTGAAGGGGGAAGGTCTGCGCCGTGTTAATGACGGAGAAGGGTTAGCCGTCAAGTGTTCATAGATATGTTGGTTAGACTGTAGATCAGTGTTGTGTTCCTGATTACAGGTCTATGGTTTATATTGTTGTTATAGGGTAATATATCAATCTTATAATTGATGATCGATACGAACTACATTTCATATTTAAAGTGAAATTGTTTTGATATCGTTTATATTTGTAAATGCTTTCGTGATGAACTTTACAAGTATTTTTGTGTTGCATTGAACTGTTTTTTAGAATACGTTATTATATGATATACTTACTTATTGTATATAAATGTTTTATGCTTGTTATGTCTATTCACAGAGCTATAGCTCATTTTTGTTGTTTTAAAACCTTTTCAGTTAGCAAGGCAATCTACAGTACAGTTGAATAAAGACGGAGTTGGACTTAGAGTTTGGGCTGGAGACATAGAGGTTGGCCACATCTCCGAACTTTGAGATGCCTTGATGTTTTGGTTTAGAATAAACTTATTTGTACCTATATATATATATATATATATATATATATATATATATATTGAATCATATGTATAAAAGTTTGTAACAAGATTTAGTTTTCATACAATGTTTAAATAAAATGTTGTATATAGGTTTTTCATATATTCTAGGTTAATTATTTATAGACCACGTTTTACAATTGTAATTTGGAGATAAAGATATTTTAAATTACGGTCAATCTTGTGCTAAGTAAGACAAGGTTTGACAAAGGTAATTTGAACGACGTGTTAAAAAGACTTGAGACGAGGCATACTAATCTAACCTCACTTTCATGCACACTTTGTATAATTTAACCTAACCATGCTTAGGTTATTGGAACGACGCGTTAAAGAGACTTGATTAAGGGCATACTAATCAAGCCTCACATTTCATACACACTTTGCATAAAATAACCTAACCATGCTTAGGTAATATTAACAAAGAATTAAAAAGACTTTTGACCGGGCAGACTAAACTAGCCTCATTTTTCACGCACACTTTACATAATGTAACGTAGCCATTCTTAGGTAATCAGAAAGACACGATACTGAGAATTAAGACGCGGAATATTAATCTACCCTCATGTTTCACACATACTTTGCGTAACATAACCTAACCATACTTAGATAATTTGAACGACGCCTAAAGAGACTTGAAATCGGGCATACTAAACTAGACTAACTTTTCACGCACACTTTGTGCAATGTAACCTTACCATGCTTAGGCAAACGGAACGATGCATTAAAGAGACTTGAGAAGGGATATACTAATCTAGCCTCTCTTTTCACGCACACTTTGCGTAGTGTAAACTAACCATTCTTAGGTAATCATAATAACGCGATAAAGAGAATTAAGACGGGGCATACTAATCTACACTCATTTTCGCACTACTTTGCGTAACATAATGTTACCATGGATACGTAATCTGAATCACACGTTAAAAAGATTTAAGACGGGCATACTAATCTAGCCTCGTTTTTTGCGCACACGCTGCGTACTATATAAACTAACCATACTTAGGTAATCTGGACGACACATTCAAGAGACTTGAGACGGGACACACTAATCTAGTCTCACTTTTCACGCTCACTTTGCGTAATGTAACCAACCTATTCTTAGGTAATAGGCATCACGCGACAAAGAGAATTGAGACGGGGCATACGAATTACACTCACTTTTTGCACATACTTTTCCTTACATAACCTAACCATGCTTACGTAATCGGAATGAAGCGTTAAAAACGTCGGAGACGGAAGATACTAATCTATCCTTATTTTTCATGCACACTTTGCGTAGCATAACCTAACCATGTTTAGGTAATCCGAGTAATGTGTCAAAGACGCTTGAGAATGGACATACTAATCTAGCCTCACTTTCCACGCACACTTTACGTAATGTAACCTAGCCATTCTTAGGTAATTGTAATGACGATATAAAGAGAATTGAGACGGGGCATACTAATCTACACTTATTTTTTGCACATACTTTGCGTAGCATAACCTAACCATGTAAGATAATCCGAATGACGCATTAAAAACGCCGGATATGGGAGATACTAATCTAGCATCACTTTTCACTCCCACTTTGCGTAATTTAACCTAACCTTTGTTTGGTAATCAGAACGACAAGTTAAAGAGACTTGAGACGAGGCATACTAATCTAGCCTCACTTTTCATGCACACTTTTTGTAATATAACCTAACCTTGCTTAGGTAATCGGAATGACGGGTTAAAGAGACTTGAGACGAGGTATGCTAATCTAGCTTCACTTTTTATGCATAAATTGTGTAATTTAACCAAACCATGCTTAGGCTATCAGAACGACGCGCTAAAGAGACTTGAGACAGGGTATACTAATCTAGCCTAACTTTTCAGGCACACTTTGCATAATATAACATAACCATGCTTAGGTAATCTGAACGAAGCATTTAAGAGACTTGTGACCGGGCATCCTAATTTAGCCACACTTTTCACGTACACTTTACGTAATGTAACTTAGCCATTCTTAAGTTATCAAAATGACACGATAATGAGAATTAAGACGAGGAATATCAATCTACCGTCATTTTTCGCACATACTTTGCGTAACATAACGTAACCATGCTTAGAGAATCGGAACGACGGGTTAATGAGACTTGAGACCGCGCATACTAATCTAGGCTTGACTTTTCATGCATAATTTGCGTAATATAACCTAACCATTCTTAGATAATCCGAATGACGCATTGAAGAGACTTGTGACCGGGCATACTAATCTAGTCTCACTTTTCATGCACACTTTGCGTAATATAACCAAACCTTGCCTAGGTAATCGGAACGACGCATTAAAAAGACTTGATACGAGGCATACTACTCATTCTATGCGCACATGTTGCGTACTATATAATCTAACCATGCTTAGGTAATTCGGACGACATGTTCAAGAGACTTGAGACGAGACACACTAATCTACTCTCACTTTTCACGCACACTTTACGTAATGTAAACTAACCATTCTGAGGTAATATAAATAACGCGATAAACAGAATTGAGGCAGGGCATACATAACCTAACCATGCTTAGGTAATTCGAACGACGCGTTGAAGAGACTTGAGACGTACTAATCTAGCCTCACTTTAAGCGCACACTTTGCGTAATGTAACCTAACCATGCTTAGCTAATCTTTGCGTTAAAGATACTTGAGACAGGAGATATTATTTTAGCGTCACTTTTCACGCACACTTTGCGTAATATAACCTCACCATGCTTAGGTAATTCGAACGACACGTTAAAGAGACTCGAAAATGAACTTATTAATCTAGACTTACTTTTTACGCACCATTTGCGTAATATAACTTAATCTTACTTAAGTAATCCGAACAACTCGTTAAAGATATTTGAGACGGGGTATACTAATCTTCTCTCATTTTTCATGCCCACTTTCTGTAAAATAACCTAACCATTCTTAGGTAATCAAAACGACGCGTTAAAAACCAGGTAAAGAGACTTGAGATGAGACTAATCTAGCCTCACTTTTCATGCACACTTTGTGTAATTTAATCTAACCATGCTTAGGTTATCGGAATGACACGTTAAAGAGATGTAAGACGGGGCATGCTAATCTAGCCTCATTTTTTATGCACACTTTGCGTAATATAACCTAACCATGCCTAGGTAATCCGAACGACGCGTCAAAGACACTTGAGACTGGACATACTAATTTAGCCTCACTTTTTCACGCACTCTTTACGTAATGTAACATAACCATTCTTAGGTAATCAGAATGACGCGATAAAGAGAATGTAGATGGGGCATACTAATCTACACTTATTTGTTGCACATACTTTGCGTAACATAACCTAACCAAGCTTAGGTAATCAGAATGACGCGTTAGAAACATCGGAGACATCATATACTAATCTAGCATCACTTTTCACGCCCACTTTGCGTAATAAAACCTAACCTTTCTTTGCTAATCAGAATGATGAGTTAAAGAGACTTGAGACAAGGCATACTAATCTAGACTCACTTTTTATGCACACTTTTTGTAATATAACCTAACCATGCTTAGGTAATCCGAACAATGCATTGAAGAGACTTGTGACCGGGCATACTAATCTAGCCTCCCTTTTCACGCACACTTTGTGTATTGTAACTTAATCATTCTTAGGTAATCAGAATGACCCGATAAATTGAATTCTGACAGGTCATACTAGTCTCATTGTTTGCAAATTCTTTGGGTAACCTAACCTAACCTTGCTTAGATAGTTTGAACCACGCGTCAAAGATATTTGAGACGAGACTTACTAATCTAGCCTCAATTTTCACGCACACTTTGCATTGTGTTACCTAACCATACTTAGGTAATCGTAACGACGTGTTAAAGAGACTTGAGACGGGATATACTAATTTGGCCTCACTTTTGACGCACACTTTGTGTAATATAACCTAACTATCCTTAGGTAATTCGAACGATGCGCTAAAGAGACTCGAGATAGGACATGCTAATCTAGAGTCACTTTTCACGCGCTCTTTCCGTAATATAACCTAACCATACATAGGTAATCTGAATGACACATTCAAGAGACTTGTGACCAGGCATACTAATCTACCTTTACTTTTCACGCACACTTTGTGCAATGTAACCTAACAATTATTAGGTAATCGGAATGATGCGATAAAGAGAATTGTGACGAGGCATACTAATCTACAATCATTGTTTGCACAGACTTTGCCTAACATAACCTAACCATGCTTAGGTAGCCCATATCATGCGTCAAACAAATTCGTGACAAGTCATACTAATCTAGCCTCAATTTTCATGCACACTTCGCGTAATATAACCTAACCATGATTAGGTAATTTGAACGAAGCATTGAAGAGACTTGTGACTGGGTATACTAAATTAGCCTAACTTTTCACGTACACTTTACGTAATGTAACCTAGCCTTTATTAGGTAATCAGAATGACACGATAATGAGTATTAAGACAGGGAATATTAATCTACCCTCATTTTTCGCACATGCTTTGTCTAATATAATCTAACCATGCTTAGATAATTGGAATGACGCGTTAAAGAGACTTGAGATCTGATATACTAATCTAGGCTTGACGTTTTATGCATACTTTGAGTATTATAACCTAACCATGCTAAGATAATCTGAATGACGCATTGAAGGGACTTGTGACCAGGCATACTAATCTAGCCTTACTTTTCAGGCACACTTTCCTTATTGTAACCTAACCATTCTTAGGTAACCATAATGACGCGATAAAGAGAGTTGAGATGCGGCATACTAATCTACAATCATTGTTTGCACATACTTTGCCAAACATAACCTTATGATGCTTAAGTAATCCAAATCATGTGTCCAAGAGAATTAAGACGGGGCATACTAATCTCGCCTCACTTTGCACGCACACTTTGCGTAATGTAACCTAACCATGCTTTGGTAATCCAAACGACAAGTTAAAGTGACTGGAGACGGAATATACTAATCTAGGGTCACTTTTCATGCACATTTCGCGTAATATAACCTAACTATGCTTAGGGAATTGTAACGACGCACTGAAGAGACTTTAGACGGGACTTACTAATCTAGAGTCACTTTTCACGCGCACTTTATGTAATATAACCTAACCATGCTTAGGTAATCCGACGACGCGATAAAGGGAATCGAGACATAACATACTAATCTACCAGAACTTTTCACGCACACTTGGCGTAATATAACCTAACCATGCTTAGGTAATCCGAACGACGCGCTGAAGGGAATCGAGACGAGACCTACTAATTTAGATTCACTTTTCACTTACACTTTGTGTAGTATAATGTAACCATGTTTAGGTAATTCGAATGATGCGTTAAAGAGACTTGAGACCGGGCATACCAATCTAGCGTCACTTTTTATGCACACTTTGTGCAATGTAACCTTTCCATGACTACCATAAACGAAACGACACACTCTTTGCATAATGTAACCTAACTATTCTTAGGTAATCAGAATGACACGATAAAGAGAATTAAGACGGGGCATACTAATCTACATTCATTTTTGGCACTACATTGCGTAACATAATGTAACCATGGTTAGGCAATCTAAACCATGACTTAAAGTGACTTAAGACGAAACACACTAATCTAGCCTCATGTTTTGCACACACGTTGCGTACTGTATAACCTAACCATGATTATGTAATCCGGACGACACGTTCAAGAGACTTGAGACAGGACACACTAATCTAGTCTCACTTTTCATGCACACTTTGCGCAATGTAACCTAATCATTCTTAGGTAATCAAAATGACATGATAAAGAGACTTGAGACGGGATATACTAATCTAGCCTCACTTTTCACACACACTTCGTGTATTATAACCTAATTATGATTAGGTAACTCGAACGACGCACTAAAGAGACTCGAGATGGGACATACTAATCTAGAGTCACTTTTCATGCGCACTTTGTGTAATATAACCTAACCATGCTTATGTAATCCGAACGACGTGGTGAGACATACTAATATAGAGTCACTTTTCATGCGCACTTTGCGTCATATAACCTAACCATGCTTAGGTAATCCGAACGACGCGTTAAAGAGACATGAGATGAGGCATACTAATCTATCCTCACTTTTCATGCACACTTTGTGTAATTTAACCTAACTGTGCTTAGGTTATCGGAACGACGCGTTAAACAGACTTGTTATAGGGAATACTAGTATATCGTCACTTTTCATGCACACTTTGCATAATATAACCTAACCATGCTTAGGTAATCTGAACGAAGCATTGAAGAGACTTGTAACCGGGCATACCAAAATCAGCCTCACTTTTCAAGCACAATTTATGTAATGTAACATAGCCATTCTTACGTAAACATAATGACACGATAATGAGAATTAAGATGTGGACTATTAATCTATCCTCATTTTTCCCACAGACTTTGCGTGATATAACCTAACCATGCTTATAAAATCGGAACGACGCGTTAAAGAGACTTGAGAACGGGCATAGTAACCTAGCCTTGAGATTTCATGTATACTATGCGTAATATAACCTAACCATGCTTCAGTAATCTGAACGACACGTTAAAGATACTTGAGACGAGGCATAATAATCTAGCCTTACTTTTCATGCACACTTTGTGTGATTTAACCTATCCATGCTTAGGTTATCGGAACGACTCGTTAAAAAGGCTTGATACATGGCATACTAATCTAGCATCACTTTTCAAGCACACTGTGCTTAATATAACCTAACCATGCTTAAGTAATCTGAACGAAGCATTGAAGAGACTTGTTACATGCATACTAAACTAGCCTCACTTTTCATGCACACTTTACGTAATGTAACCTAGCCATTCATAGGTAATCAGAATGACAAGATAATGAGAATTAAGACGGGGAATATTGATCTACCCACATTTTTTCCACATACTTTGCGTAACATAACCTAACAATGCTTAGATAATCCGAACGACGCGTTAAAGAGACTTGAAACCGGGAATACTAAACTAGCTTCACTTTTCACGCACACTTTGCGCAATATAATCTAACCATGCTTAAGCAATCTGACGACACGTTAAAGAGACTTGAGAAGGGATATACTAATCTATCCTGACTTTTCATGCACACTTTGCGTAATGTAACCTAAAAATTCTTAGGTAATCAAAATACTTGAGAGGAGACATATTAATCTAGCATCACTTTTCAACGACACGTTAAAGATACTTGAGAGGGGACATATTAATCTAGCATCACTTTTCACGCACACTTTGCGTAATATAACCTAACCTTGATTAGGTAATCGGAACGACGCGTTAAAGATAATTGAGACGAGGCATACTAATGTAGCCTCCGTTTCCATGCACACTTTTTTTAATTTAGCCTGACCATGCTTAGGTTATCGAAACGGCCCATTAAAGAGACTTGAGATTTGGCTTACTAATCTAACCTAACTTTCATGCACACTTTGCGTAATGTAACCTAACTATTTTTACGTAATCGGAATGACGCGATAAAGATAATTGAGACGGTGAATACTAATCTACACTTATTTTTTGCACATAATTTTCTTAACAAAACCTAACTATGATTAGGTAATCGGAATGACGCTTTAAAAACGCCTGAGACGGGATATACTAATCTAGCATCACTTTTCACGCCCACATTGCCTAATATAACCTAACCTTTCTTTGGTAAGCGGAACGATGATTTATAAAGACTTGAGACGACGCATACTAATATACCCTCACTTTTTTATGCACACTTTGTGTAATATAACCTAACAATGCTTAGCTTATCAGAACAACGCGTTAAAGAGACTTGAGACAAGGCATACTTATTTAGCCTCATTTTTCATGCACACTGTGCGTCATATAACCTATCCATGCTTAGGTAATCCGAACGACTCGTTAAAGAGACTCAAAACGGAACATACTAGTCTAGCCTCACTTTTCACGCACCCTTTGCGTAATATAAGTTAACTTTGCTTACATAATATAAACGACGCGTTAAATATACTTAGGACGGGATATAATAATCTAGAATCATTTTTCATGCACACTTTGCGTAATATAACCTAACCTTGCATAAGTAATCGGCACGACGGGTTAATGTGAATTAAGACGAGGCATACTAATCTAGCCTCAATTTTCATGCACACTTTGTGTAATTTAACCTAACAATGCTTAGATTATCGGAACGCCGCGTTAAAGAGACTTGAGACTGGGCATACTAATCAAGCCTATCTTTTCATCCACACTTTGTGTAATGTAACCGAACCATTTTTAGGTAATCAGAATGACACGATTTGCTTAATAAAACCTAACCATGCTTAGGTAATCGGAATGACGCGGAAAAACTCTAGAGACGGGATATACTAATCTAGCATCACTTTTCATGCCCACTTTGCGTAATACAGCCTAACCTTTCTTTGGTAATCGGAACGACGAGTTATAGAGACTTGAGATGACGCATACTAATCTGGCCTCACTTTTCATGCACACTTTGTGTAATTTAACCTAACCATGCTTAGGTTATCGAAATGACGCGTTAAAGAGACTTCAGACAGGGCATAATGATCTAGCCTAATTTTTCATGCACAGTGAGCATAATATAACCTAACCATGCTTAGGTAATCCGAACAACGCGTAAAAGAAACACGAAACGGAACATTCTAATCTAGACTCACTTTTCACGCACCCTTTGCGTAATATAACATAACTTTACTTAAGTAATCTAAATGACGCGTTAAAGATACTTGAGACGAGATATACTAATCTAACATCACTTTACACGCACACTTTGCGCAATATATCTTAACCTTGCTTTGGTAATCGAACGACGTCTTAAAGAGAATTGAGACTGGGCATACTCATCTGGCCTCAATTTTCATGCACACTTTGCGTAATTTAACCTAACCATGCTTAGGCTATCAGAACGGCGCGTTAAAGAGACTTGAGACACGACATACTAATCTAGCATCACTTTTCATGCACACTTTGCGTAATGTTACCTAACCTTTGTTAGGTACCGGAATGACAGGATAAACATAATTGAGACGAGACACACTAATCTAGCATCACTTTTCGTGCACACTTTGTGTAATTTAACCTAACCATGCTAAGGTTATTGGAACGACAGATTAAAGAGACTTGAGAATGGGCATACTAATCTAGCCTCACTTTTGATGCACACTTTGTGTAATTTAACCTAACCATTATTAGGTAATCAGAATGACGTGATAAAGAGAATTGAGTCGGGGCGTACTATCTACACTCATTTTTTGCATATAATTTGCGTAACATAACCTAACCATGCTTAGGTGATCGGAAGGATGCAGTGACGGGATATACTAATCTAGCATCACTATTCACGCCCACTTTGCGTAATATAACCTAACCTTTCATTAGTAATCGGAACGACGAGTAAAAGAGACTTTAGACAAGGCATACTAATCTAGCCTCACTTTTCATGCACACTTTGCGTAATGTAACCTAACCATTTTTATGTATTCGGAATGACGCGATAAAGAAAATTTAGACGGGGCATACTAATCTACACTCATTTTTTGCACATAATTTGTGTAACATAACCTAACCATGCTTCGGTTGTCGGAATTACGTGGTAAAGAGACTGGAGACTGGGCATACTAATCTAACCTTACTTTTCATGCACACTTTGCATAATGTAACCTAACCGTTTTTAGGTAATCAGAATGATGCGATAAAAAGAATTGAGACGAGGAATACTAATCTAGCCTCACTATTCATGCACACTTTGTATAATTTAACCTAACCTAGCTAAGGTTACCGGAACGTCGCGTTAAAGAGACTTGAGACTGGGCATACTAATTTATCTCCACTTTTCATGCACACTTTGCGTAATGCAACCTAACCATTTTTAGGTAATCAAAATGACGCGATAAAGAGAAGTGAGATGGGGCATACTAATCTACACTCAGTTTTTGCACATAGATTGCGTAACATAACCTAACCATGCTTAGGTAATAGGAATGACTCGGTAAAAACACCTGAGACGGCATATAGTAATTTGGCATCACTTTTCCGCCCACTTTGTGTAATATAACCTAACCTTTCTTTGGTAATCGGAACGACGAGTTAAAGAAACTTGAGACGAGGCATACTAATCTACCCTCACTTTTCATGCACACTTTGTGTAATTTAACCAAACCATGCATAGTTTATCGGAACTATGCGTTTAAGAGACTTCAGACAGGGCATATTTATCAATCCTCACTTTTCATGCACACTGTGAGTAATATAACCTAACCATGCTTAGGTAATCTAAACGACGCGTTAAAGAGACTTGAAACGGAACATATTAATCTAGTCTCACTTTTCATGCACCCTTTTCATAATACAACTTAACTTTTCTTAAGTAATCTAAACGATGCGTTAAAGATACTTGAAACGGGATATACTGATCTAGCATCAGTTTTCTCGCACACTTTGTGTAGTATAACCTAACCTTGTTTAGGTAATTGGAACGACGCGTTAAAGAGAATTGAGACGAGGTATACTGATTTAGCCTCACTTTTTGTGCAAACTTTGTGTATTTTAACCTAACCATACTTAAGTTATCGAACAACGCGTTAAAGAGACTTGAGACTGGGCATACTAATCTAGTCTCACTTTTCATGCACACTTTGCGTAATGTAACCCAACAATTTTTAGGTAATCGGAATGAAACGATAAAGGGAATTGAGACTAGACATACTAATCTACAGTCATGTTTTGCACAAAATTTGTGCAACATAACCTAACCATGCTTAGGTATTCGGAGTAACGCGGTAAAAACGCCTGAGACGGAATATACAAATCTAGCATATCTTTTCACGTCCACTTTGTGTAATATAACCTAACCTTTCTTTACCAATCGGAACGACGAGTTAAAGAGACTTGGGACGAGGCATACTAATATAGCCTCACTTTTCATGCATACTTTGTGTAATTTAACCTAACCATGCTTAGGTTATCGAAACAGTGCGTTAAAGATACTTGAGACATTGCGTACTAATCTACCCTCACTATTAATGCACACTGTGCGTAATATAACCTAACCATCATGCTTTGGTAATCCAAACGATGCGTTAAAGAGACTCGAAACAGAACATACTAATCTAGCGTAACTTTTAATGCACCCTTTGCGTAATATAACTTAACTTTTCTTAAGTAATATAAACGACGCGTTAAAGATTCTTAAGACCAGATATACTAATCTCGCATCACTTTTCACTCACACTTTCCGTAATATAACCTAACCTTGCTTAGGTAATTGGAACAAAGCGTTAAGGAGAATTGAGATGAGGCATACTAATCTAGCCTTACTTTCATACACACTTTGTGTAATTTAACCTAACCATGCTTAGGTTATTGGAACAACGCATTAAAAACACTTGAGACTGCGCAGACTAATCTAGCCTCACTTTTCATGCACACTTTGCGTAATGTAACCTAT
Source organism: Mercurialis annua (assembly GCF_937616625.2). Taxonomy (NCBI): domain Eukaryota; kingdom Viridiplantae; phylum Streptophyta; class Magnoliopsida; order Malpighiales; family Euphorbiaceae; genus Mercurialis; species Mercurialis annua. Next base: position 39,420,303 of record NC_065574.1, on the reverse strand, counting down.
CAATTTTTAGGTAATCGGAATGACGCGATAAAGAGAATTGAGACGGGGCATACTAATCTACACTCATTTTTTGCACATAATTTGCATAACATAACCTGACCAAGCTTAGGTAATTGGAATGACGCTGTAAAAACGCCTGAGAAGGGATACACTAATTTGGCATCACTTTTCACGCCCACTTTGCGTAACATAACCGAACCTTTCTTTGGTAATCGGAACGACGAGTTAAAGAAACTTGAGACGAGGCATACTAATCTAGCCTCACTTTTCATGCACACTGTGCGTAGTATAACCTAACCATGCTTAGACTATCCGAACGACGCGTTAAAGAGATTCGAAACAGAACATATTAATATAGCCTCACTTTTCATGCACCCTTTGTATAATATAACTTAACTTTGCATAAGTAATATAAACAACGCATTAAAGATACTTGAGACAGGATATACTAATTTAGCATCACTTTTCACGCACAGTTTCCGTAGTATTACCTATCTTTGCTTAGGTAATCGGAACGAAGCATTAAGGAGAATTGAGATGAGGCATACTAATCTAGCCTCACTTTCATACATACTTTATGTAATTTAACCTAACCATGCTTAGGTTATTGGAACAGTGCGTTAAAAACACTTGAGATTGGGCATACTAATCTAGCCTCACTTTCCATGCACACTTCGCGTAATGTTACCTATCCATATTAAGGTAATCGGAATGACCCTATAAAGAGAATTGAGACGGGGCATACTACTTTGCACTCATTGTTTGCACATAATTTGCATAAGATAACCTAACCTTGATTAGGTAATCGGAATGACGCGGTAAAAACGCCTGAGACGGGATATACTAATCTGGCATTACTTTTCACACCCACTTTGCATAATATAACCTAACCTTTCTTTGGTAATCGGGACGACGAGCTAAAGAGAATTGAGACGAGGCATACTAATCTAGCCTCACTTTTCATACACACTGTGCGTAATATAACCTAACCATGCTTAGGCAATGCGAACGAAGCGATAAAGAGACTCAAAACAGAACATATTAATGTAGCCTCACTTTTACTGCACCCTTTGCGTAATATAACTTAACTTTTCTTAAGTAATCTAAATGATGCGCTGTAGATACTTGAGACGGGATATACTAATCTAGCATCACTTTTCACGCATGCTTTGCGTGATATAACCTAACCTTGCTTAGGTAATCGAAACGACGCGTTAAAGATAATTGGGACGAGGCATACTAATTTAGCCTCACTTTTCGTGCACACTTTGTGTAATTTAACCTAACCGTGCCTAGGTTATTGGAATGACGCATTAAAGAGACTTGAGACTGGGCATACTAATCTAGCCTCACTATTCATGCACGCTTTGCGTAATGTGACCTAACCATTATTAGGTAATCGGAATGACGTGATAAAGAGAATTGAGACGAGGCATACTACACTCATTTTATGAACATAACCGAACCATGCTTACGAGAGAATTTAGACGTTGCATACGAATCTAAGATTATTTTTTGCACATAATTTGTGTAACATAACACAACCATGGTTAGGTAATCGGAATGACGCGGTAAAAACGCCTGAGACGGGATATACCAATCTAGCATCACTTTCCATGCCCACTTTGCGTAATGTAATCAAACTGTTCTTAGGTAACACGAACGACGCGTTAAAGAGACTCGAAACGGAACATACTAATCTAGCATCACTTTTCATGCACACTTTTAACAGTATAACCTAACCTTGGTTAGGTAATCAGAACGAAGTATGAAAGAGACATTAGACAAGGCATACTAATCTAGCAACGCTTTTCATGCACACTATGTGTAATTTAACCTAACCATGTTTAGGTTATCAGAACGACCCGTTAAAAAGACTTGAGACTCGGCATACTGATCTAGCCTCACTTTTTATGCACACTTTGCGTAATGTAACCTAACCATTTTTAGGTAGTAGGAATGACGTGATAAAGAGAATTAAGACGGGACATACTACACTCATTTTACAAACATATTTTGTGTAACATAACCTAACAATGCTTAGGTGGTCGTAATGACGCGGTAAAAATGCCTACGACGGCATATGTTAATCTAGCATCACTTTTCATTCCCACTTCTCGTAATATAACCTAACCTTTCTTTGGCAATCGGAATGAAGAATTAAAGACACTTAAGATGAGGCATACTTATCTTGCCTCACTTTTCATTCACTGTTTGTGTTATTTAACCTAACCATGCTTTATCGAAACGACGCGTTAAAGAGACTTGAGACGGGACATACTACTCTAGCCTCAATTTTCATGCACACTATGCGTAATATAACGTAACCATCGGTAGGTAATCCGAACGACGCATTCAAGAGACTTGTGACCGCACATACTAGTCTAGCCTCACTTTTTACGCACACTTTGCGTAACATAACCTAACTATGGGTAGCATAACCTTACTATGCTTAGGTAATCCGAACCACATATTAAAGAGACTCGAGATGAGACATACTATAATAGCCTCACTTTTCACGCACATATTACGTAATGTAACCTAAACATGTTAAGGTAATCATAACAACGCGTTAAAGAGACTTGAGACGGGATATACTAATCTAGCCTCACTTTTCACGCACACGCACACTCCACGTAATATAACCTAACCATTCTTAGGTAATCCGAACAACGCACTGAAGAGACTCGAGAAGGGACATACTAATCTTGAGTCACTTTTCACGCACACTTTGCATAATATAACCTAACCTTGCTTAGGTAATCGGAGCGATGCGTGAAAGAGAATTGAGATGATGCATACAAATCTAGCCTTACTTTTCATGCACATTATGTGTAATTTAACCTAACCATGCTTAGGTTATCGGAACGACGTGTTAAAGGTACTTGAGACTGGGCATACTAATCTAGCCTTACTTTTCATGCACACTTTGCGTAATGTAACCTAGCCATTTTTACGTAGTCGGAATGATGCGATAAAGAGAATTGAGACGGGGCATACTAATATACACTCATTTTTTGCACATAATTTGCATAATATAACCTAATCGTGCTTAGGTAATCGGAATGACGCGGTAAACACGCGTGAGACGGGATATACTTGGCATCACCTTTCATGCCCACTTTGCGTATTATAACCTTACCATGCTTAGGTAATCTGAACAATGCGTTAAAGAGAATTGGACGAGGCATAATAATCTAGCCTCAGTTTTCATGCACACTTTAAGTAATTTAACCTAACCATGGATAGGTTATCGGAACGATGCGTTAAAGAGACTTATGACAGGACATAGTAATCTAGCCTGACTTTTCATGCACACTGTGCATAATATAACCCAACAATGCTTAGATAATCAGATTGACGCGTTAAAGAGATTCAAAACGGAACATACTAATCTAGTCTCACTTTTCATGCACCCTGTTAGTAGTATGTATTCTAGGGCCATTTAATCGTGTATATTTGTAGAACCTATCCCAATGGCAAATATATATATATGTTCTATTTGAACTAAGTGTCTCATCAACTTGTGTTCATTTATTACGTATTGTCCTTATAACATTGTGATAGAATCTATTCTTAAGATGTTAAGAATATGAGTGACAGATTCTATTATACGAGTGATCTAAATAACCGTTCACGATCGATGGGCTCCTTCGAATAAGGGCATCGCATTATACCGAAAAGATCGTCGCCTCTGTTTATTGTCCTGATTAGTAATGAATTACTAATTATAGGAAGTAGTGAGTCTCATACTACTTGATGGGGATCAGAATAAATATGTGGACACACAAGGTGTTGACAGAGTCGAACAAGTGATGCTAGATGACTTATACATGGTTATTCATCAAAGTAAATATAATTTCATCTAGTTCATAATTGTACATATGTCCTCTGACTTGCGGTGACACTATTTTGTATATAGGTGATTAGAGTTTGATATTCCTTAACCCTAAATCTTTCATGAGCTAGGACCGCGGGATGTGTTGGCTCTAATTAGTTGTATATGGAGATAGGGGTTTAACCTAGAAAGGATTCATCACTCTGGATGAACGGAGATAAGATTCTATGCTATCTCAAATTGTTCTTGATGGATGAGAAAACCTGCGCATGTGTATATGACTTACTTAGAAAGTTGTTTCTAGTGGAAGTAATATTCATCAAGAATTAGAATTGAGAGATGAGATCATATGATCAAGATAAACATTGTTTGACTTAATCGTGACACTAGTCGAGATCAGAATCTTAGATGAAGGGAATTTTGAGTGTACGGCATTATGACCATTGGTTCACAAAGAATGCGTCGAAACATTCATCTCTATTTGGGGGTCGTGATATGTTGCGCGACGTCACTCTCGATCTACGATAATTAATAATTAAGTGGGATTTAATTAGTTAATATAAGAAAGGTGTTTCTTATGACCCTCGTTGCCATATAGATGTGAACGTAGTTAGTCACACACAATAGAGTGTGCAACCGATTGAGTTTCCAAAATATCAATTTCATATAGATACTATCATATCTCGGAAATATATCTAAGATGATAATCATATACAAATTAGGGACTAATTTGTAAGAGTTATAAATTAGCAGGAACCTAATTGTATTTTATTCAAGTATATGTGATTAGTGATGTGATGATGTCATGCGATGATGTCACGTGATGATGCCATGTGGTGATGTCATGTATGTCTTTGTGTGTGACACCTAACATGTGAGGTGTCAGATAGTGGCAACACCTCTGCTTGGTGTGTGACACCTAGCATGTATGGTGTTAGATGGTGGCAACACATTTGCTTGGTGTGTGACACCTAACATGTGAGGTGTTGGAGTTTTGCCATAAACTTTATCCTACAAATAGAGGTTGCCTTTACTTATTCAACACACCACATAAAACATAATACAACATTAAGTTGTAGAGAGATAAAGCTATACTTGAAGGAGTTCAAGTAGTCGCTAATAAAGGAAAATCTTGGTGAAGTTTTTCATACATTCGAGCAAAGACGTAATCACGGCTAGAGTTTGAGCTCAAGGTTTCTCGGCAAGAGGAACTCTTGCGGATTACTTCAAGGTGAGGATTTAATCAGACACATACTCGTGTGGACGAGCTTGAGGTCGCCATACTTTCGGGACTACAAGAATCGTTGGAGAATCGACATATGTATTCTTCTTACGATCTTTAGATGCGTTCTTTAATTACTAATGCAATACTCTAAAATTAGGGTATTTTAAAAATAAGCGGCTAGTCATTTTAAATGATTAAAATAAGAAAAAAATATAAAATTAGCGGAATAATTAAATAAAAGAGGACCCGAGTATGTCGACATTTAAATTTTAATAAGAAAATTTCATAAGAAAAATGGAATTGGGTTAAGAAGGTAAATATGAGAAAGTGGCTAAAAGTACACTTTAGCCCAAAATTGAAAAATAACCGTTTAATTCACGAAAATTAGAAATTAAATAGATAATTGACGGGAATTAATATTTATAAGAATAATATCGATAAATTGGTTATCGATAATTATTAAAATGAAATTTGGACGAAAAAGTGAGAAATAATATATTTTGGCTCTAATTGAAAATTGAGCGTTTTTGGCCAAAATTGTCAAAATAAATTATCAGAAATGGAGTTGTGAGATATTAAGATAATATTTTTATTTGGAAAATAAATAATGCAAAATTTATCGAGGTGTAAAAATCGGGTATTATTGATGAAATCGGATAATTCTTCAGTTAGAAATCGAATTGGTGTAAGACGATTTCTTTAAGGACTAAAGGAGGGTTTTGCCTTAATTATAAATATAAAGGGAATTCATTTTTAACTCAGCAATACATATATTTTCAGCTGAAGAAAAACGATTTCATCTTCCTCCTTCATTGAAGTTTCATACCAAATCTTCAATTCAACATATATTCTTCGTTTCTCAACGGAATTGGACGTTTCTTGCGGCCACAGAACGAGGGAAACGAGCTATACACATCTATCTATGTTAATTAAGGTAAAGATCATCATCTCTCAGTTAGGGCTTAGATCAGTAATTCGGGTTTGATGAATTAAGATGGTGATGATGATTCTAATGGTGTAAATGATGTTTATGATGAGTAAATTGATGGTTTATGCAAAGTTTAGTGATTGGATTGGTGAGGGTTGAGAGTTTTTAATTATGTGTGATGTATGTTAAGGGTTTGAGCTTCATTTTCTGTTTTGATTAATCATGGTGATGATGATGATTTGAGGCTTAAAATAGAATTTATGTGTTGTAATTGATCGGTTTTGATAGGTTTAATGGATAATTATTTGTGAGTGATGAGGGTTGGCCATGAGCAGCTCCTCCCATTATAAAAACAGGGGAGGGCAGTGAAGGAGGAAGTGGCTGAAGTCACCCCTTCCCTGAGGTCTAATTACGCTTGATTTTACGTTATACGTCAAGCTATGAAGCTAAAATTGAGTCGTAAAGTAAAATGGTTTTGAAAACGAACATTTGGATTAAGAGTTATCAATGTGAAAATGGATGAAAAGAAGTGTGTTGGGACTGTTTTAAATAAATGCTAATGAAAATAAGTTGTGTATTAAGCATTTTTAAGTTTAAAACGCTAAGCATAACAAGCTAGTTTCAGTCTAGACGTAAAATGATTTTGAAACCGAATATTAAGCTAAGGTTTTAATGAATAGAAATGGATGAAAATGGTATGAGTAAGGGTTGTTGTGAGATTGAAAATGCTAAGGCATAATGGCTACAGAATAAGCATTTTACGTTTGAAACGTAAACTATAAAGTTAACGCAAAAAGTGCGATAAAGTCGATAATAAGTATAAGTTGAAAATGGTTGTTATAATCATCAAAATTATGTTTGATAAAGGCTTCGAAAATGGAATTTGGGTTAAACGTATTTAAAACAATTAAATACATTATCGGTTTTAAATAAAACTGTCAAAGCTTAAAAGTTAACGTTGATATTAAAATTATCAACTTAAAGGATTTTAAATGAAATTAAAGGAAACAAGTCAAAGTTAATGAATTGACCTAAGCTAATAACTTAGGATTCAAAATATTGATTATACGTTTATTAGATTTAAACGTATTTGAATTATGATTGCAGCAGAGATATCAACGAGCTACAGATTTGACGATTATGGCTTAGAGGGTTCGGCCAAGACATTGAAATTGTGAAAAATTAAATAGGGAGGCGTGAGTATATTTTACTTACTCTTATTATCCTATTAATATTATTTGATATACTATATGAATAGTATTTAAATGCATTGCATGAATGTATTGTATCAAAATGATTGTATTGATTGAAATTGTTATATGGTTTGGATGAATTGATTGGATTGGCTATGTGAAAATTGTTGATTATATGATTGTATTACTTTACGATCCGAAATAGTATGTGATCACGAAGTCGAGTCGTTCTAGAGAAGAGAAATAGATCGAATAAACAAACTTATATCGCGTTTGACACTAGGTTGAACTCGGTAAGGAATTATCCCGGGACCCGTGTCTAGGAGTTGAACTCGGTGGGACTCACATTGTATCGATTTTGGAGTGTAATACTAGTTGAACTTGGTGAACTATTCTGGGACTGTATCACTAGGTATACGTTAAACTCGGTCGAACTATCCCGGGACTTTACCTAAAAGGACACGAGAAAGCAGTACTCTCGCTAAGCCTAGAAAGATGCCTAGGTTAATAATTGTCCAGGATTAAGATTAAGATCGGATCAAATTGTTTGTATAAGTGAATTGATTTAAATCAATATGATTGTATCGATGTGATTGTATACGTGTAAAAATATTTTAAATGCGATGTTTATTTTGATAATATGTTAAGTAACATATATCTCATTCAGCTTAAGCTGACCTCGTTTTCCAAAACGTTTTTCAAGTACCCAGACTCAGGACTTGACTAGATGTCCATCTTTTGGTTGGAATTCGTAGTCGCTGCAATAGTGTTTTGATTTGATCGAGTCGTGGCCTAGTACAACATTTTTATACATTGTATTGTTTTAGTTGCGGTCTTGTACAAAATGTATTTTGTTGGCTACGATAAGTATGTGTTTTACACGGAGGCAGATACCTGTGTTATGATCGTAAATACTAGCGTATATCTTTGTATAAAGAAACTAGTGTATATTAATGTGTAATTGATAAATGCTTCCAATGGTATTGTATTTGTATTATATTTGCGAAAAGTTTAAGTGTATTTTAGGCTTGCTACGGGTCTTAGAACTACCATTCCCATTTCCTAGCGCCGTTCTCGGCTCAATAATTTGGGTCATGACAACTAAATGATACGAAAATCCATTTGTTATTGATATAACCAATTTCTGGATCCGGATTGTTGGAATTTCTATTTTGAATTGAATTATACGATCAGGACCCTCGCGTCCCGTTGCGCCAACAATGGTAATAGAGCCACCGTATCATCGAGTATTAACACTTTACGATTGAATACATGTATAAATAATCATGGACTTAGGAATTATTATTGGGCATGTAATTTATAATTCTGAGGGCTTAGGTTTTTTTTCAAAAACGAACAAACGCTATTGTGATATTAATTACATCTGATTAAATTCTGTTTAGGAGATTGGTACTTAAGTGGTCCGCTCGTGACCCCCTAATCTAACCTGAGAATTTTCCTAACGTGATCATTTGACACAATAAGTGATTCACTTGTGAATTATGTTGTCATCAACGGAATGTGCGGAAAAAGACAAATCCGGAAAAAACCTAAAAAAAAGTAATATTTTTTTTCGTAAAAAACCGAAATGCTGAAAAACGGGTTTTACACCCAGAAAAAAGTTTTCGGCTCGGAAAAAAGTATTTTTTTCCGTAAAAAACTGAAATGGTGAAAAAGGGATTTTACACCCGGGAAAAAGTTTCTGACTCGAAAAAAAAGCGTAAATTTTTTTTTTTTCGAGGATCAGCAATCGGTTGAAGCTTTCGGAGGTTGTAGGATGATTCCTTGATACCTAAAGAAGGCAGATATTGCATTGTGAATGATTAAAGTATCATTTCCGAGATATGTAATAATTTGCTCATTCTTTTGTGGCTACAGAATGAGACCTAGGAAGTCCATAATCATACATGTGTTCTTGCATGATTCATTTTAGCTTTAATATGTATAGGGATACATGCTAAAATGTGTTGTGTGCTTAGTGAGACCGGAATAATTTTAACCCCTAAGAAATCTTCCAAAAAGTTAAATGATTAAGTTCATATTGATTAATCATTAAAATTGATTTATCAATGGCTCTCCATTGAAGCAATAAACTAACACACTTTGAGTTATCATCTTGTCGGCTATGGATATATAGGGGTGAGATGATATCATCAAGAGATGTTGTTGAGTTTATTGTTAAGAATGAGATGTTACGGGTGTAGTCGATATAATATACGACGAGAAAGGCAATTAGGCGTACCTGAGTCGTATATAATTCAAATCGATACATGTTAGTTTATTCAGTGGGTTAAACTTAACTAATGTGGAAACCTAAGAATAGTATTAAGTACTTGAGGGTGAAAGCATTAGGAGTCGGAATTGATTGAACCTCGTATGAGATATGATGAACAAGTAGCTGTTCACTTATATATCATTTTGATCCCAAAAATAGCATTAAGTACTTGAGGGAAAGAGAAATAAATACAAGAATTAAATCACTCGCTTGAAATCTTTTTAACAAAGATTTACGTTTCCTATTTGGAAGTGTGGGATTAGAAAAGTATCGTGGGTGGCCATTTTGATAAAGACCAAATCGTTATGGTTAAATATACAAAATAACATGAATACTAATTAGAGATCTTTGCTGTCTAAGAAATAATAAGATTAAATAGAATACTTTAATGTGACATTCACAATAGTAATCAGCTAGTGGTTTATATCATTTTTTAGATTGATTAAGATATTTAGATGCCTCCAAGGCTATTGCGAAAAAGAAATGCACATATGTCAACAAAGGCAAGTGTTTTCATTTGTTAAGATGTAGGACAGTATAATTCATTGCCGAAAATATTTGGAATATTTTGAAAGGCGGTTCAGCCAATAAAAGAAAGTGTTTCTTTTGTCAAATCCAAAGACATTAAAATGGAAATTGCATTAAGTATTGTGAATACTTAGAGGGCAATGACGAGAGGAACAATAATTCCATCAAGAATTTGTCTATCTTATGTTCCAATGTCAATTGCTCATTTAAGAGTTTGGGTATTGAATACAGATGCTAATTCTCACATTTGTTTATCCTTTACGGATTTAGTAAAAGTGAGAAAGATAGGAAAAAGATAAAGTAGTCTTAAACCTCGAAAATAATGCAAGCGTTGCGACAAGAACTATAGGGTCAACTTCAATTTTCTTAAACTAAACATAAATTGTACTTAAACAAGTTTTTTTATACTTACCCAATATATAGAAATATCATGTCCGAATTTGTATGACAAATTTGGTAGTTGATTTTCTATTTACAAAGGATGTTTGTAGTATTATGTTTGATAACACGGAGTTGGGTATAGATATGTACAAAATGGTCTTTATTATTTGATAAAATATGTTTAATGCAAAAGATGTTTTGGAAATTAATACCTTAAGTTACCAAACCTTTAAACAACTTTGGCACTTATGATTAGGACATATTGCAAAAGATAGACTTAACAAGTTAGATAAGATGGAAATCTTGAGCAATCAAGATTTTGCATCGCTTCCAACCTGTGAGTCGTATCTTTAAGGCAAAATGACCTGATCATTCTTTAGGGTACAAACTGGTAGAGCCAAGGCCGTTTAAGAGAGCATACATAGTGATGTATATGGTACGTTTATAGAAACGGACCAAGGTAGATACTTATACTTCATTTCATACATCGATGATTTATCACGATATAATTAAGTTTTTGAGTGAAGATCAAACATGAAGCTTTTGAAAAATTCAAGGACTTCAAGAATGAAGTAGAAAACCAGATTGGAAAAAGTATCAAGAATTTACGATGTGATCGAAAAGGGAAGAATACTTGAGTACAGAATTTGGTACGTTCCTAAAAGGAATGTGGTATTATTTTTCAACTTAATTCTTGAGAACACCATGGTTAAGTGGTGCGTCTGTCAAGAAGGAGGTATCGTAGATTGTGGGACATGGTACGATCAATAATGAGCTATATACTGAATTATCCATCTCGTTTTGGAGTTAAGCACTTCTTACCGCAAATAAAAGTCTAAATTAATTCCAACTAAATTGTCTCCATGAGATATGGTATGGAATCAAGTCTTAAGGATGTTAAGATTTGAGGATGTTCGGAACATATCAGGAAATTGATATCCGATGAATTTGGAATCAAAATCAATCATGGAAAGGTTATGTTGGATATCCTAAAGACAATTTAGGATGTTATTTCTATATTCTAACCGAAACAAACAATCGTTGTTTATCGGTGGTAGTCATTCTTGATAAAGCGTTTATTTTAGAGGGAGATTAAGAAAGGAATATAGAATTAGACGAGGAGTCATTTAGTTACCAACAAAAGAATTAATCAATAAATATTGATCAAACCCACTAAGAGCTAGAGTTAGTAAAAGATGTATCTATATTAACATCTTGAAGATCAAGTAGATTATCTCGTCCACCAGAGAGATATGGTTTTCCCACATAATAAACGAGCGTTGTTTAGTCATGGAGAAAAAGATCAAGTGTTGATCCCGCTACTTTTAAGGAAGCTATATGTGATATATATTCTTCGAAATTGGTTTGAAGGGATAAAATCTGAAATGGATTCCATATAAAGCAACCAAATATTGGGAGCTAATCGATCCATCCAAAGGTATTATACAGATAAGGAATAAATGGATCTTCAAGCCTAAAATTGTTGATAATGGAAAGGTGAAGACCTTTAAAGCTAGGCTTGTTGCAAAAGGGTTTTGCTACAGGCAAGAAGTCGTATTGTGAATACACTTTCTTGCCCGTAGCCATGCTTAAGTCCATCAAGATTTTTCTTAGCAAGGCTACACATTTAGATTATGTAGATGTAAGACCCACATCCCTTAATGGTTAAATTATGGAGTATATATATATATGAAACAAGCTAAGGATTTTGAATCCAAAGAAGGTTCCAAGGCGTGTAGGCTATAATGATCTACAATGAATGGAAAGAAAGCTTCGAGACTCGTCGTCTTGATAAAGCCGTAAGGAGTTACGAATTTATTAAACACGATGATTAACCTAATGTTTACAAGAAGGTTAGTGGGAGTAGAATCACTAGATAATAATATCGGAATGTTAACTTCTGTAAAACTTTAGTTTATCTAATACCTACTCCATCAAAGACCTAAGAGAGGTAGCCTAAATTCTCAGTATTAGACTCTATGGAAATAGATCTAAGAGAATAATTGGTTTCTTCTAAAGGCTCTTCTTAGAAAGATGTTGAAGTAGTTCAATATTGAAGTTATAAGAGAAGATTGATGCTAGTTAGGCAAGAATTCTTCTTTCAAAAGGTAATCTTTTCCGAGACTTCTGAAGAAAGAAAGAATCTAGCAAAGATACCACAGGCTTTCGCATTTGGTAGTCTGATGTATGTGTTGTCACTTACAAAGCTAGAAATTATTTATGCGGTTAGTGGGACTAATCGGTTTCAATCCAATCCATGTTGAGAAGATTGGATGGTTTTTGCGGATATCTTTAAGTACTTTTGAAGAACTAAAGATATGGTATTAAAAATGGAGAGCGAGTTTTTAAGTAGACCGTTTTACAGATTTTGATTAATAATCAGATATGGATAATAGAGAGTCCATCTCCGGATTCATATTTATCTATAATGAAGGAGTAGTGAGCTAGAAGTATAATAAGCAAGAATCAACACCATATTCCATTATAAAAGCCAAGTATATTATGACATGAGATGTCGTAAAAGAAGGTGTTTGGATAAATTTGTTCGTAATTGAACTAAGCAAGGTTTTCTTCCATTAAGTCGACAGTTCCTCTTTTCTGTGACCACAATGGTGCTACTGCCCTATCAAAAGAAACCGGGTCTCACAACTTATCCGAACATAAGAAAAGTCATTATCATATTATCTAAAGAAATTGTTGGAAAGAGAAAAATGTTTCTCTAAAAGATAGCATCAACCGATAACACGGTTGACCCACTGACAAAGCCAATGACCTAGAGTCATTAAGGTTTACATGACTTAGAGTCGTTAAGATTTACATCTTGAGAATATGGGGCTTAGATATAGTTGTCAATGTCACTAGTGCAAGTGGGAGATTTTTAGTAGTATGTACCCTAAGGCCATTTGATCGTGTATATTTGTAGAACCTATCCCAATGGCAAAGATATATATGTTATATTTGAACTAAGTGTCTCATCAACTATGTGTTCATTTATTACGTATTGTCCTTATCACATTGTGATAGTGTTAGGAATATGAGTGACAGATTCTATTATATAAATGATATAAATAACCGTTCATGATAGATGGGGTCCTGCAAATAAGGGCATCGCACTATCCCTGAAAGATCGTCACCTCTGTTTATTCTCTTGATTAGTAATGAGTTACTAATTATAGGAAGTAGTGAGTCTCATACTACTTCATGGGGATTAAAATAAATATGTGGACACTCAAGGTGTTAAGTGAGTCGAACAAGTGACGCTAGATGACTTATACATGGTAATTTATCAAAGTTAATTTAATGTCATCTAGTTCATAATTGTATTTATGTCCTCTGAGTTGCGGTGACACTATCTTGTATATAGGTGATTAGAGTTTAATACTCCTTAACCCTAGATCTTTCAAGAGCTAGGGCCGTGGGATGTGTTGGCTCTAATTAGTTGTATATGGAGATAGGAGTTTAACCTAAAAAGGATTCATCACTCTGGATGAACGGAGATAAGATTCTATGCTATCTCAAATTGTTCTTGATGGATGATAAAACCTGCGCAGGTGTATATTACTTAGAAAGTTGTTTAAAGTGGAAGTCATATTTATCAAGAATTAGAATTGAGAGATGAGGTCATATTATTAAGACAACCAGTGTTTGACGTAACCGTAACACTGCTCGAGGTCGGAATCTTAGATGAAGGGAATTTTGAGTGTACAGTATTATGAACATTGGTTCATAAAGAAAGCGTCGAAACATTCATCTCTATTTGGGGGTCGTGATATGTTGCTAGATGTCACTCTCGATCTACGAGAATTAATTATTAAATAGGATTTAATTATTTAATATAAGAAAGGCGTTTCTTATGACTCTCGTTGCCATATGGATGTGAACCTAGTTAGTCACACACAATAGAGTGTACAACTGATTGAGTTTACGAAAGATCAATTTCATATAGATACTAGCATATCTCGGAAATTAATCTAAGATTAAAAACATATACAAATTATGGAATAATTTATAAGAGTTATAAATTAGTAGGAACCTAATTGTATTTATAGAAGTTAATTAGGGACTAATTTATAAGAGTTATAAATTAGTAGGAACCTAATTATATTTTAACTAAATTTTATGATTAGAAGGCATAAATAATTAATTAGTGTAATTAATGATACTTAAAGCACTAATCATAAATTAGTTGAATGATGATGCAATATAGTGTTGTCATGGAGATGATGGCACAAGTGACACATATGTAGCTAGGTGTCACATGGTGGCAATACCTTAACTACATATGTAATACTTGTCTTACCATGTGTCTTAAGGACACTAAACCTCCAACCCTATGTATAGTTTTGGATGCTAATGCAAAAGACACACCATAACACACATCTCACTACAACACCAAGCTGTAGAGAGAGAAAATACTTGAGGGAGTTCAAGTAGTCTTCAATCACGGGAAAAACTTGGCGACGTTTTTCATACGTCCGAGCAAGGACGTAATCGCGACAAGAGTGGGGCTGCTCTGCAAGAGGAAATCTTACAAATTACTTCTAAGCGAGGATTCAATCGGACGCATACTCGTGTGGACGACCTTGAGGCTGCCGTACTTTCGGGACTACAAGAATTGTTGGAGAATCGACAAAGGTATTCTTCTTACGATTCCTAGATGAGTGCTTAATTACTAAATGATACGACAATCCAATTGTTGTTGATATGATAAAAATCAGGATCTAGATTGTTGGAATTTCGATTTTGAATTGAAATATATGTTTCGGACCCTCGCGCCCCGCTGCGCCAACACACACTTTGTGCAATATAACTTAACTTTGCTTACGTAATCTAAACGACGCGTTAAAGATACTTGAAACGGGATATAATAATCTAGCATCGCTTTTCACGCACACTTTGCGTAGTATAACCTAACATTGCTTAGGTAATCAGAACGATGCATTAAAGAGAATTGAGATGAGGCATACTAATATAGCCTTACTTTTAATGCACACTTTGTGTAATTTAATCTAACCATGCTTTGGTTATCGGAACGACGCGTTAAAGAGATTTGAGACTGGGCATAATAATTTAGCCTCACGTTTCATGCACACTTTGCGTAATGTAACCTAACCATTTTAAGGTAATTGGAATGAAGCGATAAAGAGAATTGAGATGGGGCATACTAAGCTACAATCATTTTTTGCACATAATTTGCGTAACATAACCTTACCATGCTTATGTAATCTGAATGACGCGGTAAAAACGCCTGAGACGGGATATACTAATCTAGCATCATTTTTCAAGTTCATTTTGCGTAATAAAACCTAAGTTTTCTTTGGCAATCGGAACGTTGAGTTCAAGAGACTTGAGACGAGGCATACTAATGTAGCCTCCCTTTTAATGCACACTTTGTGTAATTTAACCTAATCATGCTTAGGTTATGGGAACGACGCATTAAAGAGACTTGAGACTAGACATACTAATCTTGCCTCACTTTTCATGAACACTTTGCGCAATGTAACCTAACCATATTTAGGTAATCGGAATGACGCAATAATTAGAGTTGAGACGGGGAATACTAATCTACACTCATTCTTTGCACATAATTTGTGTAACATAACCTAACCATGCTTAGGTAATCAGAATGACGTGGTAAAAATGCCTGAGACGGGATATATTAATCTAGCATCACTTTTCGCGCCCACATTGCGTAATATAACCTAACCTTTCTTTAGTAATTGGACTGACGAGTTAAAGAGACTTGGGACGAGGCATACTAATCTAGCCTTACTTTTCATGCACACCTTGTGTAATTTAACCTAACCATGCTTAGGTTATCTGAACGACGCGTTAGAGAGACTTGAAAAAGGGCGTACTAATTTAGCCTCACTTTTCATGCACAATACGCGTAATAAAACCATACAATACTTAGGTAATCCGAACGACGCATTAAAGAAACTTGAAACATAATATAATAGTCTAGCCTCATTTTACACGCACCATTTGCGTAATATAAATTAACTTTGCTTAAGTTATCTAAAAAACGTGTTAAAGATACTAAAGACGGGATATAATCAAGCATCACTTTTCACGCACACTTTGCGTAATATAACCTAACCTTGCTTAGGTAATCGGAACGACGCGTTAAAGAGAATTGAGGCGAGGCATACTAATCAAGCCTCACTTTTAATGTACACTTTGTGTAATTTAACCTAACCATGCTTAAGTTATCGAAACGACGCGTTAATGACACTTGAGACTGGCATACTAATCTAGCCTCGCTTTTCATGCAAACTTTGCATAATGTAACCTAACCATTTTTAGGTAATCGTAATGACGCGATAAAGAGAATTGAGATGGGGCATACTAATCTACACTCATTGTTTGCACATAATTTGCATAACATAACCTAACCATGCTTAGGTAATCGAAATGACGCGGTAAAAACACCTGAGATGGGATATACTAATCTAGCATCACTTTTCAAGCCCACTTTGCGTACTATTACCTAAATATGCTTAGGTAATACGAAAGACGCGTTAAAGAGACTCGAAACGGAACATACTAATCTAGTCTCACTTTTCATGCACACTTTGTGTAATTTAATCTAACCATGCTAAGGTTATCGGAACGACGCGTTAGACTTGAGACTGAGCATACTAATCTGGCCTTACTTTTCATGCACACTATGCGTAGTGTAACCTAGCGTTTTTTAGGTAATCGAATGATGCGATAAAGAGAATTGAGACGGAGCATACTAATCTTCACATAATTTTTGCACATAATTTGCGTAACATAACCTAACCATGCTTAGGTAATCAGAATGACGGGTTAAAAACGCATGAGACGGGATATATTAATCTAGCATCACTTTTCACGCCCACTTTGCGTAATATAACCTAACCTTTCTTTTGTAATAGGAATGACGAATTAAAGAGACTTGATACAAGGCATACTAATCTATCCTCACTTTTCATGCAAACTTTGTGTAATTTAACCTAACCATGCTTACGTTATCGGAACGACGTGTTAAATAGACTTGAGACATGGCATATTAATCTAGCCTTACTTTTCATTCACACTTTGCATAACGTAACCTAACCATTTTTAGGTAATTGGAATAACGCGATAATGAGAATTTAGACGGGGCATACTAATCTACATCCATTTTTCACATAATTTGGTACATAACCTAACCATGCTTTGGTAATCAGAATGACGCGATAAAGAGAATTGAGACGGGACATAACCTAACCATGCTTTGGTAATCGGAATGACGCGGTAAAAACGCATGAGACGGGACATACTAATCTAGCATCACTTTTCACGCCCACTTTGCGTAATATAACCTAACCTTGCTTTTTGTAATCAAAACGTTGAGTTAAAGATACTTGAGACAGAGCATACTAATCTGGCCTCACTTTTCATGCAGACTGTGCGTAATATAACCTAACCATGCTTAGGTAATCTGAACGACGCGTTAAAGAGACTCGGAACGAGACATACTAATCTAGCCTCACTTTTCATGCACCTTTTGCATAATATAACTTAACTTTGCTTAAGTAATCTAAATGACGCGTTAAGGATACTTGAGACAGGATATACTAATCTAGCATCAGTTTTCACGCACACTTTGCGTAATATAACCAAACCTTGCTTAGGTAATCAGAACAACGAGTTAAAGAGAATTGAGACGAGGAATACTAATCTAACCTCACTTTTGATGCACACTTTGTGTAGTTTAACCTAATCATGCTTACGTTATCGGAACGACGCGTTAAAGGGACTTGAGACTGGGCATACTAATCTAGCCTCACTTTTCATGCACACTTTGTGTTATGTAATCTAACCATTTTCAGGTAATCGAAATGACGCACTAAAGAATACTGGGAAGGGGCGTACTAATTTACAGTCATTTTCGGACATAATTTGCATAACATAACCTAACCATGCATAGGTAATCGCAATGACGAGGTAAAAACGCCTGAGACGGGATATACTAATCTAGCATCACTTTTCATGCCCATTTTGTGTAATATAACCTAACCAGGCTTAGGTAATCTGAATGATGCGTTAAAGAGACTCGAAACGGAGCATACTAAACTAGCTTCACTTTTCACACACCGCTTCCGTAATATAACTTAGCTTTGCATAAGTAATCTAAACGACACGTTAAAGATACTTGAGACGGGATATACTAATCTAGCATCACTTTTCACGAAGACTTTGCGTAATATAACCTAACCTTGGTTAGGTAATCGGAGCGACGCGTTAAAGAGAATTGAGACGAGGCATACTAATCTAGCCTCAGTTTCCATGCACACTATGTGTAATTTAACCTAACCATGTTTTGTTATTGGAACGACGCGTTAAAGAGACTTGAGACTGGGCATACTAATCTAACCTCACTTTTCCTGCACACTTTGTGTAGTGTCAGCTAACCACTTTTAGGTAATCAGAATGACGTGGTAAAGAGAATTGAGACAGGGCATACTAATCTACAATCATTTTTTGCACATAATATGCTTAACATAACCTAACCATGCTTAGGTAATCAGAATGACGCGGTACAAACGCCTGAGAAAGGATATATAAATCTAGCATCACTTTTCCTTCCCACTTTTCGAAATATAAACTAACCTTTCTTTGGTAATCAGAATGACAAGTTAGAGAGACTTAAGACGAGGCATACTAATCTAGCCTCACTTTTCATGCACACTTTGTATAATTTAACCTAACCATGCTTGGGTTATCAGAATGACGAGTTAAAGTGACTTGAGACAGGGCATACTAATCTAGCCTCACTTTTTGTGCACACTGTATGTAACATAACCTAACCATGATTAGGTAATCTGAACGACGCACTGAAGAGATTTGTTACCGGGCATACTAATCTAGCGTCATTTTTTACGCACACTTTGCGTAATTTAACTTAACCATTCATTGGGAATCAAAATCACTCGATAAAGAGAATTAAGACGGGCATACTAGTCCACACTCATTGTTTGCACATACTTTCTGTATCATATCCTAGCTATGCTTAGGTAACCCGAACCACGCGTTAAAGAGACTCGAGATGAGACATACTAATCTAGCCTCACTTTTCACACAGACTTTGCGTAATGTAACCTTAACATGCCTAGGTAATTGTAACGACACGTTAAAGAGACTTGAGACGGGATATACTAATCTACCCTCACTTTTTACGCACACTTCACGTAATATAACCTAACCATGCTTAGATAATCCAAACAACGCGCTGAAGACACTTTCGACGGGACATACTAATTTAGAGCCACTTATCACGTACACTTTGTGTAATATAACCTAACCATGATTAGGTAATTTGAACGACGCGTTAAAGAGACTTGAGATGGAACATACTAATCTCGCCTCACTTTTCATGCACCTTTAGTGTAATATAACTTAATTTTGCTTAGGTAATCCAAAAGTTAAAGATACTTGAGACGGGGCATACTAATCTAGTCTCATTTTTCAATCTTACTTTGTGTAAAATAACCTAACCATGCATAGGTAATCGGAACGACAAGTTAAAGAGACTTGAGACGAGGCATACTAATCTAGCCTCACATTTCATATACACTTTGTGTAATTTCACCCAACCATGCTTATGTAATCTGATTAACAAGTTGAAGAGACTCGAGATAGGACAAACTAATCTAGAGTCACTCTTCACATGCACTTTTTATAATATAACCCAGTATGCCTATCCACAAGTCTCTTTAATGCGTCGTTCGGAGTACCTAAGCATGGTTAGGTTATATAATGCAAACTGTGCGTGAAAAAGTGATGTTAAAGTAGTATATCTCGTCTCATGCCTTTTCAACGCGTCTTTCCGATTAGATAAGCATGGTTAGGATATTTTACACAAAGTGGATGTGAAAGGTTAGGCTAGATTAGTATGCTCGGTCAAAACTCTCTTTAATGCATCGTTCGGATTACCTTAGCATGGTTAGGTTACATGATGGAGTGAGTGCTTGAAAAGTGACGCTAGCTTAATGTCCCGTCTTGAGTCTCTTTAACGCGTCGTTCAGATTACCTAGGCATGGTAAGCTTATATCACGCAAAGTAGTGCGATAAATGAGTGTTAATTTGTATGCCCCGTCTTAATTCTCTTTATCCCGTCATTTTATTTATCTAAGAATGGTTAGGTTACATTACGCAAAGTATGCGTGAAAAGTGAGGCTAGATTAGTATGCTCGATCAAAAGTCTCTTTAATGTGTCGTCCGTATTCCTTAAGCATGATTAGGTTATATAATACAAAGTGTGCGTTAAAAACAAGGTTAGAATAGTATGCCCATCTCAATTCTCTTTAATGCATCGTTTTGATAACCTAAGCATAGTTAGATTAAATTACACAAAGCGTGCATGAAAAGTGAGGCTAGATTAATATGCCCCGTCTCAAGTCCCTTTAACTCGTCGTTCTAATTAACTAAGCATGGTTAGGTTGTATTACGCAAAGTGTGCGTGAAAAGTGATGCTAGACTAGTATATCCCGTCTCCGGCAATTGTAACGCATCGGTTCGATTACCTAAGCATTCTTAGGTTAAATTAAGCAAAGTGAGCGTGAAAAGTGAGGCAAGATTATTATGTCCCATCTCAAGTCTCTTTATCGCGTCGTTCGAATTACCTAAGCATTCTTAGGATACATTACGCAAAAATTGTGCGTCAAATGTGAGGCTAGATTAGTATGTCCTATTTCAAGTCTCTTTAATGCGTCGTTCAGATTACGTAAGAAGGTTAGGTTATAGTTTGCAATGTGTATGTGAAGAGTGACACTAGATTAATATATCCCATCTCAAGTCTCTTTAACGCGTTGTTCGGATTCTTTAAGCATGGTTAGTATATGGTACGCAAAGTAGTCCAAAAACATAGTGTATATTAGTATGCCCGTCTAAATTCTCTTTATCGCGTCATTCTGATTACATAAGAATGGTTAGCTTACAGTATGCCAAGTGTGCGTAAAAAGTGAGGCTAGATTAGTATGCCCCGTCACTATTCTCTTTTACGCGCAATTACGATAACCTAAGCATGGTTAGGTTAAATTACACAAAGTGTGCATGAAAAGTAAGGCTAGATTAGTATGCCCCGTCTTGAGTTTCTTTAATTTTTCGTTCCGATTACCTAAGCAAGATTATGTTATATTATGCAAAGTGTTCGTGATATGTGAAGCTAGATTAGTATATCCCATCTCAGGCGTTTTTAACGCGTCGTTCCGATTACCTAAGCATGGTTTGGTTATTTTACGCAAAGTGGTCATGAAAAATAAGATTAGATTAGTATGCCCCGTCTCAAGTATCTTGAACGCGTCATCGTTCGTGTTGCTTAAGCAAGGTTTAGATATATGGCACAAAGGGTGCATGAAAAGTGAGGCTAGATTAGTATGTTCTGTCTCGAGTCTCTTTAATTTATCGTTCGGATTACCTAAGCATGGTTAGGTTATGTTATGCAAAGTGTGCGTGAAAAGTGACGCTAGTTTAGTTTGTCTCGTCTCAAGTCTCGTTAACCCGCCGTTCTGATTACCTAAGCATGGTTAGTTTAGATTACGCAAAGTGTGCATTAAAAATGAGTCTAGATTAGTATTCCCTGTCTCAAGTCTCTCTAACGCGTCGTTCTGATTGCCTAAGCATGGTTAGGTTACATTACTCAAATTGTGCGTGAAAAGAAAGGCTAGATTAGTATATCATGTCTCAAGTATCTTAAACGCATCGTTCGTATTACCTAAGCATGGTTATGTTACGTGGGAAAATTGAGTGTAAATTAATACTGCCCCGTCTAAATTCTCTTTATCGTGTCATTCTGATTACCTAAGAATGGTTAGGTTACATTACACAAAGTTTACATGAAAAGTGAGGCTAGATTAGTATACCCAGTCTCAAGTCTCTTTAACTCGTCGTTCTTATTACCTAAGAAGGTTAGGTTATATTATGCAAAGTGTGCGTGAAAAGTGATGCTAGATTAGTATATCCCACCTCAAGTGTTTTTGACGCGTCGTTCCGATTACATAAGCATGCTTAGGAGCAAAGTGAGCGCGAAAAGTGAGGCTATATTAGTATGTCCCGTCTAAAGTCTCTTTATCGCGTCGTTCGGATTACCTAAACATGCTTAGGTTGCATTATGCAAAAAGTGTGCGTCAAATGTGAGACTAGATTAGTATGTCCCCTTTCAAGTCTCTTTAACGCGTCGTTTGAACTACCTAACCATTGTTAGGTTATATTTTGCAATGTGTTAGTGAAGAGTGATGCTAGATTAATATGTCCCGTTTCAGGTCTCTTTAACGCGTCATTCGGATTACCTAAGCATGGTTTGGTTATATTTTGTCATGCGTTCGTGAACAGTGACGCTAGATTAATATGTCCCATCTCTAGTCTCTTTAACGCGTCGTTCGAATTCCCTAAGCATGGTTAGCTTATGTTACACAAAGTAGTGCAAAACTGAGTGTAGATTAGTATACATGTCTTAATTCTCTTTATCGCGTCATTCTGGTTGCCTAAGAATTGTTAGCTTACATTATGCAAAGTGTACATGAAAAGTGATGCTAGATTAGTATGCCTGGTCACAAGTCTCTTTAATACGTCGTTCGGATTACCTAACCATGGTTAGTGGCTAGATTACTATGCTCGACTCAAGTCTCTTTAATGCATCGTTCAAATAACCTAAGCATGGTTAGGTTAAATTACACAAAGTGTGCATGAAAGTGAGGCTATATTAGTATACCTTGTCTCAAGTCCCTTTAACTCGTCATTCTGATTAACTAAGCATGGTTGGCTTATATTACACAAAGTGTGCGTGAAAAGTGATGCTAGATTAGTATATCTTATCTCATGCATTTTTATCGCGTCGTTCTGATTACCTAAGCATGGTTAGGCTACATTATGCAAAGTGTGCGTGAAAAGTGAGGCTAGATTAGTATGTCTCCTCTCAAGTCTCTTGAACGCGTCGTTTGTATTACCTAAGCATGGTTGCGTTATGTTACACAAAGTATGTGGAAAAATTATGGTAAATTAGTATTGCCCCGTCTTAATTCTATTTATCATGTCATCTTGATTGCCTAAGCATGGTTGTGTAATTATACGCAAAGTGGGCATGAAAAATAAGACTAGATTAGTATGCCCCGTCTCAAGGTCTTTAACGCGTTGTTCAGATTACTAAAGCGAGGTTAAGATATCTTACACAAAGGGTGCATGAAAAGTGAGGCTAGATTATTATGTTCCGTCTCGAGTTCCTTTAATGCATCGTTTGGTTTACCTAAGCATGGTTGGGTTATATTACGCAAAGTGTGCGTGAAAAGTGACGCTAGATTACTATGCCCCATCTCAAATCTCTTTAGCGCATCGTTCCGATTATCTAAGCATGGTTAAGTATATTATGCAACGTGTGTGTGAAAAGTGGCGTTAGATTAATATGTTCCATCTCAAGTCTCTTTAACGCGACGTTCGGATTGCCAAAGCATGGTTAGGTTATGTTACGCATAGTAGTTCAAGAAATGAGTGTAGATTAGTATATGCCCCGTCTAAATTCTCTTTATTGCATCATTCCGATTACCTAAAAATGGTTATGTATGCAAAGTGTGCGTGAAAAGTGAGGCTAGATTAGTATACATAGTCACAAGTCTCTTTAATGCGTCGTTCGAAGTACCTAAGCATGGTTAGGTTATATAACGCAAAATGTTCCTGAAAAAGTGATGTTAGAGTAGTATATCATGTCTCAGGCTTTTTTAACGCGTCGTTCCAATTACCTAGGCATGGTTGGGAAACTTTACGCAAAGTGGGCATGAAAAATGAGTCTAGATTAATATGCCCCGTTTCAAGTCTCTTTAACGCGTCGTCCGGATTACGTAAGATAGGTTAAGTTATACTACGCAAAGGGTGCTTGAAAAGTAAGGCTAGATTAGTATGCGTGGTCAAAAGTCTCTTTTATCGTTGGGATTACCTGAGCACAGTTAGGTTATATTATGCAATGTGTGCTTGAAAAGTGACGCTAGTTTAATGTCATGTCTTAAGTGTCTTTAACGCGTCGTTTAGATTACCTAAGCATGGTTAGCTTATGTGACACAAAGTAGTGTGAAAAATGGGTTTAGATTAGTATGCACCGTCTTAATTCTCTTTATCGCGTCATTTTGATTACCTAAGAATGGTTAAGTTACATTACGCAAAGTGTGCGTGAAAAGTGAGGCCTGATTAGTATGCCCTATCAAAAGTCTTGTCATCCGGATTTGCTAAGTATGGTTAGGTTATATTACAAAAATTGTGTGTAAAAAACGAGGCTAGATTAGTATGCTCATCTCAACTCTCTTTAATGCATCGTTCCGATAACCTAAACATGGTTAGGTTAAATTACACAAAGCTTGCATGAAAAGTGAGGCTAGATTAGTATGCCTAGTCTCAAATCCCTTTAACTCGTCTTTCTGATTAACTAAGTACGGTTAGGTTATATTACGCAAACTGTGAGTGAAAAAAAATGCTAGACTAGTATATCCCATCTAGGGCATTTTTAACGCGTCGTTTCGATTACCTAAGCATGGATAGGGTATTTTACACGAAGTGGGCATGCAAAATGTGACTAGATTAGTATGCCCTATCTCAAGTCTCTTTAACGCGTCGTGAGGATTACATAAGATAGGTTATGTTTAAAACGTTACGAATCAAATCCAAATGTTTCACCTTTTTAGCTGTTTAAGCCAAACTTTTAAAACATTACAAAACAAATCCAAATTTAAATTGTTACAAAACAAATCGTAAGGTTTCACCTTTTAAGCTAATTAAGCCAAACGTTTAAAACGTTATGAAATATCCTAACGTTTCATCTTTTTCGCGGAAGAATCCAAACGTTTAAAACATTACGAAACAAATCCATATGTTTAAAACGTTACAAAACAAATCAAAACGTTTAAAATGTTACAAAACGAATCCAAATGTTTAAAATGTTATGAAACAAATAGAGACGTTTAAAACGTTACGAAACAAATCCAAACGTTTAAAACGTAAGGAAAAAAATCCTAACGGTTCACCTTTTTAGTGATTTAATACAAACGTTTAAAGCGTTACGAAACAAATCCAAACGTAAAAAACATTACAAAACAAATCCAAACGTTAAAACGTTACGAAAAAAACCCAAACGTTTAAAACTTTACGAAACAAATCCAAACGATTCACCTTTTCAGCGATTTAAGCTAGACATTTAAAATGTTACGAAACAAATCCTAATGTTTTACCTATTTAGAGACTTAAGCGAAACGCTAAAAACGTTACGAAACAAATCCAAACGTTTATAACATTACGAAGCAAATACCAACGTTTAAAACGTTACTAAATAAATCCTAACATTTAAAACGTTATAAAAATTCAAACGTTTAAAACGTTGCGAAACAAATTCTATCGTATTCCTTTTTTAGCGATATAATCCAAACTTTTAAAACGTTACGAAACAAAACCAAATGTTACGAAACAAATCAAAACGTTTAAAGCGTTACGAAACAAATCCAAACGTTTAACAAATACAAACGTTTAAAACGTTACGAAACAAATACAAACGTTTACTATGTTACATAACAAATCCAAACGTTTAAAACGTAACAAAACAAATCCAAATGTTTCACCTTTTTAGCAATTTAAGCCAAATGTTTAAAACGTTACGAAACAAATTCTAACATTTCACCTTTATAGCGATTTAAGCCAAACGTTTAAAACATTACGAAACAAATCCTAACGTTTCATCTTTTTAGCAATTTAACCCAATTGATTAAAATGTTATGAAACAAATCAAAATGTTTAAAACGGTACGAAACAAATCCAAACGTTTCACCTTTTTGAGATTCAAGCCAAACGCTTAAAACGTTACAAAACTAATCCAAACATTTAATATGTGACAAAACAAATCCTAAAGTTTGACCATTTTAGCGATTTAAGCCAAACATTTAAAACATTACGAAACAAATACTAACGTTTCACCTTTTTAGCGATTTAAGCCAAATGTTAAAACGTTACGAAACAAATCCAAACGTTTCAAATGTTACAAAACTAATCCTTACATTTCACCTTTTTAGCTATTTAAGAAAAAAGTTGAAAACGTTAAAAAACAAATCCAAACGTTTAAAACGTTACGAAACAAATCCTAACATTTCACCTTTTTTAGCAATTTAAGCCAATCGTTTAAAACGTTATGAAACTAATCCAAACGTTTAAAACGTTACGAAACAAATACAAACGTTTCACCTTTTTTGTGATTTAAGCCAAACGCTTAAAACATTACGAAACTAATCGAAACGCTTAAAATGTGACAAAACAAATGCGAACGTTTGACCGTTTTAGAGATTTAAGCCAAACGTCTAAAACATTACGAAACAGATCCTAACGTTTCACCTTTTTAGCTATTTCAGCCAAAATGTTAAAACGTTATGAAACAAATCCAACCATTTCAAAAGTTACAAAACTAATCCTTACGTTTCACCTTTTTAGCTATTTATGCAAAATGTTGAAAACGTTAAAAAACAAATTTGAATGTTTAAAACGTTAAGAAACAAATCCGAACATTTCACCTTTTTTGCGAGTTAAGCCAAACGCTTAAAATGTTACGAAACCAATCCCAACGTTTCAAATGTGACAAAACAAATCCTAACGTTTGACCTTTATAGCAATTTAAGCCAAACATTTAAAACGTTACGAAACAAATCCTAACATTTCACCTTTTTAGCGATTTATGCCAAATTGATAAAACGTTATGAAACAAATCCAAGTGTTTAAAATGTTACAAAACAAATCCTAACGTTTGACCTTTTTTGCTATTTAATCCAAACGTTTAAAACGTTAAAAAACAAATCCAAACGTTTAACACGTTACGAAACAAATACTAACTTTTCACCTTTTTTGCGATTTAAGCCAACGCTTAAAATGTTGTGAAACAAATCCCAACGTTTCACTTTTTTAGTGATTCAAGCCAAACGTTTAAAACGTTATGAAACAAATCCTAAGGTTTCGCATTTTCAGCGATTTAAGCCAAATATTTACAACGTTACGAAACAAATTCAAACGTTTAATTCATTACGAAATAAATCCGAATGTTTCACCTTTTTAGCGATTTATGCCAAACGTATAAAATGTTACGAAAGAAATCCTGATGTTTCACCTTTTTAGACGTTTATGCCAAACGTTTAAAATGTACGAAACAAATCCAAACGTTCAAAATGTTACGAGACAAATCTGAAAGTTTAAAACGTTACAAAAAATCCAAACGTTTAAAACGTTACGAAACAAATCCAAACGTTTTCCCTTTTTAGCGATATAAGCCAAACATTTAAAACGTTACGAACCAAAACCAAACATTACTAAACAAATGCAAACGTTTAATGAGTTGCGAAACAAATCGAAACGTTTGAAGAGTTACGAAACAAATCCAAATATTTAAAACGTTACGAAACAAATCCAAACGTTTAAAACGTTACGAAACAAATCCAAACATTTAAAATGTAACGAAACAAGTCCTAATATTTCACCTTTTTAGCGATTTAAGCCAAACTCTTAAAACTTTACAAAACAAATTCCAACGTTTCCCCTTTTTAGCGATTTAAGCCAAAAATGTTACGCAACAAATCCTAACGTTTCACTTTTTTAGCAATTTAAGCCAATCGTTTAAAACGTTACGAAACTAATCCAAACGTTTCGAAACTAATCCAAACGTTTAAACGTTACGAAACAAATGCAAACGTTTCACCTTTTATGCGATTTAAGCCAAACGCTTAAGACGTTAAGAAACTATCCCAAACGTTTAAAATGTGACAAAATAAATCCTAATGTTTGACCTTTTTAGCGATTTAAGCCAAACGTTTAAAACGTTACGAAACAAATTCTAACGTTTCACCTTTTTAGCGATTTAAGCGAAACTATTAAAACATTACGAAATATATCAAAACGTTTCCAATGTAACAAAACAAATCCAAACGTTTCACCTTTTTAGCTATTTAAGCCAAACGTTTAAGACATTAAAAAACAAATCCAAACGTATAAAACATTACGAAACAAATCCTATTGTTTCACCTTTTTTGTGATTTAAGCGAAACGCTTAAAACGTAACGAAACTAATCCCAACGTTTCAAATGTGACAAAACAAATCCTAACGTTTGACCTTTTTAGCGAATTAAGCCAAACATTTAAAACGTTACGAAACAAATCCTAACATTTCACCTTTTTAGTGATATAAGCCAAACTGTTAAAACGTTACGAAACAAATCCAAACATTTAAAATGTTATAAAACAAATCCTAACGTTTTACCTTTTTAGTTGTTTAAGCAAAACGTTTAAAACGTTAAAAAAATCCAAACGTTTAAAATGTTACGAAACAAATCCCAACGTTTCACCTTTTTTGCGATTTATGCCAAACGCTTAAAACGTTACGAAAAAATCCCAACATTTCACCTTTTTAATGATTCAAGCCAAACGTTTAAAACGTTGCGAAACAAATCCGAACGTTTAACCTTTTAGTGATTTACATCAAACATTAAAAAACTGATCCTAATACCTTTTTAGCTATTTAAGCCAAACGTTTAAATCTTTACGAAACAATTCCTAATGTTTCACCTTTTTAGTGATTTATGAAACGTTACGAAACATATCCTCACGTTACACCTTTTCAGCGATTTCAGCAAAAAGTTTAAAAAATTACGAAACAAATCCTTATGTTTCACCTTTTTAGCTATTTAAGCCAAACATTAAATACGTTAGGAAACAAATCCTAACGTTTCACCTTTTTAGCGATTTAAGCCAAATGTTTAAAACGTTATGAAACAAATCCTAACATTTCACCTTTTAAGCAAATTAAGCAAATCGTTTACAACGTTACTAAACAAATCCAAATGTTTCACCTTTTTAGCGATTTAAGTCAAACGTTTAAAACGTTAGGAAACAAATCCTAACGTTTCCCCTTTTTAGTGATTTACGTCAAACGTTTAAAATGTTACGAAATGAATCCTTATGTTTCACCTTTTTATCAATTTAAACAAAATGTTTAAGACGTTATGAATCAAAACCTAATTTTCCACCTTTTTAGCGGTTTAAGCCTAACGTTTAAAACGTTACGAAACAAATCCTAACGTTTCAACTTTTTAATAATTTAAGCCAAACATTTAAAACTTACAAAACAAATCCTAATGTTTCACCTTTTTTGAGATTTAAGCCACACGTTTAAAACGTTAATAAAAAATCCAAATGTTTTAAACGTTACGAAGCAAATGCAAACATTTCACCTTTTTAGCTATTTAAGCCAAACGGTTAAAATGTTACGAAACAAATACTAATATTTCACATTTTTAGCTATTTAAGCCAAATGCTTGAAACGTTACGAAACAAACCCTAACGTTTCACCTCTTAGCGATTTAGGCCAAACGTTGAAAGCGTTACACAAATCCTAACATTTTCACCTTTTTAGCGATTTAAGCCAAAAGTTTAAAACTTTACGAAAAAAATCCAAATGTTTAAAACGTTACGAAACAAATCCTAACGTTTCACCTTTTTAGCAATTTAAGTGAAACGTATAAAACGTTACAAAACAAATCAAAATGTTTAAAACTTTACGAAACAAATCCTGACGTTTCACCTTTTTAGCTATTTAAGTCAAACGTTTAAAACATAACGAAACAAATCCAAACATTTAAAACCTTACGAAACAAATCCTAACGTTTCTCCTTTTTAGCGATCTAAGCTAAACGTTTAAAACGTTACGAAACAAATCCTAAGGTTTAAAACGTTACGAAACAAATCCAAATGTTTCACCTTTTTAGCGATTTAAGCCAAATGTTTGAAACGTAACAAAATAAGTCCTAAGGTTTAAAACGTTATGAAACAAATCCAAATGTTTCACCTTTTTAGCATTTTAAGCAAAACGTTTAAAACGTTACGAAACAAACCCAAGTGTTTCAAATTTTCAGCTACTTAAGCCAAACGTTTAAAAAGTTACGAAAGAAATCCAAACGTTTAAAACGTTGCAAAACAAATCCTAATGTTTCACTTTTTTAGCGATTAAAGCCTAACGTTTAAAACGTTAGGAAACAAATCTTAACGTTTCACATTTTTATCTATTTATGACAAACGTTCAAAACGTTACGAAACAAATACAAACGTTTAAATTTTTATAAAACAAATGCTAACATTTCATGTTTTTAGCTATTTACGTCAAACGCTTAAAACGTTACGAAAAAAATCCAAACGTTTAAACTGTTATGAAATAAATCCTAACGTTTCAACTTTTTATCGATTTAGATCAATCATTTAAAACGTTACAAAACAAATCCATACGTTTCACCTTTTTAGCGATTTAAGCCAAATATTTAAAACGTTAAGAAAGAAATCCAAACGTTTAAAACGTTATGAAACAATTCCTTACGTTTCACCTTTTTAGCTTATTTAAACCAAACGTTTAAAACGCTAAGAAACAAATCCAAACGTTTAAAATGTTATGAAACAAATCCAAATGTTTCATCATTTTAGCTATTTAAGCCAAACGTTTAATACATTATAAAACAAATCCAAACGTCTAAAACATTACGAAACAAATCCTAACGTTTCACCTTTTTAGCTATTTAAGCCAAACGTTTAATACTTTAGGAAACAAATCCTAACGTTTCACCTATTTAGCAATTTAAGCAAAATGTTTAAAACGTTAAAAAACAAATCGAAACGTTTAAAACTTTACGAAACAAATCCTAACGTTTCATGTTTTTAGCTATTTAAGTCAAACGTCTAAAACATTACGAAAGAAATACTAACGTTTCACCTTTTTAGCGATTGAAGCCAAACGTTTAATACGTTAGGAAATAAATCATAATGTTTAAAACTTTACGAAACAAATCCAAATGTTTCACCATTTTAGCGATTTAAGCCAAACGTTTAAGAAGTTACGAAACAATTCCAAATGTTTCCCCTTTTCAGCTATTTAAGCTAAACGTTTAAAAAGTTACGAAACAAATCCAAATGTTTAAAACATTACAAAACAAATCCTAACATTTCACCTTTTTAGCAATTGAAGCCAAACGTTTAAAACGTTACGAAATAAAACATAAATGTTCACCTTTTTAGCGATTTATGACAAACGTTTAAAACGTTATGACAGAAATACAAACGTTTAAAACGTTACAAAACAAATCCTAACGTTTCATGTTTTATCTATTTAAGCCAAACGCTTAAAACGTTACGAAACAAAATTCAAACGTTTAAACTGTTATGAAACAAATCCTAACGTCTCACCTTTTTATCGATTTAGGTCAAACGTTTAAAACATTACGAAACTAATCCTAACGTTTTGTCTTTTTAGCGATTTAAGCCAAACGTTTAAAACATTAAGAAAGAAATCCAAACGTTTAAAACGTTATGAAACAGTTCCTAACGTTTCCCCTTTTTAGCTATTTAAACCAAACGTTTAAAACGTTATGAAACAAATCCTAACGTTTAAAACATTACAAAACATATCTTAACGTTCCATCTTTTTAGAATTTTAAGCCAAACGTTTAAAACGTTACGAAACAAATCCAAATACTTCACCTTTTTAACGATTTAAGCCAAACCTTTAAAACGGTACGAAACAAATCCAAACGTTTCACCTTTTTAGCTATTTAAGCCAAATGTTTAAAACGTTACGTAACAAATCCAAACATTTAAAATGTTACGAAACAAATCTAAACGTTTAAAACATTACAAAACAAATCCTAACGTTTCACCTTTTTACAATTTAAGCTTAACGTTTAAAACATTACGAAACAAATCTTAACGTTTCATCTTTTTATCGATTTATGCCAAACGTGTATAATCATATGAAATAAATCCAAACATGTAAAACGTTACAAAATAAATCCTAACTTTTCACGTTTTTAGGTATTTAAGCCTAATGCTAAAAAAACTACGAAACAAATCCAAACGTTTAAAACGTTATGAAACAAATCCTAATGTTTCTCCTTTTTATCGATTTAGGCCAAACATTTAAAACGTTACGAAACAAATCCTAACGTTTTACCTTTTTAGCGATTTAAGCCAAACGTTTAAAATGCTGCGAAACAAATCCAAACATTTAAAACATTACGAAACAAATCCAAATGTTTCACCTTTTTAGCGATTTAAGCCAAACGTTTAAAACGTTATGAATCAAATTCAGACATTTAAAACGTTACCAAATAATTCCTAACGTTTCACCTTTTTTGCAATTTAAGGCAAACGTTTAAAAAGTTATGAAACAAATCCAAACGTTTATAACATTACGAAACAAATCCTAACGTTTCATCTTTTTATCGATTTAAGCCAAACGTTTAAAATGTTACGAAATAAATCCTAACGTTTCACCTTTTTAGCAATTTAAACCAAATGCTTAAAATGTTAAAAACAAATCATAATACCTTTTTTGCTATTTATGCCAAATATTTAAAACTTTACGAAACAAATCCTAATATTTCACCTTTTTAGCGATTTAAGCCAAACATTTAATACGTTATGAAACATATCCTAACATTTCAACTTTTTAGCAATTTCAGCCAAACGTATAAAACATTACGAAACAGATCCTAAAGTTCCACCTTTATTACTATTTAAGCCAAGCGTTTAATACGTTAGGAAAGAAATCTTAACATTTCACATTTTTAGCGAATTAATCTGAGCGTTTATAATGTTACGAAAGAAATCCTAACGTTTCAACTTTTAAGCGATTTAAGCCAAACATTATGAAACAAATTCAATCGTTTAAAACGTTACTAAAAAAATCCAAGGGTTTCAGCTTTTTACCGATTTAAGCCAAACGTTAAAAACGTCACGAAACAAATCCTAACGTTTCCTCTTTTTAGCGATTTAAGACAAACGTTAAAAGCGTTTCAAAACAAATCCTAACGTTTAACGTTTCTAGCTATTTAAGCCAAACTTAAAAAACTGTGAAACAAATCCAAACGTTTCACCTTTTTAGCTATTTAAGCCAAACGTTTAAAATGTTACGAAACAAATCCAAACGTTTATAACGTTACAAAAAAATCCTAATGTTTCACCTTTTTGGCTATTTAAGCCAAACATTTAAAACGTTACGAAACGAATCCAAACGTTTAAAACATTATGAAAAATATCAAAATGTTTAAAACGTTATGAAACAAATCAAAACGTTTAAACTGTTATGAAATAAAACCAAACGTTTCACCTTTTTAACGATTTAACCCAAACTTTTAAAGCGTTACGAAACAAATCTAAACATTTCACCTTTCTAGCGATTTAAGCCAAACGTTTAAAAAATTATGAAACATATTCAAACGTTTAAAATATTACGAAACAATTCTTATCGTTTAACCTTTTTTAGCTATTTAAGCAAAACGTTTAAAATGTTACGAAACAAATCCAAATGTTTAAAACATTACGAAACAAACCGTAACGTGTCACCTTTTATGCGATTTAAGCCAAACGTTTAAAACGTTATGAAAAATTCCAAACGTTTCACCTTTTTAATGATTTAACCAAAGCATTTAAAAGGTTACGAAACAAATCCTAATGTTTCGTCTTT
Organism: Mercurialis annua; assembly: GCF_937616625.2. NCBI lineage: Eukaryota > Viridiplantae > Streptophyta > Magnoliopsida > Malpighiales > Euphorbiaceae > Mercurialis > Mercurialis annua. Next base: position 39,386,420 of record NC_065574.1, on the reverse strand, counting down.
TTAGAGATTTAAGCCAAACATTTAAAACGTTACAAAACAAATCCAACCGTTTAAAACGTAACGTAACAAATCCATATGTTTCGCATTTTTAGCTATTTAAGCCAAACGTTAAAAACGTTACGAAACAAATCCAAACGTTTAAAATGTTACAAAACAAATCCTAACGTCTCACCTTTTTTTAGCTATTTAAGCCAAACTTTTCAAATTACGAAACAAATCCAAATGTTTCACCTTTTTAGCTATTCAAGCCAAACGTTTAAAACTTTACGAAACAAATCCAAACGTTTAAAACGTTACAAAATAAATCGAAATATTTAACTTTTTTAGCTATTTAATCTAAACGTTTAAACCATTACGAAAGGAATCCAAACGTTTAAAACATTACAAAAAAAAATCCTAACGTTTCACCTTTTTAGCGATTTAAGCCAAACCCTTAAAACGTTACGAAACAAATTCAAACGTTTAAAACGTTATAAAACAAATTCATACGTTATGAAACAAATCTAAATGTTTAAGCCGTTACGAAATATAACCAAACGTTTCACCTTTTTAGCGATTTAGGCCAAACTTTTAAAACGTTACGAAACAAATCCAAACGTGTCACCTTTTTAGCTATTTTAGTCAAACGTTTAAAACATTACGAAACAAATCCAAATGTTTAAAACATTACAAAACAAATCATAACGTTTCACCTTTTTTTTTATCTAAGCCAGACATTTAAAACGTTACAAAATGAATCCTAAAGTTTCACCTTTTTAGTGATTTAAGCCAAGCGTTTTAAACGTTGAGAAAATCCAAACTTTTAAAACGTTACAAAACAAATCCAAACATTTAAAACATTACGAAACAAATCTATATGTTTCACCTTTTTAGCGTGTCACGACCAAATTTCATGGATCGTAACCGGCGCTAGGGTATGGGTATGGTCGTACCAAAACCTGTAGCAAGCCTCGCGGATAAACAATAAACATATAAACCTGCTAGAAAACCACTTCTCGGGGTCAACCGAGACTCTAACCTATGCCTAGTTTATAAACATTCCTAACATATTCATTTAATAACAATCCGAAACTACGAAACATGCCTCATATATAATAATCCAATGTAACATGCCAAAGTATACTAACATATAAGTCGTACCAATACAACAAACTAAAGTATAATAATCAAACACTAAACTAGTTCTACTGCGGTCTAAGAGGTAAAACAGTTGACTAGTCTAATAACATAAAAAGACCTCCGAGGAATCAAAGAATCGGAGATGATCAACGCTCTCAAACATAAGCCTGGAAAATTGGGAAAACAATGGGGTCAGATATACTGAGATGAGTTCATTATGATATTTACATTGATTAAGTTTAATACCCTTAAAACAAATCCTTTTATACTAATGTATATTCGATTATGGAAACACGGTATTGAAATGAAATCCCAAAGTATAATTCAAAGTAGATCGCAAGAAATCCACATCTATTCCCAAAGTAGGCCAGACATTAGTCAGCCATTCCCAAAGTACTTACCGGTGCACACAGTCTCGATACTTTCCTATCGAGTAGCTCATTTCAATCCAGATCTACAAACAGTTAAAAACAATTCATAAACATTTGATAAACTAAAAAAACTTTTGGTACTTAATAAAGCGGTAAGTAACACTACAAACTCACTGCTTGCTTATCCACGTGAATCTTGGCAAACAGCTAACCCTGCGTAGACTCCGAAGCACGAGCAGTCGACGGGTCTAAGACATTATATAAGTTAAAATCCGAACAACCCCTAACTCTAAGAATACTAGAGACCACATAGGACTATCATTTCAAACATAAGCAAGGTACAACCAAATCACAACCAAAGTATCCGCACAACCAAAAAGCATGTTAGGCAAGATAAGCTTAGGTGAGTTCTTATCTTTAAAAACAACGCCATAGATGTTAAATACATAAATAGCTCTTTTCAAAACCAAAGAGTTTTCCCAAAGTGGTGTGTTAGCCTTAACTACAGTATTGCTCAACACAACATGTCGGGCGACACAAATCTGACCCGACCCAACCATAAACCAAAGTGAAAATCCAAGTCTTAAATCAATCCTTAAATAAAAACAAAATCATTTTAATTAAGAACTCATACCCTAACTTAATAATGCCAAGAAACATAGAAAGCAACAAATCCAAATAAGCTTGCCAATACCTGGAAAGTAACACCCAAGGTACACTTGAATATATCATGTTAAATGGAATCAATAAGATTCCACCTCTTTCAAGTATCAATTTTAAACTAAATAATTTAACAAACACATAGCAAACCATATAAACCTTACATGCCATATATCTCATTTAACCAATGTTAACCACAACCTAGAATAAGACAAAAATCCTTTTAATATGATTGAACCATTTTATAAAGGGTTAATTCTTAAAAAAATCACGAACTTTACACGAAGTTTCATTTTAATCATGACCTTTAAAAGTTGCCATTTAAAAGCACGAACTTTCATTTTGTTTCAAATCTATCATTTCAGTGTATTTTTGTTGACTAAATTCCACAATAAACCATTAATGAAAGATCCAAATTATAAATCGACATCAAATCTTATTATCTTTTAGTTAGAGTATATAGGATTAGGAATTTTTAGTTAGATAAAATACACCGTATTTTACTTTGGCGATAGATTTGAAACAAAATGAAAGTTCGTGCCTTTAAATGACAACTTTTAAAGTTCATGATTAAAATGGAACTTCGTGTAAAGTTCGTGATTTATTTAGGAATTAACCCTTTTATAAACAAAGTTTCCAGCCCTTAGTAATATGATTAACCCACCCAAGTAGGCATTTAACAAAGCCACAAACATTGATTAAAATCATTAACCATTAAACATCAAAGTAGCCTTTTAAAATACTTAAATCACCCTTTGTAAATAATTTCCAGCAACACTATCATTTTAAAACAACGATATAAAGCCTTGGAAAACTTCGATAAACATATGAATTATCCTTAAACAATTATCTCAAATCACCTAAGGTTTTTTTGTTGTTAGTTATCAACGTGTTATCCCTTTCAAATAAATTTCCAGAATTTAGTTTATAACCAAAACAGAATTTTATACAAAAACGTTTGCCAAACGATATCTTATTCCATTTAAAATGATTCCTCCGAACCACCCAATGTACAATTGATATCTAAACAACCTAAGAATCATCTCTTATAAAATTATAGATTTTATAATAAAAGAACATCAAGATTTAGATCATACAATAAGCCAATCTAACATGCTTTTATCCTAGCCAACAATTTCAGTGCAAACAAGTATAAACATCAATGAATATCAACAACAACACCGAAAGTATGAAATCTTAGATTTCAATAAGACAAAAGAGAAATTATAACATGCTACATCGCCCAAGGTATCAATCTAGCAATAACCTAACATTCAATCTATAAAAAAAACAAGGAAATAAGCAACATACCTCTTGGAGTAGATTAAGAATAATCAATAAGAGAAAACCCATAAAATAATGGAACCAAATCAGCCTATGAATCAAGGAAATGATAGCTAATGAATACAAAATCCATACGAATGCTAAACCAATGATTAAACCTTAAGAGATTGATGAATAATACATACAATTGATCAAAAGGCTTAGGAATCAATAAGAGATGATAATCTGAGTGCAGGAGCCATGTTAGGGTTCTAAAAAAAGAGTAAAGTGATTTAGGTCGAATAAAACGAGTTTAAATAGAAAACAGCAATCTGCACAGTGCACGCATCGCGCCCGCTACTCCTGTATCACGCCCGCGATACACAAGTTGCGCCTGCGACATCGGAAGATCGCACTCGCGATAACCCACTGCCTCGGATGAAAAATTTGATTTTTGAAAATGAAATTGAAACCGCTCCAAACTCTGAGACTACTCCCAATACATCTTAAAACACATATAAAAAGGTTTAGAACCTTCGAATCACGATTCCAAGTGGTCGAACCACTCAAACGAACCCAACGTACCCTTTAGGCTTAATGGAACTAGTCGGAAAAATACGGGGTATTACAATCTCCCAAACTTATATAAAATTCGTCCTCGAAATTAAAACACAAAGCAAACAAAGCACAAAACAAAATATATGCGCATAGAGCAACCAAAGTAAAACATATAGCATGAATCCAAAGTACTAAAATAGCATCGAACATTCGAATTAATGCTAAACCCGACGTACCTTAAGGAATAAAAGATAACAATTCTACATAATGGACTCCGTCTCCTAAGTGTACTCCCCAACTATATAACCAGATAAAACTGAAACCATAGGCATACCTCCCCTCATCAACCTACGCACTTGCGTAACCATAACTCGAGAAGTTGTATCTCAAATGATGACTCGAATCACCACATACATAAAACAACAACTCAAATTTTCACACCACGTATGCGCAAAATTATAAATTTGACAGTTCAGTGCTCCAAACTATTACTTGATTAACCAAAATATAAACCTCCAAGATTATTCAATTATAAACATTAAACATGCTCACAAGGGAGGTTACCAAAACTCGCTCGAGTTTTAACAGCTATCAAGACAATCTTAAGAAGGTGAAAGGACAAACCCGAAATCAAATCGTAATTCTTACAATATCAAAATCTAAAACTTCAAAATGGAAACCTTGAAATCCCTACTCATAGAGATCATGCAACCCTTGCCACCTACTTAACTCGTTACATCAAACGAACGATCTAGTCCATAATTAACTAGATAAAGTTCTCGCCAAATTATATATTAGCCAACTTAAAACATAAAGAGAATCGAGCTGTACATATGACAAGGACTAAGCTCGAGAAGACCATCAACCTTAAAGAATCCATAAACACGTACTCACATATTGACATTCCAAAGAATAAATCACTTTAACCTATGATAACAAAATCTCTAAGTTATATACAAACTGACTCATTCAGAAAGATTCTTCCACTCATACCATACCAAGGTAATTAAACACAAATATACATACAAATTTTTGCACAAACCAATTTTTTATGCCGCACACAAAAGGTTCAACAACCAAACGTAACGATATCCCACTTTCAATAATGAAAGTTCACAATCAATAGTATCGACCAACCAACCTTTGTTGTCGAAACCTACTCATCACGATTCTTGAATCAGCTAACTCATAAATCCAAACCGAACTCAAATTCTCAAAATCATCTCACTAAATGTAATTGTAATCTTGTAACCAGGAGATCACCTAGATCAAATTCACTAGCAACTAGATCATTGGTTATGCTCAAGTCAAACTTATATGAAAACACAATTTCCAAAACACAATTTATATTTTCCACTTCTCTTTAAAGACGTTTAACATCTTATACCTCTCTTTATACAAAAACCAAAATGCTTTTACCGTTCGAAAACCTCCAGTTATAACACATTAAAATTTTCAGAACATTCGTATTTTGAATTCGCAGTGACACCTTACTTTTAAATATGTTTGCAAATCTATAAAATCGTTCAACTAATAAAATTATTATTCTCTTATCCTTTATCAAAATGAGAGACTAGCTTTATATTGAAAATCTCCTCGTCCGCACAATATTCTATATGAGTAATACCAAAACATTTAAACAAAATTGAATATGTAAAAACAAACTTCTTTTAAAATCACGGCGTAAATTAACACGTCGAGCATAGCCGGATTCCTTAATCTAATAACCTTAAATCATAAATTGGAAGCTAACACATAAGCCTTTCAATCCGACCTCAAAATCCTATTACACTTATAGCAATAATAACTCGGGTGCAACCTTATATTCATTCTTACTCCCTACGAAGCATAAAATTATGATAGTACAAGCCAAACACTGATAGTGTAATCGTCCTCAATTTACCACCATCATCACAGAGTATTTTTCTAGCTACCTTTCGATAAAATTTCAAACCATTTGAAATCCATCAACTTTAAAAATACATTTATCCCAAGGTCACTAGCGAGTTCGTTTCAAAACATTTTTCTCAAAAACACTTAATTGCCAAAATTCACTTTACATAATTGTGCGCCAGGGTGATGACACCTCTCATCCCCAAAGAGTTGCATCCAATTCTAACCATTTAAATGCATGTGATGCATGTACTATTATGCATGTACAAATTACTTATTTTCTTTTTATTTAGTGAACATACTCACTGATCAATGCAATTCCCTATTCGTGGCATACAAAATTGCATGTTCATGATATGTCTGAGAACAATTACGTGATAAAAACATTTCAAATACTTTCACAAATTTTCATTTGAAATCAATTCTCAATAACACATTTGTTAGACATTACACTCTGTGAGATGTGCACTCAATACCCTCAAACTCCTCACTTGCAATCTACCAAATCATATGGTACTAACATAACAATTTAAACTAATAACTACTATAAAATCTCTTATGCGACAATAAACTCCCACTAAGCTTAAATTTAACTCAAAGAAAATCAATACATCACATACGTTTCTACAAAACAAACCACCAGTTCCCGTATCGCATCATCCAATCTTGATGAAAAACACTAGTGTATTAATACATCGATCTATCTTTTTGAATAAGAATTTCCAACATCCTTGTCCAGAATAATCAAAAACCACCAAAGAAACACTTTTTCATCATACTAATATCGAAACCCCAAGACCTCGATCCAGAAAACAACACACCAAACTCAGCGTAATCTGAAACCGAAACTAAAGCAATACATGGTCTAAACGAAAGTTTGACTCACAAATCAAAAGTAAATATCAAGGTTAGGCCAAAAGAACACATAAAAGAAATTACCCCATGTGCTACTCCGCACGACGAGGTAAAACAAAAACAATCAACATAGTCCAACCCAACATTCGAGGTATACAACGCAAATCAAAACCAAAAGATTACAAATTATACAACCATAAACCAGCCAAGCTGTTGGTGCAGCGGGACGTGAGGGTCCGAATCGTATATTTCAATTCAAAATTGGAATTCCAACAATTCGGATCCATAAATTGATCATATCAATAACAAATGGATCGTCCTATAATCTAGTAATTAAAGCACGCATCTAGAAACCGTAAGAATACCTATATCGATTCTCCAACAATTCTTGTAGTCCTGATAATATGGCGACCTTAATCTCGTCCACATAATTATGCGTCCGATTGAATCCTCGCCTTGAAGTAATCTGCAAGAGTTCCTCTTGCCGAGCAACCCTAAGCTCAAACTCTCGCCTCGATTACGTCTTTGCTGGGATGTATGAAAAACTTTCTCCAAGCTTTTTTGTGATTGATGACTACTTGAAGTCCTTCAAATATGCTCTCTTAAGTGTGGTGTTTTTAGAATGAGCAAAGGAAACCTCTATTTATAGGGTAGAGTTTTGCTTAAGAATGCAACACCTCACATGCTAGGTGTCACACACCAAGCAAAGGTGTTGCACCATTCGACAGCTCACATGCTAGGTGTCACACACCAAGCATAGATGTTGCCACCATATCACACATCATATGCTAGGTGTCACACATCAAGCATATGTGTTTCCATTTTCTGACACGTCGTATGCTAGGTGTCACACATAGAGACATACATGACATCATCACGTAACATCATCGTATGACATCACCACATGACATCATCGTGACATCATCACATGACATCCTCATATTAACTTGGATAAAATACAATTAGGTGCCTACTAATTTATAACTTTTAGAAATTAATCCCTAATTTATACTTGTTTTTTCATCTTAGATTAATTTCCGAGATAATGCTAGTATCTATATGAAATTAATTTCTCATAAAATCAATCGGTTGCACACCCTATTGTGTGTGACTAACTAGGTTCACATCTATTTGGCAACGAGAGTCATAAGAAACGCCTTTTTTATATTAAATAATTAAATCCCATTAACAATTAATTCTCGTAGATCGTGAGTGACGTCTAGCAACATATCACGACCCCCCAAATAGATATAATGTTTCGATGCATTCTATATGAACCAATGTTCATAATTACCGTACACTCAAAATTCCCTTCATCTAAGATTCTGATCTCGACTAGTGTCACGGTTAAGTCAAATACTGTTTGTCTTGATCATATGACCTCATCTCAGTTCTTTTTCTTGATAAATATGACTTACACTTGAAACAACTTTCTAAGTAAGTTATATACACCTGCGCAGGTTTTATCATCCATCAAGAACAATTTGAGATAGCATAGAATCTTTTCTCCGTTCATCCGGAGTGATAAATCCTCTCTTGGTTAAACCCCTATCTCCATATACAACTAACTAGAGCCAACATATCCCGCGATCCTAGCTCATGAAAGATCTAGGGATAAGGAGTATTAAACTCTAATCACCTATATACAAGATAGTGTCACCGCAAGTCAAAGGACATATGTACAATTATGAACTAGATGACATTAAATTGACTTTGATGAAATACCATGTATAAGTCATCTAGTGTCACTTGTTCGACCCACTTAACATCTTGAGTGTCCACAAGTTTATCCTGATCCACATCAAGTAGTATGAGACTCACTACTTCCTATAATTAGTAACTCCTTACTAATCAGGAGAATAAACAGAGGTGACAATCTTTCCGGGATAATACGATGCCCTTATTCGTAGGACCCCATCGATCGTGAACTATTATTTAGATCACTTGTATAATAGAATCTGAACTCATATTCTTAACACCATAAGAATAGATTCTATCACAATGTGATAAGGGCAATACGTAATAAATGAACACTTGGTTGATGAGACACTTAGTTCAATTAGAACATATATATCTTTGCCATTGGGATTAGTTCTACAAATATTCATAATCAAATGGCCCTAGGGCACATAATACTAACAATCTCCCACTTGCACTAGTGCCATTGGCAACTATATCTAAGCCACATCTTCACAAGATTTAAACCTTAATGACTCTAAGTCATGGGCTTTGTCAGTGGGTCAGCCGTATTATTGGCTAATGTTATCTTTTAGAGAAAACCTTTTCTCTTTCCAACACTTTCTTTAGATAATATGATAATGCCTTTTCTTATGTTTAGATAAGTTCTGAGACCCGGTTTCCTTTGCTAGGGCAGTAGCACCATTGTGGTCGCAGAAAAGAGGAACTGTTGACTTAATGGAAGAAAACCGTACTTAGTTCTATTTTGAACTATTTTATCCAAACACCTTCTATTACAACATCTCATGCCATAATATACTCGGCTTATATAATGGAACTTGGAGTTGTTTCTTGCTTAGAACACATCTAGCTTACTACTCCTTCATTATAGATAAATATAAATATGGAGATAGAATCTCTATCATCCATACTTGATTTATTAATCAGAATATGTAAAACGGTCTACTTAAAAAACCTTGTTCTCCATTAGTTAAGAACATATCTTTAGTTCTTCATAAGTACTTAATGATATCCTTAACGACCATCTAATGTTCTTAACATGGATTTGATTGAGACTGATTAGTCCGACTAACCGCATAGACAAATTTCTAGCTTTGTAAGTGACAACACATACGTCAGACTACCAATTGCCGAAGCCTATGGTATCTTTGCTAGATTCTTTCTTTCTTCAGAAGTCTCAGAAGACATTCCTATTTAAAGAAGAATTTCATGGCTAACTAGTATCAATCCTCTCTTAGAACTTCCATATTGAACTACTTCAATATCTTTTCTAAGAAGAGCCTTTGGAAGAAACCACTTATTCTCTTAGATCTATCTCCATAGATTCCAACACTGAGAATATAAGCTACTTCTCTAAGGACTTTGATGGAGTACGTATTAGATAAACTAAAGTCTTACAGAAGTTAACATTCTGATATTATTATGTATTAGTAATATGTTATCTAGATACAAGATCACAAAAGTGAGTCTGCTCCCACTAACATTCTTGTAAACATTGGGTTTATCATCGTTTTTAATAAATTCGTAACTCCTTGCGGCTTTATCAAGACGACGAATCTCGAAACTTTGTTTCCATCCACTAGAGATCATTTTAGCTTACACGCCTCAGAACCTTCTTCGGATTCAAAATCCTCGGCTTGTTCCATATAGATATATTCCTTATTTTAACTATTAAGGAATATGGTTCTTACATCAACATGTCGAACCATAGAATCTACATATGTAGCTATGGCAAGAAGAATTTGGATGGACTTAAACATGGCTACTAGCGAGAAAGTGTATTCACAATACAACTTCTTCCCTCTAGCAAAAATCTTTTGCAACAAGCCTAGCTTTAAAAGGTCTCCACCTTCCCATTAGTACGAAGTTTACACATGAAGATCCATTTAATCGTTATCAGTATAATACCTTCGGATGGATCGACTAGCTCCCAAAATTTGGTTACTATAAATGGAATCCATTTCATATTTTATTACTTCAAACCATTTTTTGAGAATCTATATCATATATAGCTTCTAAATAAGTAGAGGGATCAACACTTGATATTTTTCTCCATGACTAAACAACTCTTGTTTATAATGCGGGAAAACCATATGTCTCTGGTGGACGAGATACTCTACTTCATCTTCGAGATGTTAATGTAGATACATCTTTTACTAACTCTAGCTCTTAGTTGGTTTGATCAAGCTTTATTGATTCATTATTTTGTTGGTAACTAGATGACTCCTCATCTAATTCTATATTCCTTTCTTAGTCTCCCTCTTGAATAAACGCTTTATCAAGTAAGACTACCACCGATAAACAACGATTGTTTGTTCGGTTAGAATATAGAAATCACATCCTAAACTGTCTTTAGGATATCCAACATAACCTTTCCATGATTGATTTTGATTCCAAATTTATCGGATATCAGTTTCCTGATATCTTCTGAACAAAACTTAACTTCCTAAAGACTTGATTCCATACCTTATCTCATAAGGTATCTATGGAGCGAATTTAGTTGGAATTCAATTTAGAATTTTATTTGCGGTAAGAAGTGCATGACTCCATAACGAGATCGATAAAATAGTATATAGCCCATTATTTATCGTATCATGTCCCACATTGTATGATATCTCCTTCTTGACAGACACACCATTCAACCATGGTGTTCCCAAGGAGTAAGTTGAAAAATAATACCACATTCCTTTTAGGAAAGTACCAAATTCTGTATTCAAGTATTCTTCCCTTTTCGATCGCATCGTAAAGTTTTAATACTTTTTCCAATTTGGTTTTCTACTTCATTCTTGAAGTCATTTGAACATTTCAAAATTTTCATGTTTGTTCTTCATAAGACAAACTTAACTATATCGTGATATATCATCGATGTAGAAAATGAAGTATATGTATCTACCTTGGTCCGTTTCTATAAACATACCATATACATCACTATGTATGATCTCTTAAACGGCCTTGGCTCTACCACTTTGTACCACAAAGAATGATCAGGTTATTTTGCCTTTAAGATACGTCTCATAAGTCAGAAGCGATGCAAAATCTTGATTGCTCAATATTCCCATCCTATCTAACTTGTTAAGTCTATCTTTTGCAATATGTCCTAATCATAAGTGCCAAAATTGTTTAGAGATTTGATTACTTATGGTATTTATTTTAAAAACATATTTTGCATCAAACATCTTTAATCAAATAATAAAGACCATTTTGTACATATCCACACCCAACTCCGTAGTATCAAACATAATACTACAAACATCCTTTGTAAATTGAAAATCAACTACCAAATTTGCCATACAAATTCGGACATGATATTCCTATATATATTGGGTAAGTACAAAAATCTTGTTTAAGTAAAACTTATGTTTATTTAAGAAAATTGAAGTTGATCCTATAGCTCTTGTTGCAACGCTTGTGTTATTCCTGAGATTGAAGATTACTTCATCTTTTTCCTTTCTTTCTCACTTTTACTAAATCCGTAAAAGATAAACAAATGTGAGAATGAGCATTGGTATTCAATACCCAACCTTTTAAATGAGCAATTGACATTGGAACATGAGATAGACATATTCTTGATGGAATTGTCGTTCCTCCCGTCATTGCCCTTTAAGTATTCAGAATACTTAATGCAATTTCCATTTCAATGTCTTTCGGTTTGACAAAAGAAACACTTTCTTTTATTAACCGAACCGCCTTTCAAATATTCCAAATATTTCCGGCAATGACTTATTTTGTCCTACATCATAACAAATGATAACATTTTTCTTTGTTAACCGATGTGCATTTCTTTTTCGCAATACCCTTGGAGGCATCTAAATATCTTAATCAAACAAAAATGATTTTTAACCACTAGCCGATTACTATCGTGAATGTCACTTTAAAGAATTCTATTTAATCTTATTATCCTTTAGACAGCAAAGATCTCTAATTAGTATTCGTGTTATTTTGTGTATTTAACCATAATGATTTGGTTTTTATTAAAATGGCCTCCCACTATGTTTTTCGAATCCTACACTTCCAAAATAAGAAACGTGAATCTTTGTTGGAAAAGATTTCAAGCGGGTGATTGAATTCTTGTAGTCATTGTTCTTTCCCTCAGGTACGCCTAATTGCCGTTATTGGGATCACAATGTACTACAAATGAACAACACTTGGTCATCATATCTCATATGAGGTTCAATAATTTCCAGCTCCTAATGTTTTCACCCTCAGATACCCATTGTCGTTATTGGGTTTCAGCATTAGTTAAGTTCAACCCATTGAATCAACTAAGATGTATCAATTTGAATAATACACGACTCAGGTACGCCTAATTGCCGTTATTACCGTGTACTATATCGATACACCCGTAACATCTCATGCTTAACAATAAACTCAACAACGGCCTCTTGACGATATCATCTCACCCCTATGTATCCATAGCCGAAAAGATGATAACTCAAAGCGTGTTAGTTTATTGCTCCAGTGGAGAGCCATTAATAAATCAATTTAATGATTAATCAATATAAACTTAATCTTTTAACTTTTAGGAAGATTTCTTAGGGTTTTAAGTTATTCTGGTCTCACTAAGCATACAACACATTTTAGCATGCATCTCATACATATTAAAGCTAAAATGAATCATGCATTCACACATGTATGATCATGGACTTCCTAGGTCTCATTCTTTAGCCACAAAAGAATGAGCAAACTATTACTTGTTCCGTATGTTTTGTTGATGACAATATAATGCGCAAGCAAGTCACGTATTGTGTTAATTAATCACATTAGAAAAATTCCCAGGATAGATTGGAGGGTCACGAGCGGACCACTTAAGTAACAATCTCCTAGAAAAAATTTAATCAAATATAATTAATGTCACAATAGCGTTTGCTCATTTTTCCAAACAAGTATCAATACATGCATTCAATCGTAAAGCTTTAATACTCAATGATACAGTCGCACTGATACCACTGTTGGTGCAGCGGGACGTGAGGGTACGAATCGTATATTTCAATTCAAAATTGGAATTCCAACAATTCGGATCATAAATTGATCATATCAATAACAAATGGATCGTCGTATCATATAGTAATTAAAGCACGCATCTAGAAACCGTAAGAAGAATACCTATGTCGATTCTCCAACGATTCTTGTAGTCCCGATAGTACGGCGACCTCAAGCTCGTCAACACGATTATACGTCTGATTGAATCCTCGCCTTGAAGTAATCTGCAAGAGTTCCTCTTGCCGATCAACCCTAAGCTCAAACTCTCGCCTCGATTACGTCTTTACTGGGATGTATGAAAAACTTTCTCCAAGATTTTTTGTGATTGATGACTACTTGAACTCCTTGAAATATGCTCTCTTAAGTGTGGTGATTTTACTATGAGCAAAGGAAACCTCTATTTATAGGGTAGAGCTTTGCTTAAGAATGCAACACCTCACATGCTAGGTGTCACACACCAAGCAAAGGTGTTGCCACCATTCGACACCTCACATGCTAGGTATCACACACCAAGCATAGGTGTTGCCACCATCTGACACATCATATGCTAGGTGTCACACATCAAGCATAGGTGTTGCCACCTTGTGACACGTCGGATGCTAGGTGTCACACACAGAGACATACATGACATCATCACATGATATCATCACGTGACATCATCGTATGACATTATCACATGACATCATCATATGATATCATCGTGACATCATCACATGACATCATCATATTAACTTGGATAAAATACAATTAGGTGCCTACTAATTTATAACTCTTACAAATTAGTCCCTAATTTATACTTGTTTTTTCATCTTAAATTAATTTCCGAGATATGCTAGTATCTATATGAAATTAATCTCTCATAAATTCAATCGGTTGCACACCCTATTGTGTGTGACTAACTAGGTTCACATCTATTTGGCAACGAGAGTCATAAGAAATGCCTTTCTTATATTAAATAATTAAATCCCACTAACTATTAATTCTCGTAGATCGTGAGTGACGTCTAGCAACATATCACGACCCCCAAATAGAAATGAATGTTTCGATGCATTCTTTATGAACCAATGTTCATAATTACCGTACACTCAAAATTCCCTTCATCTAAGATTCCGATCTCGACTAGTGTCACGGTTAAGTCAAACACTGTTTGTCTTGATCATATGACCTAATCTCAGTTCTTATTCTTGATAAATATGACTTACACTAGAAACAACTTTCTAAGTAAGTTATATACACCTGCGCAGGTTTTATCATCCATCGAGAACAATTTGAGATAGCATAGAATCTTTTCTCCGTTCATCCGGATTGATAAATCCTCTCTTTGTTAAACCCCTATCTCCATATACAACTAACTAGAGCCAACACATCTCGCGATCCTAGCTCATGAAAGATCTAGGGAAAAGAAGTATCAAACTCTAATCACTTATGTACAAGATAGTGTCACCGCAAGTCAAAGGACATATGTACAATTATGAACTAGATGATATTAAATTGACTTTGATGAAATACATGTATAAGTCATCTAGCGTCACTTGTTCGACCCACTCAACATCTTGAGTGTCCACATGTTTATCCTGATCCCCATCAAGTAGTATGAGACTCACTACTTCCTATAATTAGCAACTCCTTTCTAATCAGGAGAATAAACAGAGGTGACAATCTTTTCGAGATAATACGATGCCCTTATTCGTAGGACCCCATCAATCGTGAACTGTTATTTAGATCATTTGTATAATAGAATCTGTAACTCATATTCTTAACACCTTAAGAATAGATTCTATCACAATGTGATAAGGGCAATGCGTAATAAATGAACACTTAGTTGATGAGACACTTAGTTCAATTAGAACATATATATCTTTGCCATTGGGATTAGTTCTACAAATATACAATGATCAAATGGCCCAAGGGAATATACTACTAACACAAGCAAAATAATTCAAACATGCTTAAAAGAAAAAAATCAAGACATGCTACAACAAGTTTCGAATCTCCGTAACAAAATCAACCTATAATATATATCATCTTTCAAAAGTACGTATCAGAATTTATTTTGAAGTTTAAAATCAACCAGAAGACTTCCAAATTTTAGTTGAGCCCCACGATTAAAAACAAAATCAATATCCGAAATATCTCTTCGATTAAATCAATTGCTTAAAAATTTCCAAAGTACCTCAATCCATAAAACCATCGAGTTAGCCGAGTCATTACAAGTACCAAGCTCAACTCCCAAATTTGGGTGACGCAAGTCAATCTCAAAACCACCATTTATAAAACGTATTCAAAATATTTATAAATCCGGAAAAAGTCTTTTAATAAAAAAAACAATCTCAATCCTTTCAAAATAAGAGCTCAAGCAACCAAAGTATCAAAAATCAACTCAAAAACTTATGTGAGAAAATCTTTAATCTCAAACAATCATTCTGTAAACACCTAAGCAAGCCAAACATAATTACCAAACATATGACCAAACGACGCTTCAAACGTCGACATACCACAACATCGTAAAATAATAGCCAAAAATATTAAATTCGCAATACGGTGGGAAAATCTCATAAATAATACTATTTTGAAAACAACCGTTTGTCAACACAAAGTCAAACGTAATATTCTGAGATACGAGAAATTCATTTTACTTGAAAAAGTAATTAAAATCATGTTTTTAAAGTATGATGACCATACCACTCATCCGGCTCTTTTGTCAAAACACAAATCAAATTAAGACAATTTTCTCAATATTAATTATAAAACCAATGTGTGGTCACACAATCATAAAGCCGCAAACCATGCTTAACGATTTAACACAAAAATCCTTTAAAAGAAATACAAGACCAACCCATAATGTATCCTTATATGTGCTAACATATAGCAACCAACAATGTGACCAAAACTAAATTGTATTCATCAATAAGGCGATATCAATTCAATATAACAAAAATCATCCAAGGCATAAAAGCCAACAAGTGATCACCCAAAGTAAACATTATATAGGGCACAACAGCCAATAAAACATCACCCAAAGTAAGCACCATATTAGGGCACAACAGCCAACAAAACATCCAAAGTATACACAATAAACATACCAAAATAATAGCATCAGTAACACATAAGACAGACACTCAATATTCCTATAAATGAAGGTAGAAAGTTTTGAAAACAAATGATGATGTTTCGAAAGACAAGACTTGAATCCTAATTCCGCAATAGATCCTATAACACAACATCATTAACATGCCTTAAAGAAGTAAGCACATAACCTGCAAACTGGCCTTGGTATGAAGCCAAAGCTCTGATACCAACTTTGTCATGACCCAACTTCATGGATCGCGACCGGTGCTAGGGTATGGGTATGGTCGTACCAAAACCCTAGCAAGCCTCGCGGATAAACAATAAACATATAAACCTGCAAGAAAACCACTGCTCGGGGGCAACTGAGACTCCAACCTATGTCTAGAAATTTATATAACATTCCTAACATATTCATTTGATAACAATCCGAAACTACGAAACATGCCTCATATATAATAATCCAATGTATCATGCCAAAGTATACTAACATAAAAGTTGTACCAATACGACAAACCAAAGTATAATAATAAAACACTAAACTAGTTGACTAGTCTAATAAGATAAAAAAAAACGTCTGACGAATCAAAGAATCAGAGATGACCAACGCTCTAAAAATCATAAGCCTGGAAAATTGGGAAAACAACGGGATCAGATATACTGAGATGAGTTCATAATGCCATTTACATTTATTAAGTTTAAAACCCTTAAAACAAATCCTTTTATACTAATATATATTCGATTATGGAAACACAGTATTGAAATTAAATCCCAAAGTATAATCCAAAGTAGATGGGAACAAATCCACATCGATTCCCAAAGTAGGCCATACATTGGTCAGCTATTCCCAAAGTACTTACCAGTGCACACAGTCTCGATACTCGCCTATCGAGTAGCTCGTTTCAATCCAGATCCACAATCGGTTAAAAACAGTTCATATACATTTGATATACTAAAATAACTTGCGGTACTTAATAAAGAGGTAAATAACACTACATACGCACTACTTGCTTATCCACGTGAATCATGGCAAACAACTAACCCTGCGTAGACTGCGAAGCACGAGCAGTCGACGGGTCTAAAATATTATATAAGTTAAAATCCGAACGACCCCTAACTCTAAGAATACTAGACACCACATAGGACTAGCATTTCAAACATAAGCATGGTACAACCAAATCACAACCAAAGTATCCACACAACCAAAAAGCAAGTTAGGCAAGTTAAGCTTAGGTGAGTTCTTATCTTTAAAAACAACGCCATAGTTCTTAAATACTTAATTAGCCCTTTTCAAAACCAAAGAGTTTTCCCAAAGTGGTGTGTTAGCCTTAACTACAGTATAGCTCAACACAACATGTCCGGCGACAAAAGTCTAACCCGACACAACCATAAACCAAAGTGAAAACCCATGTCTTAAATCAATCCTTAAATAAACCAAAGTCATCTTAAATAAGAACTCATACCCTAACTTAATAATGCCAAGAAACATAGAAAGCAACAAAGCCAAATAAGCTTGCCAACACCTTGTTGCGGAAGCTCAATCGATTACGCTAGCGAATCACGTATTGTGCTAAATAATTATACCGGAAAATTTCCAGGAAAGAATGGTGGGTCACAGGCGGACCACTTAAGTACCAAACTCCTTAGACAGAATTTCACACGATATAAATAACTTCACAATATATAACTCCAACTAGCCTGAGCGTTAGCTAATAAATAAACAATAAAGAGAACACCAACCTTTTAACGAGGATCAGCCAGAAATGGCCGGCTTACATCCTCGGGCACTGCCCAAAATACTCCACTAATTGTTTGTAACAAAATACAAACTCGAGAGAGAACCAACTAAGCCTTAGGAGTTGATAAGGCTTGTTGTGGGACGAGTTTCAATGGGTAGAGGAGACTCCCTTTTATAGGCTAAGGAAGTCCTCACCCTTCCACTCCTAAGCAATGTGGGATTTCTACACTATATGTATATAGCTCAACAATTACAAGTCCCTTTTCTAAACAATGTGGGACAAGTCTAAAATGAGCCATATCCAACAAATCTCCACCTTGGCGAATTTTCTCTCTACCATCTCGGACTATCTTCAATAGTACCTTCAATTACGCTTCAAAAGCGCCAACTCTCAACTGTAGAAGTCAAGTACCAATGTGGGATGATCCCACTTCAACACTCTCCCTCACGCATAGCATGACCGAGCAGAGCAACCAATCCCCCCTCACGCATCGCGTGGGCCGGGCCACATTCAAATCTCAAATATTGAGAACACTAATCAAATTCAAACAATGTTTGAACTTGACTGCTTTCACAATCTTTGTCATCATATGAGCAGGAGTTTCCATGGTCAAAATCTTCCGAAGTAGGACTCCACCTTCTTCAATAACCTCTGGCACCAAATGATATCGAACATCAATGTGCTTCGTCCTTGCATGATGAACTTGGTCCTTCTCTTCAATTTCCAATTCACCAAACAACCCATGAAGCCAAATTGCTTCCTTAACAGCTTCTGCACTTGCCATGTACTCTACCTCTATGGTAGACAAAGCAACTATTGGCTGCAAGTTAGACTTCCAACTAAACGACGCCTTTGCTAGTGTAAACACATAGCCCATAGTCGATCGCCGTTTATCAACGTAGTCCGAATCATTGTACCCAACTCTATATTGACCATCTTTCTTGTCCTGCCCAAATATTAGACCAATATCCACAGTATTCAAAGTATACTGTAGAATCCAATTTTCATCTCCAGCCACCTTGAGTCCATCTGGCTGAGTCGAATTGATTTCCCCATCCAAGAATCCATGTAAAAACACTGTTTTTACGTCCAACTGAACTAGTTCCATATTCAAATGTGCTACTAAGGCCAACAAAATTCTAATGGAAGAATGTTTAACAACTCGAGAGATAGCCTCAATTCCTTCCGTCCAAACGTAGCTTTTAGCTACCAACTTTGCCTTATAGCCAATATCATTCTTGTTCGGAAATCCTTCTTCATATATCCAATTACAGGGACGTAGTCCCTCCAATAATCCTTGAGTTGCAAGAACCGTCAAGAATTTTCCACCATCATGCCCCAAACGCCAATGCCAAAGACTGATTTCTTCTAGCTCATTATCATCACTAGAAGCAACTATAGCTGACCCAATAATTGCATTACCCTGATAGTAATACAAGTTATTGTTCTTCCGAATTCTTTTCATGACAACCTGTGCACCCGAGAATACCATCATAACTCCATTTACTGCAGTCACAACAAAGCCCTTTGATTCTAGGACTCCTACAGAAATGAGCTTCTTCGTCAAACTCGGTACGTAGCGAACATCTTCCAGAATCCTTATTGACCCATCATGGTTCCTCAAGTGAATTGAACCAACTCCTTTTGTCAAACAAGGATTGCCACTTGCTGTGTAAACAACTCCACCTTCTAGCTCTTTGAAGTCAACAAACAATTCCCGATTGGAACACATATGATGACAACAACCCGAATCTAGAAGCCATTCAATAGGAGTATTTACCGATGACACAACAACCAATGAAAGATCTGAATCTTCGTCGTCACACTCAGCTACATTCGAAACAAACTCAGCTTTTTCTTTATCAGTCTTGCCTTTATTCTTCAATTTGGGACAATCCCTTTTCCAATGCCCTTTCTCTCGACAAAAGGCACATTCATCTTTCTCTGGTCGGGACTTTGATCTCCCTTCCTCCCCAATTGTTTGGCTTTTCAAACGGCCTCTAACAATCAAAGCTTCTGCTGCAGTACTAGTGTTTTCTTTCTTATCTTTTCTTCTCAATTCATAACTATATAATGCAGCGCAAACTTCGCTAAGAGACACACCAACCTTCCCATGAAGGAGAGTAGTTTCAAGAAACTCAAACTCTTCAGGAAGTGATCCCAACAACATCAAAGCCAAATCTTCATCATCAAACGTCACATCCAAATTTAACAAATCGGCTACTAATTGGTTGAAATTTGTGATGTGCTCATTCATAGTAGTACCTGGGAGATACGTGAACCGAAACAGCCTTTTCTTCATGTGAAGCTTATTCTGACTGTTCTTTTTCAAGAATTTCTCCTCCAATGCTTTCCACAAACTACTTGCAAATGTTTCCTTTGAAAAAGGATACCTCTGCTCTCTGGAAAGACATGACCGAATGGTACCACATGCTAAACGATTGATGCTACTCCATTCTCTCTCATCAACATCTGCTGGTTTCTCTCTTTCAATAGCGACATCTAGACCTTGCTGAAATAAAGCGTCTAGAAGCTCACTTTGCCACATGCCGAAATGTCCTGTACCATCAAAAATCTCCACCGCAATTCTTGCATTTGACATTGCCATTCTTCCCGAAGAAGAAGCTATCAACGTGGATAGACTTTTGCTTCCAGACATTTCTGCTCCAATTTTTATTTAATAGCTAACCGATATGCCAAGGATAGAACCTTAGCTCTGATACCAATTGTTGCGGAAGCTCAATCGATTACGCTAGCGAATCACGTATTGTGCTAAATAATTATACCGGAAAATTTCCAGGAAAGAATGGTGGGTCACAGGCGGACCACTTAAGTACCAAACTCCTTAGACAGAATTTCACACGATATAAATAACTTCACAATATATAACTCCAACTAGCCTGAGCGTTAGCTAATAAATAAACAATAAAGAGTACACCAACCTTTTAACGAGGTTCAGCCAGAAATGACCGGCTTACATCCTCGGGCACTGCCCAAAATACTCCACTAATTGTTTGTAACAAAATACAAACTCGAGAGAGAACCAACTAAGCCTTAGGAGTTGATAAGGCTTGTTGTGGGATGAGTTTCAATGGGTAGAGGAGACTCCCTTTTATAGGCTAAGGAAGTCCTCACCCTTCCACTCCTAAGCAATGTGGGATTTCTACACTATATGTATATAGCTCAACAATTACAAGTCCCTTTTCTAAACAATGTGGGACAAGTCTAAAATGAGCCATATCCAACACACCTGGCAAGTAACACCTAAAGTACACTTAAATATATCACCTTAAATGGAATAAAAAAGATTCAACCTCTTTCAAGTATCAACTTGAAACTAAATAATTTAACCAAGACATAATAAACCATATAAACCTTACATGCTTTATATCTCTTTTGTCCAATGTTAACCACAAGCTAGAATAAGACAAAAATTCTTTTAATATGTTTGAACCATTTTATAAACAAAGTTTCCAGCCCTTAGTAACATGATCAACCCACCGAAGTAGGCATTTAACAAAGCCACAAACATTGATTAAAATCATTAACCATTAAACATCAAAGTAGCCTTTCAAAATACTTAAATCACCCTTTGTAACTAATTTCCAATAACACTATCATTTTAAAACAACGATATAAACCTTTAGAAAACTTCGATAAACATATGAATTATCTCTAAACAATTATCTCAAATCACACAAGGTTTTTTGGTTGTTAGTTATCAACGTGTTACCCCTTTTAAATAAATTTCAAGAATTTAGTTTATAACAAAAATAGAATTTTATTCAAAAACGTTAGCCAAATGATATCTTATTCCATTTAAAAAGATTCCTCCAAGCCACCCAATGTACAATTGATATCTAAACAACCTAAGAATCAATCTCTTTTAAAATATCAGATTTTATAATAAAAGAACATCATGATTTAGATCCATACAATAAGCCAATCTATCATGCTTTTATCCTAGCCAACAATTTCAGTGCAAACGAGTATAAACATCAATGAATATCAACAACAACACCCAAAGTATGAATTCTCATATTTCAATAAGTCAAAACAGAAATTATAACATTCTACATCACCCAAGGTATCAATCTAGCAATAACCTAACATTCAATCTACAATCCATACGAATGATATGAATGAAGGAAACGATAGCTAATGAATACACAATCCATAGGAATGGATCCAAATCAGCCTATGAGTCAAGGAAACGATAGCTAATGAATACACAATCCATACGAATGCTAAACCAATGATTAAACCTTAAGAGATTGATGAAAAATACTTAAAATTGATAAAAAAAAAAGGCTTAGGAATCAATAGGAGATGATAATTTGAGTGCAAGAGGAGTTTTAGGGTATTAGAAAAAGAGTAAAGTGATTTAGGTCGAATAAAACGAGTTTAAATAGAAAACTGCAATCTACACAGTGCACGCATCGCGCCCGCTACACCTGTATCCCGCCCGTGATACACTAGTCGCGCCCGCGACATAGGAAGATTGCGCCCCCGATAACCTACTGCCTCCGATGGAAAATTTGATTTTTGAAAATGAAATCGAAACCGCTCCAAACTCCGAGACTACTCCCAATACATCTTAAAACGCATGTATAATCACAATTCCAAGTGGTCGAACCACTCAAACAAACCCAATGTACCGTTTAGGCTTAACGAAACTAGTCCAAAAAATACGGGGTATTACATAGCGATTTAAGCCAAACATTTAAAATGTTACGAATTAAATACAAACGTTTAACCTTTATCTATTTAAGCCAAACGTTTAAAACATTACCAAACAAATCCAAACTTTTAAAACTTTACAAAACAAATCCTAATATTTCACCTTTTTAGCTATTTAAGCCAAATGTTTAAAACGTAATGAAACGAATCCTTACGTTTCACCTTTTTAGAGATTTAAGCCAAACGTTTAAAACATTAAGAAAAATATCCTAACGTTTCATCTCTTTAGAGATTTAAGCCAAAATTCTAAAACGTTACGAAAAAATCCAAACGTATAATACGTTATGAAACAAATCCAAACGTTTAAAACGTAATGAAACAAATCCAAACGTTTAAAACGTTATGAAACAAATCTTAACGTTTCACCTTTTTGGCGAATTAAGCCAAACGTTTAAAACGTTACAAAACAAATCCTTATGTTTCACCTTTTCACAATTTAAGCCAAACGTATAAGACGTTACGGAACAAAACCTAATGTTTCAACTTTTTTGTAATTTAAGCCTAAGGTTTAAAACATTACGAAATAAATCCTAATGTTTCGCCTTTTAAATGATTTAAGCAAAACAATTAAAAGGTTACGAAACAAATCCTAACGTTTCACCTTTTTAGCTATTTAAGCCAAACTTTTCAAACTACGAAACAAATCGAAACGTTTCAACTTTTTAGCTATTCAAGTCAAACGTTTAAAACGTTACGAAACAAATCCAAATGTTTAAAACGTTACAAAACGAATCCTAATATTTCACCTTTTTTAGCTATTTAAGCCAAACGTTTAAAACGTTACGAAACGAATCCAAACGTTTAAAAGGTTATAAAACAAATCCTAATGTTTCACCTTTTTAGCAATTTAAGCCAAACGTTTAAAACGTTACAAAACAAATCCAAACGTTTCCAACAATATGAAACAAATCCAAATGTTTAAAACGTTACAAAAAAAATCTTAATACCTTTTTAGCTATTCAAGCCAAACGTTTAAAACGTTACGAAACAAATCCTAAGGTTTCACCTTTTTAGCAATTTAAGCCAAACGTTCAATACGTTACGAAACATATCCTAACGTTACACCTCTTTAGCGATTTAAGCCAAATGTTTAAAACATTACAAAATAAATCCTATCGTTTCACCTTTTTAGCGATTTAAGCCAAACGTTTAAAACGTTACAAAACAAATCCTAATGTTTCCCCTTTTTAGCGACTTAAGACAAACGTTTAAAACGTTACAAAAACAAATCCTAATACCTTTTTATCTATTCAAGGCAAACGTTTAAAACGTTAGGAAACAAATCCTAATGTTTCACTTTTTTAGCGATTTAAACAAAACATTTAATATGTTACGAAACATATCCTAACGTTACACCTTTTTAGCGATTAAAGCCAAATGTTTAAAACATTACGAAACAAATCCAATTGTTTCACCTTTTTTAGCTATTTAAGCCAAAAGTTCAAAACGTTACAAAACAAATCCAAACGTTTTAACTTTTAAACAATTTAAGCCAAAGTGTTTAAAACATTACTAAACAAATCCAAAGGTTTCACCTTTTTAGCGATTGAAGCCAAACGTTTAAAACGTTACGAAACAAATCTTAATGTTTCTCCTTTTTAGCGACTTAAGCCAAACGTTTCAAACTTTACAAAAACAAATCCTTACGTTTCACCTTTTTAACAATTTAAGCCAAACGTTTAAGACGTTAATAAAAAAAAACCTTAAGTTTCACCTTTCTAGCGATTGAAGTCTAACGTTTAAAACATTACAAAACAAATGCTAACGTTTCACCTTTTTAATGATCTAAGCCAAACATTTAAAAGGTTACGAAACTAAACTAACGTTTCACCTTTTTAGAGATTTAAGCCAAACGTTTAAAATGTTACGAAACAAATCCAAAAATTGAAAATGTTACGAAACAAATCCAACGTTTCACATTTTTAGCTATTTAATACAAACGTTTAAAACATTACAAAAAAACCAAACGTTTAAAATGTTACAAAACAAATGCTAACGTCTCACCTTTTTAGCTATTTAAGCCAAACTTTTAAAACTAAGAAACAAATCCAAACGTTTCACCTTTTTAGCTATTTAAGCAAACGTTTAAAACGTTACGGAACAAATCCAAACGTTTAAAAAACGTTACAAAACAAATCCTAATGTTTCACCTTTTTAGCAATTTAAGTCAAACGTTTAAAACGTTACGAAACGAATCCACAAACTTAAAACATTACAAAAAAATCCTAACATTTCACCTTTTTAGCTAGTTAAGCCAAACGTTAAAAAACGTTATGTAACAAATCCAAACGTTTAAAACGCTATGAAACAAATCCAAACGTTTAAAACGTTATCAAACAAATCCAAACGTTTAAACTGTTACGAAATAAAACGAAACATGTAACCTTTTTAGCGATTTAAGCCAAACTTTTAAAACGTTACAAAACAAATCCAAACGTTTCACCTTTTTAGCAATTTAAGTCAACGTTTAAAACATTACGAAACAAATCCAAACGTTTAAAAGGTTACTAAACAAATCCTAACGTTTCACCTTTTTATCTATTTAAGCCTAACATTTACAACGTTACAAAATGAATCCTAATGTCTCACGTTTTTAGTGATTGAAGCCAAGTGTTTAAAACGTTACTGAAATCCAAACAATTAAAATGTTACAAAACAAATCCAAACGTTTAAAACATTACGAAAAAAATCCATACGTTTCACCTTTTTAGCGATTTAAGCCAAACGTTTAAAACGTTATGAATCAAATCCAAATGTTTTACCTTTTTAGCTATTCAAGCCAAACGTTTAAAATGTTACGAAACAAATCTAAACTTTTAAAACTTTACAAAACAAATCCTAACATTTTACCTTTTTAGCTATTTAACCCAAACGTTTAAAACGTAAAGAAACAGATCCTAACATTTCACCTATTTAGCGATTTAAACCAAACTTAAAACTTTACGAAACAAATCCTAACACTTCATCTCTTTAGTGATTTATGCCAAAAGTTTAAAAAGTTACGAGAAAATCCAAACGTATAAAATGTTACAAAACAAATCGTAACGTTTAAAACGTTACGAAACAAATCCAAACGTTTAAAATGTTACAAAACAAATCCTAACGTTTCACCTTTTTAGGTATTTAAGCCAAACTTTTCAAACTACAAAACAAATCCAAACGTTTCACCTTTTTAGCTATTCAAGCCAAACGTTTCAAACGTTGCGAAACAAATCCAAACGTTTAAAATGTTACAAAACAAATAACATTTGTAGCTATTTAAGCCAAACGTTTAAAACATTACGAAACGAATCCAAACATTTAAAAGGTTACAAAACAAATCCTAACATTTCACCTTTTTAGCGATTTAGGCCAAACGTTTAAAACGTTACGAAACAAATCCAAACGTTTAAAACGTTATGAAACAAATCCAAATGTTTAAAACGTTACAAAACAAATCCAAACGTTTAAACCGTTACAAAGTAAAAGCAAACGTTTCACCTTTTTATTGATTTGAGCCAAACTATTAAAATGTTACAAAACAAATTTAAACGTTTCACCTTTTTAGCGATTTAAGCCAAATGTTTAAAACGTTAGAAAACAAATTCCAACGTTTAAAACGTTAAAAAACAATTCCTAACATTTCACCTTTTTAGCTATTTAAGCCAAACATTTATAACGTTATGAAACAAATCCAAATGTTTAAAATATTTCGAAACAAATCCTAACGTTTCATCTTTTAGCGATTTAAGCCAAACGTTTAAAATGATACGAAACAAATCCTAACGTTTCACCTTTTTATCAATTTAAGCCAAACGTTAAAACGTTAAAAAAAACATATCCTAATACCTTTTTAGCTATTCAAGCCAAACATTTAAAATGTTACGAAACAAATCGTAATGTTTCACCTTTTTAGCTATTTAAGCCAAACGTTTAATATGTTACGAAACATATCCTAACGTTACACCTTTTTAGCGATTTAAGCAAAATGTTTAAAACGTTACGAAACAAATCCTAACGTTTCACCTTTTTAGGTATTTAAGCCAAACGATTAATACGTTAGGAAACAAATCTTAACATTTAACCTTTTTAGCAATTTAAGCCAAACGTTTAAAACGTTACGAAACAAATCCTAAAGTTTCAACTTTTAAGCAATTAAAGCCAAACGTTTAGAACGTTACTAAAAAATCCATAGGTTTCACCTTTTTAGCGATTTATGCCAAACGTTTAAAATATTACAAAACAAATACTAATATTTCTCCTTTTGAGTGATTTAAGCCAACTGTTTAAAACGTTACAAAACAAATCCGTACGTTTCACCTTTTTAACAATTTAAGCCAAACGTTTAAGACGTTAAGAAAAAAAACCTAATGTTTCACCTTTCTAGCGATTGAAGTCTTAACGTTTAAAACATTACAAAACAAATGCTAACGTTTCACCTTTTGAATGATCTAAGCCAAACATTTAAAAGGTTACGAAACTAATCCTAACGTTTCACCTTTTTAGAAGTTAAAGGCAAACGTTTAAAATATTATGAAACAAATTCAAAAATTTAAAACGTTACGAAACAAATCCAACGTTTCACCTTTTTAGCTATTTAATCCAAACGTTTAAAACATTACAAAAAAAACCAAACGTTTAAAATGTTATAAAAAAATGCTAACGTCTCACCTTTTTAGCTGTTTAAGCCAAACTTTTAAAACTACAAAACTAATCCAAATGTTTCACCTTTTTAGCTATTTAAGTCAAACATTTAAAACGTTACGAAACAAATCCAAACGTTTAAAACGTTGCCAAAACAAATCCTAGCGTTTCACCTTTTTACCTATTTAAGCCAAACGTCTAAAGCGTTGCGAAACGATTCCAAACGCTTAAAACGTTACAAAACAAATCCTAACATTTCACTTTTTTAGCTATTTAAGCCATACGTTTAAAACTATATGTAACAAATCCAAACGTTTAAAACGTTATGAAAAAAATCCAAACGTCTAAAACATTATAAAACAAATCCAAACGTTTAAACCATTATGAAATAAAACCAAACATTTCACCTTTTTAACGATTTAAGCAAAATTTACCTTTTTAGCTATTTAAGTCACATGTTTAAAACGTTACGAAACAAATTCAACGTTCAAAACGCTTAATACGTTACAAAACAAATCCTAACATTTCACCTTTTTATTTATTTAAGCCAAACATTTATAATGTTACAAAAACAATCCTAACGTTTCACCTTTTTAGTGATTGAAGCCAAGCGTTTAAAACATTACGCAAAATCAAAACGTTTAAAACGTTACAAAACGAATCCAAACGTTCAAAAACATTACGAAATAAATCCATATGTTTCACCTTATTAGTGATTTAAGCCAAACGTTTAAAATGCTACGAATTAAATCCAAACATTTCACCGTTTTAGCTATTTAAGTCAAACGTTTAAAACGTTACGAAACAAATCTAAACTTTTAAAACTTTACAAAACAATTCCTAACATTTCAAGTTTTTAGTTATTTAAGACAAACGTTTAAAACGTACAGAAACGAATCCTGATGTTTCCCCTTTTTAGCGATTTAAACCAAACGTTGAAAACTTTACGAAACAAATCCTAACTTTTCATCTCTTTAGCGATTTAAGCCAAAAGTTTAAAACGTTACGAAAAAATCCAAACGTTTAAAATGTTACGAACCGAATCCAAACGTTTAAAACGTTACGAAACCAATCCTAACGTTTCACCTTATTAGTGATTTAAGCCAAGCGTTTAAGACGTTAAGAATCAAATCGTAATGTTTCACCTTTTTAGCGATTTAATCTGAACATTTAAAACGTTATGAAACGAATGTAAACGTTTAAAACTTTACGAAACAAATTCTAACGTTTTACCTTTTTAGCTATTTAAGTCAAACGTTTAAGACTTTACAAAAAAAATCCAAACATTTAAAACGTTACGATACAAATCCTAACGTTTTCCCTTTTTAGTGAATTAAGCCAAACGTTTAGAACGTTACAAAACAAATCCTAACGTTTCACCTTTTTACGATTTAAGCCAAACGTTTAAAACGTTAGAAAACAAATCTAAACGTTTAAAATGTTATGAAACAAATCCAAACACTTCACCTTTTTAGCGATTCAAGGCAAACTTTTAAAAAGTTACGAAACAAATCCAAACGTTTGACATGTTTATCCATTTAAGCCAAATGTTTAAAACGTTACGAAACAAATCCAAACCTTTAAAACGTTACAATAAAAATCCTCACCTTTAGCTATTTTAAGCCAAACGGTTAAAACGTTACGAAATAAATTGAAACGTATAAAACGTTATAAAACAAATCCAAACGTTTAGAACATTATGAAAAAAAATCCAAACGTTTAAAACGTTACGAAACAAATTCAAAAGTTTCACTTATTTAGTGATTTAAGCCGAACGTTTAAAACATTACGAATTAAATCAAAACGTTTCATCATTTAAGCTATTTAAACAAAACGTTAAAAACGTTACGAAACAAATCCAAACGTATGAAACGTTACAAAACAAATCCTAACGTTTCACCTTTTTTGCTATTTAATCCAAACATTTAAATCATTACAAAACGAATCCAAACGTTTCACCTTTTTCGCGATTTATGCCAAACGTTTAAAACATTACGAAATAAATTCTACCGTTTCACCTTTTTAACGATTTAAGCATAATGTTTAAAATGTTACGAAAAAATTCAAACGTTTAAAACGTTACGAAACAAAGCCAAATATTTAAAACGTCACGAAATAAATCTAAACGTTTAAAACGTTCCGAAACAAATCCAAACGTTTAAAACGTTACGATACAAATCTAAATGTTTAAAATGTTACGAAACAAATCTAAATATTTCCAATTTTAGGCGATTTAAGCCAAACGTTTAAAACGTCACGAAACAAATCCAAACGTTTAACATTTTTTGCTAATTAGGCCAAACGTTTAAAAAGTTACAAAACGAATCCAAACATTTAAAACGTTACGAAACAAATCCTAAAGTTTCACCTTTTTAGCGATTTCAACCAAACGATTAAAACGTTACGAAACAAATCCAAACGTGTCACCTTTTTAGCTATTTAGGCCAAAGGTTTAAAACGTTACAAAACAAATCTAAACGTTTAAAATGTTATGAAACAAATCCTGACGTTTCACTTTTTTAGTAATTTAAGCCAAACGTTTAAAACGTTATGATACAAATCCTAATATTTCACCTTTTTAGCGATTTAAGCAAAACATTTAAAATGTTATGAAACAAATGAAATCGTTCAAAACGTCATAAAAACATAATTATAACATTTCGCCTTTTTAGCAATTTAATCCAAACGTTTAAAACGTTACGAAAATCCAAACATTTAAAACGTTACGAAACAAATCCAAACGTTTAAAACATTACTAAACAATCCATACGTTTCACCTTTTTAGCGATTTAAGCCAAATGTTTAAAACGTTATGAATTAAATCCAAACGTTTCACCTTTTTAGCATATAAGCCAAACGTTTAAAACCCTATAAAACAAATCCAAACTTTTAACACGTTACAAAAGAAAACTTTTTAGCTATTTAAGCCAAACGTTTAAAACGTTACGAAACGAATCGTAACGTTTCACCTTTTTAGCGATTTAAGCCAAAAGTTTAAAATTTTTCGAAACAAATCCTAGCGTTTCATCTCTTTTGCAATTTAAGCCAAAAGTTTAAATCGTTACGAAACAAATCGAAACGTATAGAACATTACGAAACAAATCCAAACGTTTAAAATGTTACGAAACAAATCCTAACATTTAAAATGTTACGAAACAAATTTTAATATTTAACCTTTTTAGCGATTTCAGCCAAACGTTTAAAACGTTACGAAACAAATCCTAATGTTTCACCTTTTTAGCAATTTAAACCAAACATTGTCGAAAAGACAATAAAAGAGAGAAGAACATAGTTGAGATGATATAAAAAGATGAATAAGAAGTTAAAGACAAATATAACCTAAGGGTTATTACAAAAGTCAATATTAAAACTCCAAAAGATAGATCACGGCAAGGCAAATAGTGAAAACTCACTAGAAGGAGAAATTAAATCAAAAGGGGACTCATGTGAAGAGGTTGTAAAGTGTCAAATATGGCAATAAGGATTTGAATCGGATAGTGCTTACAAGAATCAGCATGTCGTGAAAACCGTAAAGAATGTTTACGCTCGCGATAAGGATGAGCAAAGATCTCCGCAGGGATACAGAGAGAAATCTGGACAGATAAGAGAATAGATTAATGAATTTGATAATCAATGAAAATATAAGCGATACGCGATGCACGATTAAGATGATAATGACGACATTGCCAAAAGTAACGCACGACAACAAGAGTTGAAAGGATCAATAATCCTCATTGGAAATGAATAAATGAAGTGTATCGAATAGATCGGAAAACACGTAAGGTATGAATAAGATGATTGGACATGGAACAAGTACCGGTACCACCAAAGAACATCCTAGTGTGTGTAAATAGTTGGAAGGGATTGAAGAATCTCACTTATGTAATTGAGAAAGAAAATATAATCATAAAAAGCTATCAGATTATCGGCCACACGCTTTCTTATTAAGATAAGAACTCAACAAAGAATATAATGTGAAGTAAATAGAGGTAATTTAAGAAGAAGGAAGTAAGTCAATGAATATGAAACGAGTAGAGAAGTATACGAGATATGAAGACGCAAGAAGAAGATCAAGTAAGCCCCTACAAGGAAAGTAAAGACTTTATAAGGATACGTCATGGAAATTCATCTCATGGATGACCGTCAATGAATAGCGATAGTAAAGAACGGAGTTTTGTGCGGTAAGTAAAACGACAAGACCTAAAAGGATAGCAGATAGTGGAATTAAGTTCCTAATCTCACGATGACTAGAAATCGGACGACAACACCAGCCTTACGAAAGAAATTACATAAATAACGAAGTACGAGTTAATCGAGTGTCCATATTATTCTTTAAGAAATAATGATAGGATTAAATATATTGTACAAAGAAAAAGGATCAAGAGTGAAAAATTGTTAGTGTATGTGGAAGTAGTTGATATTGTCATAAGAGAAGATGTCTGAGGTCAAGGTCAAGTCGTGACAACAACCAAGCAAGGAAATTGAAGAGTACGACCTAATGAATTGTCTACATCATTCGACGATAAGTGAGGAAAAACTGAGGACGAGGATTATCATCTCTAATGATAAGACATCACTAGAATGAACTACCATTGGATATCAGTAATAAACTGAAAGTTCAATTACAAGGACAAGAGTTCATAATATTGAATATCAGACAGAGAAAAAATGGAAGAGTCATGTATGCAAGATATAAGAGAAGAAATCAAAAGTAAGAAGTCATAGTAATAAGAGTACGACCGAAGTCACTCTGAAAGAAGATAATGACATGAAGGTCGTCACTGACGGTTAACGTTATTGTACGAAGAGTACAGAAGTAAGAATAATGATTCCTCGCACCGATCAGCGTCATTAAGATGGGTATAATGTATCTACTAAGAATGAAGTTAAAGATATTAATAGATTAAGATAAGTGAGTAGTGTATATGAAAATTCGAGGACGAATTTTTATAAGGGGGGAAGAATGTAATACCCTGTAAGTTCAAGTTATCTGATTGGGCCACGTGTCGAGTTTTTGATAGCCAGAGTGGCGATAAAGGAGAAATTATTAAAAGAAATATAATAAATAAGACCCGAGGAAGTTGAATAAGAAAATCTAATATGGAAATTTAGAAATTTATATCAAATAAAGGAGGTGCGATTGAGACTAAAGGAAGTAGTAAGAAAGTTATTAAAATAAAGTTAAAGTCCCAAATTAGTAAATAAAATATTAATTCTCAGGAATTGCAGTTAAAAGATTATCGACGGAAAATAATAATTATGGATTGGTATTATTTATTTGGATATAAATAATACGTATGTTATTGAGTTAAAGCGGATAATTAACCGTTTAGTTAAAAAGGATAAGTTTAAAAGAGAAATGGTTAAAAATAAAGAAATAAAGGATCAAATAAGCTATTTAACCATAATATATGAGTTAATCTTATTATTAAGAAGGAGAAGAAGAATCCAGATGATGAAAGGAAAGAAGAAAATATGGCGATCATCTTCGATCACCGCCGTTTCTCGTCCAAATCTAGTGCTTTTGTTCTGATATTTCCAAAATTCCGTTCTCTATCAATCTTGTGCATCGTATCAAGGGAAGCTTGACGTTTTGGTGAGTTTATGGGCTGTTTTCGTTTAATGAAGTTGCAGTCGAATCGAACTCATCAAACTCGTGTTATTTAGACGTTTCAGAGTAGCTTTGAGATGGGTATTGTTAGGAAAAGTGTCAAAAATTGTTAAAGAACGTTGAAGCACGTCGGGACAGTCCGTAAACAAATTTCCGAAGCTGTGCGTGAGCACAGTAGACGCTGTGCGGACGCACAGTACCTGCTGTACAACCGCACAACTGGTACGAAGTACGTATTGGGCATTTTTGCCCCTATTCGACCTAGGTTTTTGATTTTAAGTGCGTTAGACCTTAAAGATGAATCACGGATCTCGAAAGTCATAAATTTAGAGTTGAGCTCGACGTTTTAGGTACTTATTTATAGTAGAAAATGTCAAGAAGGTTATATGATCAAATGATTACAAAAGATAGTGTTCATAAAGCTTCGAATACGATTAAGAGGTTATCAACGTTAAGAGTAATATTTGGAATAAGATCGTGTTAACCTAAGTTTATAACTTAGGGTTTTGATACTAGCCTACGATTATGAATTACACGTATGTATAATGTAAATAGGTAATTGACATATCGACGAGCTGGGATAACTAAAGGATCGAGTTGCGCGTGGAACTTATGTGATTGGAGAATAATATTATTATTTGGATAGCGGTCACTATGAGTTGCATTTTTACTTTTGAGTATTATTTTATAAAAGCTATTTCATATATTATGATTATTACTATCAATTACATCGCATTTATATGATTTGATTATATGATATATTGTTTTATCAGTTGTTTTGAATATATGAATCTGGTGTGCGATTCGAAGAAACTAACTACCTATTGGGTGTCAATAGGCTGTGTGATCACAAGTAATTGAGTCAGTCTATCGTGTCTAGATTGTTATTAATGATACAAATGCGCATGCGGTTGAATATGAAAGATGGAATGTGTATAAGAGATACAAGGTTGAACTCAATGGAATTATCCTAGGACCCGTATTTAGTGGGTTGAACTCGGTCGAACTATCTCGGGACCCACGACTTGGGATTAAGTAATTGGTTGCGGTTGAACTTGGTTGAATTATCTCGGGACCGGACTAGTTGGATTGAATCGATTCTATACGAAGTGAGTCGATATGAACACAATATAGTAAGAGGAGTTAGAAGCTTATGATTAAGGTTTCGGTCGGATCTAACGCCTGAGAACGTAATGTTATTTTCTTGTATCATGTATTGATTTACATACGTTTTAAACATGCGATGCTATATTTTGATAATACCGTTAGTAATTTGCAAGCTCACTCAGTATTTTCCCAAATACTGACCCCTCACTGTTATCTTTCAGGTGACCATAGTCGGACCAGACAGACCATTTCCTATTGTCAAAAGTCGCTTGGCTTGCACAAAGTACGAGTTCATATAGGGTTGCAGTAGTCAGTAGATGTCAATATAAGAGTAATATTTTGAATTCAAACGGTATATATTTAAATGTAAACTATGATATAGTTTTATAAGTAATTTGTCTATAGAGATAATGTTTTATCCGTTTGATTCTTGTACCAATTGCTGCGAGTGGAATTGGTTGTGATCATGACTAGAAACAGGGTGGTGCTGGATATTGGCTATCGTTTTGTAAGATCCTGGTTTCTACGAATCGTTTTGCAAACGTTTTCAGGAAAGAGACATGATATGTTAATTTCTATAATTATATTATGTAAAGAAGTTTTCCGAAGATGTTTTATATAATAATATATTTCATTTGCGAAAAATTAATAATATATCCCATTCCCTAGCGCCGTTCGCGGCTCAATAATTTGGGTCGTGACAACTAAACAAATGCAAACGTTTGAAACGTTACGAAAAAATTCCATACGTTTAAAACGTTTCGACATAAATCCAAACGTCTAAAACGTTACGAAAGAAATCAAAACGTTTCCCCTTATTAGCGATTTAAGCAAAACGTTTAAAGCGTTATGAATAAAATCCAAACTTTTCACCTTTTTAGCTATTTAAGCAGAACGTTTAAACGTTACGAAACAAATCCAAACATTTAAAATGTTACAAAACAAATCCTAACGTTTAACCTTTTTAGCTATTAAAGAAAAACATTTAAAACGTTACGAATCAAATCCAAACGTTTAAAACGTTACAAAACAAATACTAACGTTTCCACTTTATAGCGATTTAAGCCAAACATTTAAAACATTACGAAACAAATCCTAACATTTCACCATTTTAGCTATTTAAGCCAAACGTTTAAAACATTATGAAAGAAATCCAAACGTTTAAAACGTTATGAAACAAATCCAAACGTTTAAAACGTTATGAAACAAATCCAAACGTTTAAAACGTTACTAAATAAATCCAAACGTTTCACCTTTTTAGCGATTTAAGCCAAACTTTTAAAACATTACAAAATAAATCAAAACTTTTCACCTTTTTAGCTATTTAAAACGAACATTTAAGACGTTACGAAACAAATCCAAACGTTTAAAATGTTACGAAACAAATCCTAATGTTTCACCTTATTAGCTATATAAGCCAATCGTTTAAAACGATACAAAACGAATCGTAATTTTTCACCTTTTTATTGATTTAAGCCAAACGTTTAAAACGTTACGAAACAAATCCAAATGTTTAAAATGTTATGAAACAAATCCAATCGTTTAAACCATTACGAAATAAAACCAAACGTTTCACCTTTTTAACGATTTAAGCTAAACTTTTAAAACATTATGAAACAAATCCAAACGTTTCACGTTCTTAGCTATTTAAGCCAATCATTTAAAACGTTAAAAAACAAATCCGATTTCTAGTCATCCCAAATGTTTAAAACGTTACAAAACAAATCCTAATGTTTCACCTTTTTAGCTTTTTAAGCAAAACGTTTCAAACAGTACGAAACGAATCCTAATGTTTCATACGTTATGAAACAAATCCAAACGTTTAGTACGTTACAAAACAAATCAAAACCTTTCACCTTTTTAGCGACTTAAGCCAAATGAATAAAATGTTACGAATTAAATCCAAACGTTTAACCTTTTTTGGCTATTTAAACCAAACATATATAAAGTTACGAAGCAAATCCAAACGTTTCCCCTTTTTAGCGATTTAGGCCAAACATTAAAAACGTTACGAATTAAATCCAAATGTTTCACCTTTTTAGCTATTTAGGTCAAACGTCTAAAACGTTACGAAAGAAATCCAAACATTTAAACATTACGAAAGGAATTCTAACATTTCATCTTTTTAGCGATTTAAGCCAAACCTTTAATACTTTACGAAACAAATCCTAACGATTCATCTTTTTAGCGATTTAAGCCAAAAGTTTAAAACGTTACAAAACAAATCCAAACGTTTAAATCGTTACAAAACAAATCCAAACATTTAAAACGTTACGAAACAAATCCAAACGTTTAAAACAGATCCAAACAATGCTTGCGAGTGCGCATTATAGAACATAGTAACAATTCATAATGACAGAGAACAAATATAAGCAATTAAGGTTCGACTCTATCGCTGTAGTAGTTCCTAGGTTTACTTAATGACAGAGTACCTAAGGTCAAACAGACATTCAAATAGACTAGCAGTGGTGACTGGACCAACTGCTTTGATACCAACTTTGTCACGGCCCAAATTATTGAGCCGCGACCGGCGCTAGGGAATGGAGTGGTAGCTCCAAAACCCGTAGCAAGCCTAAAATAACTAAAACTTTTTCGCAATTACTTGCCAAATAAAAACATCATAAACAGAAGCACATACGTCATATATACATATCATATATTTAAAAACATATCATAAGTGATGAACATAAACACGTGGGCATATCACTTCCGTACTGCGTACGTACTAGCCCAACTATACTTTATACAAACTTGTGTCTGTCACATCACGGGCGTCTAGCCTCGTGAGACCAAAAGACTGACGTGGTTCACAAAAGATGTAAACAAAAACAGTCATAAAAACACCAAACATAGTACAACTGTTACTGGCCACGACTATGTCAACAGAAGGTTATCACTACTGCAGCGCTATTGAAGTCGGGAACTATACATGCTGCTGACTTCCAAATCCCGAAAACGGACACTAGCTAGGTCCAGACACTAAGCACCTGAAAAATTTAACAACAATAGAGTCAGACTATGTCGAGTGAGTTTGCAATTTACTAACGGTATTATAAAGGCTTAATTATTTTAAAACCACTCACCTTGAACTTTTTTTTTCATTTATACCCTGACCTAGGAAAAAATTCATTTATACCCTGACGTATGTATTTATGTTTCACCTCTACCCTGAGGCACTAAATTAATCTCTTTTCATTAAGAAAAAAGTTCAAAATAGTTCTTCATTTTTAACCTAAACTAATTAGAGATTAATTAGAAATGAATTTTTTTCTAAATGAAGGACTATTTTAAACTTTTTTTTAAATGAAAAGAGGTTAATTTAGTTCCTCGGGGTAAAGGTGAAACATAAACACATACGTCAGGGTATAAATGAACTTTTTCCTAGGTTAGGGTATAAACGAAAAAAAAGTTCAAGGTGGGTGGTTTTTAAGTAATTAAGCCTATTATAAGATAACATCGCATTTCAAATAAAGCATTATTATGAAAATATGCATAATCAAGCATTTGATCCGTTCGAAACTTAAAGCCTAAAACCTAGTACAGCCTATTTATCATATAATGCGTAAATCAGAATTCAATTTTATCATTCAAACCTTTGTCCTGGTTCCGAGATAGTTCAACCGAGTTCAACCACTGCCGGTCTCTTAATCCCAAGTTGTGGGTCCCGGGATAGTTCAACCGAGTTCAACCCACTAGATACGGGTCCCCAGATAGTTCCACCGAGTTCAACCTCGTATCTACTGATAATTATCCATCTTTTATATTCAATCGTGTGCACTCATCTTTTATATTCAACTGACTTAGTCACTGGTGATCACACAGCCTATTGACACCCAATAGGTAGCTAGTTTCTTAGGATCGCACACTAGATTCTTATACATATGATTTAATAAAACCACATACCATATTGACAAATCATACAAGATGCGATGCGTTTAAATATAATACATAAGATATAATATCAAATAACTTTTATAGATAATACACGAAAGTAAAATGTAACTCACTTGACCCGCTATCCAATCAACAATATACTCAATATGCTGGTCAAATATTGATAATCCCAAAACGTCTACCTCGTAGCTTGCCGATACTTCTTGTACATAAACAAATCAAATACACGTTTAGCACATAAACGTGAACCTCGTAAACCTAAAACCCTAGGTTGTAGATTTAGGTATTCCTATTTTACTTTTAAAACGCTTCACAACTCATTACGTATTAACCAATTTCTTAAACGCATTTAATATTCTTCGAGATATTCTATTAATCGTTTATACTTTGATCAAAACGTCAATTTGAAACCCTAATCCGAATCATCATGTTCGACATTCATTTCATACGTTTTCGGAGTCTACATAAAGTTTTCGGGTTGGGATATATCGTGTCGGACCTCGAAACGACAAACGGGGGTCCCTAGCCTTTCTCACTTCGTGAGAGAGCGTCTCACGACATGAGAGTCAGTCTCGTGTCGCGAGAATTGGCCTCGCGTCCCGACACTTGGCCTCGCGTCGCGAGAAGTGTCTCACGTCGAGAGACATTATCTTACGACGTGAGGTACTTGTTTCCATCCTCCTCCGTCGATTTTCACACCGAAATCCATCCAAAACCATACCGACATGCTTATATACGTATATACCTTAAAACCCAACTCCGAAACGCTAAAAAAAACAACAATTTAAACGTGTTATACGTAAGTTCAATCCAAACCATAACAGCAAAACACCAAACAGCCATCATTCATCCATTTTTCACCATAAAAACGTCGAACTTACCTTTTTTTGAAGCTCGGGGAAGGTAGAGGCTTTAATTCCGAAGAGATTGACACCAAGAACGCATGATTCTGACGAGAAAGGGTGAAACTGTGTTGATTGCAAGATAATCGTCAAAACCCTTCTCCTGAAGCTTCTTTCCTTCTCTGATCTTATAATTCATATCATTTTCTTATATATAGGTTGGATAAATAACCACTTTAACCCTCCATTTCATTAACTTAAACCATTTCTCTTTAAAACTTATCCTTTTAGCCAAACGGTTAATTATTCACATTAACACAATTACGTACGTACTATTTATATCCAAATAAATAATACTAACTTAATATTACTAATTTCCATCAATAATATTTTAATAGAAACTTATGAGATTTGACTTATTATTTCTCAAATTGGGACTTAAACTTTATTTTTATAGCTTTTCCTTCCGTTCCTTTTAATCCCCAAATTATATCCTCTAAAAGAATTCTAATATTAAACTTTCAGTATTAGAATTCTTTAAACTGACCTACTCGGGACTATCCAATAACTTCAATGTTCTTTGTCCAACTAGTTCGGGTCATCGGAAAATGATCAAATTACCAATTCCGGCAACGCCACATCTACGGGCTTTTACACAAATTCTGACGTTTCACCTTTTTAGCTATTTAAGCCAAACGTTTTAAACGTTATGAAACAAATCCTAACGATTAAAACGTTATGAAACAAATCCAAATGTTTAAAAAGTTACGAACAAATTCAAATGTTTCACCTTTTTGGCGATTAAAGCCAAAGATTTAAATGTTACGAAATAAATTCAAACGTTTCGCCTTTTGAGCTATTTAAACCAAATGTCTAAAACGGTACGAGACAAATCCAAACGTTTACGTTACGAAACGAATCCTAACATTTCACCTTTACAGCGATTTAAGCCAAACGTTTAAAACTTCACAAACAAATCCTAACGTTTCATCTTTTTAGCTATTTAAGCCAAAAGTTTAAAACATTACGAATCAAATCCAAACGTTTAAAACTTTAAGAAAAAAATCCAATCGTTTAAAATGTTAGGAAACAAATCCAAACGTTTCACCTTTTTAGCGATTTAAGCAAAACGTTTAAAACGTTACGAAACAAATCCATACATTTCCCCTTTTTAGCTATTTAAGCCAAACATTTAAAACGTTACGAAACAAATCCAAACGTTTAAAACGTTACGAAACAAATCCTAACGTTTCACCGTTTTAGCTATTTAAGCCAAATGTTTAATACGTTTCGAAACAAATCCAAACGTTTAAAACGTTATGAAACAATTCCTAACGTTTCCCCTTTTTAGCGATTTAAGCCAAGCGTTTAAAACCTTAAGAAACAAATCCTAACGTTTCACATTTTTAGCGATTTAAGCCAAACATTTAAAACGTTATAAAACCAATCCGAACGTTTAAAACTGTAATACCCCTAATAATTAAGTCGTGCCACGTGTTAGGAATTCTGATAAATTAAGTTAAGAAGAATTTAATTTAATTATATCGGAAAATTGGAATAATTTTATTAAGCTAATTAGCGAGATTTAAAGAAATAATTTCGGAAATTAATATCAAATAAATTATAAATCCCGTAATGGAATTTATTTCGCCAAAGTCCGCGAAATGATTTATAGTATCTATGGTAAAAGTCTCGAGTCAATCGGAGACCTTTTAAAATTTGGACGCGGATCAGTTTGGGCTAAATTGCAACTTTTGAAAAGTTTCACGGACCAAAGTGAAAATTAGCCATTATATATATATATAAGATTTCCTTCATAATGAAGGATTCATAAGCCAACCATCAGATTCATTCTTCTTTCGTTCATTTCATCGCCGTGTGACCGTTTTCATCGTACGATCTCTGTGTCTCGTCCGTTTTCGACGTTTAATAACTCGAATCGATCGTATTTCGAAGGACAATCACGGTAAGCAAGTCGTTTCTCCGTTTATTTGGGTATAATTGATGGAAAAATGAATTGTATAATTGGTTACGGCGAAACTGTATCGCGATTACGTATTCGATTCGTTTTATACGTTTCTATTGTGTTTTTGGATGGATTTAGAAGTCGTTTTAGTAGCGGATACATTCGGAAGTTTCATAAGCATGTCGGAATGAGTTTTTGAGCGGTTTTATGTCGCTTTGGGCCTGTTGCCCTCGTCTGCACGACGCGCCAATGATTGGCACGACGTACAGATGATTGGCACGACGTGGCAACAATTGGCACGACGTGCCAAAGCCTAGCACGACGTGCCAAGCCCGTTTTGAAGCCTTTTTGATGATTCCCTATTCCGATATCGACTCCCGGACTCCGAAAATGCAAGATTCGGACGTTAAACGAGTAAAATATGACTAGTTGTTTGGAATGAAATAGTTTATGGGTATCAATTGGTTTTATTAAGAAAACCTATATTCTATATTGAGAATTGAATTGAGAAGTATTAAGAAAAAGAAAGAACTATGAATCGTTTATCGGAAAGATTACGTTTGAAGCACGACGGTTAATGAGTGTAGCGTGTCGTGTCTCAAGTCTAGAGTTAATCTTAAAATAGGATTCTAATTTGAATTGTCCATTTTAAATCGTTTAGATCCGGCGAGGAAAGAAGCAGCTGGACCAGGAGCTCGAGAAGCTTGACGTTTCTGAGCACTGACGTATTTTGGATAAGCGTGTTCTGTGAGTACATTTTAATTACTCGTTAATATTCATAAAGTCGCGTATTTTCATATACGAACGACTATATGAATACTTATATGTTTGAAAGTATGTTTGAAAAGGTATATGTACGTATGCTTTGGAATATTTGTAATATGATATTTTAAATAACATAATTATATGAAATGAATACAAATGCTTAAAGAACCGGGGAAGGGTAAAAGCAATGTGTTATGAACTCAAAGGTTT
Source organism: Mercurialis annua (assembly GCF_937616625.2). Lineage (NCBI taxonomy): Eukaryota > Viridiplantae > Streptophyta > Magnoliopsida > Malpighiales > Euphorbiaceae > Mercurialis > Mercurialis annua. Next base: position 39,344,460 of record NC_065574.1, on the reverse strand, counting down.
GGTAATATACATGTATCAAATAAGATACGCATAAGAGCATATAGTACATCCCTATATGTACTATATACACAAATATCGAATAATATACGAGTATCGAACCAAATATGCACGAGAAAAGCATAGTACATTCCTACATGTACTATTATTCATATATGTATAAAGAAGCATAGTACGTTCCCATACGTACTTTTAATTATAATAAATACCCATATGTTCGTGTGTTATAGATGTATGTTTGTAGATTGTAATGTGCATGTCATGGTCCATAAAGGATCAATACAACAGAACGAGAATTGTACTATGATACGGCAAAATATAAGAACTGAGATGCAAAGTTGAACTTGATAAAATTATCCCGAGACCTGTATCTCACCCATTCTCGATAATAGTCCTTGGGACTCATATGAAGATAAAATTAAGCATAATATATCGAGAATCAATTTAAGATAAGAGCAATAATTAAGATATGATATAAGACACATAGATTGGCGTGGCTATCGATGTCAGGTGATCAGGAATACATCGGTTGGCTTTGCTATCGATGTCAGATATGTAAAATACATCGGTTGGCTTTGCTATCGATGTCAGATATGTGAAATACATCGGTTGGCTTTGCTATCGATGTCAGATATGCGTAACACATCGGTTGGCTTTGCTATCGATGTCAGACAGGTGAAACACATCGGTTGGCTTTGCTATCGATGTCAGAAAGATAAAGTCAGAGAAATTTAAGGAGAAGAACAAAGACAATTAAAATTATAACAGTAAACAAAACATGTCAACTATGTACGTAGTGTAAACGTACATGAGATATAAGAGTGAAGCAAAGGTATCAAGTACGTTTATAACATAAACGCTTAGTTTATGATACGTACATGACCTATGAAAATATGAATGAACATACGAAGTATGTTTGGAAGTAATATCGTATGGAGTAAGATCCAAAAAGAATATTTTCTACATAAAGAGGTTTTCAAACGTTTACACCCTTTATGTAATATTACTTGTAATTATGTGTATTCACTCCGTTTTATACTGACCCCGTTGTTACTCCAATTTTTACAGGTTGAGTTAGGTACGATTCGGAGAATGAAGCTTCCGAAGTTTTAATTCTTGGAAGTAGTACAAGTCATGAGACCAGGTTCTCATTCCAGCAAGTCCGCAGTAGTTTAGAGTAGACAGACTCTATTTTGTAAAACGCTTTAACTCTTATGTATATTTAAAACGGGGGTCGTGCGTATTTTGATATTATTGTGATATATAAAATATGATTTAATTTGCGAAAAATTTATAGTAGTTTTAGGCTTGCTACGGGTTTTGGAGCTACCACTCCCATTCCCTAGCGCCGGTCGCGGCTCAATAATTTGGGTCGTGACAAAAACGTTACCAGACAAATCCTAACGTTTAACCTTTTTAGCGATATAAGTCAAACATTTAAAGCGTTTCAAAAACAAATCCTAGCGTTTCACCTTTTTAGCGATTTAAACCAAACATTTAAAACGTTACGAAACCAATCCAAACGTTTAAAACGATACTAAACAAATCCAAACATTTCACCTTTTTAGCGATTTAAGCAAAAAATTTAAAACGTTACGAAACAAATCCAAACGTTTCACCTTTTTAGTTATTTAACCAAAATGTTTAAGCCGTTACCAAACAAATCCAAATGTTTAAAATGTTACAAAACAAATCCTAACATTTCCCCTTTTTAGGTATTTAAGCCAAACGTTTAAAACGATACGAAAAGAATCCCAACGTTTCACCTTTTTAGCAATTTAAGCGAAACTTTTAAAATGCTACGAAACAAATCCAAACGTTTAAAACGTTATGAAACGAATCCAAACGTTTAAACCGTTAAGAAATAAAACAAAACGTTTCACCTTTTTAGCGATTTAAGCCAAACTTTTAAAACATTACGAAACAAATCCAAACGTTTCATGTTTTTAGCTATTTAAGCCAAACATTTAAAACGTTACGAAACAAGCCTAAACGCTTAAAATGTTACAAAACCAATCAAAACGTTTCACCTTTTTAGTTATTTAAGCAAAACGTTTCAAATGTTACGGAATGAATCCTAAGGCTTAAAACGTTAAGAAACAATCCAAATGTATAATACGTTACGAAACAAAACCAAACGTTTCACCTTTTTAGCAATTTAAACCAAATGTTGAAAACGTTACGAATTAAATCTAAACGTTTCCCCTTTTTAGCTATTTAAGCCAAACGTCTAAAACGTTACGAAACAAATCCAAACTTTTAATATGCTACAAAATGAATCTTGACATTTCCCCTTTTTAGCGATTTAAGCCAAACGTTTAAAACTTTACGAAACAAATCCTAACGTTTCATCTTTTTAGCAATTTAAGCCAAAAGGGTAAAACGTTACGAAACAAATCCAAACGTTTAAAACGTTACGAAAAATATTTAAAAGTTTAAAACGTAACAAAACAAATCCAAACATTTCACCTTTTTAGATATTTAAGCCAAACATTTAAAACGTTACGAAATAAATCCTAATGTTTCACCTGTTTAGCGATTTAAGGCATACGTTTAAAACGTTACGAAACAAATCCAAACCTTTCACATTTTTAGCGATTTAAGCCCAACAATTAAAAAGTTAAGAAACAAATCCAAACATTTAAAATGTTACAAAAAAATAATAACGTTTCATCTTATTAGCAATTTTAGCCAAACATTTCAAACGTTACGAAACGAATCCTAACGTTTAAAACGTAATGAAACAAATCCAAACGTTTAAAACGTTAAGAAACAAATCGAAAGGTTTCACCTTTTTAGCGACTTAAGCCAAAAGTTTACAAACGTTACGAAACCAAAAATGTTACGAAACAAATCCTAAAATTTCCCCTTTCTAGCGATTTAAGCCAAACGTTTAAAACGTTACGAAACAAATCCTAACGTTTCACCTTTTTAGGAATTTAAGCCTAACGTTTAAAACGTTATGACATCAATCCAAACGTTTACAACGTTAGGAAACACATCCAAACGTTTAAAACGTTACGAATTAAATCCAAACGTTTCATCTTTTTAGTGATTTAAGCCAAACTTTTAAAAAGTTACAAAACAAATCCAAACGTTTCAACCTTTTAGCTATTTAGGCCAAACGTTTAAAACGTTACGAAACAAATCCAAATGTTTAAAACGTTACAAAATAAATCCTAATGTTTCACCTTTTTAGATATTTAAGCCAAATGTTTAAAACGTTACGAAACAATTCCCAACGTTTAAAACGTTATGAAACAAATACTAACGTTTCCTCTTTTGAGCTATTTAAGCCAAACATTTAAAGCGTCACGAAAAAAATCCTAACGTTTCACCTTGTTAGCGATTTAAGCCAAACGTTTAAAACGTTATGAAACAAATAAAAACGTTTAAAACGTTACGAAATAAATCCAAATATTTCACCGTTTTAGTGATTTAAGCCAAACTTTTAAAATGTTATGAAGCAAATCCGAACGTTTCACCTTTTTAGCTATTTTACCTAAACGTTTAAGACGTTACGAAAAAAATCCAAGAGTTTAAAACATTACAAAACAAATCCTAACGTTTCACCTTTTAAGCTAGTTAAGCCAAATGTTTAAAACGTTACGGAACGAATTCTAACGTTTCACCTTTTTAGCGATTTAAGCCAAACGTTTAAAACGTTACGAAACAAATCCATATGTTTAAAACGTTATGAATCAAATCCAAACATTTAAACCGTTACGAAATAAAACCAAACGTTTAAAACGTTACAAAATATATCCAAACATTCCATCTTTTTAGCTATTTAAGCCAAACGTTTAACAGTTTACAAAGAAAATCCAAACGTTTAAAACATTTCGAAATAAATCCTAATGTTTCACCTTTTTAGCGATTTAAGCAAAACGTTTAAAATGTTACAAAAAAAATTCTAATGTTTCACATTTATAGGGATTTAAGCGAAACATTTAAAACGTTACGAAACAAATCCAAATGTTTAAAAAATTAAAAAAACAAATTCTAGCGTTTCACCTTTTTAGCTATTTAAGCCAAACGTTAAAAACATTACGAAACAAATCCAAACGTTTAAAACGTTACAAAACAAATCCTAACGTTTCTCATTTTTAGCGATTTAAGCCAAACATTTAAAACGTTACGAAATAAATCCTAATGTTTCACCTTTTTAGCGATTTAAGCCAAACGTTTAAGACGTTATGAAACCAATCCAAACGTTTAAAACGTTAGGAAAAAAATCCATACGTTTAACACATAAAGAAATGAATACAAACGTTTCACCTTTTTAGCGATTTAAGCAAAACTTTTAGAACGTTACGAAACAAATTTAAACGTTTCACCTTTTTAGCTATTTAAGCCAAACGTTTAAAACGTTACGAAAGAAATCCAAACGTTCAAAACGTTACAAAACAAATCCTAACGATTCACCTTTGTAGTTATTTAAGCCAAACGTTTGAAACGTTACGAAACAAATCCAAACGTTTAAAACGTTACAAAACAAATCCTAACGTTACCCCATTTTAGCGATTTAAGCCAAACATTTAAAACGTTACAAAACAAATCCTAACGTTTCACCTTTATAGCGATTTAAACCAAACGTTTAAAATGTTACGAAATCCAAACGTTTAAAACATAATGAAAAAAATCCAAACGTTTAAAACATAATGAAAAAAATCCAAACGTTTAAAACGTAATGAAATAAATCCAAAAGTTTCCCTTTTTTAGCGATTTAAGCCAAACTTTTAAAACGTTACGAAATAAATCCAAACGTTTCACCTTTTTAGCTATTTAACCAAAACGTTTTAGGCGTTACGAAACAAATTCAAACGTTTAAAACGTTACAAAACAAATCCTAACGTTGAACCTCTTTAGCAATTTAAGCCAAACGTTTAAAACGATACGAAAGAAATCCAAACGTTTACAACGCTACAAAACAAATTCTAACGATTCACCATTTTAGTTATTTAAGCCAAACTTTTGAAACGTTACGAAACAAATCCAAACGTTTAAAACGTTACAAAACAAATCCTAACGTTACCCCTTTTTAGCGATTTAAGCCAAACATTTAAAACATTACGAAACAAATCCTAACGTTTCACCTTTTTAGTGATTTAAACCAAACTTTTAAAATGTTACGAAATCCAAACGTTTATAACGTAATGAAAAAAATCCAAACGTTTAAAACGTAATGAAATAAATCAAAAAGTTTCCTCTTTTTAGCGATTTAAGCCAAACTTTTTAAACGTTTTGAAATAAATCCAAACGTTTCACCTTTTTAGCTATTTAACCAAAACGTTTTAGACGATACGAAACAAATTCAAACGTTTAAAAAGTTACTAAACAAATCCTAACGTTCAACCTTTTTAGCTATTTAAGCCAAACGTTTAAAACGATACGAAACAAATTCTAACTTTTCACCTTTTTAGCGATTTAAAGCAAAATGTATAAAATGTTGTGAAACAAATTCAAACGTTTAAAATATAATGAAATAAATCCAAACGTTTAATCAGTTCCGAAATAAAACCAAAATTTTCACATTTTTAGCGATTTAAGCCAAACTTTAAAAACATTACGAAACAAATCCGAACGTTTCATGTTTTTAGCTATTAAGCCAAACATTTCAAAAGATGCGAAACGAATCCTAACGTTTAAACAGTTATGAAACAAAGCCAAACTTTTAAAACGCTACGAAACAAATTCAAACGTTTCACCTTTTTAGCAATGTAAGCCGAACGTTAAAAATGTTACGAATTAAATTCAAACGTTTCACCTTTTTAGCTATTTAAGCCAAACGGTTAAAACTTATGAAACAAATCCAAACGTTTAAAACGTTATGAAACGAATCCTAACATTTCACCTTTTTAGTGATTTAAGTCAAACGTTTAAAACTTTACGAAAGAAATCCTAATGATTCATTTTTTTAGCAATTTAAGCCAAAAGTTTAAAACGTTAGTAAACAAATCTAAACGTTTAAAACTTTATAAAACAAATCCAAGCGTTTCAACTTTTTCGCGATTTAAGCCAAACGTTTAAAATGTTACGAAACAAATCCAAACGTTTCCCCTTTTTAATTATTTAAGCCAAACGTTTAAAATGTTACGAAACAAATACAAATGTTTAAAAGGTTAGAAAACAAATCTTAACGTTAAACCTTTTTAGCGATTTAAACCAATCTTTAAAACGTTATAAAAAATCCTAATGTTTCACCTTATAGCGATTTAAGCCACACATATAAAACGATATGAAACAAATCCAAACGTTTAAAACGTTAAAAAACAAATTCTAACGTTTCCTCTTTTTAGCTATTAAAGCCAATCGTTAAAAATGTTACGAAACAAATCAAAACGTTTAAAACGTTTAAAACAAATCCTAACGTTTCCCCTTTTTAGCGATTTAAGCCAAACGTTTAAAACGTTAAGAGAAAAATTCTAACATTTCACGTTTTTACTGATTTAAGCCAAACGATTAAAATGATATGAAACCAATCCAAACGTTTAAAATGTTAGGAAACAAATCCAAAAGTTTAAAACGTTACGAAAAAAATCCAAACGTTTCACCTTTTTAGCAATTTAAGCCAAACTATTAAAACGTTACGAAACAAATCCAAACGTTTCACCTTTTTTAGTTATTTAGCCAAAACGTTTTAGACGTTACAAAAGAAATCCAAACGTTTAAAACATTACAAAACAAATCCTAACGTTTCACTTTTTTTGCGATTTAAGCCCAACGAATAAAACATTATGAACTAAATCCAAACGTTTAACACGTTATGCAATAAAACCAAACGTTTCACCTTTTTAGTGATTTATGCCAAACTTTTAAAACATTACGAAACAAATCCGAACGTTTCATGTTTTTAGCTATTTAGGCCAAACATTTAAAACATTACGAAACAAGCCCAAACGTTTAAAACGTTACAAAACAAATCCTAATGTTTCACGTTTTAGCTATTTAAGCCAAACATTTGAAATGTTACGAAACAAATCCTAACGTTTAAAAAGTCATAAAAGAAAGCAAAACTTTTAAAACGTTACGAAACAAATACAAACGTTTCACCTTTTTAGCGAATTAAGCCAAACTTTTAAAACGTTACGAATTAAATCCAAATGTTTCTCCTTTTTAGTTATTTAAGCCAAACGTCTAAAACGTTACGAATAAAATCCTAACATTTCACCTTTTTAGCGATTTAAGCCAAACGTTTAAAACTTTACTAAACAAATCCTAATGATTCATCTTTTTAGCGATTTAAGCCAAAAGTTTAAAACGTTACGAAACAAATCTAAACGTTTAAAACGTTACAAAACAAATCCAAGCATTTCGCCTTTTTAGCGATTCAAGCCTATCGTTTAAAACAATACGAAACAAATCAAAATGTTTCCCCTTTTTAGCTCTTTAAGCCAAACGTTTAATACGTTATAAAACAAATACAAACGTTTAAAAGGTTACGAAACAAATCTTAACGTTTAACCTTTTTAGCGATTTAAGCCAAACTTTAAAACGTTATAAAATATCCTAACCTTTAATCTTTTAGAGATTTAAGCCAAAAATATAATACGTTATGAAACAAATCAAAACTTTTAAAACGTTAAAAAACAAATTCTAACGTTTCCCCTTTTTAGCTATTTAAGCCAAACGTTTAAAACGTTACGAAACAAATCCTAACGTTTCACCTTTTTACCGATTTAACTCAAACGTTTAAAACGATATGAAACCAATCCAAACGTTTAAAATGTTAGGAAACAAATCCAAACGTTTAAAACGTTACAAAATAAATCTAAACGTTTAACCTTTTTAGAGATTTAAGGCAAATTTTTAAAACGTTACGAAACAAATCCAAACGTTTCACCTTTTCACCTATTTAAGCCAAACATTTAAAACGTTACGAAACAAATCCAAATGTTTAATCCATTACAAAACCAATCCTAACATTTCACCTTTATAGCTATTTAATCCAAACATTTAAAAACGTTACGAAACGATTCCTAACCCCTTTTTAGCGATTTAAGCCAAACGTTTAAAACGTTACGAAACAAATTAAAACGTTGCGAAACAAATCCAAACGTTTCACCTTTTTAGAGATTTAAGCCAAACGTTTAAAACGTTACGAAACAAATCCAAACGTTTAAAATGTTACAAAACAAATCCTAATGTTTCACCTTTTTAGCTATTGAAGCCAAAACGTTTAAAATGTTACGAAACGAATCCTAACGTTTCACCTTTTTGACGATTTAAGCAAAACCTATAAAACTTTACGAAAAAAATCCAAATGTTTAAAACGTTATGAAACAAATCCAAACGATTAAAACGTTATGAAACAGATCCAAACATTTAAAACGTTATGAAACAAATCAAAACGTTTCACCTTTTTTAGCGATTTAAGCCAAACATTAAAACGTTATGAAACAAATCCAAATGTTTCACCTTTTTAGCTATTTAAGCCAAACATTTAAAATGTTATTAAACAAATCCAAACATTCAACACTTTAAAAAACAAATCCTAACGTTTCACCTTTTTAGCTATTTAAGCCAAACGTTTAAAACGTTACGAAAACAATCCTAACGTTTCACCTTTTTATCGATTTAAGCCAAACGTTTAAAACGTTATGAAACAAATCCAAATGTTTGAAATGTTATGAAACAATTCCAAACATTTAAACCGTTATGAAATAAAACCAAACATTTCACCTTTTTAGCAATTTAAGCCAAACTTTTAAAACATTACGAAACAAATCCAAACGTTTCACCTTTTCACCTATTTAAGCCAAACATTTAAAACGTTACGAAACAAATCCAAATGTTTAATCCATTACAAAACCAATCCTAACATTTCACCTTTATAGCTATTTAATCCAAACATTTAAAAACGTTACGAAACGATTCCTAACCCCTTTTTAGCGATTTAAGCCAAACGTTTAAAACGTTACGAAACAAATTAAAACGTTTAAAACGTTGCGAAACAAATCCAAACGTTTCACCTTTTTAGAGATTTAAGCCAAATGTTTAAAACGTTACGAAACAAATCCAAACGTTTAAAATGTTACAAAACAAATCCTAATGTTTCACCTTTTTCGCTATTGAAGCCAAAACGTTTAAAATGTTACGAAACGAATCCTAACGTTTCACCTTTTTGACGATTTAAGCAAAACCTATAAAACTTTACGAAAAAAATCCAAATGTTTAAAACGTTATGAAACAAATCCAAACGATTAAAACGTTATGAAACAGATCCAAACATTTAAAACGTTACGAAGCAAATCCAAACATTTAACCTTTTTCGATTTTAGCCAAACGTTTTAAACGCTACGAAACATATCCAAACATTTGAAACGTTACGAAGCAAATCCTAAAGTTTCACCTTTTTAGCGATGTAAGCTAGACATTTAAAAATTTACGAAACAAATCCTAACGTTTCAAATTTTTAGCGATTTAAGCCAAACATTTAAAACGTTACGAAACAAATCCAAACTTTTCACCTTTTTAGTTATTTAAGCCAACGTTACGAAACAAATCCAAACGTTTAAACATTACAAAACAAATCCCAACGTTTCACCTTTTTAGGTATCTAAACCAAACGTTTAAAACGTTATGAAAAGAATCCTAACGTTTCACCATTTTACCGATTTTAGCCAAATGTTCAAAACGTTACGAAACAAATTCAAACGTATAAAACGTTATGAAACAAGTCCAAACGTTTAAAATGTTATAAAACACATCCAAACGTTTATACCATTACGAAACAAAAACAAAATGTTTCACATTTTTAGCTATTTAAGCCAAACTCTTAAAACGTTACTAAACAAATTCAAAAATTTCACCTTTTTAGCTATTTAAGCCAAACATTTAAAACCTTACGAAATAAATCCAAACGTTTAAAACGTTACAAAACAAATTCTAACGTTTCACCTTCTAAGCTATTTAAGCCAAACGTTTAAAACGTTACGAAACGAATATTAGCGTTTCACCTTTTTAGCGATTTAAGCCAATAGTTTAAAACATTACGAAACAAATCCAAACGTTTCACCATTTTCGCGATTTAAGCCAAACGTTTAAAATGTTACGAATTAAATCAAAACATTTTGCCTTATTTGCTAATTAAGCCAAATGTTTAAACGTTACGAAACAAATCCAAACGTTAAACCGTTACAAAAGAATTCCTAACGTTTCACCTTTTTAGTTATTTAAGACAATGTTAAAAACGTTACAAAACAAATCCTAACACTTCGCCTTTTTAGCGATTTAAGCAATAAATTTAATACGTGACGAAACAAATCCAAAAGATTAAAACGTTAGGAAACAAATCCTAACATTTCCGCTTTTTAGCGATTTAAGCCAAACGTTTAAAACGTTAGGAAACCAATCCGAACATTTCACCTTTTAGCCATTTAAGCCAAAAGTTTAAAACGTTATGAAACAAACCCAAATGTTTAGAACGTTAGATAACAAATCCAAACGTTTAAAATTTTCGAAATAAATCAAAATGTTTCACCTTTTTAGCGATTTAAGCAAAACTTTTAAAACGTAACAAAAAAATCGAAACGTTTCACCTTTTTAGCTATTTAGGCCAAACGTTTAGATCATTACGAAACAAATCCAAACGTTTAATACGTTACAAAACCAATCCTAACGTTTCACCTTTTTTGCTATTTAAGCCAAACGTTACGAAACGAATGCTAACGTGTCTCCTTTTTAGCGATTTAAGTCAAACGTTTAAAACGTTACGAAACAAATCAAAACGTTTAAAACATTATGCAACAAATCCAAACGTTTAAAACGTTATGAAACAAATCTAAATGTTTAAAAGGTTACAAAATACATCCAAACATTTCACCTTTTTAGCGATTTAAGCCAAACATTAAACACGTTATGAATTAATTCTAAACGTTTCACCTTTTTCGCTATTTAAGCCAAACGTTTTAAACGTTACAAAACAAATTCAAACGTTTAAAATGTTACAAAACAAATCCTAACGTTTAAAATGTAACAAAAAGAATTCTAACGTTTATCCTCCTTAGCGATTTAAGCCAAACGTTTAAAACTTTAAGAAACAAATCCAAACGTTTCACCTTTTTAGCAATTTAAGCCAAAACATTATGAAAAAAATCCAAACTTTAAAACGTTACGAAACAAATCCAAATGTTTAAAATGTTACGAGCAACCAAACGTTTAAAACATTACAAAATAAATTCAAACGTTTAAAACGTTATAAAACAAATCTGAATTTCACCTTTTTAGCGATTTAAGCCAAATGTTTAAAACATTATGAAACAAATCCAAACGTATAAATTATTATGAAACAAATTCAAACGTTTAAAACGGTACGAAACAAATCCAAACATTTCACCTTTTTTAGCGATTTAAGCCAAACTTTTAAAACGTTATGAAACAAATCCAAACGTTTCACCTTTTTAGCTATTTAGGCCAAACGTTTAAAATGTTATTAAAGAAATCCAAACGTTTCACAGGTTAAAAAACAAATCCTAACGTTTCCCCTTTTTATGGATTTAAGCCAAACGTTTAAAACGTTATCGAAACAAATCCAAATGTTTAAAACGTTATGAAAACTTCCAAACATTTAAACTGCTACGAAATAAAACCAAATATTTCACCTTTTTAGTAATTTAAGCCAAACTTTTAAAACGTAACAAAAAAATCCAAACGTTTCACCTCTTTAGCTATTTAAGCCAAACGTTTAGAACGTTACGAAACAAATCCAAACGCTTCCCCTTTTTAGATATTTAAGCCAAACATTTATAACGTTATGAAACAAATCCAAACGTTTTAAACATTATGAAATAAATACAAACGTTTAAAACGTTATGAAAACATTATGAAACAAATCCAAATGTTTAAAACGCTATGAAACAAATTCAAACGTTTAAAACATTACAAAATACATCTAAACGTTTCACCTTTTTAGCGATTTAAGCCAAACGTTAATAACGTTATGAATTAATTCCAAACGTTTCACCTTTTTAGCTATTTAAGCCAAACGTTTAAAACGTTACGAAACATATCCAAACGTTTAAAACGTGACAAAACAAATCCTAACGTTTCACCTTTTTAGCTATTTAACACAAACGTTTAAAACGTTACGAAAAGAATTCTGACATTTCACCTCTTTAGCGATTTAAGCCAAACGTTTATAACTTTACGAAACAAATCTAAATGTTTCACCTCTTTAGCTATTTAAGCCAAAAGTTTAAAACATTACGAAACAAATCCGAACTTTAAAACGTTACGAAACAAATCCAAATGTTTAAAACGTTTATAAACAAATCCAAATGTTTAAAACATTATGAGCAAATCCAAACGTTTAAAGAATTACAAAACAAATCCAAACGCTTAAAATGTTACGAAACAAATCCAAATTTCACCTTTTTAGATATTTAAGAGAAATGTTTAAGACGTTGTGAAACAAATCCAAATGTATAAAACGTTATGAAACAAATTCAAACGTTTAAAACGTTATGAAACAAATCAAAACGTTTCACCTTTTTTAGCGATTTAAGCCAAACATTAAAACGTTATGAAACAAATCCAAATGTTTCACCTTTTTAGCTATTTAAGCCAAACGTTTAAAATGTTATTAAACAAATCCAAACATTCAACACTTTAAAAAACAAATCCTAACGTTTCACCTTTTTAGCTATTTAAGCCAAACGTTTAAAACGTTACGAAAAGAATCCTAACGTTTCACCTTTTTATCGATTTAAGCCAAACGTTTAAAACGTTATGAAACAAATCCAAATGTTTGAAATGTTATGAAACAATTCCAAACATTTAAACCGTTATGAAATAAAACCAAACATTTCACCTTTTTAGCAATTTAAGCCAAACTTTTAAAACATTACGAAACAAATCCAAACGTTTCACATTTTTAGCTATTTATGCCAAACGTTTAAAACGTTACGAAACAAATCCAAACATTTAAAACGTTACAAAATAAATCCTAACGTTTCACCTTTTCATCTATTTAAGTCAAACGTTTAAAACGTTACGAAATAAAAAATGTTTAAAATGTTAAAAACCAAATCCTAACGTTTCACCTTTTTACCAATGTAAGCCAAATGTTTAAAACGTTACAAAAAGAATCCTAACGTTTAACTTTTTTTATCGATATAAGCCAAACGTTTAAAATGTTACGAAACAAATCCAAAGGTTTAAAAGGTTATGAAACAAATCAAAAAGTTTAAAGCGGTACGAAATAAAACCAAACGTTTCACCTTTTTAGCGAATTAAGTCAAACTTTTAAAACGTTACGAAACAAATTCAAATGTTTCACCTTTTTAGCTATTTAAGCCAAATGTTTAAAACGTTACGAAATAAATTCCAACGTTTAATACGTTGTTGTATGTAATATCCCGTGTTTTTCCGTCATAGTTTCGTTTTGTTCCCGACTTGGTTTCGGATTGTTTATGGTGGATTTAGCAAGTGTGACACTTCGATTGAGGTTTGGGTTGTATCTTGTATGTGTCGTATGTGTCGTGTGAGTTTTCAATGTTAATTTGATTTGTTTCCGGATTATAATCGATGACGTGTTCGTGTGCCTTCTAAATCTGTCATGCTTTAGTAAAACGTCTATATCTCCCAATTGCACCGTTGGATCGGGCTGTCGTTTGGATATGTTGTTTCTGAGAGGATTTGCTAAAAACAGTGCGGTTGGATCGTGTTTCTGAGGAGGCGCGATGGAGGGCGCAATGGGTCCAACGCGCCTCGCATCGCGCCTCATGAAAAACAGATTTTTGGATAAGGCGCGATGGAAGGCGCGATGGGACCAACGCGCCTCGCAACGTGCCTCATGCTGAATTGCATTTTCTTTGAGAATTGAGGCGTGATGGGTCCAACGCGCCTCCCATCGCGCCCCTCTGTCAAATTTAATGACCTAGCCTATAAAAAGACCCCTTAACTCGTCCAAACCTTTTTTGTTCACTTTTTATTAAACCCTAGCCGACTCCCACACGCCCAAACACTCTAAGATCATTATTCCTTCATCCCTCCCTATCGTTTTGGATTTGGTAAGTGATTCGCTTCTCGTTTCATTCGTTTATTCAATCGTTATTATTCTATTCGTTCATGATTCGTTACTCTTGTTGTTCTAGCATCGGGTGAGGCTATTTTATCACGTCGGGTCTGTACCGAATCATCTCTAGAATCTTAGAGCGTTGTTATTTTGTTGTTCGTTCATTCGGTACGTAAATTATTTCGTTTAAGCGCTATACGGTTTGTTGTTTCCAATTCTTTATTGCTGCATAATTCTGATTCGTTTGAGCATGATCTTTCCCATGCTTAGATCCTAATATCACGTTCAAATCCGTACCATATCATCTTTGGATCACCTCGCGTTGTTACCTTCAAACGGTACGTCGATCACTTGTAATTCCATTGAATTGTTTGGCTGCCATCCTTCCTGTTGCTGTTGTCGATGTTCTATGTAATATTGCTGATGTTGTTCTTTATGGCTTAAGGTGTTAAAATGAGGTTAAGGGTTTTATTTATGGTTACTATGTATAAGTTGTTTTGGGTTACTGTTGAGATAATCTTGTTCTTTCCTTGTAACGATCTTGGCGCGGGAAGGGTTGGATTTCAAATTAAGGGTTAATTGGTTTGGTAATGATTTGATTATATTCCATTGGTACATTATAAATTGTTTGGGTTTGTCTTGACTAATCAAAATTTGTTTAGATATCAATTTGAAACCAAACTTACTAATATTGTTTTAGTTATGATTTTGCTAAGTGTTAGCATCGTTTAAATTTGGAAATAATATTCTTTTTGTTATTAATCGGATTGGTTTTTATAATTTCAATCTGAATACGATATTTATTTTATAATCTTTAATCACATAATTACTTGGGTAATTATGGGTTTTGAAAATATTGGCATGATGTGCCATTTTGGATAAAGTTACGTTTTGACATATTATGTTTTCTTAAACTTTATTGTGGTTAAGTTTTTGTTAGTAACTAATGGTTACTTTTGTTTAAAGATATTGAGTTCCGCTTTCAATTATAATTTATTATTTTATCAAATCATTATCTTGGGATTATAAACTATGGTTTATATTTTGATAAAATGATTGGGTCGGGTTAGACTTGGGTCACCTGACATGTGAGGTTAGCTTGGTAGTTATCAGTAACTCGGCTAACCCACTATTTGGAGATTACTTGGTTTATTATTTAACAATTGTTCTAAATAGTATTTTATGAAATGGATTTTAAAGCGGGAACTCAATAGACTTGACTTGTGTGGTTTATTAATTAATTGAGTATTTTGTTTACTCTGGTTGGTTTTACCTTGACTTGTTGTTTATGCTAGTCCTATTTGCTGTCTAGTACTCTCTAGAGTTAGGGTTTGTTTTAATAATTATTTTACATTTGTTTAGACTCATCGACCGTTCGTGCTTTTGAGGCGAACCAGGTTTAGTTGCTTGCCATGTTATCACGTGGATTAGCAAGCAGTGAGTTTGTACTTACTATTTACCGCTTTATTAAGTAAATTGTTATTTTAATATCTATATATATTGTATACGTACAGTTGCGAACTGTTTTTCCATTATGGCTCTTAGTTGGAACATGCTACCTAATGGGCATCATTAGGACTGCGTGCGCACCGGTATTGATCTAGAAAAGGTATGTGATATATGGTGGTAACTCGGTGTGAGCATAGCTCTCGGGACCAGTAGAGTAACTCGGTGTAGCTCAGCTCTCGGGACTCTGATTATGGATTAAGAATGGTCGGTGGTAACTCAGTGTAGCTCAGCTCTCGGGACCAGGCCTAACGGATTATGGTTATATTTAGTATTGTGTATTAGGGTTCCAACTATTATACGTAATGTTTATATTAAATTTTTATACGGTTTTAAAGGTTTTCCACTAGATAAATGTAAATAGTGGTATGAACTCATCTCAGTATATCTGACCCCGTTGTTTTCCCAATTTTTCCAGGGTTATGATTTGAGCAAGTCAGCCGCTCTCCGATTCTTAATTTTCTCGGAGGTTTTACTTTATTTAATAAAGTTATTAAAACTGATTTTATTCTTTGACCGCAGTAGTAATTAAAAGTCTTATATGTCTAATACTTGTTATAAAATGAATTATTGCTGTATTGGTATTCTTTAATTGACTTGCGTTAATATGTACTTTTGCCATGTTTAAGACTCAGAGTTGGCTGAGCACTTATTAATAAATGTTCTGTATTATGAACTGCTAGAACTAGAATGAAGTCTCGGTTGCCCCCGAGCATTGGTTTTCTTGCAGGTTTAAAACGTTATGAAACAAATGCAAACGTTTTAACTTTTTATCTATTTAAGCCAAACATTTAAAATGTTATGAAACGAATCCTAACATTTCACCTTTTTAACGATTTAAGCCAAACGTTTAAAACATTACAAAAAAAATCCACACGTCTAAAACGTTACGAAACAAATCCAAAACTTACGCCTTTTAAGCTATTTAAGCCAAACATTTAAAACGTTACGAATCAAATCCAAACGTTTAAAACGTTACCAAACAAATCCTATAATTTCATCTTTTTCGCGATTTAAGCCAAACATTTAAAACGTTACGAAACAAATCCTACTGTTTCACCTTTTTAGCTATTTAAATCAAACATTTAAAACGTTACGAAAAGCATCCTAACGTTTCACCTTTTTATCGATTTAAGCCAAACGTTTAAAACGTTACACCAAACGTTATGAAACAAAAGCAAAGGTCTAAAACGTTATGAAACAAATGCAAACGTTTAAAACGTTACGAAATAAAACCAAACGTTTCACCTTTTTTGCGATTTAAGCCAAAATTATAAAACATTACGAAATAAATCCAAACGTTTCCCCTTTTTAGCGATTTAAGCCAAACGTTTAAAACGTTACGAATCAAATATAAATGTATAAAACGTTAAAAAATAAATCCTAACGTTTCACCTTTTTATCTATTTAAGCCAAACAAATGCAAACGTTACAAAACAAATCGAAATGTTTTAAATGTTACAAAACGAATCCTAACGTTTCAACTTTTTAGCTATTTAAGCCAAACATTTAAAATGTTACGAAACGAATCCTAACGTTTCACCTTTTTAACGATTTAAGCCAAACGTTTAAAACATTACAAAAAAAATCCACACGTTTAAAACGTTACGAAACAAATCCAAAACTTACGCCTTTTAAGCTATTTAAGCCAAACATTTAAAACGTTACGAATCAAATCCAAACGTTTAAAACGTTACCAAACAAATCCTATAATTTCATCTTTTTCGCGATTTAAGCCAAACATTTAAAACGTTACGAAACAAATCCTACTGTTTCACCTTTTTAGCTATTTAAATCAAACATTTAAAACGTTACGAAAAACATCCTAACGTTTCACCGTTTTATCGATTTAAGCCAAGCGTTTAAAACGTTACACCAAACGTTATGAAACAAAAGCAAAGGTCTAAAACGTTATGAAACAAATGCAAACGTTTAAAACGTTACGAAATAAAACCAAACGTTTCACCTTTTTATCGATTTAAGCCAAAATTTTAAAACATTACGAAATAAATCCAAACGTTTCCCCTTTTTAGCGATTTAAGCCAAACGTTTAAAACGTTACGAATCAAATATAAATGTATAAAACTTTAAAAAACAAATCCTAACGTTTCACCTTTTTATCTATTTAAGCCAAACAAATGCAAACGTTACAAAACAAATCGAAATGTTTAAAATGTTACAAAACGAATCCTAACGTTTCAACTTTTTAGCTATTTAAGCCAAACATTTAAAATGTTACGAAACGAATCCTAACGTTTCACCTTTTTAACGATTTAAGCCAAACGTTTAAAACATTACAAAAAAAATCCACACGTTTAAAACGTTACGAAACAAATCCAAAACTTACGCCTTTTAAGCTATTTAAGCCAAACATTTAAAACGTTACGAATCAAATCCAAACGTTTAAAACGTTACCAAACAAATCCTATAATTTCATCTTTTTCGCGATTTAAGCCAAACATTTAAAACGTTACGAAACAAATCCTACTGTTTCACCTTTTTAGCTATTTAAATCAAACATTTAAAACGTTACGAAAAGCATCCTAACGTTTCACCTTTTTATCGATTTAAGCCAAACGTTTAAAACGTTACACCAAACGTTATGAAACAAAAGCAAAGGTCTAAAACGTTATGAAACAAATGCAAACGTTTAAAACGTTACGATATAAAACCAAACGTTTCACCTTTTTAGCGATTTAAGCCAAAATTTTAAAACATTACGAAATAAATCCAAACGTTTCCCCTTTTTAGCGATTTAAGCCAAACGTTTAAAACGTTACGAATCAAATATAAATGTATAAAACGTTAAAAAACAAATCCTAGCGTTTCACCTTTTTATCTATTTAAGCCAAACAAATGCAAACGTTACAAAACAAATCGAAATGTTTAAAATGTTACAAAACCAATCCTAACGTTTCAACTTTTTAGCTATTTAAGCCAAACATTTAAAATGTTACGAAACGAATCGTAACGTTTCACCTTTTTAACGATTTAAGCCAAACGTTTAAAACATTACAAAAAAAATCCACACGTTTAAAACGTTACGAAACAAATCCAAAACTTACGCCTTTTAAGCTATTTAAGCCAAACATTTAAAACGTTACGAATCAAATCCAAACGTTTAAAACGTTACCAAACAAATCCTATAATTTCATCTTTTTCACGATTTAAGCCAAACATTTAAAACGTTACGAAACAAATCCTACTGTTTCACCTTTTTAGCTATTTAAATCAAACATTTAAAACGTTACGAAAAGCATCCTAACGTTTCACCTTTTTATCGATTTAAGCCAAACGTTTAAAACGTTACACCAAACGTTATGAAACAAAAGCAAAGGTCTAAAACGTTATGAAACAAATGCAAACGTTTAAAACGTTACGAAATAAAACCAAACGTTTCACCTTTTTAGCGATTTAAGCCAAAATTTTAAAACATTACGAAATAAATCCAAACGTTTCCCCTTTTTAGCGATTTAAGCCAAACGTTTAAAACGTTACGAATCAAATATAAATGTATAAAACGTTAAAAAACAAATCCTAGCGTTTCACCTTTTTATCTATTTAAGCCAAACAAATGCAAACGTTACAAAACAAATCGAAATGTTTAAAATGTTACAAAACGAATCCTAACGTTTCAACTTTTTAGCTATTTAAGCCAAACATTTAAAATGTTACGAAACGAATCGTAACGTTTCACCTTTTTAACGATTTAAGCCAAACGTTTAAAACATTACAAAAAAAATCCACACGTTTAAAACGTTACGAAACAAATCCAAAACTTACGCCTTTTAAGCTATTTAAGCCAAACATTTAAAACGTTACGAATCAAATCCAAACGTTTAAAACGTTACCAAACAAATCCTATAATTTCATCTTTTTCGCGATTTAAGCCAAACATTTAAAACGTTACGAAACAAATCCTACTGTTTCACCTTTTTAGCTATTTAAATCAAACATTTAAAACGTTACGAAAAGCATCCTAACGTTTCACCTTTTTATCGATTTAAGCCAAACGTTTAAAACGTTACACCAAACGTTATGAAACAAAAGCAAAGGTCTAAAACGTTATGAAACAAATGCAAACGTTTAAAACGTTACGATATAAAACCAAACGTTTCACCTTTTTAGCGATTTAAGCCAAAATATTAAAACATTACGAAATAAATCCAAACGTTTCCCCTTTTTAGCGATTTAAGCCAAACGTTTAAAACGTTACGAATCAAATATAAATGTATAAAACGTTAAAAAACAAATCCTAACGTTTCACCTTTTTATCTATTTAAGCCAAACAAATGCAAACGTTACAAAACAAATCGAAATGTTTTAAATGTTACAAAACAAATCCAAACGTTTCAACTTTTTAGCTATTTAAGCCAAACATTTAAAATGTTACGAAACGAATCGTAACGTTTCACCTTTTTAACGATTTAAGCCAAACGTTTAAAACATTACAAAAAAAATCCACACGTTTAAAACGTTACGAAACAAATCCAAAACTTACGCCTTTTAGCTATTTAAGCCAAACATTTAAAACGTTACGAATCAAATCCAAACGTTTAAAACGTTACCAAACAAATCCTATAATTTCATCTTTTTCGCGATTTAAGCCAAACATTTAAAACGTTACGAAACAAATCCTACTGTTTCACCTTTTTAGCTATTTAAATCAAACATTTAAAACGTTACGAAAAGCATCCTAACGTTTCACCTTTTTATCGATTTAAGCCAAACGTTTAAAACGTTACACCAAACGTTATGAAACAAAAGCAAAGGTCTAAAACGTTATGAAACAAATGCAAACGTTTAAAACGTTACGAAATAAAACCAAACGTTTCACCTTTTTAGCGATTTAAGCCAAAATTTTAAAACATTACGAAATAAATCCAAACGTTTCCCCTTTTAGCGATTTAAGCCAAACGTTTAAAACGTTACGAATCAAATATAAATGTATAAAACATTAAAAAACAAATCCTAACGTTTCACCTTTTTATCTATTTAAGCCAAACAAATGCAAACGTTACAAAACAAATCGAAATGTTTAAAATGTTACAAAACGAATCCTAACGTTTCAACTTTTTAGCTATTTAAGCCAAACATTTAAAATGTTACGAAACGAATCGTAACGTTTCACCTTTTTAACGATTTAAGCCAAACGTTTAAAACATTACAAAAAAAATCCACACGTTTAAAACGTTACGAAACAAATCCAAAACTTACGCCTTTTAAGCTATTTAAGCCAAACATTTAAAACGTTACGAATCAAATCCAAACGTTTAAAACGTTACCAAACAAATCCTATAATTTCATCTTTTTCGCGATTTAAGCCAAACATTTAAAACGTTACGAAACAAATCCTACTGTTTCACCTTTTTAGCTATTTAAATCAAACATTTAAAACGTTACGAAAAACATCCTAACGTTTCACCTTTTTATCGATTTAAGCCAAACGTTTAAAACGTTACACCAAACGTTATGAAACAAAAGCAAAGGTCTAAAACGTTATGAAACAAATGCAAACGTTTAAAACGTTACGAAATAAAACCAAACGTTTCACCTTTTTAGCGATTTAAGCCAAAATTTTAAAACATTACGAAATAAATCCAAACGTTTCCCCTTTTAGCGATTTAAGCCAAACGTTTAAAACGTTACGAATCAAATATAAATGTATAAAACGTTAAAAAACAAATCCTAACGTTTCACCTTTTTATCTATTTAAGCCAAACAAATGCAAACGTTACAAAACAAATCGAAATGTTTAAAATGTTACAAAACGAATCCTAACGTTTCAACTTTTTAGCTATTTAAGCCAAACATTTAAAATGTTACGAAACGAATCGTAACGTTTCACCTTTTTAACGATTTAAGCCAAACGTTTAAAACATTACAAAAAAAATCCACACGTTTAAAACGTTACGAAACAAATCCAAAACTTACGCCTTTTAAGCTATTTAAGCCAAACATTTAAAACGTTACGAATCAAATCCAAACGTTTAAAACGTTACCAAACAAATCCTATAATTTCATCTTTTTCGCGATTTAAGCCAAACATTTAAAACGTTACGAAACAAATCCTACTGTTTCACCTTTTTAGCTATTTAAATCAAACATTTAAAACGTTACGAAAAGCATCCTAACGTTTCACCTTTTTATCGATTTAAGCCAAACGTTTAAAACGTTACACCAAACGTTATGAAACAAAAGCAAAGGTCTAAAACGTTATGAAACAAATGCAAACGTTTAAAACGTTACGAAATAAAACCAAACGTTTCACCTTTTTAGCGATTTAAGCCAAAATTTTAAAACATTACGAAATAAATCCAAACGTTTCCCCTTTTAGCGATTTAAGCCAAACGTTTAAAACGTTACGAATCAAATATAAATGTATAAAACGTTAAAAAACAAATCCTAGCGTTTCACCTTTTTATCTATTTAAGCCAAACAAATGCAAACGTTACAAAACAAATCGAAATGTTTAAAATGTTACAAAACGAATCCTAACGTTTCAACTTTTTAGCTATTTAAGCCAAACATTTAAAATGTTACGAAACGAATCGTAACGTTTCACCTTTTTAACGATTTAAGCCAAACGTTTAAAACATTACAAAAAAAATCCACACGTTTAAAACGTTACGAAACAAATCCAAAACTTACGCCTTTTAAGCTATTTAAGCCAAACATTTAAAACGTTACGAATCAAATCCAAACGTTTAAAACGTTACCAAACAAATCCTATAATTTCATCTTTTTCGCGATTTAAGCCAAACATTTAAAACGTTACGAAACAAATCCTACTGTTTCACCTTTTTAGCTATTTAAATCAAACATTTAAAACGTTACGAAAAACATCCTAACGTTTCACCTTTTTATCGATTTAAGCCAAACGTTTAAAACGTTACACCAAACGTTATGAAACAAAAGCAAAGGTCTAAAACGTTATGAAACAAATGCAAACGTTTAAAACGTTACGAAATAAAACCAAACGTTTCACCTTTTTAGCGATTTAAGCCAAAATTTTAAAACATTACGAAATAAATCCAAACGTTTCCCCTTTTAGCGATTTAAGCCAAACGTTTAAAACGTTACGAATCAAATATAAATGTATAAAACGTTAAAAAACAAATCCTAACGTTTCACCTTTTTATCTATTTAAGCCAAACAAATGCAAACGTTACAAAACAAATCGAAATGTTTAAAATGTTACAAAACGAATCCTAACGTTTCAACTTTTTAGCTATTTAAGCCAAACATTTAAAATGTTACGAAACGAATCGTAACGTTTCACCTTTTTAACGATTTAAGCCAAACGTTTAAAACATTACAAAAAAAATCCACACGTTTAAAACGTTACGAAACAAATCCAAAACTTACGCCTTTTAAGCTATTTAAGCCAAACATTTAAAACGTTACGAATCAAATCCAAACGTTTAAAACGTTACCAAACAAATCCTATAATTTCATCTTTTTCGCGATTTAAGCCAAACATTTAAAACGTTACGAAACAAATCCTACTGTTTCACCTTTTTAGCTATTTAAATCAAACATTTAAAACGTTACGAAAAGCATCCTAACGTTTCACCTTTTTATCGATTTAAGCCAAACGTTTAAAACGTTACACCAAACGTTATGAAACAAAAGCAAAGGTCTAAAACGTTATGAAACAAATGCAAACGTTTAAAACGTTACGATATAAAACCAAACGTTTCACCTTTTTAGCGATTTAAGCCAAAATTTTAAAACATTACGAAATAAATCCAAACGTTTCCCCTTTTTAGCGATTTAAGCCAAACGTTTAAAACGTTACGAATCAAATATAAATGTATAAAACGTTAAAAAACAAACCCTAGCGTTTCACCTTTTTATCTATTTAAGCCAAACAAATGCAAACGTTACAAAACAAATCGAAATGTTTAAAATGTTACAAAACGAATCCTAACGTTTCAACTTTTTAGCTATTTAAGCCAAACATTTAAAATGTTACGAAACGAATCGTAACGTTTCACCTTTTTAACGATTTAAGCCAAACGTTTAAAACATTACAAAAAAAATCCACACGTTTAAAACGTTACGAAACAAATCCAAAACTTACGCCTTTTAAGCTATTTAAGCCAAACATTTAAAACGTTACGAATCAAATCCAAACGTTTAAAACGTTACCAAACAAATCCTATAATTTCATCTTTTTCGCGATTTAAGCCAAACATTTAAAACGTTACGAAACAAATCCTACTGTTTCACCTTTTTAGCTATTTAAATCAAACATTTAAAACGTTACGAAAAGCATCCTAACGTTTCACCTTTTTATCGATTTAAGCCAAACGTTTAAAACGTTACACCAAACGTTATGAAACAAAAGCAAAGGTCTAAAACGTTATGAAACAAATGCAAACGTTTAAAACGTTACGATATAAAACCAAACGTTTCACCTTTTTAGCGATTTAAGCCAAAATATTAAAACATTACGAAATAAATCCAAACGTTTCCCCTTTTTAGCGATTTAAGCCAAACGTTTAAAACGTTACGAATCAAATATAAATGTATAAAACGTTAAAAAACAAATCCTAGCGTTTCACCTTTTTATCTATTTAAGCCAAACAAATGCAAACGTTACAAAACAAATCGAAATGTTTAAAATGTTACAAAACAAATCCTAACGTTTCAACTTTTTAGCTATTTAAGCCAAACATTTAAAATGTTACGAAACGAATCGTAACGTTTCACCTTTTTAACGATTTAAGCCAAACGTTTAAAACATTACAAAAAAAATCCACACGTTTAAAACGTTACGAAACAAATCCAAAACTTACGCCTTTTAAGCTATTTAAGCCAAACATTTAAAACGTTACGAATCAAATCCAAACGTTTAAAACGTTACCAAACAAATCCTATAATTTCATCTTTTTCGCGATTTAAGCCAAACATTTAAAACGTTACGAAACAAATCCTACTGTTTCACCTTTTTAGCTATTTAAATCAAACATTTAAAACGTTACGAAAAGCATCCTAACGTTTCACCTTTTTATCGATTTAAGCCAAACGTTTAAAACGTTACACCAAACGTTATGAAACAAAAGCAAAGGTCTAAAACGTTATGAAACAAATGCAAAGGTTTAAAACGTTACGAAATAAAACCAAACGTTTCACCTTTTTAGCGATTTAAGCCAAAATTTTAAAACATTACGAAATAAATACAAACGTTTCCCCTTTTTAGCGATTTAAGCCAAACGTTTAAAACGTTACGAATCAAATATAAATGTATAAAACATTAAAAAACAAATCCTAACGTTTCACCTTTTTATCTATTTAAGCCAAACAAATGCAAACGTTACAAAACAAATCGAAATGTTTAAAATGTTACAAAACGAATCCTAACGTTTCAACTTTTTAGCTATTTAAGCCAAACATTTAAAATGTTACGAAACGAATCGTAACGTTTCACCTTTTTGACGATTTAAGCCAAACGTTTAAAACATTACAAAAAAAATCCACACGTTTAAAACGTTACGAAACAAATCCAAAACTTACGCCTTTTAAGCTATTTAAGCCAAACATTTAAAACGTTACGAATCAAATCCAAACGTTTAAAACGTTACCAAACAAATCCTATAATTTCATCTTTTTCGCGATTTAAGCCAAACATTTAAAACGTTACGAAACAAATCCTACTGTTTCACCTTTTTAGCTATTTAAATCAAACATTTAAAACGTTACGAAAAGCATCCTAACGTTTCACCTTTTTATCGATTTAAGCCAAACGTTTAAAACGTTACACCAAACGTTATGAAACAAAAGCAAAGGTCTAAAACGTTATGAAACAAATGCAAACGTTTAAAACGTTACGAAATAAAACCAAACGTTTCACCTTTTTAGCGATTTAAGCCAAAATTTTAAAACATTACGAAATAAA
Organism: Mercurialis annua; assembly: GCF_937616625.2. Taxonomy (NCBI): domain Eukaryota; kingdom Viridiplantae; phylum Streptophyta; class Magnoliopsida; order Malpighiales; family Euphorbiaceae; genus Mercurialis; species Mercurialis annua. Next base: position 39,319,036 of record NC_065574.1, on the reverse strand, counting down.
TCCAAACGTTTCCCCTTTTTAGCGATTTAAGCCAAACGTTTAAAACGTTACGAATCAAATATAAATGTATAAAACGTTAAAAAACAAATCCTAACGTTTCACCTTTTTATCTATTTAAGCCAAACAAATGCAAACGTTACAAAACAAATCGAAATGTTTAAAATGTTACAAAACGAATCCTAACGTTTCAACTTTTTAGCTATTTAAGCCAAACATTTAAAATGTTACGAAACGAATCGTAACGTTTCACCTTTTTAACGATTTAAGCCAAACGTTTAAAACATTACAAAAAAAATCCACACGTTTAAAACGTTACGAAACAAATCCAAAACTTACGCCTTTTAAGCTATTTAAGCCAAACATTTAAAACGTTACGAATCAAATCCAAACGTTTAAAACGTTACCAAACAAATCCTATAATTTCATCTTTTTCGCGATTTAAGCCAAACATTTAAAACGTTACGAAACAAATCCTACTGTTTCACCTTTTTAGCTATTTAAATCAAACATTTAAAACGTTACGAAAAGCATCCTAACGTTTCACCTTTTTATCGATTTAAGCCAAACGTTTAAAACGTTACACCAAACGTTATGAAACAAAAGCAAAGGTCTAAAACGTTATGAAACAAATGCAAAGGTTTAAAACGTTACGAAATAAAACCAAACGTTTCACCTTTTTAGCGATTTAAGCCAAAATTTTAAAACATTACGAAATAAATACAAACGTTTCCCCTTTTTAGCGATTTAAGCCAAACGTTTAAAACGTTACGAATCAAATATAAATGTATAAAACATTAAAAAACAAATCCTAACGTTTCACCTTTTTATCTATTTAAGCCAAACAAATGCAAACGTTACAAAACAAATCGAAATGTTTAAAATGTTACAAAACGAATCCTAACGTTTCAACTTTTTAGCTATTTAAGCCAAACATTTAAAATGTTACGAAACGAATCGTAACGTTTCACCTTTTTGACGATTTAAGCCAAACGTTTAAAACATTACAAAAAAAATCCACACGTTTAAAACGTTACGAAACAAATCCAAAACTTACGCCTTTTAAGCTATTTAAGCCAAACATTTAAAACGTTACGAATCAAATCCAAACGTTTAAAACGTTACCAAACAAATCCTATAATTTCATCTTTTTCGCGATTTAAGCCAAACATTTAAAACGTTACGAAACAAATCCTACTGTTTCACCTTTTTAGCTATTTAAATCAAACATTTAAAACGTTACGAAAAGCATCCTAACGTTTCACCTTTTTATCGATTTAAGCCAAACGTTTAAAACGTTACACCAAACGTTATGAAACAAAAGCAAAGGTCTAAAACGTTATGAAACAAATGCAAACGTTTAAAACGTTACGAAATAAAACCAAACGTTTCACCTTTTTAGCGATTTAAGCCAAAATTTTAAAACATTACGAAATAAATCCAAACGTTTCCCCTTTTTAGCGATTTAAGCCAAACGTTTAAAACGTTACGAATCAAATATAAATGTATAAAACGTTAAAAAACAAATCCTAACGTTTCACCTTTTTATCTATTTAAGCCAAACAAATGCAAACGTTACAAAACAAATCGAAATGTTTAAAATGTTACAAAACGAATCCTAACGTTTCAACTTTTTAGCTATTTAAGCCAAACATTTAAAATGTTACGAAACGAATCGTAACGTTTCACCTTTTTAACGATTTAAGCCAAACGTTTAAAACATTACAAAAAAAATCCACACGTTTAAAACGTTACGAAACAAATCCAAAACTTACGCCTTTTAAGCTATTTAAGCCAAACATTTAAAACGTTACGAATCAAATCCAAACGTTTAAAACGTTACCAAACAAATCCTATAATTTCATCTTTTTCGCGATTTAAGCCAAACATTTAAAACGTTACGAAACAAATCCTACTGTTTCACCTTTTTAGCTATTTAAATCAAACATTTAAAACGTTACGAAAAGCATCCTAACGGTTCACCTTTTTATCGATTTAAGCCAAACGTTTAAAACGTTACACCAAACGTTATGAAACAAAAGCAAAGGTCTAAAACGTTATGAAACAAATGCAAACGTTTAAAACGTTACGAAATAAAACCAAACGTTTCACCTTTTTAGCGATTTAAGCCAAAATTTTAAAACATTACGAAATAAATCCAAACGTTTCCCCTTTTTAGCGATTTAAGCCAAACGTTTAAAACGTTACGAATCAAATATAAATGTATAAAACTTTATAAAACAAATCCTAACGTTTCACCTTTTTATCTATTTAAGCCAAACAAATGCAAACGTTACAAAACAAATCGAAATGTTTAAAATGTTACAAAACGAATCCTAACGTTTCAACTTTTTTAGCTATTTAAGCCAAACATTTAAAATGTTACGAAACGAATCGTAACGTTTCACCTTTTTAACGATTTAAGCCAAACGTTTAAAACATTACAAAAAAAATCCACACGTTTAAAACGTTACGAAACAAATCCAAAACTTACGCCTTTTAAGCTATTTAAGCCAAACATTTAAAACGTTACGAATCAAATCCAAACGTTTAAAACGTTACCAAACAAATCCTATAATTTCATCTTTTTCGCGATTTAAGCCAAACATTTAAAACGTTACGAAACAAATCCTACTGTTTCACCTTTTTAGCTATTTAAATCAAACATTTAAAACGTTACGAAAAGCATCCTAACGTTTCACATTTTTTATCGATTTAAGCCAAACGTTTAAAACGTTACACCAAACGTTATGAAACAAAAGCAAAGGTCTAAAACGTTATGAAACAAATGCAAACGTTTAAAACGTTACGAAATAAAACCAAACGTTTCACCTTTTTAGCGATTTAAGCCAAAATTTTAAAACATTACGAAATAAATCCAAACGTTTCCCCTTTTTAGCGATTTAAGCCAAACGTTTAAAACGTTACGAATCAAATATAAATGTATAAAACGTTAAAAAACAAATCCTAACGTTTCACCTTTTTATCTATTTAAGCCAAACAAATGCAAACGTTACAAAACAAATCGAAATGTTTAAAATGTTACAAAACGAATCCTAACGTTTCAACTTTTGAGCTATTTAAGCCAAACATTTAAAATGTTACGAAACGAATCGTAACGTTTCACCTTTTTAACGATTTAAGCCAAACGTTTAAAACATTACAAAAAAAATCCACACGTTTAAAACGTTACGAAACAAATCCAAAACTTACGCCTTTTAAGCTATTTAAGCCAAACATTTAAAACGTTACGAATCAAATCCAAACGTTTAAAACGTTACCAAACAAATCCTATAATTTCATCTTTTTCGCGATTTAAGCCAAACATTTAAAACGTTACGAAACAAATCCTACTGTTTCACCTTTTTAGCTATTTAAATCAAACATTTAAAACGTTACGAAAAGCATCCTAACGTTTCACCTTTTTATCGATTTAAGCCAAACGTTTAAAACGTTACACCAAACGTTATGAAACAAAAGCAAAGGTCTAAAACGATATGAAACAAATGCAAACGTTTAAAACGTTACGAAATAAAACCAAACATTTCACCTTTTTAGCGATTTAAGCCAAAATTTTAAAACATTACGAAATAAATCCAAACGTTTCCCCTTTTTAGCGATTTAAGCCAAACGTTTAAAACGTTACGAATCAAATATAAATGTATAAAACATTAAAAAACAAATCCTAACGTTTCACCTTTTTATCTATTTAAGCCAAACAAATGCAAACGTTACAAAACAAATCGAAATGTTTAAAATGTTACAAAACGAATCCTAACGTTTCAACTTTTTAGCTATTTAAGCCAAACATTTAAAATGTTACGAAACGAATCGTAACGTTTCACCTTTTTAACGATTTAAGCCAAACGTTTAAAACATTACAAAAAAAATCCACACGTTTAAAACGTTACGAAACAAATCCAAAACTTACGCCTTTTAAGCTATTTAAGCCAAACATTTAAAACGTTAAGAATCAAATCCAAACGTTTAAAACGTTACCAAACAAATCCTATAATTTCATCTTTTTCGCGATTTAAGCCAAACATTTAAAACGTTACGAAACAAATCCTACCGTTTCACCTTTTTAGCTATTTAAATCAAACATTTAAAACGTTACGAAAAGCATCCTAACGTTTCACCTTTTTATCGATTTAAGCCAAACGTTTAAAACGTTACACCAAACGTTATGAAACAAAAGCAAAGGTCTAAAACGTTATGAAACAAATGCAAACGTTTAAAACGTTACGAAATAAAACCAAACGTTTCACCTTTTTAGCGATTTAAGCCAAAATTTTAAAACATTACGAAATAAATCCAAACGTTTCCCCTTTTTAGCGATTTAAGCCAAACGTTTAAAACGTTACGAATCAAATATAAATGTATAAAACATTAAAAAACAAATCCTAACGTTTCACCTTTTTATCTATTTAAGCCAAACAAATGCAAACGTTACAAAACAAATCGACATGTTTAAAATGTTACAAAACGAATCCTAACGTTTCAACTTTTTAGCTATTTAAGCCAAACATTTAAAATGTTACGAAACGAATCGTAACGTTTCACCTTTTTAACGATTTAAGCCAAACGTTTAAAACATTACAAAAAAAATCCACACGTTTAAAACGTTACGAAACAAATCCAAAACTTACGCCTTTTAAGCTATTTAAGCCAAACATTTAAAACGTTACGAATCAAATCCAAACGTTTAAAACGTTACCAAACAAATCCTATAATTTCATCTTTTTCGCGATTTAAGCCAAACATTTAAAACGTTACGAAACAAATCCTACTGTTTCACCTTTTTAGCTATTTAAATCAAACATTTAAAACGTTACGAAAAGCATCCTAACGTTTCACCTTTTTATCGATTTAAGCCAAACGTTTAAAACGTTACACCAAACGTTATGAAACAAAAGCAAAGGTCTAAAACGATATGAAACAAATGCAAACGTTTAAAACGTTACGAAATAAAACCAAACGTTTCACCTTTTTAGCGATTTAAGCCAAAATTTTAAAACATTACGAAATAAATCCAAACGTTTCCCCTTTTTAGCGATTTAAGCCAAACGTTTAAAACGTTACGAATCAAATATAAATGTATAAAACGTTAAAAAACAAATCCTAACGTTTCACCTTTTTATCTATTTAAGCCAAACAAATGCAAACGTTACAAAACAAATCGAAATGTTTAAAATGTTACAAAACCAATCCTAACGTTTCAACTTTTTAGCTATTTAAGCCAAACATTTAAAATGTTACGAAACGAATCGTAACGTTTCACCTTTTTAACGATTTAAGCCAAACGTTTAAAACATTACAAAAAAAATCCACACGTTTAAAACGTTACGAAACAAATCCAAAACTTACGCCTTTTAAGCTATTTAAGCCAAACATTTAAAACGTTAAGAATCAAATCCAAACGTTTAAAACGTTACCAAACAAATCCTATAATTTCATCTTTTTCGCGATTTAAGCCAAACATTTAAAACGTTACGAAACAAATCCTACTGTTTCACCTTTTTAGCTATTTAAATCAAACATTTAAAACGTTACGAAAAGCATCCTAACGTTTCACCTTTTTATCGATTTAAGCCAAACGTTTAAAACGTTACACCAAACGTTATGAAACAAAAGCAAAGGTCTAAAACGATATGAAACAAATGCAAACGTTTAAAACGTTACGAAATAAAACCAAACGTTTCACCTTTTTAGCGATTTAAGCCAAAATTTTAAAACATTACGAAATAAATCCAAACGATTCCCCTTTTTAGCGATTTAAGCCAAACGTTTAAAACGTTACGAATCAAATATAAATGTATAAAACGTTAAAAAACAAATCCTAACGTTTCACCTTTTTATCTATTTAAGCCAAACAAATGCAAACGTTACAAAACAAATCGAAATGTTTAAAATGTTACAAAACGAATCCTAACGTTTCAACTTTTTAGCTATTTAAGCCAAACATTTAAAATGTTACGAAACGAATCGTAACGTTTCACCTTTTTAACGATTTAAGCCAAACGTTTAAAACATTACAAAAAAAATCCACACGTTTAAAACGTTACGAAACAAATCCAAAACTTACGCCTTTTAAGCTATTTAAGCCAAACATTTAAAACGTTACGAATCAAATCCAAACGTTTAAAACGTTACCAAACAAATCCTATAATTTCATCTTTTTCGCGATTTAAGCCAAACATTTAAAACGTTACGAAACAAATCCTACTGTTTCACCTTTTTAGCTATTTAAATCAAACATTTAAAACGTTACGAAAAGCATCCTAACGTTTCACATTTTTTATCGATTTAAGCCAAACGTTTAAAACGTTACACCAAACGTTATGAAACAAAAGCAAAGGTCTAAAACGTTATGAAACAAATGCAAACGTTTAAAACGTTACGAAATAAAACCAAACATTTCACCTTTTTAGCGATTTAAGCCAAAATTTTAAAACATTACGAAATAAATCCAAACGTTTCCCCTTTTTAGCGATTTAAGCCAAACGTTTAAAACGTTACGAATCAAATATAAATGTATAAAACATTAAAAAACAAATCCTAACGTTTCACCTTTTTATCTATTTAAGCCAAACAAATGCAAACGTTACAAAACAAATCGAAATGTTTAAAATGTTACAAAACGAATCCTAACGTTTCAACTTTTTAGCTATTTAAGCCAAACATTTAAAATGTTACGAAACGAATCGTAACGTTTCACCTTTTTAACGATTTAAGCCAAACGTTTAAAACATTACAAAAAAAATCCACACGTTTAAAACGTTACGAAACAAATCCAAAACTTACGCCTTTTAAGCTATTTAAGCCAAACATTTAAAACGTTACGAATCAAATACAAACGTTTAAAACGTTACCAAACAAATCCTATAATTTCATCTTTTTCGCGATTTAAGCCAAACATTTAAAACGTTACGAAACAAATCCTACTGTTTCACCTTTTTAGCTATTTAAATCAAACATTTAAAACGTTACGAAAAGCATCCTAACGTTTCACCTTATTATCGATTTAAGCCAAACGTTTAAAACGTTACACCAAACGTTATGAAACAAAAGCAAAGGTCTAAAACGTTATGAAACAAATGCAAACGTTTAAAACGTTACGAAATAAAACCAAACATTTCACCTTTTTAGCGATTTAAGCCAAAATTTTAAAACATTACGAAATAAATCCAAACGTTTCCCCTTTTTAGCGATTTAAGCCAAACGTTTAAAACGTTACGAATCAAATATAAATGTATAAAACATTAAAAAACAAATCCTAACGTTTCACCTTTTTATCTATTTAAGCCAAACAAATGCAAACGTTACAAAACAAATCGAAATGTTTAAAATGTTACAAAACGAATCCTAACGTTTCAACTTTTTAGCTATTTAAGCCAAACATTTAAAATGTTACGAAACGAATCCTAACGTTTCACCTTTTTAACGATTTAAGCCAAACGTTTAAAACATTACAAAAAAAATCCACACGTTTAAAACGTTACGAAACAAATCCAAAACTTACGCCTTTTAAGCTATTTAAGCCAAACATTTAAAACGTTACGAATCAAATCCAAACGTTTAAAACGTTACCAAACAAATCCTATAATTTCATCTTTTTCGCGATTTAAGCCAAACATTTAAAACGTTACGAAACAAATCCTACTGTTTCACCTTTTTAGCTATTTAAATCAAACATTTAAAACGTTACGAAAAGCATCCTAACGTTTCACCTTTTTATCGATTTAAGCCAAACGTTTAAAACGTTACACCAAACGTTATGAAACAAAAGCAAAGGTCTAAAACGTTATGAAACAAATGCAAACGTTTAAAACGTTACGAAATAAAACCAAACGTTTCACCTTTTTAGCGATTTAAGCCAAAATTTTAAAACATTACGAAATAAATCCAAACGTTTCCCCTTTTTAGCGATTTAAGCCAAACGTTTAAAACGTTACGAATCAAATATAAATGTATAAAACATTAAAAAACAAATCCTAATGTTTCACCTTTTTATCTATTTAAGCCAAACAAATGCAAACGTTACAAAACAAATCGAAATGTTTAAAATGTTACAAAACGAATCCTAACGTTTCAACGTTTTAGCTATTTAAGCCAAACATTTAAAATGTTACGAAACGAATCGTAACGTTTCACCTTTTTAACGATTTAAGCCAAACGTTTAAAACATTACAAAAAAAATCCACACGTTTAAAACGTTACGAAACAAATCCAAAACTTACGCCTTTTAAGCTATTTAAGCCAAACATTTAAAACGTTACGAATCAAATCCAAACGTTTAAAACGTTACCAAACAAATCCTATAATTTCATCTTTTTCGCGATTTAAGCCAAACATTTAAAACGTTACGAAACAAATCCTACTGTTTCACCTTTTTAGCTATTTAAATCAAACATTTAAAACGTTACGAAAAGCATCCTAACGTTTCACCTTTTTATCGATTTAAGCCAAACGTTTAAAACGTTACACCAAACGTTATGAAACAAAAGCAAAGGTCTAAAACGATATGAAACAAATGCAAACGTTTAAAACGTTACGAAATAAAACCAAACGTTTCACCTTTTTAGCGATTTAAGCCAAAATTTTAAAACATTACGAAATAAATCCAAACGTTTCCCCTTTTTAGCGATTTAAGCCAAACGTTTAAAACGTTACGAATCAAATATAAATGTATAAAACGTTAAAAAACAAATCCTAACGTTTCACCTTTTTATCTATTTAAGCCAAACAAATGCAAACGTTACAAAACAAATCGAAATGTTTAAAATGTTACAAAATGAATCCTAACATTTCAACTTTTTAGCTATTTAAGCCAAAAATTTAAAATGTTACGAAACGAATCGTAACGTTTCACCTTTTTAACGATTTAAGCCAAACGTTTAAAACATTACAAAAAAATCCACACGTTTAAAACGTTACGAAACAAATCCAAAACTTACGCCTTTTAAGCTATTTAAGCCAAACATTTAAAACGTTACGAATCAAATCCAAACGTTTAAAACGTTACCAAACAAATCCTATAATTTCATATTTTTCGCGATTTAAGCCAAACATTTAAAACGTTACGAAACAAATCCTACTGTTTCACCTTTTTAGCTATTTAAATCAAACATTTAAAACGTTACGAAAAGCATCCTAACGTTTCACCTTTTTATCGATTTAAGCCAAACGTTTAAAACGTTACACCAAACGTAATGAAACAAAAGCAAAGGTCTAAAACGTTATGAAACAAATGCAAACGTTTAAAACGTTACGAAATAAAACCAAACGTTTCACCTTTTTAGCGATTTAAGCCAAAATTTTAAAACATTACGAAATAAATCCAAACGTTTCCCCTTTTTAGCGATTTAAGCCAAACGTTTAAAACGTTACGAATCAAATATAAATGTATAAAACATTAAAAAACAAATCTTAACGTTTCACCTTTTTATCTATTTAAGCCAAACAAATGCAAACGTTACAAAACAAATCGAAATGTTTAAAATGTTACAAAACGAATCCTAACGTTTCAACTTTTTAGCTATTTAAGCCAAACATTTAAAATGTTTCGAAACGAATCGTAACGTTTCACCTTTTTAACGATTTAAGCCAAACGTTTAAAACATTACAAAAAAAATCCACACGTTTAAAACGTTACGAAACAAATCCAAAACTTACGCCTTTTAAGCTATTTAAGCCAAACATTTAAAACGTTACGAATCAAATCCAAACGTTTAAAACGTTACCAAACAAATCCTATAATTTCATCTTTTTCGCGATTTAAGCCAAACATTTAAAACGTTACGAAACAAATCCTACTGTTTCACCTTTTTAGCTATTTAAATCAAACATTTAAAACGTTACGAAAAGCATCCTAACGTTTCACCTTTTTATCGATTTAAGCCAAACGTTTAAAACGTTACACCAAACGTTATGAAACAAAAGCAAAGGTCTAAAACGATATGAAACAAATGCAAACGTTTAAAACGTTACGAAATAAAACCAAACGTTTCACCTTTTTAGCGATTTAAGCCAAAATTTTAAAACATTACGAAATAAATCCAAACGTTTCCCCTTTTTAGCGATTTAAGCCAAACTTTTAAAACGTTACGAATCAAATATAAATGTATAAAACGTTAAAAAACAAATCCTAACGTTTCACCTTTTTATCTATTTAAGCCAAACATATGCAAACGTTACAAAACAAATCGAAATGTTTAAAATGTTACAAAACGAATCCTAACGTTTCAACTTTTTAGCTATTTAAGCCAAACATTTAAAATGTTACGAAACGAATCCTAACGTTTCACCTTTTTAACGATTTAAGACAAACGTTTAAAACATTACAAAAAAAATCCACACGTTTAAAACGTTACGAAACAAATCCAAAACTTACGCCTTTTAAGCTATTTAAGCCAAACATTTAAAACGTTACGAATCAAATCCAAACGTTTAAAACGTTACCAAACAAATCCTATAATTTCATCTTTTTCGCGATTTAAGCCAAACATTTAAAACGTTACGAAACAAATCCTACTGTTTCACCTTTTTAGCTATTTAAATCAAACATTTAAAACGTTACGAAAAGCATCCTAACGTTTCACCTTTTTATCGATTTAAGCCAAACGTTTAAAACGTTACACCAAACGTTATGAAACAAAAGCAAAGGTCTATAACGATATGAAACAAATGCAAACGTTTAAAACGTTACGAAATAAAACCAAACGTTTCACCTTTTTAGCGATTTAAGCCAAAATTTTAAAACATTACGAAATAAATCCAAACGTTTCCCCTTTTTAGCGATTTAAGCCAAACGTTTAAAACGTTACGAATCAAATATAAATGTATAAAACATTAAAAAACAAATCCTAACGTTTCACCTTTTTATCTATTTAAGCCAAACAAATGCAAACGTTACAAAACAAATCGAAATGTTTAAAATGTTACAAAACGAATCCTAACGTTTCAACTTTTTAGCTATTTAAGCCAAACATTTAAAATGTTTCGAAACGAATCGTAACGTTTCACCTTTTTAACGATTTAAGCCAAACGTTTAAAACATTACAAAAAAAATCCACACGTTTAAAACGTTACGAAACAAATCCAAAACTTACGCCTTTTAAGCTATTTAAGCCAAACATTTAAAACGTTACGAATCAAATCCAAACGTTTAAAACGTTACCAAACAAATCCTATAATTTCATCTTTTTCGCGATTTAAGCCAAACATTTAAAACGTTACGAAACAAATCCTACTGTTTCACCTTTTTAGCTATTTAAATCAAACATTTAAAACGTTACGAAAAGCATCCTAACGTTTCACCTTTTTATCGATTTAAGCCAAACGTTTAAAACGTTACACCAAACGTTATGAAACAAAAGCAAAGGTCTAAAACGATATGAAACAAATGCAAACGTTTAAAACGTTACGAAATAAAACCAAACGTTTCACCTTTTTAGCGATTTAAGCCAAAATTTTAAAACATTACGAAATAAATCCAAACGTTTCCCCTTTTTAGCGATTTAAGCCAAACGTTTAAAACGTTACGAATCAAATATAAATGTATAAAACGTTAAAAAACAAATCCTAACGTTTCACCTTTTTATCTATTTAAGCCAAGCAAATGCAAACGTTACAAAACAAATCGAAATGTTTAAAATGTTACAAAACGAATCCTAACGTTTCAACTTTTTAGCTATTTAAGCCAAACATTTAAAATGTTACGAAACGAATCCTAACGTTTCACCTTTTTAACGATTTAAGACAAACGTTTAAAACATTACAAAAAAAATCCACACGTTTAAAACGTTACGAAACAAATCCAAAACTTACGCCTTTTAAGCTATTTAAGCCAAACATTTAAAACGTTACGAATCAAATCCAAACGTTTAAAATGTTACCAAACAAATCCTATAATTTCATCTTTTTCGCGATTTAAGCCAAACATTTAAAACGTTACGAAACAAATCCTACTGTTTCACCTTTTTAGCTATTTAAATCAAACATTTAAAACGTTACGAAAAGCATCCTAACGTTTCACCTTTTTATCGATTTAAGCCAAACGTTTAAAACGTTACACAAAACGTTATGAAACAAAAGCAAAGGTCTATAACGATATGAAACAAATGCAAACGTTTAAAACGTTACGAAATAAAACCAAACGTTTCACCTTTTTAGCGATTTAAGCCAAAATTTTAAAACATTACGAAATAAATCCAAACGTTTCCCCTTTTTAGCGATTTAAGCCAAACGTTTAAAACGTTACGAATCAAATATAAATGTATAAAACGTTAAAAAACAAATCCAAACGTTTCACCTTTTTATCTATTTAAGCCAAACAAATGCAAATGTTACAAAACAAATCGAAATGTTTAAAATGTTACAAAACGAATCCTAACGTTTCAACTTTTTAGCTATTTAAGCCAAACATTTAAAATGTTACGAAACGAATCGTAACGTTTCACCTTTTTAACGATTTAAGCCAAACGTTTAAAACATTACAAAAAAAATCCACACGTTTAAAACGTTACGAAACAAATCCAAAACTTACGCCTTTTAAGCTATTTAAGCCAAACATTTAAAACGTTACGAATCAAATCCAAACGTTTAAAACGTTACCAAACAAATCCTATAATTTCATCTTTTTCGCGATTTAAGCCAAACATTTAAAACGTTACGAAACAAATCCTACTGTTTCACCTTTTTAGCTATTTAAATCAAACATTTAAAACGTTACGAAAAGCATCCTAACGTTTCACCTTTTTATCGATTTAAGCCAAACGTTTAAAACGTTACACCAAACGTTATGAAACAAAAGCAAAGGTCTAAAACGTTATGAAACAAATGCAAACGTTTAAAACGTTACGAAATAAAACCAAACGTTTCACCTTTTTAGCGATTTAAGCCAAAATTTTAAAACATTACGAAATAAATCCAAACGTTTCCCCTTTTTAGCGATTTAAGCCAAACGTTTAAAACGTTACGAATCAAATATAAATGTATAAAACGTTAAAAAACAAATCCGAACGTTTCACCTTTTTATCTATTTAAGCCAAACGTTTAATACGTTACAAAACAAATGCTAACGTTTCACCTTTTCAGCGATTTAAGACAAACTTCCAAAACGTTATGAAACAAATGCAAAAGTATAAAACGGTACGAAACAAATCCTGACGTTTCACCTTTTTAGTTTATGCCAAATATTTAAAATGTTACGAAACAAACACAAATCTTTAAAACTATAAAAACATATTCTAACGTTTAACCTTTTTAGCTATATAAGCCAAACGTTTAAAACGTTACAAAACAAATCCTAGCGTTTCACCTTTTTAGCGATTGAAGCCAAATATTTAAAACGTTACGAAACAAATGCAAAAGTTTAAAACGTTACGAAACAAATCCTAACGTTTCACTTTTTTAGCGATTTAAGCCAAACATTTAAAACTTTACGAAACAAAGCCAAACGTTTAAAACGTTATTAAACAAATCCAAACGTTTAAAATATTACGAATTAAATCCAAACGTTTCCCCATTTTAGTTATTTAACCCAGACTATAAAACCTTACTAAACAAATCAAAACGTAACGAAACAAATCGTAACGTTTCACCTTTTCAGCTATTTAAGCCAAACGTATAAAATGTTGCGAAACGAATCCTAACGTTTCAACTTTTTAGCTATTTAAGACAAACATTTAAAATGTTACGAAACGAATCCTAACGTTTCACCTTTTTAACGATTTAAGCCAAACGTTTAAACATTACAAAAAAAATCCACACGTTTAAAACGTTACGAAACAAATCCAAAACTTACGCCTTTTAAGCTATTTAAGCCAAACATTTAAAACGTTACGAATCAAATCCAAACGTTTAAAACGTTACCAAACAAATCCTATAATTTCATCTTTTTCGCGATTTAAGCCAAACATTTAAAACGTTACGAAACAAATCCTACCGTTTTACCTTTTTAGCTATTTAAATCAAACATTTAAAACGTTACGAAAAGCATCCTAACGTTTCACCTTTTTATCGATTTAAGCCAAACGTTTAAAACGTTACACCAAACGTTATGAAACAAAAGCAAAGGTCTAAAACGTTATGAAACAAATGCAAACGTTTAAAACGTTACGAAATAAAACCAAACGTTTCACCTTTTTATCGATTTAAGCCAAAATTTTAAAACATTACGAAATAAATCCAAACGTTTCCCCTTTTTAGCGATTTAAGCCAGACGTTTAAAACGTTACGAATCAAATATAAATGTATAAAACGTTAAAAAACAAATCCTAACGTTTCACCTTTTTATCTATTTAAGCCAAACAAATGCAAACGTTACAAAACAAATCGAAATGTTTAAAATGTTACAAAACGAATCCTAACGTTTCAACTTTTTAGCTATTTAAGCCAAACATTTAAAATGTTACGAAACGAATCCTAACGTTTCACCTTTTTAACGATTTAAGCCAAACGTTTAAAACATTACAAAAAAAATCCACACGTTTAAAACGTTACGAAACAAATCCAAAACTTACGCCTTTTAAGCTATTTAAGCCAAACATTTAAAACGTTACGAATCAAATCCAAACGTTTAAAACGTTACCAAACAAATCCTATAATTTCATCTTTTTCGCGATTTAAGCCAAACATTTAAAACGTTACGAAACAAATCCTACTGTTTCACCTTTTTAGCTATTTAAATCAAACATTTAAAACGTTACGAAAAGCATCCTAACGTTTCACCTTTTTATCGATTTAAGCCAAACGTTTAAAACGTTACACCAAACGTTACACCAAACGTTATGAAACAAAAGCAAAGTTCTAAAACGTTATGAAACAAATGCAAACGTTTAAAACGTTACGAAATAAAACCAAACGTTTCACCTTTTTAGCGATTTAAGCCAAAATTTTAAAACATTACGAAATAAATCCAAACGTTTCCCCTTTTTAGCGATTTAAGCCAAACGTTTAAAACGTTACGAATCAAATATAAATGTATAAAACGTTAAAAAACAAATCCTAACGTTTCACCTTTTTATCTATTTAAGCCAAACGTTTAATACGTTACAAAACAAATGCTAACGTTTCACCTTTTCAGCGGTTTAAGACAAACTTCCAAAACGTTATGAAACAAATGCAAAAGTATAAAACGGTACGAAACAAATCTTGACGTTTCACCTTTTTAGTTTATGCCAAATATTTAAAATGTTACGAAACAAACACAAATCTTTAAAACTATAAAAACATATTCTAACGTTTAACCTTTTTAGCTATATAAGCCAAACGTTTAAAACGTTACAAAACAAATCCTAGCGTTTCACCTTTTTAGCGATTGAAGCCAAATATTTAAAACGTTACGAAACAAATGCAAAAGTTTAAAACGTTACGAAACAAATCCTAACGTTTCACTTTTTTAGCGATTTAAGCCAAACATTTAAAACTTTACGAAACAAAGCCAAACGTTAAAAACGTTATTAAACAAATCCAAACGTTTAAAATATTACGAATTAAATCCAAACGTTTCCCCATTTTAGTTATTTAACCCAGACTTTAAAACCTTACAAAACAAATCAAAACGTAACGAAACAAATCGTAACGTTTCACCTTTTCAGCTATTTAAGCCAAACGTATAAAATGTTGCGAAACGAATCCTAACGTTTCAACTTTTTAGCTATTTAAGCCAAACATTTAAAATGTTACGAAACGAATCCTAACGTTTCACCTTTTTAACGATTTAAGCCAAACGTTTAAACATTACAAAAAAAATCCACACGTTTAAAACGTTACGAAACAAATCCAAAACTTACGCCTTTTAAGCTATTTAATCCAAACGTTTAAAACGTTACGAATCAAATCCAAACGTTTAAAACGTTACCAAACAAATCCTATAATTTCATCTTTTTCGCGATTTAAGCCAAACATTTAAAACGTTACGAAACAATTCCTACCGTTTCACCTTTTTAGCTATTTAAATCAAACATTTAAAACGTTACGAAAAGCATCCTAACGTTTCACCTTTTTATCGATTTAAGCCAAACGTTTAAAACGTTACACCAAACGTTATGAAACAAAAGCAAAGGTCTAAAACGTTATGAAACAAATGCAAACGTTTAAAACGTTACGAAATAAAACCAAACGTTTCACCTTTTTATCGATTTAAGCCAAAATTTTAAAACATTACGAAATAAATCCAAACGTTTCCCCTTTTTAGCGATTTAAGCCAGACGTTTAAAACGTTACGAATCAAATATAAATGTATAAAACGTTAAAAAACAAATCCTAACGTTTCACCTTTTTATCCATTTAAGCCAAACAAATGCAAACGTTACAAAACAAATCGAAATGTTTAAAATGTTACAAAACGAATCCTAACGTTTCAACTTTTTAGCTATTTAAGCCAAACATTTAAAATGTTACGAAACGAATCGTAACGTTTCACCTTTTTAAAGATTTAAGCCAAACGTTTAAAACATTACAAAAAAAATCCACACGTTTAAAACGTTACGAAACAAATCCAAAACTTACGCCTTTTAAGCTATTTAAGCCAAACATTTAAAACGTTACGAATCAAATCCAAACGTTTAAAACGTTACCAAACAAATCCTATAATTTCATCTTTTTCGCGATTTAAGCCAAACATTTAAAACGTTACGAAACAAATCCTACCGTTTTACCTTTTTAGCTATTTAAATCAAACATTTAAAACGTTACGAAAAGCATCCTAACGTTTCACCTTTTTATCGATTTAAGCCAAACGTTTAAAACGTTACACCAAACGTTATGAAACAAAAGCAAAGGTCTAAAACGTTATGAAACAAATGCAAACGTTTAAAACGTTACGAAATAAAACCAAACGTTTCACCTTTTTATCGATTTAAGCCAAAATTTTAAAACATTACGAAATAAATCCAAACGTTTCCCCTTTTTAGCGATTTAAGCCAGACGTTTAAAACGTTACGAATCAAATATAAATGTATAAAACGTTAAAAAACAAATCCTAACGTTTCACCTTTTTATCTATTTAAGCCAAACAAATGCAAACGTTACAAAACAAATCGAAATGTTTAAAATGTTACAAAACGAATCCTAACGTTTCAACTTTTTAGCTATTTAAGCCAAACATTTAAAATGTTACGAAACGAATCCTAACGTTTCACCTTTTTAACGATTTAAGCCAAACGTTTAAAACATTACAAAAAAAATCCACACGTTTAAAACGTTACGAAACAAATCCAAACCTTACGCCTTTTAAGCTATTTAAGGCAAACATTTAAAACGTTACGAATCAAATCCAAACGTTTAAAACGTTACCAAACAAATCCTATAATTTCATCTTTTTCGCGATTTAAGCCAAACATTTAAAACGTTACGAAACAAATCCTACCGTTTTACCTTTTTAGCTATTTAAATCAAACATTTAAAACGTTACGAAAAGCATCCTAACGTTTCACCTTTTTATCGATTTAAGCCAAACGTTTAAAACGTTACACCAAACGTTATGAAACAAAAGCAAAGGTCTAAAACGTTATGAAACAAATGCAAACGTTTAAAACGTTACGAAATAAAACCAAACGTTTCACCTTTTTATCGATTTAAGCCAAAATTTTAAAACATTACGAAATAAATCCAAACGTTTCCCCTTTTTAGCGATTTAAGCCAGACGTTTAAAACGTTACGAATCAAATATAAATGTATAAAACGTTAAAAAACAAATCCTAACGTTTCACCTTTTTATCTATTTAAGCCAAACAAATGCAAACGTTACAAAACAAATCGAAATGTTTAAAATGTTACAAAACGAATCCTAACGTTTCAACTTTTTAGCTATTTAAGCCAAACATTTAAAATGTTACGAAACGAATCCTAACGTTTCACCTTTTTAACGATTTAAGCCAAACGTTTAAAACATTACAAAAAAAATCCACACGTTTAAAACGTTACGAAACAAATCCAAAACTTACGCCTTTTAAGCTATTTAAGCCAAACATTTAAAACGTTACGAATCAAATCCAAACGTTTAAAACGTTACCAAACAAATCCTATAATTTCATCTTTTTCGCGATTTAAGCCAAACATTTAAAACGTTACGAAACAAATCCTACTGTTTCACCTTTTTAGCTATTTAAATCAAACATTTAAAACGTTACGAAAAGCATCCTAACGTTTCACCTTTTTATCGATTTAAGCCAAACGTTTAAAACGTTACACCAAACGTTACACCAAACGTTATGAAACAAAAGCAAAGTTCTAAAACGTTATGAAACAAATGCAAACGTTTAAAACGTTACGAAATAAAACCAAACGTTTCACCTTTTTAGCGATTTAAGCCAAAATTTTAAAACATTACGAAATAAATCCAAACGTTTCCCCTTTTTAGCGATTTAAGCCAAACGTTTAAAACGTTACGAATCAAATATAAATGTATAAAACGTTAAAAAACAAATCCTAACGTTTCACCTTTTTATCTATTTAAGCCAAACGTTTAATACGTTACAAAACAAATGCTAACGTTTCACCTTTTCAGCGGTTTAAGACAAACTTCCAAAACGTTATGAAACAAATGCAAAAGTATAAAACGGTACGAAACAAATCTTGACGTTTCACCTTTTTAGTTTATGCCAAATATTTAAAATGTTACGAAACAAACACAAATCTTTAAAACTATAAAAACATATTCTAACGTTTAACCTTTTTAGCTATATAAGCCAAACGTTTAAAACGTTACAAAACAAATCCTAGCGTTTCACCTTTTTAGCGATTGAAGCCAAATATTTAAAACGTTACGAAACAAATGCAAAAGTTTAAAACGTTACGAAACAAATCCTAACGTTTCACTTTTTTAGCGATTTAAGCCAAACATTTAAAACTTTACGAAACAAAGCCAAACGTTAAAAACGTTATTAAACAAATCCAAACGTTTAAAATATTACGAATTAAATCCAAACGTTTCCCCATTTTAGTTATTTAACCCAGACTTTAAAACCTTACAAAACAAATCAAAACATAACGAAACAAATCGTAACGTTTCACCTTTTCAGCTATTTAAGCCAAACGTATAAAATGTTGCGAAACGAATCCTAACGTTTCAACTTTTTAGCTATTTAAGCCAAACATTTAAAATGTTACGAAACGAATCCTAACGTTTCACCTTTTTAACGATTTAAGCCAAACGTTTAAACATTACAAAAAAAATCCACACGTTTAAAACTTACGAAACAAATCCAAAACTTACGCCTTTTAAGCTATTTAATCCAAACGTTTAAAACGTTACGAATCAAATCCAAACGTTTAAAACGTTACCAAACAAATCCTATAATGTCATCTTTTTCGCGATTTAAGCCAAACATTTAAAACGTTACGAAACAATTCCTACCGTTTCACCTTTTTAGCTATTTAAATCAAACATTTAAAACGTTACGAAAAGCATCCTAACGTTTCACCTTTTTATCGATTTAAGCCAAACGTTTAAAACGTTACACCAAACGTTATGAAACAAAAGCAAAGGTCTAAAACGTTATGAAACAAATGCAAACGTTTAAAACGTTACGAAATAAAACCAAACGTTTCACCTTTTTATCGATTTTAGCCAAAATTTTAAAACATTACGAAATAAATCCAAACGTTTCCCCTTTTTAGCGATTTAAGCCAGACGTTTAAAACGTTACGAATCAAATATAAATGTATAAAACGTTAAAAAACAAATCCTAACGTTTCACCTTTTTATCTATTTAAGCCAAACAAATGCAAACGTTACAAAACAAATCGAAATGTTTAAAATGTTACAAAACGAATCCTAACGTTTCAAATTTTTAGCTATTTAAGCCAAACATTTAAAATGTTACGAAACGAATCGTAACGTTTCACCTTTTTAAAGATTTAAGCCAAACGTTTAAAACATTACAAAAAAAATCCACACGTTTAAAACGTTACGAAACAAATCCAAAACTTACGCCTTTTAAGCTATTTAAGCCAAACATTTAAAACGTTACGAATCAAATCCAAACGTTTAAAACGTTACCAAACAAATCCTATAATTTCATCTTTTTCGCGATTTAAGCCAAACATTTAAAACGTTACGAAACAAATCCTACCGTTTTACCTTTTTAGCTATTTAAATCAAACATTTAAAACGTTACGAAAAGCATCCTAACGTTTCACCTTTTTATCGATTTAAGCCAAACGTTTAAAACGTTACACCAAACGTTATGAAACAAAAGCAAAGGTCTAAAACGTTATGAAACAAATGCAAACGTTTAAAACGTTACGAAATAAAACCAAACGTTTCACCTTTTTATCGATTTAAGCCAAAATTTTAAAACATTACGAAATAAATCCAAACGTTTCCCCTTTTTAGCGATTTAAGCCAGACGTTTAAAACGTTACGAATCAAATATAAATGTATAAAACGTTAAAAAACAAATCCTAACGTTTCACCTTTTTATCTATTTAAGCCAAACAAATGCAAACGTTACAAAACAAATCGAAATGTTTAAAATGTTACAAAACGAATCCTAACGTTTCAACTTTTTAGCTATTTAAGCCAAACATTTAAAATGTTACGAAACGAATCCTAACGTTTCACCTTTTTAACGATTTAAGCCAAACGTTTAAAACATTACAAAAAAAATCCACACGTTTAAAACGTTACGAAACAAATCCAAAACTTACGCCTTTTAAGCTATTTAAGCCAAACATTTAAAACGTTACGAATCAAATCCAAACGTTTAAAACGTTACCAAACAAATCCTATAATTTCATCTTTTTCGCGATTTAAGCCAAACATTTAAAACGTTACGAAACAAATCCTACCGTTTTACCTTTTTAGCTATTTAAATCAAACATTTAAAACGTTACGAAAAGCATCCTAACGTTTCACCTTTTTATCGATTTAAGCCAAACGTTTAAAACGTTACACCAAACGTTATGAAACAAAAGCAAAGGTCTAAAACGTTATGAAACAAATGCAAACGTTTAAAACGTTACGAAATAAAACCAAACGTTTCACCTTTTTATCGATTTAAGCCAAAATTTTAAAACATTACGAAATAAATCCAAACGTTTCCCCTTTTTAGCGATTTAAGCCAGACGTTTAAAACGTTACGAATCAAATATAAATGTATAAAACGTTAAAAAACAAATCCTAACGTTTCACCTTTTTATCTATTTAAGCCAAACAAATGCAAACGTTACAAAACAAATCGAAATGTTTAAAATGTTACAAAACGAATCCTAACGTTTCAACTTTTTAGCTATTTAAGCCAAACATTTAAAATGTTACGAAACGAATCCTAACGTTTCACCTTTTTAACGATTTAAGCCAAACGTTTAAAACATTACAAAAAAAATCCACACGTTTAAAACGTTACGAAACAAATCCAAAACTTACGCCTTTTAAGCTATTTAAGCCAAACATTTAAAACGTTACGAATCAAATCCAAACGTTTAAAACGTTACCAAACAAATCCTATAATTTCATCTTTTTCGCGATTTAAGCCAAACATTTAAAACGTTACGAAACAAATCCTACTGTTTCACCTTTTTAGCTATTTAAATCAAACATTTAAAACGTTACGAAAAGCATCCTAACGTTTCACCTTTTTATCGATTTAAGCCAAACGTTTAAAACGTTACACCAAACGTTACACCAAACGTTATGAAACAAAAGCAAAGTTCTAAAACGTTATGAAACAAATGCAAACGTTTAAAACGTTACGAAATAAAACCAAACGTTTCACCTTTTTAGCGATTTAAGCCAAAATTTTAAAACATTACGAAATAAATCCAAACGTTTCCCCTTTTTAGCGATTTAAGCCAAACGTTTAAAACGTTACGAATCAAATATAAATGTATAAAACGTTAAAAAACAAATCCTAACGTTTCACCTTTTTATCTATTTAAGCCAAACGTTTAATACGTTACAAAACAAATGCTAACGTTTCACCTTTTCAGCGGTTTAAGACAAACTTCCAAAACGTTATGAAACAAATGCAAAAGTATAAAACGGTACGAAACAAATCTTGACGTTTCACCTTTTTAGTTTATGCCAAATATTTAAAATGTTACGAAACAAACACAAATCTTTAAAACTATAAAAACATATTCTAACGTTTAACCTTTTTAGCTATATAAGCCAAACGTTTAAAACGTTACAAAACAAATCCTAGCGTTTCACCTTTTTAGCGATTGAAGCCAAATATTTAAAACGTTACGAAACAAATGCAAAAGTTTAAAACGTTACGAAACAAATCCTAACGTTTCACTTTTTTAGCGATTTAAGCCAAACATTTAAAACTTTACGAAACAAAGCCAAACGTTAAAAACGTTATTAAACAAATCCAAACGTTTAAAATATTACGAATTAAATCCAAACGTTTCCCCATTTTAGTTATTTAACCCAGACTTTAAAACCTTACAAAACAAATCAAAACGTAACGAAACAAATCGTAACGTTTCACCTTTTCAGCTATTTAAGCCAAACGTATAAAATGTTGCGAAACGAATCCTAATGTTTCAACTTTTTAGCTATTTAAGCCAAACATTTAAAATGTTACGAAACGAATCCTAACGTTTCACCTTTTTAACGATTTAAGCCAAACGTTTAAACATTACAAAAAAAATCCACACGTTTAAAACTTACGAAACAAATCCAAAACTTACGCCTTTTAAGCTATTTAATCCAAACGTTTAAAACGTTACGAATCAAATCCAAACGTTTAAAACGTTACCAAACAAATCCTATAATTTCATCTTTTTCGCGATTTAAGCCAAACATTTAAAACGTTACGAAACAATTCCTACCGTTTCACCTTTTTAGCTATTTAAATCAAACATTTAAAACGTTACGAAAAGCATCCTAACGTTTCACCTTTTTATCGATTTAAGCCAAACGTTTAAAACGTTACACCAAACGTTATGAAACAAAAGCAAAGGTCTAAAACGTTATGAAACAAATGCAAACGTTTAAAACGTTACGAAATAAAACCAAACGTTTCACCTTTTTATCGATTTAAGCCAAAATTTTAAAACATTACGAAATAAATCCAAACGTTTCCCCTTTTTAGCGATTTAAGCCAGACGTTTAAAACGTTACGAATCAAATATAAATGTATAAAACGTTAAAAAACAAATCCTAACGTTTCACCTTTTTATCTATTTAAGCCAAACAAATGCAAACGTTACAAAACAAATCGAAATGTTTAAAATGTTACAAAACGAATCCTAACGTTTCAACTTTTTAGCTATTTAAGCCAAACATTTAAAATGTTACGAAACGAATCGTAACGTTTCACCTTTTTAAAGATTTAAGCCAAACGTTTAAAACATTACAAAAAAAATCCACACGTTTAAAACGTTACGAAACAAATCCAAAACTTACGCCTTTTAAGCTATTTAAGCCAAACATTTAAAACGTTACGAATCAAATCCAAACGTTTAAAACGTTACCAAACAAATCCTATAATTTCATCTTTTTTCGCGATTTAAGCCAAACATTTAAAACGTTACGAAACAAATCCTACTGTTTCACCTTTTTAGCTATTTAAATCAAACATTTAAAACGTTACGAAAAGCATCCTAACGTTTCACCTTTTTATCGATTTAAGCCAAACGTTTAAAACGTTACACCAAACGTTACACCAAACGTTATGAAACAAAAGCAAAGTTCTAAAACGTTATGAAACAAATGCAAACGTTTAAAACGTTACGAAATAAAACCAAACGTTTCACCTTTTTAGCGATTTAAGCCAAAATTTTAAAACATTACGAAATAAATCCAAACGTTTCCCCTTTTTAGCGATTTAAGCCAAACGTTTAAAACGTTACGAATCAAATATAAATGTATAAAACGTTAAAAAACAAATCCTAACGTTTCACCTTTTTATCTATTTAAGCCAAACGTTTAATACGTTACAAAACAAATGCTAACGTTTCACCTTTTCAGCGGTTTAAGACAAACTTCCAAAACGTTATGAAACAAATGCAAAAGTATAAAACGGTACGAAACAAATCTTGACGTTTCACCTTTTTAGTTTATGCCAAATATTTAAAATGTTACGAAACAAACACAAATCTTTAAAACTATAAAAACATATTCTAACGTTTAACCTTTTTAGCTATATAAGCCAAACGTTTAAAACGTTACAAAACAAATCCTAGCGTTTCACCTTTTTAGCGATTGAAGCCAAATATTTAAAACGTTACGAAACAAATGCAAAAGTTTAAAACGTTACGAAACAAATCCTAACGTTTCACTTTTTTAGCGATTTAAGCCAAACATTTAAAACTTTACGAAACAAAGCCAAACGTTAAAAACGTTATTAAACAAATCCAAACGTTTAAAATATTACGAATTAAATCCAAACGTTTCCCCATTTTAGTTATTTAACCCAGACTTTAAAACCTTACAAAACAAATCAAAACGTAACGAAACAAATCGTAACGTTTCACCTTTTCAGCTATTTAAGCCAAACGTATAAAATGTTGCGAAACGAATCCTAATGTTTCAACTTTTTAGCTATTTAAGCCAAACATTTAAAATGTTACGAAACGAATCCTAACGTTTCACCTTTTTAACGATTTAAGCCAAACGTTTAAACATTACAAAAAAAATCCACACGTTTAAAACTTACGAAACAAATCCAAAACTTACGCCTTTTAAGCTATTTAATCCAAACGTTTAAAACGTTACGAATCAAATCCAAACGTTTAAAACGTTACCAAACAAATCCTATAATTTCATCTTTTTCGCGATTTAAGCCAAACATTTAAAACGTTACGAAACAATTCCTACCGTTTCACCTTTTTAGCTATTTAAATCAAACATTTAAAACGTTACGAAAAGCATCCTAACGTTTCACCTTTTTATCGATTTAAGCCAAACGTTTAAAACGTTACACCAAACGTTATGAAACAAAAGCAAAGGTCTAAAACGTTATGAAACAAATGCAAACGTTTAAAACGTTACGAAATAAAACCAAACGTTTCACCTTTTTATCGATTTAAGCCAAAATTTTAAAACATTACGAAATAAATCCAAACGTTTCCCCTTTTTAGCGATTTAAGCCAGACGTTTAAAACGTTACGAATCAAATATAAATGTATAAAACGTTAAAAAACAAATCCTAACGTTTCACCTTTTTATCTATTTAAGCCAAACAAATGCAAACGTTACAAAACAAATCGAAATGTTTAAAATGTTACAAAACGAATCCTAACGTTTCAACTTTTTAGCTATTTAAGCCAAACATTTAAAATGTTACGAAACGAATCGTAACGTTTCACCTTTTTAAAGATTTAAGCCAAACGTTTAAAACATTACAAAAAAAATCCACACGTTTAAAACGTTACGAAACAAATCCAAAACTTACGCCTTTTAAGCTATTTAAGCCAAACATTTAAAACGTTACGAATCAAATCCAAACGTTTAAAACGTTACCAAACAAATCCTATAATTTCATCTTTTTCGCGATTTAAGCCAAACATTTAAAACGTTACGAAACAAATCCTACCGTTTTACCTTTTTAGCTATTTAAATCAAACATTTAAAACGTTACGAAAAGCATCCTAACGTTTCACCTTTTTATCGATTTAAGCCAAACGTTTAAAACGTTACACCAAACGTTATGAAACAAAAGCAAAGGTCTAAAACGTTATGAAACAAATGCAAACGTTTAAAACGTTACGAAATAAAACCAAACGTTTCACCTTTTTATCGATTTAAGCCAAAATTTTAAAACATTACGAAATAAATCCAAACGTTTCCCCTTTTTAGCGATTTAAGCCAGACGTTTAAAACGTTACGAATCAAATATAAATGTATAAAACGTTAAAAAACAAATCCTAACGTTTCACCTTTTTATCTATTTAAGCCAAACAAATGCAAACGTTACAAAACAAATCGAAATGTTTAAAATGTTACAAAACGAATCCTAACGTTTCAACTTTTTAGCTATTTAAGCCAAACATTTAAAATGTTACGAAACGAATCCTAACGTTTCACCTTTTTAACGATTTAAGCCAAACGTTTAAAACATTACAAAAAAAATCCACACGTTTAAAACGTTACGAAACAAATCCAAAACTTACGCCTTTTAAGCTATTTAAGCCAAATATTTAAAACGTTACGAATCAAATCCAAACGTTTAAAACGTTACCAAACAAATCCTATAATTTCATCTTTTTCGCGATTTAAGCCAAACATTTAAAACGTTACGAAACAAATCCTACCGTTTTACCTTTTTAGCTATTTAAATCAAACATTTAAAACGTTACGAAAAGCATCCTAACGTTTCACCTTTTTATCGATTTAAGCCAAACGTTTAAAACGTTACACCAAACGTTATGAAACAAAAGCAAAGGTCTAAAACGTTATGAAACAAATGCAAACGTTTAAAACGTTACGAAATAAAACCAAACGTTTCACCTTTTTATCGATTTAAGCCAAAATTTTAAAACATTACGAAATAAATCCAAACGTTTCCCCTTTTTAGCGATTTAAGCCAGACGTTTAAAACGTTACGAATCAAATATAAATGTATAAAACGTTAAAAAACAAATCCTAACGTTTCACCTTTTTATCTATTTAAGCCAAACAAATGCAAACGTTACAAAACAAATCGAAATGTTTAAAATGTTACAAAACGAATCCTAACGTTTCAACTTTTTAGCTATTTAAGCCAAACATTTAAAATGTTACGAAACGAATCCTAACGTTTCACCTTTTTAACGATTTAAGCCAAACGTTTAAAACATTACAAAAAAAATCCACACGTTTAAAACGTTACGAAACAAATCCAAAACTTACGCCTTTTAAGCTATTTAAGCCAAACATTTAAAACGTTACGAATCAAATCCAAACGTTTAAAACGTTACCAAACAAATCCTATAATTTCATCTTTTTCGCGATTTAAGCCAAACATTTAAAACGTTACGAAACAAATCCTACTGTTTCACCTTTTTAGCTATTTAAATCAAACATTTAAAACGTTACGAAAAGCATCCTAACGTTTCACCTTTTTATCGATTTAAGCCAAACGTTTAAAACGTTACACCAAACGTTACACCAAACGTTATGAAACAAAAGCAAAGTTCTAAAACGTTATGAAACAAATGCAAACGTTTAAAACGTTACGAAATAAAACCAAACGTTTCACCTTTTTAGCGATTTAAGCCAAAATTTTAAAACATTACGAAATAAATCCAAACGTTTCCCCTTTTTAGCGATTTAAGCCAAACGTTTAAAACGTTACGAATCAAATATAAATGTATAAAACGTTAAAAAACAAATCCTAACGTTTCACCTTTTTATCTATTTAAGCCAAACGTTTAATACGTTACAAAACAAATGCTAACGTTTCACCTTTTCAGCGGTTTAAGACAAACTTCCAAAACGTTATGAAACAAATGCAAAAGTATAAAACGGTACGAAACAAATCTTGACGTTTCACCTTTTTAGTTTATGCCAAATATTTAAAATGTTACGAAACAAACACAAATCTTTAAAACTATAAAAACATATTCTAACGTTTAACCTTTTTAGCTATATAAGCCAAACGTTTAAAACGTTACAAAACAAATCCTAGCGTTTCACCTTTTTAGCGATTGAAGCCAAATATTTAAAACGTTACGAAACAAATGCAAAAGTTTAAAACGTTACGAAACAAATCCTAACGTTTCACTTTTTTAGCGATTTAAGCCAAACATTTAAAACTTTACGAAACAAAGCCAAACGTTAAAAACGTTATTAAACAAATCCAAACGTTTAAAATATTACGAATTAAATCCAAACGTTTCCCCATTTTAGTTATTTAACCCAGACTTTAAAACCTTACAAAACAAATCAAAACGTAACGAAACAAATCGTAACGTTTCACCTTTTCAGCTATTTAAGCCAAACGTATAAAATGTTGCGAAACGAATCCTAATGTTTCAACTTTTTAGCTATTTAAGCCAAACATTTAAAATGTTACGAAACGAATCCTAACGTTTCACCTTTTTAACGATTTAAGCCAAACGTTTAAACATTACAAAAAAAATCCACACGTTTAAAACTTACGAAACAAATCCAAAACTTACGCCTTTTAAGCTATTTAATCCAAACGTTTAAAACGTTACGAATCAAATCCAAACGTTTAAAACGTTACCAAACAAATCCTATAATTTCATCTTTTTCGCGATTTAAGCCAAACATTTAAAACGTTACGAAACAATTCCTACCGTTTCACCTTTTTAGCTATTTAAATCAAACATTTAAAACGTTACGAAAAGCATCCTAACGTTTCACCTTTTTATCGATTTAAGCCAAACGTTTAAAACGTTACACCAAACGTTATGAAACAAAAGCAAAGGTCTAAAACGTTATGAAACAAATGCAAACGTTTAAAACGTTACGAAATAAAACCAAACGTTTCACCTTTTTATCGATTTAAGCCAAAATTTTAAAACATTACGAAATAAATCCAAACGTTTCCCCTTTTTAGCGATTTAAGCCAGACGTTTAAAACGTTACGAATCAAATATAAATGTATAAAACGTTAAAAAACAAATCCTAACGTTTCACCTTTTTATCTATTTAAGCCAAACAAATGCAAACGTTACAAAACAAATCGAAATGTTTAAAATGTTACAAAACGAATCCTAACGTTTCAACTTTTTAGCTATTTAAGCCAAACATTTAAAATGTTACGAAACGAATCGTAACGTTTCACCTTTTTAAAGATTTAAGCCAAACGTTTAAAACATTACAAAAAAAATCCACACGTTTAAAACGTTACGAAACAAATCCAAAACTTACGCCTTTTAAGCTATTTAAGCCAAACATTTAAAACGTTACGAATCAAATCCAAACGTTTAAAACGTTACCAAACAAATCCTATAATTTCATCTTTTTCGCGATTTAAGCCAAACATTTAAAACGTTACGAAACAAATCCTACTGTTTCACCTTTTTAGCTATTTAAATCAAACATTTAAAACGTTACGAAAAGCATCCTAACGTTTCACCTTTTTATCGATTTAAGCCAAACGTTTAAAACGTTACACCAAACGTTATGAAACATAAGCAAAGGTCTAAAACGTTATGAAACAAATGCAAACGTTTAAAACGTTACGAAATAAAACCAAATGTTTCACCTTTTTATCCATTTAAGAAAAAATTTTAAAACATTACGAAATAAATCCAAACGTTTCCCCTTTTTAGCGATTTAAGCCAAACGTTTAAAACGTTACGAATCAAATGTAAATGTATAAAACGTTAAAAAACAAATCCTAACGTTTCACCTTTTTATCTATTTAAGCCAAACAAATGCAAACGTTACAAAACAAATCGAAATGTTTAAAATGTTACAAAACGAATCCTGACGTTTCAACTTTTTAGCTATTTAAGCCAAACATTTAAAATGTTACGAATCGAATCCTAACGTTTCACCTTTTTAACGATTTAAGCCAAACGTTTAAAACATTACAAAACAAATCCACACGTTTAAAACGTTACGAAACAAATCCAAAACTTACGCCTTTTAAGCTATTTAAGCCAAACATTTAAAACGTTACGAATCAAATCCAAACGTTTAAAACGTAACCAAACAAATCCTATAATTTCATCTTTTTCGCGATTTAAGCCAAACATTTAAAACGTTACGAAACAAATCCTACTGTTTCACCTTTTTAGCTATTTAAATCAAACATTTAAAACGTTACGAAAAGCATCCTAACGTTTCACCTTTTTATCGATTTAAGCCAAACGTTTAAAACGTTACACCAAACGTTATGAAACAAAAGCAAAGGTCTAAAACGTTATGAAACAAATGCAAACGTTTAAAACGTTACGAAATAAAACCAAACGTTTCACCTTTTTAGCGATTTAAGCCAAAATTTTAAAACATTACGAAATAAATCCAAACATTTCCCCTTTTTAGCGATTTAAGCCAAACGTTTAAAACGTTACGAATCAAATATAAATGTATAAAACGTTAAAAAACAAATCCTAACGTTTCACCTTTTTATCTATTTAAGCCAAACGTTTAATACGTTACAAAACAAATGCTAACGTTTCACCTTTTCAGCGATTTAAGACAAACTTCCAAAACGTTGTGAAACAAATGCAAAAGTATAAAACGGTACGAAACAAATCCTAATGTTTCACCTTTTTAGTTTATGCCAAATACTTAAAATGTTACAAAACAAACACAAATCTTTAAAACTATAAAAACATATTCTAACGTTTAACCTTTTTAGCTATATAAGCCAAACGTTTAAAACGTTACAAAACAAATCCTAGCGTTTCACCTTTTTAGCGATTGAAGCCAAATATTTAAAACGTTACGAAACAAATGCAAAAGTTTAAAACGTTACGAAACAAATCCTAACGTTTCACTTTTTTAGCGATTTAAGCCAAACATTTAAAACTTTACGAAACAAAGCCAAATGTTTAAAACGTTATTAAACAAATCCAAACGTTTAAAATATTACGAATTAAATCCAAACGTTTCCCCATTTTAGTTATTTAACCCAGACTTTAAAACCTTACAAAACAAATCAAAACGTAACGAAACAAATCGTAACGTTTCACCTTTTCAGCTATTTAAGCCAAACGTATAAAATGTTGCGAAACGAATCCTAACGTTTCAACTTTTTAGCTATTTAAGCCAAACATTTAAAATGTTACGAAACGAATCCTAACGTTTCACCTTTATAACGATTTAAGCCAAACGTTTAAAACATTACAAAAAAAATCCACACGTTTAAAACGTTACGAAATAAATCCAAAACTTACGCCTTTTAAGCTATTTAAGCCAAACATTTAAAACGTTACGAATCAAATCCAAACGTTTAAAACGTTACCAAACAAATCCTATAATTTCATCTTTTTCGCGATTTAAGCCAAACATTTAAAACGTTACGAAACAAATCCTACCGTTTCACCTTTTTAGCTATTTAAATCAAACATTTAAAACGTTACGAAAAGCATCCTAACGTTTCACCTTTTTATCGATTTAAGCCAAACGTTTAAAACGTTACACCAAACGTTATGAAACAAAAGCAAAGGTCTATAACGTTATGAAACAAATGCAAACGTTTAAAATGTTACGAAATAAAACCAAACGTTTCACCTTTTTATCGATTTAAGCCAAAATTTTAAAACATTACGAAATAAATCCAAACGTTTCCCCTTTTTAGCGATTTAAGCCAGACGTTTAAAACGTTACGAATCAAATATAAATGTATAAAACATTAAAAAACAAATCCTAACGTTTCACCTTTTTATCTATTTAAGCCAAACAAATGCAAACGTTACAAAACAAATCGAAATGTTTAAAATGTTACAAAACGAATCCTAACGTTTCAACTTTTTAGCTATTTAAGCCAAACATTTAAAATGTTACGAATCGAATCCTAACGTTTCACCTTTTTAACGATTTAAGCCAAACGTTTAAAACATTACAAAAAAAATCCAAAACAAATCCAAAACTTACCCCTTTTAAGCTATTTTTGCCAAACATTTAAAACGTTACGAATCAAATCCAAACGTTTAAAACATTACCAAACAAATCCTATAATTTCATATTTTTCGCGATTTAAGCCAAACATTTAAAACGTTACGAAACAAATCCTACTGTTTCACCTTTTTAGCTATTTAAATCAAACATTTAAAACGTTACGAAAAGCATCCTAACGTTTCACCTTTTTATCGATTTAAGCCAAACGTTTAAAACGTTACACCAAACGTTATGAAATAAAAGCAAAGGTCTAAAACGTTATGAAACAAATGCAAACGTTTAAAACGTTACGAAATAAAACCAAACGTTTCACCTTTTTATCGATTTAAGCCAAAATTTTAAAACATTACGAAATAAATCCAAACGTTTCCCCTTTTTAGCGATTTAAGCCAGACGTTTAAAACGTTACGAATCAAATATAAATGTATAAAACGTTAAAAAACAAATCCTAACGTTTCACCTTTTTATCTATTTAAGCCAAACAAATGCAAACGTTACAAAACAAATCGAAATGTTTAAAATGTTACAAAACGAATCCTAACGTTTCAACTTTTTAGCTATTTAAGCCAAACATTTAAAATGTTACGAAACGAATCGTAACGTTTCACCTTTTTAAAGATTTAAGCCTGTTGGCGCAGCGGGAGGCGCGGGTCCGGATCGTATATTTCAATTCAAAATCGAAATTCCAACAATCCGGATCCTAAAGTTGATCATATCAACAACAAATGGATCGTCGTATCATTTATTAATTAAAGCACGCATCTAGGAATCGTAAGAAGAATACCTATGTCGATTCTCCAACGATTCTTGTAGTCCCGAAAGTACGGCGACCTCAAGCTCGTCCACACGAGTATGCGTCCGATTGAATCCTCGCCTTGAAGTAATCCTGCAAGAGTTCCTCTTGCCGAGCAGCCCTAAGCTCAAACTCTCGCCGCGATCACTACCTTGCTCGGATGTATGAAAAACGTCGCCAAGTTTTTCCCGTGATTGATGAATACTTGAACTCCTTCAAGTGCTTTCTCTCTCTACAACTTTGTAGTGAGATGTGTGTTGTGTTTTGAAATGAGCAAGGACATGCTCTATTTATAGGCTAGAGCATGCCTTAAGAATGCAACACCTTGCATGCTAGGTGTCACTCACCAAGCAAAGGTGTTGCCACCACATGACACCTTTCATGTGGTGACATCACATAGGTGACATCATATAGGTGATGTCATCATATGACATCACATATAAGCTTATTTCCTTATCTCATTACTTCACCATGACATCATCATTCCATTAGCTTATGATTAATGATTTAAGTATCATTAATTACACTAATTAATTACTTAAGCCATTTAATCATAAAACTTGGTTAAAATATAATTAGGTTCCTACTAATTTATAACTCTTATAAATTAGTCCCTAATTAACTTGGACATAGTACAATTAGGTTCCTACTAATTTATAACTCTTACAAATTAGTCCCTAATTTGTACTTGTTTTTCATCTTAGATTAATTTCCGAGATATGCTAGTATCTATATGAAATCGATCTTTTGTAAACTCAATCGGTTGCACACTCTATTGTGTGTGACTAACTAGGTTCACATCTATATGGCAACGAGAGTCATAAGAAACGCCTTTCTTATATCAAATAATTAAATCCCATTTAATTATTAATTCTCGTAGATCGAGAGTGACGTCTAGCAACATATCACGACCCCCAAATAGAGATGAATGTTTCGATGCATTCTTTATGAACCATTGTTCATAATACCGTACACTCAAAATTCCCTTCATCTAAGATTCCAATCTCGACTAGTGTCACGGTTAAGTCAAACACTGTTTGTCTTGATCATATGACCTCATCTCTCAGTTCTAATTCTTGATAAATATGACTTCCACTAGAAACAACTTTCTATGTAAGTCATATACACCTGCGCAGGTTTTATCATCCATCAAGAACAATTTGAGATAGCATAGAATCTTGTCTCCGTTCATCCAGAGTGATGAATCCTTTCTAGGTTAAACCCCTATCTCCATATACAACTAACTAGAGCCAACACATCCCGCGGCTCTAGCTCATGAAAGATCTAGAGTTAAGGAGTATCAAACTCTAATCACCTATATACAAGATAGTGTTACCGCAAGTCAAAGGACATATGTACAATTATGAACTAGATGACATTAAATTGACTTTAATGAATTACCATGTATAAGTCATCTAGCGTCACTTGTTCGACTCACTCAACACCTTGAGTGTCCACATGTTTATTCTGATCCCCATCAAGTAGTATGAGACTCACTACTTCCTATAATTAGTAACTCTTTACTAATCAGGAGAATAAACAGAGGTGACGATCTTTTCGGGATAATGCGATGCCCTTATTCGTAGGACCCCATCGATCGTGAACGATAATTTAGATCACTTGTATAATAGAATCTGTCACTCATATTCTTACTACCTTAAGAATAGATTCTATCACAATGTGATAAGGACAATATGTATTAAATAAACACTTAGTTGATGAGACACTTAGTTCAAATAAAAACATATATATCATTGCCAATGGGATTTGTTTATACAAGAATAAATACGAAATGGCCCTAGGGCACAAACTACTAACAATCTCCCACTTGCACTAGTGCCATTGGCTACTATATCTAAGCCCCATCTTCTCAAGATGTATATCTAATTGACTCTGGGTCATGGGCTTTGTCAGTGGGTCAGCCGTGTTATCGGCTGATGCTATCTTTTGGAGAGACACGTCTCCTTTTCCAACAATTTCTCGGATAATATGATATCGCCTTTCTATGTGTTTGGATTTTTGGTGAGACCGGGGTTCCTTGGCCTGGGCTATAGCACCATTGTTGTCGCAGAAAAGAGGAACCGCCGACTCAATGGTAGGAACCACACCAAGTTCAGAAACAAACTTCTTAATCCAAACAGCTTCCTTTGCAGCATCTGATGCCGCAATATACTCGGCTTCTGTAGTGGAATCTGCAGTGGTTTCTTGTTTGGAACTCTTCCAACTCACTGCTCCTCCATTACACGTGAATACGAATCCAGATATAGACTTACGATCGTCTATATCTGATTGAAAATCAGAATCTGTAAAGCCATCTATTTTAAGATCACCTCCTCCATATGTTAAGACCATATCTTTAGTTCTTCTCAAGTACTTAAAGATGTTCTTAACCGTCATCCAGTGTTCTGAACCTGGATTGGATTGATATCTGCTAGTCAAACTAACTGCATAGGCAATATCTGGCCGCGTACACAACATAGCGTACATAAGACTACCAATTGCCGAAGCATATGGTATCTTTGCCATTTCAACTCTTTCTTCAGAAGTCTTTGGAGACATTTCCTTCGAAAGGTGAATTCCATGCCTAACAGGAATCAATCCTCTCTTAGAATTTTCCATATTGAATTTTTTCAATATCTTTTCTAAGTAGAGCCTTTGGGAGAGACCAATCATTCTCTTAGATCTATCTCTATAGAGTCTAATGCCGAGAATGTAAGTCGCTTCTCCGAGGTCTTTCATGGAAAAAGTTTTGGACAACCAAAGCTTTACAGAGGTTAACATACCGACATCATTTCCTATTAGTAAAATATCATCTACGTACAAGACTAGGAAAGTAATTGCACTCCCACTAACCTTCTTGTAAACACATGGTTCATCTTCGTTTTTGATAAACTCGTAACTCTTTACAGCTTCATCAAAACGACGATTCCAACTTCTCGAAGCTTGCTTCAATCCATATATGGATCGTTTTAGTTTACACACCTTGGAACCTTCTTCGGATTCAAAACCCTTAGGTTGTTCCATATAGAATTCCTCCTCAATATGCCCATTAAGGAATGCGGTCTTGACATCCATTTGCCAAACCTCATAATCTAAATGTGCAGCTATGGCAAGAAGAATCCGGATGGACTTAAGCATGGCTACCGGCGAGAAAGTCTCTTCATAATCGACTCCTTGCCTCTGGCGAAACCCTTTCGCAACAAGCCTAGCTTTAAAAGTTTCCACTTTTCCATCAGCACCAAGTTTACGCTTGAAGATCCATTTGTTCCCTATTGGTATAATTCCTTCGGGTGGATCAACTAGCTCCCATACTTGGTTACTGTACATGGAATCCATTTCGGATTTCATAGCTTCAAGCCATCTTGAAGAATCTATATCACATATAGCTTCCTCATAAGTAGAGGGATCAATTTGATCATTTTCTCCATGAATGAACAACTCTTGTATATCATGAAGAAAACCATATCTCTCTGGTGGATGAGATACTCTACTTGATCTTCGAGGTGTTTCTGTAGATTTTACTAATTCTGGTTCACTATGGGTTTGATCAATCTCCATTGTATCATTTTGTTGGTCTTTAGATGATTCCTCATCTAATTCTATATTCCTTCCTTTGCCACCTTCTTGAATAAACTCTTTTTCAAGAAATTGGGCATCCCGACTAACCTTAATGGTTTGTTCGGATGGAATATAGAAATAATATCCTAAACTGTCTTTAGGATAACCAACGAACCTTCCCATGATTGATCTCGATTCCAACTTGTCGGTTATCAACTTTTTAATATATGCCGAACATCCCCAAATCTTAATATGCTTAAGACTTGGTTCCTTACCATACCATATCGCATACGGTATTCTCGGAGTGGATTTAGTTGGAACTCGATTTAGAATATAATTTGCGCTAAGAAGTGCATGACCCCATAATGAAATGGGTAAATCAGTATAGCTCATCATTGATCGTACCATGTCTAACAATGTACGATTCCTCCGTTCTGATACACCATTCAATTGTGGTGTTCCTGGAGGAGTCAGTTGGGAAATAATACCGCATTCTTTTAAGAATGTACCAAATTCCGTACTCAAGTATTCACCTCCTCGATCAGATCGAAGGATTTTAATACTTTTTCCAATTTGGTTTTCTACTTCATTTTTGAAATCTTTGAATTTTTCAAAAGCTTCACTCTTGTTCTTCATAAGAACAACATATCCATACCGTGATAAATCATCGGTGAAGGTAATGAAGTATAAATAACCACCTCGTGCCATTTCTTTAAATGGTCCGCATACATCACTATGTATGATCTCCAAAACACCTTTGGCTCTACCACTTTGTCCAACAAAGGGTGATCGGGTCATCTTGCCTTTAAGACATGACTCACAAGTCGAAATTGATGCAGAATCAAGATTGTTCAATATTCCCATCTTATCCAACTTGTTAAGTCTATCTTCCGCAATATGTCCTAATCGTAAGTGCCAAAGTTGTTTCGAGGTTTGATTACTTACGGTATTTATTTCTATAACATTATTTGTATTACGAACATCTTCATTTATACAATAAAGACCATTTTGTACATAACCATAACCAACGATTGCATTATTATAGATAATTTTACAAACGTCCTTTGTAAATAGAAAATCATATCCTAATCTTGTCATACAAGAAATAGACATGATATTTCTATAAGCGTTCGGTAAGTACAAAACATTGTTCAAATACAAAACATGCTTATACAACAAAATAGAAGACGATCCTATAGCTTTAGCCGCAACACTTGCGTTATTTCCAAGCTTCAAGATCACTTCATCCTTGTCCAACTTCCTCTCATTTGCTAGATCCTGTAAGGATGAACAAATGTGAGAACTAGCTCCGGTATCTAATACCCAAGCTTTGGACGAGCTATCGTTATTGGAATTGAAAGAACAAGAAATAGACATACCCTCACCGGGATTTTCATTCTTCTTGTTCTTGCCCTTAAATTCCTTATACTTGGGGCAATTTCGTTTCCAATGTCCCTCGCCCTCGCAAAAGAAACACTTTCCTTTGTTCTCTGAGGTGCGCTTCCTTTTTGCAATGGCCTTTTGGGCCTTCAAAACATTCTTCTTAGTTTTCTTCTTCTTAGTCTTACTAGAAGAAGCAACCACAAGAGAAACTTCCTTTCCCTTAACATTGTTCTTTTGAGCAGTTATCAACATACTTGATAACTCTGCAAGTGTACATTCTATCCGATTCATATAGTAATTCGTGATGAAATTACCATACGAATCCGGAAGGGATTGAAGGATCATATCCGTTTGGAGATTGAAGTCCATGATGAAATCTAGACCCTCTAGACGTTCGATACATCGAATCATCATGTTCACATGTTCTCCAACATCCTTTCCCTCGGAGAGCTTTGCTCGAAATAATTGCTTAGATATCTCATATCTAGCAGAACGACTTGATTCACCATACAACTCTTGTAAGTGAAACAATATTTCGCGGGCTCCCGGATATTTCTCGTGTTGCTTTTGCAACTCGTTATTCATAGATGCCAACATGTAGCACTTGGCTTGTTCGTCATCTAACTTCCACTTGCGCAATGCCTCATGTTCCTCAGGAGATGCCTCAATCGGCAATGGTCCCGGAGCATTTGCCTCAAGAACATATGCTATGTGTTCACTTGCAAGAACTATTTTGAGATTTCTTAACCAATCAACAAAGTTAGGACCCACTAATCGATTATTGTCGAGAATGCTACTTAACGGATTCGATTTCATCTTATCTTATCAACCTATGGATAGCAAAGATCTCTAATTAGTATTATTGTCTTGTATATTTAACCATAATGATTTGGTCTTTATCAAAATGGCCTCCCACTATCTTTTTCGAATCCTACACTTCCAAAATAGGAAACGTGAATCTTTGTTGGAAAAGATTTCAAGTGGGTGATTGAATTCTTATATTCATTTATCTTTCCCTCAAGTACTTAATGCTATTCTTGGGATCAAAATGATATATAAGTGAACAACTACTTGTTCATCATATCTCATATGAGGTTCAATCATTTCCGGCTCCTAATGCTTTCACCCTCAAGTACTTAATGCTATTCTTAGGTTTCCACATTAGTTAAGTTTAACCCATTGAATCAACTAAGATGTATCGATTTGAATAATATACGACTCAGGTACGCCTAATTGCCTTTCTCGCCGTATATTATATCGACTACACCCGTAACATCTCATGCTTAACAATAAACTCAACAACATCTTTGACGATATCATCTCACCCCTATGTATCCATAGCCGACAAGATGATAACTCAAAGCGTGTTAGTTTATTGCTCCAATGGAGAGCCATTGATAAACAATTTAATGATTAATCAATATAAACTTAATCTTTCAACTTTTAGGAAGATTTCTTAGGGTTTTAAGTTATTCAGGTCTCACTAAACACACAATACATTTTAGCATGCATCTCATACATATTAAAGCTAAAATTAATCATGCAATCACACATGTATGATCATGGACTTCCTAGGTCTCATTCTTTAGCCACAAAAGAATGAGCAAACTATTACATATCTCGGAAATGATTCTCTAATCATTCACTATGTAATCTCTGCTTTCTTTAGGTATCGAGGAATCGTCCTAGAACCTCCGAAAGCCTCAACCGATCGCTGATTCTCGAAAAAAAATTTATTTTTTATTTTACGTTTTTTTTTTTTTTTTTTTTTTTTTTTTTTTTTTTTTCCGATTCGGAAACTTTTTTTTCCCGGGTGTAAAATCCCTTTTTCAGCATTTCGGTTTTTACAGAAAAAAAATATTTTTTTTTTTTTTTTTTATTTCCGGGCCGAAAACTTTTTCCCGGGTGTAAAACCCGTTTTTCAGCATTTTTGGTTTTTATGAAAAAAAAATATTTTTTTTTTTTTTTCTGGTTTTTTTTTTTTTCGGGTTTCGCTTTTTCCGCATATTCCGTTGATGACAACATAATGCACAAGCGAATCACGTATTGTGTTAAAATGATCACATTAGAAAAATTCCCAGGATAGATTGGAGGGTCACGAGCGGACCACTTAAGTACCAATCTCCTAGACAGAATTTATTCAAATGTAATTAATATCACAATAGCGTTTGTTCATCTTAAAAAAAAAAAAATCCCTCGGAATTATAAATTACATGCCCAATAATAATTCCTAAGTCCATGATTATTTATACATTTATTCAATCGTAAAGCGTTAATACTTGATGATACGGTGGCTCTGATACCACTGTTGGCGCAGCGGGAGGCGCGGGTCCGGATCGTATATTTCAATTCAAAATCGAAATTCCAACAATCCGGATCCTAAAGTTGATCATATCAACAACAAATGGATCGTCGTATCATTTATTAATTAAAGCACGCATCTAGGAATCGTAAGAAGAATACCTATGTCGATTCTCCAACGATTCTTGTAGTCCCGAAAGTACGGCGACCTCAAGCTCGTCCACACGAGTATGCGTCCGATTGAATCCTCGCCTTGAAGTAATCCTGCAAGAGTTCCTCTTGCCGAGCAGCCCTAAGCTCAAACTCTCGCCGCGATCACTACCTTGCTCGGATGTATGAAAAACGTCGCCAAGTTTTTCCCGTGATTGATGAATACTTGAACTCCTTCAAGTGCTTTCTCTCTCTACAACTTTGTAGTGAGATGTGTGTTGTGTTTTGAAATGAGCAAGGACATGCTCTATTTATAGGCTAGAGCATGCCTTAAGAATGCAACACCTTGCATGCTAGGTGTCACTCACCAAGCAAAGGTGTTGCCACCACATGACACCTTTCATGTGGTGACATCACATAGGTGACATCATATAGGTGATGTCATCATATGACATCACATATAAGCTTATTTCCTTATCTCATTACTTCACCATGACATCATCATTCCATTAGCTTATGATTAATGATTTAAGTATCATTAATTACACTAATTAATTACTTAAGCCATTTAATCATAAAACTTGGTTAAAATATAATTAGGTTCCTACTAATTTATAACTCTTATAAATTAGTCCCTAATTAACTTGGACATAGTACAATTAGGTTCCTACTAATTTATAACTCTTACAAATTAGTCCCTAATTTGTACTTGTTTTTCATCTTAGATTAATTTCCGAGATATGCTAGTATCTATATGAAATCGATCTTTTGTAAACTCAATCGGTTGCACACTCTATTGTGTGTGACTAACTAGGTTCACATCTATATGGCAACGAGAGTCATAAGAAACGCCTTTCTTATATCAAATAATTAAATCCCATTTAATTATTAATTCTCGTAGATCGAGAGTGACGTCTAGCAACATATCACGACCCCCAAATAGAGATGAATGTTTCGATGCATTCTTTATGAACCATTGTTCATAATACCGTACACTCAAAATTCCCTTCATCTAAGATTCCAATCTCGACTAGTGTCACGGTTAAGTCAAACACTGTTTGTCTTGATCATATGACCTCATCTCTCAGTTCTAATTCTTGATAAATATGACTTCCACTAGAAACAACTTTCTATGTAAGTCATATACACCTGCGCAGGTTTTATCATCCATCAAGAACAATTTGAGATAGCATAGAATCTTGTCTCCGTTCATCCAGAGTGATGAATCCTTTCTAGGTTAAACCCCTATCTCCATATACAACTAACTAGAGCCAACACATCCCGCGGCTCTAGCTCATGAAAGATCTAGAGTTAAGGAGTATCAAACTCTAATCACCTATATACAAGATAGTGTTACCGCAAGTCAAAGGACATATGTACAATTATGAACTAGATGACATTAAATTGACTTTAATGAATTACCATGTATAAGTCATCTAGCGTCACTTGTTCGACTCACTCAACACCTTGAGTGTCCACATGTTTATTCTGATCCCCATCAAGTAGTATGAGACTCACTACTTCCTATAATTAGTAACTCTTTACTAATCAGGAGAATAAACAGAGGTGACGATCTTTTCGGGATAATGCGATGCCCTTATTCGTAGGACCCCATCGATCGTGAACGATAATTTAGATCACTTGTATAATAGAATCTGTCACTCATATTCTTACTACCTTAAGAATAGATTCTATCACAATGTGATAAGGACAATATGTATTAAATAAACACTTAGTTGATGAGACACTTAGTTCAAATAAAAACATATATATCATTGCCAATGGGATTTGTTTATACAAGAATAAATACGAAATGGCCCTAGGGCACAAACTACTAACAAAGCCAAACGTTTAAAACATTACAAAAAAAATCCACACGTTTAAAACGTTACGAAACAAATCCAAAACTTACGCCTTTTAAGCTATTTAATCCAAACGTTTAAAACGTTACGAATCAAATCCAAACGTTTAAAACGTTACCAAACAAATCCTATAATTTCATCTTTTTCGCGATTTAAGCCAAACATTTAAAACGTTACGAAACAATTCCTACCGTTTCACCTTTTTAGCTATTTAAATCAAACATTTAAAACGTTACGAAAAGCAT
Organism: Mercurialis annua; assembly: GCF_937616625.2. NCBI lineage: Eukaryota > Viridiplantae > Streptophyta > Magnoliopsida > Malpighiales > Euphorbiaceae > Mercurialis > Mercurialis annua. Next base: position 39,277,264 of record NC_065574.1, on the reverse strand, counting down.
CCTAACGTTTCACCTTTTTATCGATTTAAGCCAAACGTTTAAAACGTTACACCAAACGTTATGAAACAAAAGCAAAGGTCTAAAACGTTATGAAACAAATGCAAACGTTTAAAACGTTACGAAATAAAACCAAACGTTTCACCTTTTTATCGATTTAAGCCAAAATTTTAAAACATTACGAAATAAATCCAAACGTTTCCCCTTTTTAGCGATTTAAGCCAGACGTTTAAAACGTTACGAATCAAATATAAATGTATAAAACGTTAAAAAACAAATCCTAACGTTTCACCTTTTTATCTATTTAAGCCAAACAAATGCAAACGTTACAAAACAAATCGAAATGTTTAAAATGTTACAAAACGAATCCTAACGTTTCAACTTTTTAGCTATTTAAGCCAAACATTTAAAATGTTACGAAACGAATCCTAACGTTTCACCTTTTTAACGATTTAAGCCAAACGTTTAAAACATTACAAAAAAAATCCACACGTTTAAAACGTTACGAAACAAATCCAAAACTTACGCCTTTTAAGCTATTTAAGCCAAACATTTAAAAAGTTACGAATCAAATCCAAACGTTTAAAACGTTACCAAACAAATCCTATAATTTCATCTTTTTCGCGATTTAAGCCAAACATTTAAAACGTTACGAAACAAATCCTACTGTTTCACCTTTTTAGCTATTTAAATCAAACATTTAAAACGTTACGAAAAGCATCCTAACGTTTCACCTTTTTATCGATTTAAGCCAAACGTTTAAAACGTTACACCAAACGTTATGAAACAAAAGCAAAGGTCTAAAATGTTATGAAACAAATGCAAACGTTTAAAACGTTACGAAATAAAACCAAATGTTTCACCTTTTTAGCGATTTAAGCCAAAATTTTAAAACATTACGAAATAAATCCAAACGTTTCCCCTTTTTAGCGATTTAAGCCAAACGTTTAAAACGTTACGAATCAAATATAAATGTATAAAACGTTAAAAAACAAATCCTAACGTTTCACCTTTTTATCTATTTAAGCCAAAAGTTTAATACGTTACAAAACAAATGCTAACGTTTCACCTTTTCAGCGATTTAAGACAAACTTCCAAAACGTTATGAAACAAATGCAAAAGTATAAAACGGTACGAAACAAATCCTAATGTTTCACCTTTTTAGTTTATGCCAAATATTTAAAATGTTACAAAACAAACACAAATCTTTAAAACTATAAAAACATATTCTAACGTTTAACCTTTTTAGCTATATAAGCCAAACGTTTAAAACGTTACAAAACAAATCCTAGCGTTTCACCTTTTTAGCGATTGAAGCAAAATATTTAAAACGTTACGAAACAAATGCAAAAGTTTAAAACGTTACGAAACAAATCCTAACGTTTCACTTTTTTAGCGATTTAAGCCAAACATTTAAAACTTTACGAAACAAAGCCAAACGTTTAAAACGTTATTAAACAAATCCAAACGTTTAAAATATTACGAATTAAATCCAAACGTTTCCCCATTTTAGTTATTTAACCCAGACTTTAAAACCTTACAAAACAAATCAAAACGTAACGAAACAAATCGTAACGTTTCACCTTTTTAGCTATTTAATCCAAACGTTTAAAATGTTGCAAAACGAATCCTAACATTTCACCTTTTAAATGATTTAAGCCAAACGATTAAAATTTTACGAAACAAATCCTAATGTTTCGCCTTTTCAGCGATTTAAGCCAAAAGTTTTATAACGTTACGAAACAAATCCAAACGTTTTAAACGTTACGAAAAAATCAAAACGATTAAAATATTACGAAACAAATCTAAACTATTCAAACGTTACGAAACAAATCCAAATGTTTCACCTTTTTAGCGATTTAAGCCAAACGTATAAACCGTTACGAAACAAATCGAAACGTTTCACCTTTTTAGCTATTTAAGCAAAACGTTTAAAATGTTTCGAAACAAATCGAAACATTTAAAATATTACAAAACAAAACCTAACCTTTTACATTTTTAGCGATTTAAGCCAAACGTTTAAAAAGTTATGAAACAAATCCTAACATTTCACCTTATTAGCGATTTAAGCCAAACATTTAAAACCTTACGAAACAAATCAAAACGTTTAAAACGTTACGAAACAAATCCTAACGTTTCACCTTTTTAGCTATTTAAGCCAAACGTTTAAAATGTTACAAAACAAATCAAAACATTTAAAACGTTAAGAAACAAATCCACACATTTCCCCTTTTTACGATTAAAGCCAAACATTTAAAACGTTACGAAACAAATCCTAATGTTTCATTTTTTTAGAGAGTTAAGCCAAACGTTTAAAACGTTATGAAACAAATCCAAGCGTTTAAAACGTTATGAAACAAATCCAAACTTTTAAAACATTACGAAATGAATCCAAACGTTTCACCTTTTTAGTGATTTAAGCCAAACTTTTAACCCGTTACAAAATAAATCCATGCGTTTCCTCTTTTTAGCTATTTAAGCCAAACGTTTAAAACGTTACGAAGTAAATCCATATGTTTAAAACGTTACAAAACAAATTCTAACGTTTCACCTTTTTAGTTATTTAAGCCAAGTGTTTAAAACGTTACGAAACGAATCTTAACGTTTCACCTTTCTAGCGATTTAAGCCAAACGTTTAAAATGTTACTAAAAAATCTTAACATTTAAAACGTTATGAAACAAATCCACACGTTTCCCCTTTTTACGATTAAAGCCAAACATTTAAAACGTTACAAAACAAATCCTAATATTTCCTTTTTTTAGAGATTTAAGGCAAACGTTTAAAACGTTATGAAACAAATCCAAATGTTTAAAACGTTATGAAACAAATCCAAACGTTTCAAACGCTACAAAATAAATCCAAACGTTCCACCATTTTAGCGACATAAGCCAAACTTTTAACTCGTTCCAAAACAAATCAAAACGTTTCCCCTTTTTAGCTATTTAAGCCAAACGTTACAAAACAAATCGAAACGTTTAAAATGTTACAAAATAAATCTTAATGTTTCACCTTTTTAGTTATTTAAACCAAACGTTTAAAACGAATCTTAACGTTTCACCTTTTTAGCGATTTTAGCCAAACGTTTAAAACGTTACGAAAGAAATCAAAATGTTTAAAACTCTATGAAACAAATCCAAATGTTTAAAACGTTATGAAACAAATCCAAACGTATCACCTTTTTAGCGATTTAAGCCAAACATTTAAAACGTTACGAATTAAATCTAAAAGTTTTACCTATTTAGCTATCTAAACCAAACATTTAAAATGTTACGAAACAAATCCAGATGTTTAAAACGTTACAAAAAAAATCGTCACGTTTTCCCTTTTTAGCGATTTAAGCCAAACGTATAAAATGTTAGGTAACAAATCGTTACGTTTCACCTTTTTAACGATTTAAGCCAAACATTTAAAACATCAAAAAACAAATCCAAACGTTTAAAACGTCACGAAAAAATCCTAACGTTTCGTCTTTTTAGCTATTTAAGAAAAACATTTAAAACGTTACGAAACAAATCCTAACGTTTCACCTTTTTCGCGATTTAAGCCAAACATTTAAAAGGTTACGAAACTAATCCTAACGTATCACCTTTTTAGTGATTTAAGCCAAACGTTTAAAACGTTACGAATCAAATCCAAATTTTTAAAACGTTATGAAACAAATTTAATTGTTTAAAATGTTACGAAACAAATCCAAACGTTTGGCCTTTTTAGCATTGAAGCCAAACATTTAAAACGTTACGAATTAAATCCAAACGTTTCACCTTTTTATCTATTTAACCCAAACTTTAAAATGTTACAAACAAATCCAAACGTTAAAACGTTATATTGAAATCCTAACCTTTCAACTTTTTATCTATTTAAGCCAAACGTTTAAAAAGTTACGAAACAAATTCTACCGTTTCAGTTTTTTAGCGATTTAAGCCATATGTTTAAAACATTACAAAACAAATCAATTTAATACTATACGAAACAAATCCAAATATTTCACCTTTTTAGGTATTTAAGCCAAAAGTTTAAAACGTTGCGAAACGAATCCTAACGTTTCGCCTTTTTAGCTATTTAAGCCAAACGTTTAAAATGTTACGAATTAGATTCAAATGTTTCACCTTTTTAGCTATTTAACCCAAAGTTTAAAATGTTACAAACAAATCCAAACGTTTAAAACATTACAAAACAAATCCTAATGTTTCAACTTTTTATCTATTTAAGCCAGACGTTTAAAAAGTTACGAAACAAATTCTAACGTTTCACTTTTTTTGCGATCTAAGCCATACGTTTAAAACATTACAAAACAAATCTAAACATTTAATACTTTACGAAACAAATCCAAATATTTCACCTTTTTAGCAATTTTAAGCCAAACATTACGATACAAATCCAAACGTTTCACCTTTTTAGCTATTTAAGCCAAACTTTTAAAACGTTACGAAGCAAATCCAAACGTTTCACTTTTTTAGCGATTTAAGCAAAATGTTTAAAACGTTACGAATCAAATATAAATGTTTAAAAAGTTAAAAAATAAATCCTAACCATGCACCTTTTTAGCTATTTAAGCCAAACGATTAATACGTTACAAAACATATCTTAATGTTTCACCCTTTCAGCGATTTAAGCCAAATTTTTAAAACGTTATGAAACAAATGCAAAAGTTGAAAACGTTACGAAACAAATCCTAGCGTTTCACCTTTTTAGTTTAAGCCAAATATTTAAAATGTTACGAAACAAATACAAATGTTTAAAACGTTAAAAAACATATTCTAACGTTTCACCTTTTTAGCTATGTAAGCCAAACGTTTAAAACGTTACAAAACAAATCCTAACGTTTCCCCTTTTTAGCGACTTAAGCAAAATATTTATAACGTTTCGAAATAAATGCAAAAGTTTAAAACGTTATGAAACAAATCCTAACGTTTCACCTTTTTAGCGATTTAAGCCAAACATTTAAAACGTTACGAAACAAATCCAAACATTTAAAACGTTATCAAACAAATCCAAATGTTTAAAACATTACGAAAAAAAATCCAAATGTTTAAAACGTTGGGAAACGAATCCTAACATTTCAACTTTTAAGCGATTTAAGCCAAATGTTTAAAACTTTACAAAACAAATCCTAATGTTTCGCCTTTTTAGCGATTTAAGCCAAACATTTAAAACGTTACGAATTAAATCTAAAAGTGTTACCTATTTAGCTATTTAAACCAAACGTTTAAAACGTTACGAAACAAATCCAGATGTTTAAAACGTTACAAAAAAAATCCTAACGTTTCCCCTTTTTAGCGATTTAAGCCAAATGTATAAAATGTTAGGTAACAAATCCTAACGTTTCCCCTTTTTTGCGATTTCAGCCAAACATTTAAAACATGAAAAAATAAATCCAAACGTTTAAAATGTCACGAAAAAATCCTAATGTTTCGTCTTTTTAGCTATTTAAGAAAACATTTAAAATGTTACGAAACAAATCCTAACGTTTCACCTTCTTCGCGATTTAAGCCAAACATTTAAAAGGTTACGAAACAAATTCTAACGTTTCACCTTTTTAGTGATTTAAGCCAAACGTTTAAAACGTTATGAATCAAAGCCAAACGTTTAAAATGTTATGAAATAAATTTAAATGTTTAAAACGTTACGAAACAAATCCAAACGTTTGGCCTTTTTAGCGTTGAAGCCAAACGTTTAAAACGTTACGAATTAAATCCAAACTTCAATATGTTACAAACAAATCCAAATGTTAAAACGTTACAAAATAAATCCTAACGTTTCAACTTTTTATCTATTTAAACCAAACGTTTAAAAAGTTACGAAACAAATTGTACCGTTTCAGTTTTTTAGCGATTTATGCAATACATTTAAAACATTGCAAAACAAATCAAAACATTTAATACTATACGAAGCAAATCCAAATGTTTCACCTTTTTAGGAATTTAAGCCAAACGTTTAAAACGTTGCGAAACGAATCCTAACGTTTCACCTTTTTAGCTATTTAAGCCAAACGTTGAAAATGTTATGAATTAGATCCAAACGTTTCACCTTTTTAGCTATTTAACCCAAACTTTAAAATGTTACAAACAAATCCAAACGTTTAAAACATTACAAAACAAATCCTAACGTTTCAACTTTTTATCTATTTAAGCCAAACGTTTAAAAAGTTACAAAACAAATTCTAACGTTTCACTTTTTTTGCGATCTAAGCCATACGTTTAAAACATTACAAAACAAATCTAAACGTTTAATACTTTACGAAACAAATCCAAATATTTCACCTTTTTAGCTATGTAAGCCAAACGTTACGATACAAATCCAAACGTTTCACCTTTTTAACTATTTAAGCCAAACTTTTAAAACGTTACGAAACAAATCCAAACGTTTCATCTTTTTGGCGATTTAAGCAAAATGTTTAAAACGTTACGAATCAAATATAAATGTTTAAAACGTTAAAAAAAAAATCCTAACGTTTCACCTTTTTATCTATTTAAGCCAAACGTTTAATACGTTACAAAACAAATGCTAACGTTTCACCTTTTCAGCGATTTAAGACAAACTTCCAAAACGTTATGAAACAAATGCAAAAGTATAAAACGGTACGAAACAAATCCTAAAGTTTCACCTTTTTAGTTTATGCCAAATATTTAAAATGTTACGAAACAAACACAAATCTTTAAAACTATAAAAACATATTCTAACGTTTAACCTTTTTAGCTATATAAGCCAAACGTTTAAAACGTTACAAAACAAATCCTAGCGTTTCCCCTTTTTAGCGACTTAAGCAAAATATTTATAACGTTACGAAACAAATGCAAAAGTTTAAAACGTTACGAAACAAATCCTAACGTTTCACTTTTTTAGCGATTTAAGCCAAACATTTAAAACGTTACGAAACAAATCCAAACATTTAAAACGTTATCAAACAAATCCAAATGTTTAAAACATTACGAAAAAAAATCCAAATGTTTAAACCGTTGGGAAACGAATCCTAACATTTCAACTTTTAAGCGATTTAAGTCAAACGTTTAAAACTTTACGAAACAAATCCTAACGTTTCGCCTTTTTTGCGAATTAAGCCAAAAGTTTAAAATGTTACGAAACAAATCCAAACGTTTTAAAAGTTACGAAATAAATCCAAACGATTAAAACGTTACGAAAGAAATCTAAACTGTTCAAACGTTACGAAACAAATCCAAATGTTTCACATTTTTAGCGATTTAAGCCAAACGTTTAAAACGTTAAGAAACAAATCTAAACGTTTCACCTTTATAGCTATTTAAGCCAAACGTTTAAAATGTTTCAAAACAAATCGAAACATTTAAAATGTTACAAAACAAATCCTAACGTATCACCTTTTTAGCGATTTCAGCCAAAAGTTTAAAAAGTTACGAAACAAATCCTAACATTTTACCTTTTTAGCGATTTAAGCCAAACATTTAAAACCTTACGAAACAAATCGAAACATTTAAAACGTTACCAAACAAATCCTAACGTTTCACCTTTTTAGCTATTTAAGCCAAACGTTTAAAATCTTACAAAACAAATAAAAACATTTAAAACGTTATGAAACAAATCCACACGTTTCCCCTTTTTACGATTAAAGCTAAACATTTAAAACGTTACGAAACAAATCCTAATGTTTCATTTGTTTAGAGAGTTAAGCCAAACGTTTAAAACGTAATGAAACAAATTCAAGCGTTTAAAACGTTATGAAACAAATCCAAACTTTTAAAACATTACGAAATAAATCCAAACGTTTCACCTTTTTAGTGATTTAAGACAAACTTTTAACCCGTTACAAAATAAATCCATACGTTTCCTCTTTTTAGCTATTTAAGCCAAACGTTTAAAACGTTACGAAACAAATCCATATGTTTAAAACGTTACAAAACAAATCCTAACGTTTCACCTTTTTAGTTATTTAAGCCAAGCGTTTAAAACGTTACGAAACTAATCCTAACATTTCACCTTTCTAGCGATTTAAGGAATGTTACAAAACAAATCCAAAAATTTAAAATGCTATGAAACAAATCCACACGTTTCCCCTTTTTACGATTAAAGCCAAACATTTAAAACGTTACGAAACAAATCCTAATATTTCCTTTTTTTAGAGATTTAAGCCAAACGTTTAAAACGTTATGAAACAAATCCAAGTGTTTAAAACGTTATGAAACAAATCCAAACGTTTCAAACGTTACGAAATAAATCCAAACGTTCCACCATTTTAGCAACTTAAGCAAAACTTTTAACTCGTTACAAAACGAATCCAAATGTTACCCCTTTTTGGCTATTTAAGCCAAACGTTTAAAACGTTACTAAACAAATCCAAACGTTTAAAATGTTACAAAATAAATCTTAACATTTCACCTTTTTAGTTATTTAAGCCAAACGTTTAAAACGAATCTTAACGTTTCACCTTTTTAGCGATTTTAGCCAAACGTTTAAAACGTTATGAAAGAAATCAAAATGTTTAAAACTCTATGAAACAAATCCAAATGTTTAAAACGCTATGAAACAAATCCAAATGTTTAAAACGTTACGAAACAAATTCAAACATATCACCTTTTTAGCGATTTAAGCCAAACATTTAAAACGTTACGAATTAAATCTAAAAGTGATGCCTATTTAGCTATCTAAACCAAACGTTTAAAACGTTACGAAACAAATCCAGACGTTTAAAACGTCACAAAAAAAATCTTAACGTTTCCCCTTTTTAGCGATTTAAGACAAACGTATAAAATGTTAGGTAACAAATCCTAACGTTTCCCCTTTTTAGCGATTTCAGCCAAACATTTAAAACATGAAAAACAAATCCAAACGTTTAAAATATCACAAAAAAATCCTAACGTTTCGTCTTTTTAGCTATTTAAGAAAACATTTAAAACGTTAGGAAACAAATCCTAACTTTTCACCTTTTTCGTGATTTAAGCCAAACATTTAAAAGATTACGAAACAAATTCTAACGTTTCACCTTTTTAGTTATTTAAGCCAAACGTTTAAAACGTTACGAATCAAATCCAAACGTTTAAAAAGTTATGAAACAAATTTAAATGTTTAAAACGTTACGAAACAAATCCAAACGTTTGGCCTTTTTAGCGTTGAAGCTAAACGTTTAAAACGTTACGAATTAAATCCAAACGTTTCACCTTTTTAGCTATTTAACCGAAACTTTAAAATTTTACAAAAAAATCCAAACGTTAAAACGTTACAAAACAAATCCTAACGTTTCAACTTTTTATCTATTTAAGCCAAACATTTAAAAAGTTACGAAACAAATCATAACGTTTCAGTTTTTTAGCGATGTAAGCAATACATTTAAAACATTACAAAACAAATCAAAACGTTTAATACCATATGAAACAAATCCAAATATTTCACCTTTTTAGGAATTTAAGCTAAACGTTTAAAACGTTGCGAAACGAATCCTAACGTTTCACCTTTTTAGCTATTTAAGCCAAACGTTTAAAATTTTATGAATTAAATCCAAATGTTTCACCTTTTTAGCTATTTAACCCAAACTTTAAAATGTCACAAACAAATCCAAACGTTTAAAACAATACAAAACAAATCCTAACGTTTCAACTTTTTATCTATTTAAGCCAAACGTTTAAAAAGTTACGAAACGAATTCTAACGTTTCACTTTTTTTACGATTTAAGCCATATATTTAAAACATTACAAAACAAATCTAAACGTTTAATACTTTACAAAACAAATCAAAATATTTCACCTTTTTAGCTATTTAAGCCAAACATTACGATACAAATCCAAACGTTTCACCTTTTTAGCTCTTTAAGCCAAACTTTTAAAACGTTACGAAACAAATCCAAACGTTTCACCTTTTTAGCGATTTAAGCAAAATGTTTAAAACGTTACAAATCAAATATAAATGTTTAAAACGTTAAAAAACAAATCCTAACCATTCACCTTTTTAGCTATTTAAGCCAAACGATCAATACGTTCCAAAACAAATCCTAATGTTTCACCCTTTCAACGATTTAAGCCAAATTTTTAAAACGTTATGAAAAAAATGCAAAAGTTTAAAACGTTACGAAACAAATCCTAGCGTTTCACCTTTTTAGTTTAAGCCTAATATTTAAAATGTTACGAAACAAATACAAATTTTTAAAACGTTAAAAAACATATTCTAACGTTTCCCCTTTTTAGCTATGTAAGCCAAACGTTTAAAACGTTACAAAACAAATTTTAACGTTTCCCCTTTTTAGCGATTTAAGAAAAATATTTAAAACGTTACGAAACAAATGCAAAATTTTAAAACGTTAGGAAACAAATCCTAATGTTTCACCTTTTTAGCGATTTAAGCCAAACATTTAAAACGTTACGAAACAAATCCGAACATTTAAAACGTTATCAAACAAATCCAAATATATAAAACATTACGAAAAAAAATCCTAATGTTTAAAACGTTGCGAAACAAATCCTAACATTTCAACTTTTAAGCGATTTAAGCCAAACGTTTAAAACTTTACGAAACAAATCCTAACGTTTCGCCTTTTTAGCGAATTAAGCCAAAAGTTTAAAACGTTACGAAACAAATCCAAACGTTTTAAACGTTACGAAATAAATCCAAACGATTAAAACGTTACGAAACAAATCCAAACTGTTCAAACGTTACGAAACAAATCCAAATGTTTCACCTTTTTAAAGATTTAAGCCAAACGTTTAAAATGTTAAGAAACAAATCCAAATGTTTCACCTTTTTATCTATTTAAGCCAAACGTTTAAAATGTTTCGAAACAAATCGAAACATTTAAAACGTTACAAAACAAATCGTAACGTTTCACCTTTTTGGCGATTTAAGCCAAACGTTTAAAAAGTTACGAAACAAATCCTAACATTTCACCTTTTTAGTGATTCAAGCCAAACATTTAAAACCTTACGAAACAAATCGAAACGTTTAGAACATTACGAAACAAATCATAACGTTTCAATTTTTAGCTATTTAAGCCAAAACGTTTAAAATGTTACAAAACAAATCCAAACATTTAAAACGTTATGAAACAAATCCACATGTTTCCCCCTTTTTATACGATTAAAGCCAAACATTTAAAACGTTACGAAACAAATCCTAATGTTTCATTTTTTAGAGATATAAGCCAAACGTTTAAAACGTTATGAAACAAATCCAAGCGTTTAAAACGTTATGAAACAAATCCAAGCGTTTAAAACGTTATGAATCAAATTTAAACGTTTAAAACATTATTAAATAAATCCAAACGTTTCACCTTTTTAGTGATTTAAGCCAAACTTTTAACCCGTTACAAAACAAATCCAAACATTTCCCATTATTAGCTATTTAAGCCAAACGTTTAAAACGTTTTGAAACAAATCCAAATGTTTAAAATGTTACAAAACAAATGCTAACGTTTCACCTTTTTAGTTATTTAAACCAAACATTTAAAACGTTACGAAACGAATCCTAACGTTTCCCCTTTCTAGCGATATAAGCCAAACGTTTAAAATGTTACAAAACAAATCCAAACATTTAAAACGTTATGAAACAAATCCACACGTTTCCCCTTTTTACGATTAAAGCCAAACATTTAAAACGTTACGAAACAAATCCTAATGTTTCATTTTTTTTAGAGATTTAAGCCAAACGTTTAAAACATTATGAAATAAATCCAAGTGTTTAAAACGTTATGAAACAAATCTAAACGTTTAAAACGTTACGAAATAAATCCAAACGTTTCACCATTATAGTGATTTAAGCCAAAATTCTAAGCCGTTACAGAACATATTAATGTTTCCCCTTTTGAACTATTTAAGCCAAACATTTAAAACGTTACAAAACAAATCCAATCGTTTAAAATGCTACAAAACAAATCCTAACGTTTCACCTTTTTAGTTATTTAAGCCAAACGTTTAAAACGTTACTAAACGAATCCTAATGTTTCACCTTTTTAGCGATTTAAGCCAAACGTTTAAAATGTTATGAAAGAAATCCAAATGTTTAAAACTCTATGAAACAAATCCAAATGTTTAAAACACTATGAAACAACTCCAAATGTTTAAAACGTTACAAAACAAATCCAAACATATCACTTTTTTACCGATTTAAACGAAACATTTATAACGTTACGAATTAAATATAATAAATTTACCTATTTAGCTATCTAAACCAAATGTTTAAAATGTTACAAAACAAATCTAGACGTTTAAGACGTTACAAAAAATTCCTAACGTTTCCCTTTTTTTAGCGATTTAAGCCAAACGTTTAAAATGTTAGGTAACGAATCCTAACGTTTCACCTTTTTAGCGGTCAAAGCCAAATATTAAAACATTAAAAACAAATCCAAACGTTTAAAATGTCACGAAACAAATCCTAATGTTTCATCTTTTTAGCTATTTAAGCAAAACGTTTAAAACGTTACGAAACAAATCCTAACATTTCACCTTTTTCGCGATTTAAGCCAAACATTTTAAGGGTTACGAAACAAATCCTAAAGTTTCACCTTTTTAGTGATTTAAGCCAAACGTTTAAAACGTTAATAATCAAATTCAAATGTTTAAAACGTTATGAAACAAATTTAAATGTTTAGAACATTACGAAATAAATCCAAACGTTTGGCCTTTTTAGCGATTGAAGCCAAACGTTTACAACGTTACGAATTAAATCCAAACGTTTCACCTTTTTAGCTATTTAACCCAAACTTTAAAATGTTGCAAACAAATCCAAACGTTAAAATGTTACAAAACAAATCCTAACGTTTCAATTTTTTTATCTATTTAACCCAAACATTTAAAAGTTAAGAAACGAATTCTAACGTTTCACTTTTTTAGCAATTTAAGCCATACGTTTAAAACATTACAAAACAAATCCAAATGTTTAATACTTTACGAAACAAATCCAAATATTTCATCTTTTTAGTTGTTTAAGCCAAACGTTTAAAACGTTACGAAACGAATCCTAACGTTTCATCTTTTTAGCTATTTAAGCCAAACATTTAAAATGTTAAGAATCAAATCCAAACGTTTCACCTTTTTAGCTATTTAACCCAAACATTAAAATTTCACAAACAAATCCAAACGTTTAAAACATTACAAAACAAATCCTAACGTTTCAACTTTTTATCTATTTATGGCAAACGTTTCAAAAGTTACGAAACGAATTCTAACTTTCACTTTTTTAGCGATTTAAGCCATACGCTTAAAACATTAAAAAAGAAATCCAAAAGTTTAATACTTTACGAAACAAATCCAAATATTTCACCTTTTTAGCTATTTAAGCCAAACGTTTAAAACGTTACAAAAGAAATCAAAATGTTTAAAGCTCTATGAAACAAATCCAAATGTTTAAAACGTTATTAAACAAATCCAAACGTATAAAACGTTACGAAATAAATCCAAACATTTCACCTTTTTAGTGATTTAAGCTAAACTTTTAACCCGTTACAAAACAAATCCAAACGTTTCCCCTTTTTAGCTATTTAAGCCACGTTTAAAACGCTACGAAACAAATCCAAATGTTTAAACGTTACAAAACAAATCATAAATATTTCACCTTTTTAGTTATTTAAGCCAAACGTTTAAAACGTTAAGAAACGAACCTAACGTTTCACCTTGATTTAAGCCAAACGTTTAAAATGTTACAAATAAAATCCAAACATTTAAAACGTTATGAAACAAATCCACACGTTTCCCCTTTTTATGATTAAAGCCAAAAATTTAAAACGTTACGAAACAAATCCTAATGTTTCATTTTTTTAGAGATTTAAGCCAAACGTTTAAAACGTTATGAAACAAATCCAAGCATTTAAAACTTTATGAAACAAATCCAAACGTTTAAAACGTTACGAAATAAATCCAAACTTTTCACCTTTTTAGTGATTTAAGCCAAACTTTAAACCCGTTACAAAACAAATCCAAACGTTTCCCCATTTTTAGCTATTTAAGCCAAACGTTTAAAACGTTAAGAAACAAATCCAAACATTTACAACGTTAAAAAACAAATCCTAACGTTTCACCTTTTTAGTTATTTAGGCCAAACGTTTAAAACGTTACGAAACGAATCCTAACGTTTCACCTTTTTAGCGATTTAAGCCAAACGTTTAAAAACTTACGAAAGAAATCCAAATATTTAAAACGCTATGAAACAAATCTAAATGTTTAAAACGCTATAAACCAAATCCAAATGTTTAAAACGTTACAAAACAAATCCAAATGTATCACCTTTTTAGCGTTTTAAGCCAAACATTTAAAACGTTACGAATTAAATCCAAAAGTTATACCTTTTTAGCTATCTAAACCAAATGTTTAAAACGTTACGAAACAAATCCAGACGTTTAAAACGTTACAAAAAAAATCCTAATGTTTCCCTTTTTTAGCGATTTAAGCCAAACGTTTAAAACGTTAGGTAACAAATCCTAATATTTCACCTTTTTAGCGATTTAAGCCAAACATTTAAAACATTACAAAACAAATCCAAACGTTTAAAACATCACGAAACAAATCCTAACGTTTCATCTTTTTTGCTATTTAAGCAAAACATTTAAAACGTTACGAAACAAATATAAATATTTAAAACGTTACGAAACAAATCTTAACGTTTCACCTTTTTCGCGATTTAAGCCAAACATTTAAAAGGTTACGGAACAAACCCTAATCTTTCACCTTTTTAGTGATTTAAGCCAAACGTTTAAAACGTTATGAATCAAATCCAAATGTTTAAAACGTTACGAAACAAATCCAAATGTTTGGCCTTTTTAGCTATTGAAGCCAAACGTTTAAAACGTTACGAATTAAATCCAAATGCTTCACCTTTTCTGCTATTTAACCCAAACTTGAAAATGTTACAAACAAATCCAAACGTTTAAAACGTTACAAAACAAATCCTAACGTTTCAACTTTTTATCTTTTTGAGCCAAACGTTTAAAAAGTTACGAAACGAATTCTAATGTTTCCCTTTTTTAGCGATTTAATCCATACGTTTAAAACATTATAAAACAAATCCAAACGTTTAACACTTTAAGAAACAAATCCAAATATTTCACCTTGTTAGCAATTTAAGCCAAACGTTTAAAACGTTATGAAACAAAATTAAACTTTGAAAACGTTACGAAACAAATCCTAACATTTCACCGCGATTTAAGCCAAACATTTAAAACGTTACGAAACAAATCCTAACGTTTCACCTTTTTAGCGATTTAAGCCAAACGTTTAAAACGTTATGAAACAAATTCAAACGTTTAAAACGTTAAGAAACAAATCCAAACTTTTCACCTGTTTAACGATTTAAGCCAAACTTTTTAAAACGCTATGAAAAAAATCCAAACGTTTCGCCTTTTTAGATATTTAAGCCAAACGTTTAAAATGCTACGAAACTAATCCAAACATTTAAAACGTTAAAAAGGAATCCTACTGTTTCACCTTTTTAGCTATTTAAGCTAAACATTTAAAACGTTACGAAAAGAATCCTAACGTTTCGCCTTTTTATCGATTTAAGCCTAATGTTTTAAACGTTAGGAAACAAGTCTAAACATTTAAAACGTTATCAAACAATCCAAACGTTTAAACCTTTACGAAATAAATCAAACATTTAACCTTATTAGCGATTTATGCCAAAATTTTAAAACGTACCAAACAAATCCAAACGTTTCACCTTTTTATCTATTTATGCCAAAAGTTTAAAACATTACGAAACAAATCCAAACATTTAAAACGTTACAAAACAAATCCTAACGTTCACTTTTTTAGCTATTTAAGCCAAACATGTAAAACATTATGAAACGAATCCTAACATTTCACCTTTTTAGCGATTTAAGCCAAACGTTTAATACATTACGAAGCAAATCCAAAGGTTTAAAACGTTATGAAACAAATTCAAACGTTTAGAACAATACGAACCAAATCTAATCATTTCCCCTTTTTAGAGATTTAAGCCAAACGGTTAAAACGTTACGAATTAAATCCAAATGTTTCAGCTTTTTAACTATTGAAGCCAAACATTTAAAACATTACGAAACAAATCCAAACGCTTAAAATGTTACAAAACAAATCCTAACGTTTCATCTTTTTATCTATTTAAGAAAAACGTTTAAAACGTTACGAAACGAATCCTAAGTTTTGACCTTTTAAGCGATTTAAGCCAAACGTTTAAAACTTTAGGAAACTGTCACGATCCATTTTCAGAAATCGCGACCGGCGCTAGGGCATGGGTAATGTAGTACCAACACCCGTAGCTAACCATAAAGATAACATACAATTCAAATAAACCTGCACGAAAACCAATGCTCGGGGGCAACCTGAGACTTCAGCCTTATTCTAGCAGTTTAAAATATCCCACATATATGTAACATGCTCATCAAACACTGAGTCTTAAATATGGCATAACATAAACCAGAGTAAATAATGTAACATTCCGAAGCAATAAATATTACAGTCGAACCAATCCGACAACATTAAAATATAAAGACGTCTAGTTTACTACTGCATTTTAAGAATAAAACAGTTTGATAGTTTTACTAAAATAAAAGGAACCTCCAAGGAAAACAAAGAAACGGATATCAGCTAACTCGCTCAAATCATAAGCCTGTAAAAATTGGGAAAACAACGGGGTCAGATATACTGAGATGAGTTTATACCACTATTTACATTTATTAAGTGGAAAACCTTTAAAACTGTTTAAAGCATTTAATAACAAAATTACGATTAATAGTTGGAACCCTAATCCACAATACTAAATATATCCATAATCCAATAGGCCTGGTCCCGAGAGCTAAGCTACACCGAGTTACCACTGACCGCACTTAATTCATATCTAGAGTCCCGAAAGCTGAGCTACACTGAGTTACCACTGACCGCACTTAATTCATATCCAGAGTCCCGAGAGTTGAGCTACACCGCGTTACTCTACTAGTCCCCGAGCGCTAGGCTCACACCGAGTTACCACATTTACACAAATACCTTACCCATATCAATACTGGTGCGCACGCAGTCATAATTATGCCCATTAGGTAGCATGATCCAAATAAGAGCCATAATGCAAAAATAGTTCGCAATTGTACGTATACTATATATATATATATATATTAAAATAACAATTTACTTAATAAAGCGGTAAATAGTAAGTACGAACTCACTGCTTGCTAATCCACGTGATAACCTGGCAAGCAACTTCTCCTGGTTCGTCTCCGAAGCACGAACGGTCGACGAGTCTAGACAATATAAATATTTATTAAAAACAGACCCTGACTCTAGAGAGTACTAGACACCACATAGGAGTAGCACAAACAACACGTTAGAATAAAATAATCCAGAGCAACACAAAATACCCCAAAGGTAAAAACGCCCAATTAATACAAGTCTATTGAGTTCTTGATTTTAAATTCATTTCATAAATATTATTTAATAATCTTTATATAATAATTGACTTCCAAATAGTGGGTTGGCCGAGTTACCAATAACTACCAAGCAAACCTCACTTGACGGGTGACCCAAGTCTAACCCGACTCAAAACGTTTATCAAATATAAACCCGAGTTTATATTTATAAAATAATTTGGTAAAATAATAAAGCATATAAAAACATAACTCGATAACTTCAATATTAAGTAACCCGAGTTACAAACCAAAAACTTAAACAAAAAAACGTTCAAGGGCTAAACTGTAATTTAGCCAATTTTGATATTCGAAAACAAATATAACTACCCGAGTAATTATATTAACTTAAGTTGTAAAATAATTATCATTTACAATTCACCAATTTATAAATCAAAGAGAGATTCGAAAATTACAATAGATAGATATAACTTGAGGAATTCAATTGTTTCAAACAAAATAAATGAGTAACCAATCTAGCCTATTTGCCATCTCCTTCATTCAAAACATCAAAATCTGAAAAACCCATCCCTTTGAATCAACCATACCCGCCAACCTCAATTCAAAAAAAAATCTTCAAAATGCCAAGCCAAACAACCAACCTAGGTCATGATTCCTTAATCATCATAAAGAAACCAACATTACATATTTAACATGACAAGAACATAATAAGCTATGGCTGGATTTGACGATGAAGGTCGCCACGTTCGACTCGAATCGACACAGAATTACAGAGCCTAAACGAGAACGGCCACTCAAGCAAACCATGGAAACACACAGTAAACAAAAACTAAGGAACATAATAGATAGCATCAAATTCAAGGGAACCATCGGCAGTAAAAAAACAATGAAACGACAGCTATCCTAAGTGATAAACTGAAACGACGTTAACAAGGAGGAATAGTATGTACCGTTCGATATGCAACACGTACGGATCGAAGGGATCGATGAATAATGAATAACCGTCGAAGAAGTTCTCAGTTATAGCTATAATAAACGAGACTCGAATTAAACGGTATATAACGATATCGAAATCAAGAACTAGCAAAAGAAACGTGAAACAACTTACCAAGATCGAATGAGAAAGAAAGGTATGAGTGTTGCGTTGTTTAAGATCGTCAAAACTCAATAAAGTCGGCTAGGCTTATTTAGAAATAGGGTTTGAATCAAAAGAATGAAAGAAACGTGAAGTACCACGTATTTATAAGGCTGAAAAGAAATGACCCTCGGCAAAAATACAAGGGGTCTCATTCGAGAGCCTTGTGGTCTCGACGAGACCTCAAGAAGAAAAGAGCACGTTCGTGCTCAAAGGAGCACGAACGTGCAACCCATGAATTGGCAGGGTCTCGTTTGAGACCCTTGTGGTGTCGAACGAGACCAAAAGATTTGATAGGGTCTTGTTCGAGACTCTTGTGGTTTCGAACGAGACCAAAAGATTTTCAATTGAAAATCAATTTCTGAAAATAGTAACCGGTTTGATTAGAAGCGGTTGAACCACCATTAACTGAACCACTAAACTTCAAAATAACCCCAAAACACAACCGAAAACTCGTCGGAAAACTCTAAAAGTATACGGGGTATTACAGAAACAAATTCTAACATTTCATCTTTTTAGCAATTTAAGCCAAAAGTTTAAACTGTTACAAAACAAATCCAAAAATTTAAAACACAACAAAACAAATACAAACGTTTAAAACGTAATGAAACAAATACAAACGTTATGAAACAAATCCTAACGTTTCTCCTTTTTAGCTATTTAAGCCAAGCGTTTAAGATGCTATGAAACAAATCCAAACGTTTCAAATATTACGAAACAACTCCTAACATTTTACCTTTTTCGCGATTTAAGCCAAACATTTAAAACGTTACGAAACAAATCCTAACGTTTCACCTTTTTAGCAATTTAAGCCACACGTTTAAAACATTACGAAACAAATCTAAACTTTTAAAACGTTATCAAACAAATCCAAATGTTTAAAACGTTACGAAACAAATCCAAACATTTTGCCTTTTTAGCGATTGAAGCCAAACGTTTAAAATGTTATGAAATAAATCCAAACGTTTCGCCTTTTTAGCTATTTAACCCAAACTTAAAAACGCTACGAAACAAATACAAACGTTTAAAACGTTACAAAACAAATCCCAACGTTTCGCCTTTTTAGATATTTAAGCCAAATGTTTAAAACGTTACGAAACGAATCCTAACATTTCACCTTTTTAGTGATTTAAGCCAGAAGTTTAAAACGTTACGAATGTCACGACCCAAAATATTAACCCAAGACCGGCGCTAGGGAACAGGAGTGGTAGCTCCGGAACCCGTAGTAAGCCTAAAATCACTGTTAAATTTTTGCAAATAATAAACAAATGACATCAACACAACATAAGCAAACATATATAACATATATACACAAGTATTTACACTAAATGTTCTGTTAATTTTGTCGGCTCTAGTTACAGTACCCTGTACGAAGTGGCCTCACGGTACTATATACATCAGTTAGTGTATCAAACATATCACCGGCACCTGGGCCGTGAACAAAGCATAAAACACGTAGTCTACAAAAATATAAACAAGACAGCAAGTAATATATATAATCAAAATCTACTGCTGTCTAGGCTACGACTCTGTCAATGCAGGACCACTACTACAGCATTCACAGAAGTCAGAGGACTATACATACATAGCTGACTTCTGGATTCCAAAACTGGCATCTAATTAAGTCCAGACACTAAGCACCTAAAAGATATCAAAAGTGAGGGGTCAGTATTTGGGTAAATATTGAGTGAGTAAGCACATTACCAATAGTATTGCTATAACATAACATCGCATACGATAAAACATATAAGTAAAATCAATAATCGATATCAAAATATAATATAACATGCTATTATATAATCCAAGCATTAGATCTGATTGAAACCCTATTCACGGTACTCAATACAGTCCCTAACTTATATACGATTCATAATGATAAATATCAATTCGATCGATCCATTTGGTAGGGTCCCGAGATAGTTCAACCGAGTTAAGCCTCTACCATCGCTTAATCCCAAGGTGTGGGTCCCGAGATAGTTCAACCGAGTTAAACCCACTAGATACGGGTCCTGAGATAGTTCAATCGAGTTAAACCTTGTAACGAATTTGATATATATATTCCAACTTCGATACGATATGTTCGGTATTCGATATTCGATATAATTCCATAACACGATAACAATCTAGACACGCTAGACTGACATACTCACCGGTGATCACACAGTCCTATTGACGCCCAATCGGTAGCACGTTTCCTCGGATCACACACTGGTTTCAAAACTATAATAGTTCGATATACGATATAATAATCGGTAATAATAGCAAACGAAAATCGATAAAAGCAATTCGATAAGCGATACTTCAAACTATATACTATGCGATGTATTTATTTTAATATATCAAAATAATAACTTTTAAATAAAAATACACAAAAGTAAAGTGCCACTCACAGAAACTGCTATTCAATCAATGATGTGGTCGGTAAAATGATAAGCTCTGGCTAGCCCACGTTTCTCACTGCTCGCTCGTACGTCTGATACATATTAATTAATGTTTAATAGTTAGATAATAATCTCGTGTTTTCACAGGTATAATACTTTTAAGTTCTAGGGTTTAGTTTCATTTTTAATGTTATTCACGTGTTCGATAACCCTTAGTTGTAATTACGACTTAACGAATACTCCTCCTCATATTTGAGAATCATATAACGTTCTTAGCGTTTTTCGTTATCGTTAATTATCGAAAACGTCGAGCTAAAACCTTTTTTTTTAATTCATCGAGGTCTTCAATTAAATTTTTAGGGTCTAATATCCAAAATATCGAAATCCCGATTAAATAGGCTAAAATCCCATTTTGGTCCTTCGGACCCACTGTGCGGGCGCAGATAGGCACTATGCGTCCGTACAGTTTAGTGTGCATGCGCACACATTGGTGTGCGTCCCCACACCTAAGTGTGCGTTCGCACACTGTTGAAGTAAATTTGCTGCAAGTGCACAGTGTCAACTCGTAATATAGATTGTGAAGTCCAGATATCGTACCCACAAGGAAAGCAAGTAAATACACCCAATTAAGATACTCAATTTGGATAGCCAAAAAGATAATTTGGTTGAAGTGATTTAAAATTAATAAAATAGATTTAAACAGATTTAATTTAGAATAAAAATAAGCTTTGAATAAAAATGGGTTTAAACAATAATAAGGAAGATCAGGGATTATTAATTTTCTTTATATAATTAATCTCATGGGATATATGGATTATGTTATCAATTTTATGGTTCAGGCTAGTCTAATGCATTTATAACTCTCTCTCAAGCCGATATAGATAAAAATATACAAATGACCAATTAATAGGCAGATTACTCACTCTCGTGTTATAAAATACCAAATCAAGTGATTAAATGATATTTATTAAGCAAACCTCAAGAACACGTATTCATTAACTCACTCTCGTGTTATTAATTCATACGTTGTTAATTAACTGATCTATTTCAATTAAGCTCTCTCAAGTCATAATTAAAACATAGGGCAGTGAATGAATTAGCCAAAAACATTCAAGCATTATGAGCATTAATTAACACATCATTTTAATAACAATCCAATATCCCAATATGATCAAGTAAACATAAGTCCAATTAATAATCCCCGAAAATGGGTTTAGCTACTCATAATTAAAGGAAATTCAACAATAACATATATGGAATTCATGATTAATAAGAACACAACGGTAATTGATCTCTCAATAATGTTGTACCTTAACTCCGGAATTCCAATATGTTTTTCGTAATAATCCCAAACGATAGAGTATAAATAATACTAAAATAAACTACCTTTAATGGCGGTATCTATGATCTAGACATAAACTACAAAATAAATGAATTCTAAAATATCTAAGATCCAAAAGATGTGTTTGATCTCTAAAGGATGATTTTTCTCTACACAAATGCAAGCTATTTATAGAGGTGCTAGGAGTGGAACTCAAGCCAAGAATCCCTCTTCATATCATGGAGTTTAAGTGATGATCAAGCCTTGAATATCTTCTTTCCATGTAGAGCGGAGTAGGGAGCAAGTTCTTCCATAAGTGTCTTGAGTGAATCATGATTCACTTATCTTGTTTCCAAAGATAGTCTTGATTAGATATCTTCTTGATTCATACTTTGAGTGCAAGCCAAGAAAGATCTCTTTGAGTGTGAACACAATATTTGTGGCTTATGGCAGGTGTATGAGTAAATCGGTCAAGAATCCCCTTGCGATTTTCCAAGAATCGAAGTGATTGCCAAGAACCAGTAATCAGCCGGCCCTTGGCCGGCTCATTGTCGTGGGCCGGCTGAAGGCCGGCTGAAGGTCTGCTTGTGATTTCTTTTCCGGTTCGGTTCGGTTTTGACTCGGTTTGACCCGAAACTTGGTTGGCTTTCTTGAACTCAGCTCGAATCCTTCTGGCTCTGACTATTTTTGCATTTTAACTCTGTTTTATTCCTAAAAACTCAAGAAACATTAAATATTTACATTCTACAAATAATTTATCAAATAAGCGAAATTAACTAAATAAGCGTATATTTTACATCATAAAATACTAAAAACTAGTAAATAAATGACCTCTAAATGACGTAAAATATACACTTATCAAACCTCCTCACACTAATACCTTGCTTGTCCTCAAGCAAGAGTATGATTTATTCAAAAACACAAATCTAACTACCTACGAAATTTTGAACAATTGTTAACAACGTTAATCCCGACCGAAGAAAATCACGAAAGCAATCGTCTAATGTCAACAACTAAAAGAGATGCAAACAAATGAGGAATGCAATTATAATGACTTATTCTGATGACCTTGAGAATCCTTTTGAATTGGAATCATGTTAACTCAAGACAATCACAAAGTTACAATCATTTGCGGGACATGCGATCAATTAGTCTAATAATCGATGGGCAAGTT
Source organism: Mercurialis annua (assembly GCF_937616625.2). NCBI lineage: Eukaryota > Viridiplantae > Streptophyta > Magnoliopsida > Malpighiales > Euphorbiaceae > Mercurialis > Mercurialis annua. The sequence goes on along the minus strand of NC_065574.1, from coordinate 39,253,974 downwards.
ATGACATTTCATTCATAAGCATCAAGCATAAGCATATTTTCTCACAAGATATCACTCTAACACTCAAGTGTTTCGGGTGTGAAAATGAAGCTCACTAAACATGCAAATTCGCCATAAGCTTGCTCTTAGTCCCGGACTCCACTATTTAGCTTGGTAAATGACAACTATTATATGGACTTTGAATGGGTTGTAACTTGGCTAAGGGTCGGGGTAGGAGAATTTGGATATTTTTGGCTACAACTTGACTTGAAAATCAACATTTTCTATGAAGTGAAAGTAATGAACTAGCTCGGAATTTTTCGCACAAGTGAACTTTTCTTTCTTTTATTTGCCTTTCTTTATTTATTTTATTTTGCTAATTTTTATTGATTTTATTTTTCTTTGTTATTCATTCTTGTTTTCTTTTTCTTTTCTTTTAAGGCATTTATTTTCTTTTTCACACTTGTTCACAGTTTCTTTTTCTTCGTCAAGCTAGATTCACGTTTATTTTCTCAATTTAAGTTGACCAAGTCAAATTGGGGTGTTCAAAGAGGTGAATTGTGAAAGGGTAAATGGTTGAAATGTGGTAAAAATCAAAGAAATGGCTAAGGCTCAAGGGGTGTAAACTAAGGGTAAAAAGGGTAGGCTTTTGAAAGTGGTCTAAAAGAATGGTGTAATCCTAATGCCATACTCATTTAGTTGTCAAAAACTCAGCCGTATAGTCTCAAACAGACACCGAGCAAGTTCTAGGAATTCCGCATATAATCAACACTCTCAAACAAATAATAAGGCTCAAACGCTCAAAAGAGGGTGATTTAATGCCACATACTTGATTCCTATGAAATCATGTCAATCATGCCCAAAATTTTCAAAATTGACCAATTTTAACGCATATCATGCATCCGCATTAGGTAACTTTGATCATGTTCAAGATTACACAACCAACCATCAGAATTCACCATAATCTCATCAAAACATGTCATACAAATTGCATTTCATTAGGCAAGCATCAACATTTAATTGTTTAAACTAGAAAATGCATTCAAGACATTCATTGACCGCGAGATAACCTTTAATGACAAAATTTCAAAATTACGCCTAAAATATTAAAATGACAAGTTAAAATTTTAAAAAATAAGAGCACTCCTCACACTATTTATTAATATAATCTATTTTTTTTAATTCTTTTATTATTTTTCTTCTTTCCCCACCCCCCACTTTAAAATAATGCATTGTCCTCAATGTATGAAAAAGTGCACGAAAAGAAGAAGAATAATAAAAATTCTTCCCTTTTTAGGATTGCAGCGAAATTTCCACAAAGCTGCTATCCGCTTTTGACTGATAACAATGCCTTCTTTTGAGCACATGGCGGTGGCTGGATCACAAATAAAAGCTAAAGACAACATGTTATAATTAGAAGAAAAACAAAATAAAGTGAAAAGTACTACATAAAATAAAAATAAACAGAAATGGATGAAAATTTAGACTGACTATTTAAAGCATGAGAAAAAAAAATGAACAATTTGGAATGTCTCCCAAATCGTGCTTGTTTATGGTCATTAGCTTGACCGTATGGTAATAGAATCATGGAGGATCAACTAGAGCAACTCGCTCATGTCCTTGATCAATAAAAGTTCTAAGACACGGTTTACACCATTGTCCAAGAACCTTAAAATTATCTCCATTTGCGCTCTCCAATTCCACCACTTCTGGACCAATGTTGCGCCGAAGTTTGAATGGTCCACTCCATTTTGATATAAGCTTGCCTGCACAAGATCCTTCAGAAGTATTTAGCATAACAAACTTACCATCACTAAGGTTTTCTGGCTGCAATGGTCCTATGTCATTAGTCTTGTGACTGAGTCTCAACTTCCACCCTGCCCATTTTTTGGGTTTACGCTTTCGTGGCTTTGCAGGAGGTGGAAGTTTCGCAGGTGCCCGCTTCTCTACTGATTGCGCAGGTTTATGACATAATGGCTCGCACATTGTTCCCTCTTTGCTTGATGGCTCGATTTCTCGGAATATCTCAGGAATGGACAAGTACATAACTTCCCTCTTGTTTTCATGCCCGCTTCCCTCAACATAGTCGACCCTCATGCATTTTTCTTCATTGCTCAAGCATTGTTCGCTCTTCTTCATTTCAAACTCCACGCTTTCTTCCTCTATTCGCAGAGTCAGCTTGCCCGCATTCACATCAATGAGTGCTCTGCTTGTGTTCATAAATGGGCGTCCAAGGATCAATGGGCATTCTTTGTCAATCTCATAGTCAAGGACGACAAAATCCACTTGAAATATGAATTTGTCGACCTTAACTAATACGTTTTCCACGATCCCATATGGCTTCTTGACCGAATGGTCAGCCAACTGCAGCATCATTGGGGTGGTCTTAACCTGTTGGTCACCAAGTAGTTGCCTAAACAAAGATAGAGACATTAAATTTATACTGGCACCCAAATCACAAAGACAATTAGTACTTTGCAAATAACCAATAGTACAAGGAATAGTAAAACTCCCTGGATCTTCGAGCTTCGTTGGTAATTTGCTCAAGCTGATTGAGCTGCAATTTTCAGTAAATGGAACCGTATTCTCATCCCAGCTCCTCTTGTTCATGAGGATGTCCTTTAAAAACTTGGCATAATGCGGCATCTTTTTAAGTACATTTATCAGGCTGATGTTGATTTGTAGCTTCTTGAAAGTTTCTAATAACTGATGAAACTTCCAAGTGTCTTTCGGCCACTTCAATTTCTGTGGGAATGGTATTTTTGGTACATATGGAGGTAGTGGAGTAGGCTTAGTGATTACCTTTTCAGGTTCATTTTCCCCACGTTGCTCCTTTTCTGCCTCTAATATAACCTTCTCTGCATGAGCTTCAGGCAACACTTTTGAACTCCTTAGTGTTATCGCCTTGACTTGCTCTCTTGGATTTGCCTCAGTAGTGGACGGTAAACCCCCTTGATTTCCGTTTTGGAGTGCTTTAGCTATCTGCTGTATTTGCAATTCTTGGTTATGAATAGTAGCAGCATGATTCTTGAATGCTTGTTGAGTTTCTGCATCCTTCTTTAGCATCAACTCCATCAATTTGTCAATTTTGTTGTGTAGAGACTCTCCATGTTCATTAGGCTGGAAACCAGGTGGATGTTGTGGCCTATTGTTCTGATGGTAAAAATTTCCCTGATTCTGGAAGTTACCCTGATTCTGCTGTTGTTTCTGTTCTCCTTGAAAACTAGGGCATGCCTGATTGTGGGTATGGTTTCCATTATCTTTCCATGAGAAATTTGGGTGATTTCTCCATCCTGGATTGTAAGTAGCACCATAAGGATTATTTCCTGGACTCTGTCCTCCCATGTAGTTGATTTGCTCGTTGAACGGCTGTGACATCACATAGCATTCACTCGCTACATGGTTAGGATCTCCACAAACCTCACAGCTATTCTGAATTGCAGCCACACTATTAATGTTGGTTGATGAAGCTTGTCTTGTGAGAAAGTCTTGCAGTGCTGGTATTATTGATTTCAGAGTCTCCATAACTGGGTCAGTATTAACTGCCATAACGCCTCTTTGCACTGGTGCTTTGGCCCTCTCGGTTGGCCAAGAACAGTTGTTCACCGCCAACTCATCTAACAACTCAAATGCCGCGTCAGAGGTCTTCCTCATCAAAGACCCTCCTGCGGCTGTATCAATAATACTCCTGGTCTGATCATTTGATCCATTGTAGAAATTTTGGATCAAGGTTTCTCGAGTGATATGATGATGAGGAACCTTTCTCTGCATTTCCTTGTACCGCTCCCACGCGTCACACACTGATTCTCCATCCAGTTGCTGATAAAGCATGATATCTCTTGTCAGCTTTGCGGTCTTCGCCATGGGAAAGTATTTGTTCAAAAATGCCTTGGCCAAATCTGACCATCTGTTAATGCCCACTCTAGGCAGAGCATGGATCCAACTCTTCGCTTTATCCCTCAGAGAAAATGGGAATAAGCGCAGCCAAACTTCATCTTCTGTCATGTTGCTGAGCTTGAACGTACCGCACACCTCTAAAAAATCAAAGATGTGCTGATTTGGATCTTCACTAGGTAGCCCATAAAATTGACAGCGTGCTTCTATTAGCTGAATGACACTTGTCTTGATCTCATAGTGGTTGGCCTGCACAGGATGTGCAAAATAACCATGAGTAGTATTTCCCACAGTTGGCTGAAAGAACTCCATCAATGTTCGCACTCTCTGCCCGCCATTATTCTCTCCCTGTGGATTCTGCTGATTTTGTGGGACAACTCTATTATCCACCACATGATTGAAACCAGGTGGAATACCGTCATCGTCTGCCATATTTAGATTCCTTTGAGCTGATTTTCGGACACTTCGCTCAAAGGTAGTGAGATTTTGTTGAAAAGGTTCTAGAGGTAATCCTTTGCGTCGTGCATTATGCATACCCTATGAGAAGGGTACCTGAAACAACAAAAACAACAAAATACCACGCGTAAAACAAGAAAATAAAAGACTAAAACAAGCCGAGCTATCCTAACTTAGATGTTAAAGATATGCTTTCCCCGGCAACGGCGCCAAAAACTTGTTGAAATAAATTTGCTGCAAGTGGACAGTGTCAACTCGTAATATAGACTGTGAAGTCCAGATATCGTACCCACACGGAAAGCAAGTAAATACACCCAATTAAGATACTCAATTTGGATAGCCAAAAAGATAATTTGGTTGAAGTGATTTAAAATTAATAAAATAGATTTAAACAGATTTAATTTAGAATAAAAATAAGCTTTGAGTAAAAATGGGTTTAAACAATAATAAGGAAGATCAGGGATTATTAATTTTCTTTATATAATTAATCTCATGGGATATATGGATTATGTTATCAATTTTATGGTTCAGGCTAGTCTAATGCATTTATAACTCTCTCTCAAGCCGATATAGATAAAAATATACAAATGACCAATTAATAGGCAGATTACTCACTCTCGTGTTATAAAATACCAAATCAAGTGATTAAATGATATTTATTAAGCAAACCTCAAGAACACGTATTCATTAACTCACTCTCGTGTTATTAATTCATACGTTGTTAATTAACTGATCTATTTCAATTAAGCTCTCTCAAGTCATAATTAAAACATAGGGCAGTGAATGAATTAGCCAAAAACATTCAAGCATTATGAGCATTAATTAACACATCATTTTAATAACAATCCAATATCCCAATATGATCAAGTAAACATAAGTCCAATTAATAATCCCCGAAAATGGGTTTAGCTACTCATAATTAAAGGAAATTCAACAATAACATATATGGAATTCATGATTAATAAGAACACAACGGTAATTGATCTCTCAATAATGTTGTACCTTAACTCCGGAATTCCAATATGTTTTTCGTAATAATCCCAAACGATAGAGTATAAATAATACTAAAATAAACTACCTTTAATGGCGGTATCTATGATCTAGACATAAACTACAAAATAAATGAATTCTAAAATATCTAAGATCCAAAAGATGTGTTTGATCTCTAAAGGATGATTTTTCTCTACACAAATGCAAGCTTTTTATAGAGGTGCTAGGAGTGGAACTCAAGCCAAGAATCCCTCTTCATATCATGGAGTTTGAGTGATGATCAAGCCTTGAATATCTTCTTTCCATGTAGAGCGGAGTAGGGAGCAAGTTCTTCCATAAGTGTCTTGAGTGAATCATGATTCACTTATCTTGTTTCCAAAGATAGTCTTGATTAGATATCTTCTTGATTCATACTTTGAGTGCAAGCCAAGAAAGATCTCTTTGAGTGTGAACACAATATTTGTGGCTTATGGAAGGTGTATGAGTAAATCGGTCAAGAATCCCCTTGCGATTTTCCAAGAATCGAAGTGATTGCCAAGAACCAGTAATCAGCCGGCCCTTGGCCGGCTCATTGTCGTGGGCCGGCTGAAGGCCGGCTGAAGGTCTGCTTGTGATTTCTTTTCCGGTTCGGTTCGGTTTTGACTCGGTTTGACCCGAAACTTGGTTGGCTTTCTTGAACTCAGCTCGAATCCTTCTGGCTCTGACTATTTTTGCATTTTAACTCTGTTTTATTCCTAAAAACTCAAGAAACATTAAATATTTACATTCTACAAATAATTTATCAAATAAGCGAAATTAACTAAATAAGCGTATATTTTACATCATAAAATACTAAAAACTAGTAAATAAATGACCTCTAAATGACGTAAAATATACACTTATCACACACTGCGGTATTCGTTCGCACACCGATGTGCAGCCCCCAGAAAATCCATTTTCCGGGCGCTTTGCCGATTCCCGATGCTTCCGACTGCCTTTAGACATCTTTTCCTACAAAACCCATATAATGGAATTTCCGGAAATGCCAAAACCGAGCTAGTTTCGTAAAAATCCAGTTTATACATAATTTCAACTTAAAATAGCCATTTAACTTCGAATTTTCAACAAAATTCTCAAAGCTTTACCTCAAAACAAAGCTTGGGATCCGTAGAGCATTTGATTTCGAGAAAATTGACACCAAAAACGCGGAATTAGGACGTCGGACGGCGGAGTTATCGCGATTACTGTTTCTTCGTCGATGGTTTTTCTTTTCTCTCAAATCTTCTTTCTTCCTCTCTTATTCATCTCATTCATATTCAAAATTATATATATATCATGGTTAAGGGTTCATTTCAGCCCTTCTTCTCTTTCTTTGTTACAAAATATCCTTTTAACTTTTGTTTTGTTCGATTTAGTCCATAACCAAATCAATTAATCGTTCAATTAATTCATATACGTATTATTTATATCTAATAAATAATACGATTCCCGATATTAATATTTTCCCGTCAACACCTATTATTTCCATTCGTGAGACTTAATAGGCTCAATTACCACTTTAGCCCCTGTACTTTATTTTGGGACTTTTCTTGACATTTCTCCTTTTAATTCCAATTTGACTTTAGAACTAAAATATAATATTTTATACCTCATTATTATTTTCCCAAAACCGACCTACTAGAATTTTATTTACTTTAATTTCTCGAAAATCTTTCCGATATCGCCACTCTGGCGAGTCAAAACTGGACACGTGGTCCAATTAGATAACTAAATATTTTGAGGTATTACAACAAAACAAATTCAAACGTTTAAAGCATTAGGAAACAAACCCAAACATTTAAAACGTTATGAAACAAATCCAAACGTTTAAAACATTACGAAAGAAATCAAAACAGTTAAAACTGTAACACCCCGTATTTTCGTTAAGCCTATCGTATACATTAGGGTTCATTGGAGTGGTTCGACCAGTTAGAATTAGGGTTTTTTAGTTGCAAACCTTTTTATATATGTTTTGAAGTGTCTTGGGTGTGGCCTCGGGGTTTGGAGCGATCTCCATTTCATTTTAAATTTATTAATTACTTTCGGATCCATAAGGATATCGCGGGCGCGACAGGGTTGTGTCGCAGACGCGACATGTGTGTCGTGGGCGCGACACAAGCGTAGCTGGCGTGACGTGTGCAATGTGTAGATCGCGTTTTCTATAAATAGACCCCTTATTTCGACCTAAAAACTTTTCCTTCAGACTCCAAAAACCCTAAACGGCTTGAAACACTCTGATTTTCATCTCCCATCATTCATAAATATATTTTCATCAATTGTATGTGTTTATAATCCTCTCCTTAAGGTTTAATCATGGTTTTATCGTTCTTAGGGTTGAGTATTCATTATCTCTCGTTTTCCTATGATTTATAGGCTGATTTGGATATTATAATTTATGGGTTTTCTCTACTTAATTTTTCTTAGTCCAATGAAGAGGTATGTAATTCTTTCTCTTGTGTTTTTGCTTTGGGAATTGAATGATTATTGTTGTAGATTCGTACTTTGCTGGTAATTATATACAAAGGGTGGTTTAAAGTATTTAAGGTGTTACTTTGGTTGTTTATTGGTTTATGATTTAACCAATGTTTTTGGCTTTGTCTAATGCCTAATTAGAGTGTTTCGAACCTTGTTTCCAAGGGCTGTAAATATGTTTTATAAACATTGTTTTTATATTAAAAGATGTTAACTTTATCCTAGGTGGTGGATAAGCAATTGGTTAATTTGGATGTAAGGTATATAAGGTGTTTTAATGTTGTATAATATTTAGGCTAACTACTTTAGTTTCAAGTTGAACTTGAAAGGTGATTGAATCTATTTGATTCCATTTAAGCGATGTATTTAAGCGTATGTACTTTGGGTGTTACTTGCCAAGTGTTGGAAAGCTATTTGGCTTAATTGCTTATTATGTTTTTTGCATAATTAAGTTAGGGAATGAGTTCTTATTTCAAATGATTTTGGTTTTATTTAAGGATTGGTTTAAAACTTTGGTTTTTCACTTTTATTTATGGTTGGGTCTGGTTAGACTTGTGTCGCCCAACATGTTGTGTTGATCTTTACTGCAATTAACGCAAACACACTATGCTGGGTAACTCTTTGGTTTTGAAAGGACTATTTAAGTAATTATGAACTCCAAATTTGTTTTAAGAATAAGAACTCACCTAAGCTTAACATGCCTAATTTTGTTATTTGGTTTGTATGGATTCTTTGGTTGTACTTTGGTTGTAAATTGAGATGCTAGTCCTATTTGGTGTCTAACATTCTTAGAGTTAGGGGTTGTTCGGATTTTAACTTGTACCTTGTTTTAGACCCGTCGACTGCTTGTTCTTCGGAGTCTAAGAAGGGTTAGCTGTTTGCCAAGATTTCACGTGGATATGCAAGTAGTAAGTTTGTAGTGTTATTTACCGCTTAAGTAGCGTAATTAATTTTAGTATATCAATTGTTTACATACTATTTTAAACGATTATGGATCTGGATTGGAACAAGCTACTAGATAGGCGAGTATCGAGACTGTGTACACCATAAAGTACTTTGGGATTGACTGGTTATATGTCTGGCTTACTTTGGGATTGATGAGGATTTATTCCCATCTACTTTTGGCTGTACTTTGGGATTTCATTTCAATACTGTATTCCATAATCAAGTATATAAGTATGTTAGTACAAAAGGATTTGCTTTTAAAGCTTTTAATCTTAATTAATGTAAATAGCATTATGAACTCATATCAGTATATCTGACCCCGTTGTTTTCCCAATTTTCCAGATTTATGATTTGAAAGCTTGGTCGACTCAGATTCTTTACTTTCCTCGGAGGTTTCATGTCATTTAAACTAGTCAACTGTTTTACTTCTTAGACCGTAGTAGAACTAGTTTTTTTTTTGGTTGTTATGCTTTGGATTGTCGGATTTGTCAGACTATTTTACTATAACTTTGGCATGTTACATTTGGATTATTATATATGAGGCATGTTTGGTAGTTTCAGATTGTTATCAAGTATTTATCTTAGAACTGTTATATAAACTGCTAGACTTAGGTTAGAGTCTCGGTAGCCCCCGAGTAGTTATTTTCTTACATGTTAATTTGATTGTCTGTTATGCGCGAGGCTTGCTCCAGGTGTTGGTACGACCACACCCATACCCTAGCGCCGGTCGCTATCCTTGAAATTGGGTCGTGACATAGTTGGTATCAGAGCTTTGGTTTCAAACCAAGTCAAATTTTTGCATGTTGTGTGTTTACAGCTTTATGGCATGTTAAGTATTGCTAAGTCATAGGATCTACTGCGGAATTAAAATTCAAGTCTTGTCTTTTGAAATGTCATCTTTTGTTTTCAAAAAGTTCTACCTTCACCTTTAGAAGTGTTGTGTGTCGGTCTTATATTTAACTGATGATTACTTTGGAATGTTTAAATGTTATACTTTGGGTGATTTGTTGGCTTTTGTGCTTCAATTGAGATATACTTTGGGTCTTGCCTTGTGGGCATTGTTTGATATTTGTTTTTTTCATTCTTAGGAAGGCATACTCGTGCCGAATGCTGAAGCTGATGACGCTATGTCCATTGAGGTTGATCAGCATGAACCTAGGGTTCAAGATGGTAGAGGGCGTGCAGGCAGAGGTCAAGCTGGCAGAGGCCAGGCAGTCAGAGGGGAGGCTGGCAGTGGCCAGACTGGTGGAGGCAGATGCATGGCACGTGGTGGTTTAGGCGTTCAAACACCATGTGTACCACAGGTTCCTATGGATCCGTTCGACTTGACGACGTTTCTTGCTGGGATCGCTGCACTACAAAATAATCAAGTGCAATTGCAGGCGGGTCAGGTCGTTATGCAAAACAAATATGCTATGTTGGGTCAGCTTGTACAGCAGCAAGTGCCACATGCTGGTGGTGATGCAGTTGGTGGTGGCGGAACCACGGAAAAGGATTTGGTATTGGCTTATGCGAGGTTGAAGCCAACTGAGTTTGAGGGTGACGGCGATGCTTTAGACTTTTTGGAGGAGGTTGAGCAAAATGCTCAGAGGTTGCAGGCTACTGAGAGGCAGACCATTGTTTTAGTGGAGATGTCTTTGAAGGGTCCTGCAAAGGATTGATTTCGTATGGTCATTCGTCCTAAGATGGCCACTACTACTTGGGCAGATTTTGTGGCTCGTTTTAAAGAGTATTTCTTTCATTTTTCAGTGATAGAGGGTCACAGAGACAGATTATTGGTTTTGTCTAGGGGAGACAGGTGGGTACAGGAGTACACGACTGAGTTTGTGAGGGTGAGTTGCTTTGCCCCGGATTTGCAGAATGAACAGATTAGGGTGAACGACAAATACGTGAAGGGTTTAGGCTTCTGATTTTGTTAGTATTCTAACTGAGACGCACAGAGATTTTACCATTGTAGTGGACAGTGCTCGTCGGTTGGAGAGTACTTTACTGCATTTCGGGAAGATGCCTGAGGCCAAGAAGGCAGACAATGTTGCTCAGAGTAGTGGGCAACAAGGTGGTAGCAACAGCTATCAGTCCAAGTCCTCACAATATAAGAGCAAGAAGGGGGGGGTGATTAGAAGGGGTACAAGCCGTACTCGCACATTTCTGGTCATAGAGGTAGTAGCCGTAGTTCTGGGCGTGGTAGTAGTGGAACTTCCAATATTCTTTTTTGTCAGAACTACAGGCGCAGGCACTTTGGAGTTTGTTTGGTAGCACCAGTTAGTTGTTATGCTTGTCGCCAACCGTGCCATTTTGCTAGAGAATGTACAGCATCTGGGCAGCAGGTGTCATCGGTTAGTGTTGCTCAGCCGTCTTTTCAGCAGCAGAGGGCTGCTTTTGCTCCTTTGGTAGGGTATTCCCAACCTGCCGCTTCTAATAGTGGCCAGCGAGGCTGTGCCTTTGGAGGACGTGGTTTTGGTGGCATTGGAAACGGTGATAGAGTTTCGGGTAGTTACAGTTCTGCTCAGACACCGTAGCAAGGACATGGTCAGACTAGAGTGTTTGCTTTGACTCCTCAGGATGCTCATGCATCAAATACCATGGTGCAAGGTACTATTCCGATTTCATTTGTAGATGCATTGGTCTTATTTGATGCGGGTGCAACCCACTCTTTTATTTCTTCAAGTTTCGCCGCTAAGTTGGGTGTGACACCATCTAGGTTGTTAGAGCCTTTATTTGTATCTACACCTTTGTCTGATTGTGTTGTGGTAGATGCGGTTTATCCGTCTTGTTCAGTGCTCATTCATGGTAGAGATCTTAGTGCGGATTTGATAGTCCTTGACGTGCTTTCTTTTGATGTTATTTTGGGGATGGATTGGCTTTCATGCCATTATGCTTTGATCGGCTGTCGAAGGAAGTCAGTTGTGTTTGGGATTCCAGGTGATATGCCATTTTCTTTTCAAGGGGAGAATGCGAAGACACCTAAGAATCTCATTTCTGCAATCAAGGCCAAGCGTATGATGGGTAAGGGTTACCAGGGTTTCTTAGCAGTGGTTCGTGATTTGGAGGCTTTTAGTGATGATGTGCATAGTGTTCCAATAGTGAATGAGTTCACTGATGTGTTTCCAGAGAAATTACCTGGATTACCACCTCATCGTGACATCAAATTTTGTATCGATGTGGTTCATGGAACAGCTCCTACTTTGATACCTCCGTATCGGATGGCTCCTGTAGAGCTGAAAGAGTTGAAGGAACAGTTACAAAAGTTGTTGGACAGTGGTTTTATCAGCCGAGTATCTCTCCGTGGGGTGCTCTAGTTCTGTTTGTTAAGAAGAAGATGGTTCCTTTCGGTTGTGTATTGACTACAGACATATGAAAAAGGTTACGGTCAAAAACCGGTATCCTCTTCCTCGCATTGATGATTTGTTCAACCAGCTTCAGGGTGCAAAGTGTTTTTCCAAGATTGATTTGAGATCCGGATATCATCAACTTTGGATTCGGGACGTTGATATGCCTAAGACTGCTTTAAGAACGCGTTATGGGCATTTTGAGTTTTTAGTCATGTCGTTTCGGTTGACTAACGCACCAGCAGCATTAATAGGCATGATGAATTGGGTGTTCAAGCCGTTTTTAGATCAGTTTGTTATTGTCTTCATTGATGACATACTAATTTATTCTCGTATTGAGGAGGTGCATGCTTTCCACTTGAGGACGATACTGCAGACTTTGCGTTAGCATCAGCTGTATGCTAAGTTCTTGAAGTGTGAATTTTGGTTGGATCACGTTATCTTTTTAGGACCCGTGGCGTCGAAGGATGGGATCAAGGTTGATCAGAAGAAGATTGAGGCTGTTATGGATTGGCAAAGGCCGGGGTCAGTTACCGAGATCAGAAGTTTTCTTGGGTTAGCTGGCTACTATCGTCGGTTCGTGTAGGATTTCTCCAGAATATCTACACTGTTGACTAAACCGACACATAAGGGAGTTAAGTTTGAATGGACTGACAAGTGTGAGGCGAGCTTTGAGAAGCATAAGGAGATTTCGACTACAGCTCCGGTGTTGGCTTTGCCATATGGCATTGAGGGGTTCACTGTGTATTGTGATGTTTCTCGTATTGGTTTGGGTTCCTCGCTGATGCAACATGGTATGGTGATTGCCTATGCTTCTCGCCAACTGAAGAAGCATGAGGTGAATTATCCTACGCATGATCTGGAGTTAGCAGCTGTGGTTTTTGCTCTTAAGATTTGGAGGCACTAATTGTACGGTGCGACCTGCCATATATTCACTGATTATAAAGTCTGAAGTACATTTTTGATTAGCGCGAGTTGAATCTGAGACAGCGGAGATGGTTGGAGTTGCTGAAACATTATGATTGTTCTATACAGTACCATTCGGGTAAGGCTAATGTGGTAGCCGATGCGTTGAGTCGCAAGTCTTCGGGCAATTTGGCTCATATTTATAAAGTTGGGCGGAGACCCATGGTTCGCTAGTGACATAGTTTGTTTGCTTCGGGTTTCAGATTTCAGGTTTCATAGGATGGCTGTTTTGTTGGCACAGTTGCAAGTGCAACCGGTATCGATTGATAGGATAAGAGCTTTACAAGCCGAGGATCCACAATTGAAACGGATTATGGATGAGATTAAGTTGGATGGGAATTTTGAGTTTGTGATTGCAGATGGAGTTCTCGGGTAGGGTTCTCAACTTTGTGTTCCGGATTATGATGGTTTGAGAGACCAGATTCTGGAGGAAGAGCACAAGTCATCTTACGGTGTTCATCCGGGTTCTACCAAGATGTATCATGATCTCTTGGGTACAAACTGGTGGAGCAAAATGAAAAAGGATGTTGTTGAGTTTGTGTCTAAGTGTTAGACTTGCCAACAGGTTAAGTTGGAACATCAGAGACCATTTGGATATCTGCAACCGCTACCTATTATAGAGTGGAAATGGGAGCATATCGCAATGGATTTTGTGGTTCGTTTCCCACGTACCCGACAGGGGTATGATTTGATTTGGGTTATTGTTGACCGTTTGACCAAGTCAGCTCACTTCTTACCGATAAAGGTTACGTATCAGGCTTCAAAGTTGGCACAATTGTATATCGATCGGATTGTTAGTCTCCATGGTGTACCAGTGTCGATAGTTTCAGATAGAGGTTCCATTTTCACCTCTCGGTTTTGGAAGGCATTGCAGGAATATTTGGGTTCAAGATTGGATTTCAGTACTGCTATTGATCCTCAGTCTGACGGTCAGTCTGAGAGGACTATTCAGACTTTGTAGGATATGCTTAGGATGTGTGTGCTTGATTTTCAGGGTAGAGGGGATACCCATTTGCCTTTGATTGAGTTTTCCTACAACAACAATTATCACGCTAGTATCGAGATGGCACCTTATGAGGCTTTGTATGGGTGCAAGTGTCGATCTCCTATCTATTGGGAAGAGGTCGGCAAGCGTAGGCTTGAGACTGCTTTTAGTCGGCACAAGAGTTATGGTGATCTTTAGCGGAAGGATTTTGAGTTTCTGGTTGGCGACTTTGTGTTTCTTCGGGTTTCACCTATGATGGGCGTTGTGCGTTTTGGTGTTAAAGGGAAGTTAGCACCGAGATACGTTGGTCCTTATGAGATTACAGACAGAGTTGGAGCAGTTGCTTCTCGTTTGGTTTTCCCGCCAGATATGTCGTTGGTGCATCCAGTGTTTGATATTTCGTTGTTGTGGAAGTGCATTTCTGATCCTTCCCAAGTGATTGTACCACAGAGTGTTGAGATTGACCATGAGATGTCTTATGAGGAGCAGCCTGTTGAGATTGTTGATATGCAGGTGCGTAAATTGCGGAACAAGGAGATTCCGATGGTTGAGGTACTGTGACGTAATCACTCTGTTGAAGAGTGCACGTGGAAGACGGAGTCTGATATGCGAAATCGTTATCCTTTTCTCTTTTCTTGAGGTACGTTGAGTTTGATGTTGTTTTGTGTGTTTTGGTTGCTAAGTTAGTACTTTGGGTATATGTTATGTGTTTTACTTTGGTGCACCTATATGTGTTTCGTGCCTAGTTGCTTGTTTTAAAATCGAGGACGATTTTGTTTTTAAGTTGGGGAGAATATAACACCCAGTATTTTTTCCGTGTAGTTTCGTTAAGCCTATTGTATACTTTGGGGTTCATTGGAGTGGTTCGACCACTTAGAATCGTGGTTTTCGAGTTCCAAACCTTTTAATATATGTTTTGAAGTGTCTTGGGTGTGGCCTTGGGATTTTGTCACGACCCATTTTCATGAATCGCGACCGGCGCTAGGGTATGGGTATGGTTGTACCAAAACCCGTAGCTAGCCTTGCGGATAACTATCAAATACATAAACCTGCAAGAAAACCAATGCTCGGGGGCAACCGAGACTTCAGTCTAGTTCTAACAGTTCATAATATACAACATTTATTATAAAGTGCTCAACCAACTCTGAGTCTTAAACATGGCAGAAATACATATTAACCCAAGTTAATATAAAAATGCTAAAAGAATATATATATATCAATTGAACTAAATCTAATAACAAGTATTAGACAAGTAAGACTTCTAATTACTACTGCGGTCTAAGAATAAAATCAGTTTACTAACTTTATTAAAGTATAAAGTAAAACCTCCGAGGAAATAAAGAATCGGAGAGCAGCTGACTCGCTCAAATCGTAACCCTGGAAAAAAATTAGGAAAACAACGGGGTCAGATATACTGAGATGAGTTCATACCACTATTTACATTTATCAAGTGGAAAACCTTTAAAACCCCTTTTAAAATTTAATAAAAACATTACGTATAATAGTTGGAACCCTAATCCACAATACTAAATATAACCATAATCCAATAGGCCTGGTCCCGAGAGCTGAGCTACACCGAGTTAGCACCGACCACTCTTAATCCATAACCAGAGTCCCGAGAGCTGAGCTACACCGAGTTACTCTACTGGTCCCGAGAGCTATGCTCACACCGAGTTACCACCACATATCACATACCTTATCTAGATCAATACCGGTGCGCACGCAGTCCTAATGATTACCATTAGGTAGCATGTTCCAACTAAAAGCCATAATGGGAAAATAGTTTGAAATATCCATACAATATATATTTATATATCAAAATAACAATTTACATAATAAAGCGGTAAATAGTAAGTACAAACTCACTGCTTGCTAATCCACGTGATAACCTGCCAAGTAACTAATCTTGGTTCGTCTCCGAAGCACGAACAGTCGACGAGTCAAGACAATATGAATCAGAATTAAAATATGTCCTAACTCTAGAGAGTACTAGACAACACATATGACTAGCACTAACATCAACGAGTCAAGACAAGGCAAACACACTTACTTATTCCATAGTCAAAGCATAAACCAAAGTAGAGTAAACATACATACTCAACATAACCAAAGTCATACGATAGTTAACTCAAATTGAGTTCCCACTTTGAAAACATAATCCAGAAATCATTTCAATAACATAGTTAAAATCATAAAACCAAGTTTAAACCAAAGTGGTGAGCTAGCCGAATTATCACAACTGCCAAGCCTATACTCACAAATTGGGTGACCCAAGTCTAACCCAAACCAAACATCCAACCAAAGTAAAACAATTCGTTTAAAGTCCGAAATCATTTAAATATACCAAAGTATCAATTTAGAAAACAAGGGAACTCAATTAAACATTAAAACCAAGTATAACATCATAATTATAAAGTGTTTGATAAAAGTCCCCAAAGGACAAACACAACCAAATAAGCCAAAAACCAATACACAACAGCCCTAGCATGCTTAATAATCACATTTTATATAATATATGCCATAGCAAAACATTTGGAATCAATTAACATATTTTTCACAAAATCAAGCCAATTAAGCATTCATGTCACTTAGCGCAAAACAAGACCAAACATGAATCGTCAAACTAAAACACCTTAGATCAGTTCATATACAAACCATAATCAATAATATGAAGGTAATTCATATCTTAAGCCATTACAAAGCATCGAATTCGGAATCAAAGCATTTTAACGTAAAACTAGCTAGTTTGCAAGCTAAGCCAACACGTACCAAAATATTTATGATTCAAACTCTCAAACTCATTAGATCAGTAGTATATAATACATAATTTCAGAATACCAAACCAACTCAGATCTAAACTCATGACAACATCCCTTAAACAATCGATAACGCAATTTTGCTAGAAATTGCCTAAACATGCTAAACAAGCCAAATCATGCATTCGACAACCCAAATAATATAGCCACTGATCCTAAATCATATAAACATTATTTAAATCATCTTAGAACAGTAGGTGCATCAATTTAAAACATTTAATTTATTACAACACTTGAAAACCATAAATTCATCATTTAACGCAATTTCGGTTAAAACATGCGAGAACATGCCAAAGGTTTGATTCAACCAAATATATCAGATCTTAGATATGAAATCCATCAAACATATCATACATATCAGTAACCTAAGCATAGAATCTCTTTTTCATAAATTTAAAACACCAAATCGATTAGAATATAAAATTTTCTAAAAAAACCTTAACATTGATGAATCATGCCAAACGCTTTCTAAAACATGTAATATCATATTATACATGAAAAAATAATCATAGTATACATACAATATAGTATCATAAGCATGACATAATAATAACAATAATTCAATCCATATAAAACCCTAGATAGCAATTCTAGGTAAAATAACCCAAAAACGAAATCACGAATCATAAGGATGAGAATCCATTACCTAATAATGAAGAACAACATGTTAATTGAGATATAAATAGAAGGTATGAAGGGATGGACCAAAATCAAAAGGTTTCACAAGTCTCCAACGAAGAACAAAATTGATGAAACCGCGTAGATCTTGTAACAAGGATGTAAAATCACATACTTAGCATAATGAATCGCATCCAGACTTGTTAGAACGAAGGAAATATGTATTTTATATAAAATAATTCGTTTTAGGGTTTGTGGGAAGGAAAAGGGGGCTGCTCACATGAATTAGGGGTCTACTTATAGACTCCTACGGGCTTTACTTGGGCTTTGTTTAAAGTCTAACGATTTAATAGTTAATTTTAGAGTTACAAGTCTCCAAACAACAACCTAATTGAAAAAATTTAATAAATCCTCTCAAGAACAACATATCCAAAGAGGGGCCCAATCCGACATAACAATTGGGAGATATCAACGTTTTACTAAAACAACGCAGTTTTGGAAAACATGCGAATACTGTTTCGATAAATACCCAAAAATAAATTTAATGAACATCGAACGGGCTCATGGGATACATATGAGACACTCAAAACGACCCTACCAAGGTATCAGAAGTGTTACTTTTAACGTATAACAATCCAGAATCAAGTCGGAAACATAACAAGAACATGCTGAAATACAAAAGAACAAAGAATTTAAGAAAATAACTAATTTGTAATGGATAACCGAACTGACAAATAAGGTTGGAAAACACGGGGTATTACAGGTTTAGATCCATAAGGATATCACGGGCACAAAAGGGTTAAGTAGCGGGCGCGACACAGGCGTAGCGGACGGGACGCGTGCACTGTTAAGATCGCGTTTTCTATAAATAGACTACCTATTTCGACCGAAATACTTTTCCTTCAGATTCTAAAAACCCTAAGCTGCTGGAAACACTCTGATTTTCATCTCCCATCATTCTTAAACCTATTTTTATCAATTGTAAGTGTTTCTAATCCTCTCCTTAAGGTTTAATCATGGTTTTATCGTTCTTAAGGTTGAGTATTCATTAGCTATCGTTTTCCTTTGATTTATAGGCTGATTTGGATATTATAATTTCTAAGTTTTCTCTACTTGATTGTTCTTAGTCCAATTAAGAGGTATGTAATCCTTTCCCATGTGTTTTTGCTTTGGGAATTCGATGATTGTTGTGGTAGATTTGTACTTTGGGTGCTATGTGATCCATTTTCTGTTTTTCTATGATTTATATATTCTGGAAATTTTGATATGGAGATACAAATGGCTTTTGATTGCACTTATAGATTGGGTGAATTGAGATAATTGTTCAAGTGTTTAGGCATATCAATTGGTTGATGTTTTTGGATTGAAAAATTATGTTTTGGACATTATTAAAATCTGGAAATCTTCTTTAATGTGTTAAAGGGTTCATAACTAGAAATTACTACATTGGGTGGTTTAAGATAATTGACTAAGGCTAAATCATGTGCTAATTGAGGTTTTCCAAAGGATCAATTCGCAAATTTGATTTGATAACTTTGCTGGAAATTATTTACAAAGGGTGGTTTAAAGTATTTAAGGTATTACTCTGGTTGTTTATTGGTTTATGATTTAACCAATTGTTTTGTCTTTGTCGAATGCCTACTTAGAGTGTTTCGAACCTTGTTTTTTAGGGCTGTAAATACGTCTTATAAAAATTGTCTTTAATATATCAATAGATTTTAACTTTATTCTAGGAGGTGGATAATCAATTGGTTAATTTGGATGTATAGTATATAAAGTGTTATATTGTTGTGTTATGTTTGGGCTAACTACTTTATTTTCAAGTTGAACTTGAAAGATGACTGAATCTATTTGATTCCATCTAAGAGATGTATTTAAGCGCATATACTTTGGATGTTACTTGCCAAGTGTTGGCAAGCTATTTGGCTTAATTGCTTATTATGTTTTTATAATTATTAAGTTAGGGAATGAGTTCTTATTTCAAATTACTTTTGTTTTATTTAAGGATTGGTTTAAAACTTTGGTTTTTCACTTTGGTTTATGGTTGGGTCGGGTTAGACTTTTGTCGCCCGACATGTTGTGTTGAGCTATGATGTAGTTAAGGTTAACACACTACCTTGGAAAACTCTTTGGTTTTGAAAGGACAATTTATGTAATTATGAACTTCGACCTAAGCTTGACTTGCCTAATTTTGTTATTTGGTTAGTATGGATTCTTTGGTTGTACTTTGGTTGTGAATTGAGATGCTAGTCATATTTGGTGTCTAGTATTCTTAGAGTTAGGGGTTGTTCGAAATTTAACTTGTACCTTGTTTTAGACCCGTCGACTACTTGTGCTTCGGAGTCTACACAGGGTTAGATGTTTGCCAAGATTTCACGTGGATATGCAAGCAGTGAGTTTGTAGTGTTATTTACCGCTTTATTAAGTAGCGTAATTTATTTAGTATATCAACTATTTACGAACTGTTTTAAACGATTATGGATCTGGATTGGAACGAGTTACTCGATAGGCGAGTATCGAGACTGTGTGCACCGGTAAGCACTTTGGGATTGGCTGGCTATATGTCTGGCTTACTTTGGGATTGATGAGGATTTGTTCTCATCTACTTTGGGCTATACTTTGGAATTTTATTTCAATAATGTATTCCATAATCAAGTATATAACTATGTTTGTACAAAAGGATTTGGTTGTAAAGGTTTTAATCTTAATAAATATAAATAGCATTATGAACTCATCTCAGTATATCTGACCCCGTTGATTTCCCAATTTTTCCACTTTTATGATTTGAAATCTTGGTCGACACCGATTCTTTACTTACCTCGGAGGTTTTATGTTATTTAAACTAGTCAACTGTTTACTTCTTAAACCGCGGTAGAACTAGTTTATTGTTTTGGTTGTTATACTTTGGATTGTCGGATTGGTCCGACTATTTTATTATAACTTTGGCATGTTACATTTGGATTATTATATATGAGGCATGTTTGGTAGTTTCGGATTGTTAACAAGTATATATGTTAGAACTATTATATAAACTTCTACACTTAGGTTGGAGTCTCGGTTACCCCCGAGCAGTGGTTTCCTTGCAGGTTTATTTGATTGTATGTTATCCGCGAGGCTTGCTAAGGGTTTTGGTACAAGCATTTCCATACCCTAACGCCGGTCGCGATCCTTGAAATTGTTTCAACTTTTTTTGGCAATTTAAGCCAAACGTTTAAGACGTTACGAAACAAATCCAAACGTTTCATCTCTTTAGCTAATTAAGCCAAACGTTTAAAACGTTACGAAACAGATCTAAACGTTTAAAACGTTACGAAACAAATCATAACGTTTCACCTTTTTAGAGATTTAAGCAAAACGTGTAAAAAGTTACGAAACAAATGCTAACGTTTCACCTTTTTAGCGATTTAAGCAAAACGTTTTAAAAGTTACGAAATAAATCCTAACGTTTCACCTTTTTAGCGATTTAAGCCAAACATTTAATGCCTTACGAATCAAATCCAAATAATTAAAACGTTACGAAACTAATCCTAACGTTTCAACTTTTTAGATATTTAAACCAAACGTTTAAAACGATACGAAACAAAGCAAAACATTTAAAACATCACGAAACAAATCCCAACGTTTCCCCTTTTTAGTGATTTAAGCCAAACATTTAAAACGTTACGAAACAAATCCTAATGTTTCACCTCTTTAGCGATTTAAGCCAAACGTTTAAAACGTTATGAAACAAATCTAAATGTTTAAAATGTTATGAAACAAATCCAAAAGTTTAAACGTTACGAAATAAATCCAAATGTTTCACCTTTTTAGCGATTTAAGCCAAACGTTTAAAACATTACGAAACAAATCCAAATGTTTCACCTTTTTAGCTATTTAAGCCAAACGTTTAAAACATTACGAAGCAAATCCAAACGTTAAAAATATTACAAAACAAATCCTAGCGTTTCACCTTTTTAGCTATTTTAGCCAAACGTATAAAGCATTACGAAACGAATCCTAACGTTTCACCTTTTTAGTGATTCAAGCCAAATGTTTAAAACGTTATGAAACAAATACAAACGGTTAAAATGTTACGAACAAAAATCAAAACGTTTGACCTTGAGATTTAAGCCAAACGTTTAAAACGTTACGAATTAAATCCAAACGTTTCACTTATTTAGCTGTTTAAGCGAAACATTTAAAATGTTATAAAACAAATCCAAAAGTTTAAAACGTTACAAAACAAACCTTAACGTTTAACCTTTTTAGCGATTTAAGCCAAACGTATAAAATGTTACGAAACAAATCCTAACATTACATCTTTTTAGCGATTTAAGCCAAACATTTTAAACAATATGAAACAAATCCAAACGTTTAAAACTTTATGAAACAAATCCAAACGTTTCACCTTTTTTATCAATTTAAGCCAAACGTTCAAAAAGTTTCGAAACAAATCCAAACGTTTAAAATGTTACGAAAAGAATTATAACGTTTCACCTTTTTTGCGATTTAAGCCAACATTTAAAACATTTAAAACAAATCCTAATGTTTCACCTTTTTAGCGATTTAAGCCAAATATTTAAAACGTTATAGAACAAATCCAAACGTCTAAAACGTTATGAAACAAATCCAAATGTTTAAAATGTTATGAAACAAATCCAAATGTTTTTCCTTTTTAGCGACTAAAGCCAAACGTTTAAAACGTTTATGAATTAAATCCAAACGCTTCACCTTTTTAGCTATTTCACCCAAAATTTAAAACGTTACAAAACAAATCCAAACGTTCAAAACATTACAAAACAAATCCAAACGTTTCACCTTTCTAGCTATTTATGCCAACTGTTTAAAACGTTACGAAACGAATACGAACCTTTCATCTTTTTTGCAAATTAAGCCAAACATTTAAAACATTACAAAACAAATCAAAAAGATTAAAACGTTACGAAACAAATTCAAATATTTCACCTTTTTAGCTATTTAAGCCACACATTTAAAACGTTACGAAACAAATCCAAACGTTTAAAACGTTATGAAACAAATCCTAACGTTTCACCTTTTTCGCGATTTAAGCCAAACATTTAAACCGTTACGAAATGAAACCAAACGTTTCACCCTTTTAGTGATTTAAGCCAAACTTTTAAAACGTTCCGAAACAAATCCAAACGTTTCACCTTTTTAGCTATTTAAGCCAAAAATTTAAAACATTACGAAACAAATCCAAACGTTTAAAATGTTACAAAACAAATCCTAACGTTTTACTTTCTTAGCTATTTAAGCCAGACATTTAAAACGTTACGAAACGAATCCTAACGTTTTGCATTTTTAGCGATTTAAGCCAAACGTTATGAAACAAATTCAAATGTTTAAAACATTATAAAACAAATACAAATGTTTAAAACGTTATAAAACAAATCCAGATGTTTAAAACGTTACAAAAGAAATCCAAACGTTTCGCCTTTCTAGAGATTTAAGCCAAACGTTAAAACTTTACAAATTGAATCCAAATGTTTCACCTTTTTAGCTATTAAAGTCAAACGTTTAAAACGTCACGAAACAAATCCAAATGCTAAAACATTACAAAATACATCCTAACGTATCACATTTTGAGCTATTTAAGCCAAACGCTTAAAAACTTACGAAACAAATCCAAACGTTGCACCTTTTTAGCGATTTAAGCCAAATGATTAAAACGATACAAAACAAATCCAAACATTTCGCTTTTTTAGTTGTTTAAGCCAAAACGTTTAAAACGTTACGAAACAAATCCAAACTTTTAAAACGTCACGAAACAAATCCTAGCGTTTCTCCTTTTTAGCGATTTAACCCAAACGTTTAAAACGTTACGAAAAAATTCTAATGTTTCACCTTTCTAGCGATTTAAGCCAAACATTTAATACGTTACAAAACAAATGCAAAAGTAAAACATTACGAAAGAAATTCTAACGTTTCACCTTTTTTGCTATTTAAGCCAAACGTTTGAAACGTTATGAAACAAATCAAAATGTTTAAAACGTTAATCCTAATGTTTCACCTTTTTAGCGATTGAAGTCAAACGTTTAAAACTTTACGAAACAAATCTTAACGTTTCATCTTTTTAGCGATTAAAGCCAAAAGTTTAAACTGTTAAAACGTTAAAAACGTTACGAAACAAGTCCAAACGTTTAAAACGTTACGAACAAATCCAAATGTTCAAAGCATTACGAAACAAATCCAAATGTTTAAAACGTTACGAAAAAAATCCTAAAGTTTCAGCTTTTTAGATATTTAAGCCAAAAGTTTAAAACGTTACGAAACAAATCCAAAGGTTTAAAATGTTACGAAACAAATCCAAACGTTTAAAGCGTTAGGAAACCAATCCAAACATTTAAAACGTTACGAAACAAATCCAAACGTTTAAAACGTTACGAAACAAATCCAAACGTTTCCCCTTTTTAGCGATTTAAGTCAAACGTTTAAAATGTTACAAAACAAATCGAAACGTTTCACCTTTTTAGCTATTTAAGCCATATGTTTAAAATATTAGGAAACAAATCCAAACGTTTTACCTTTTTAGCTATTTAAGCCAAACATTTAAAACGTTACGAAACAAATCCTAGTGTTTCACCTTTTTAGCAATTTAAGCCAAAAGTTTAAAACGTTACAAAAGAAATCCTAACGTTTCACTTTTTTTAGCAATTTAAGCCAACATTTAAAACGTTACGAAACAAATGCAAAAGTTTAAAACATTACGAAACAAATCCTAACGTTTCACCTTTTAGCTTTTGAAGCCAAACGTTTAAAACGTTATTAAAAAAATCCAAACGTTGAAAACTTTACGAAGCAAATTCTAACGTTTCACCTTTTTAGGGATATAAGCCAAACATTTAAAACGTTACAAAACCTGAATTATGGAAGCAATTATACCTTTCTTTCTTTCCTTATTCTGTCACGTTCCCTTCCTATTTGTTCCTCCTATTTATATTCGTTTCTAAACCTGAATTTATTCTCACAATTATAAAAACCCTAGTCGTCATTCCCTATTGTAAAACACTGAAATTCTCACGTCCAAATTTTTCCTCTTCTTGGTTGCATTTTTTCCCAGTTTTTTTGAAGATCGACTCTTTCGTTTTTAATCGATATCTCGTTCGTTTTAGCATCGTTTTGAGATCTTTCTCATCTCAACTGAAGCTCGTAGTACCCTCTACGATTTTACGCTTGAAATTTATTAATTGGTACATTAATCTTTCTGTTATTCACGCCGTCGTTTCATCGTTTTATTTGTACTTAATGTGTTGTTCTTGAACCGTTTCTGCCAATTTTGTTATTTTACCATTGTTATAATTCTTGTGTTTGGATGATTATTAGTTTGTATCTGAATCGATAAGGTTTGAGATTGAATTCCTTATTCGCTTTTCTTTGTTCTTGATTCTTTCGACTGTGGTTTTGGATCATGTTCCTGCCGATGTCCTTGTTGAATTGGTTATGGTCTTTGTTGTTATGGTTAATGTGATGTTTGGTTCCTGATGAAGATGGGTTCTTAATTGATTTGCGTTTCATGGCTTGATGATGGATGGCGGGAGTAATACGGTTTCTTTGGTTAATAATGTTAATGGTAGCAGTGGCATTCTTTCTGAATTCAAAATGTTAATCGGTTTTGGTTAAATATTTGGCAGTGGCTTCTATTCTAAGCAAACTATTATTACTTGGTTGAAGTTTACAATTTTATAATTTGATGATGATGGTCACTGGTTTGGATTGGTAATGGCGAGAATATTGCTTTCATTTGTTGAGTTGGCTATGTCTGTCACTTTTTCAAAATGTTCTTTGCTAATTCTTCATGGCTTGCATGGTTATGGATATATGGCAGCAGATTATATTCAAAATGGCATGGCCATTTAATTATTTCATTTTTATTGTTTGGTTAATATTATTTTAATCCAAGATTATATATTTTTATTTATCGATTTTAAAATCGGACTTTCGATTATAGTTTGGATTTCTAAATTGCTGATCGATAACATTTTTTTATTATTTATTTTGATAATAATTTTAGCTTTGATTATAATTTAAATTGTTTTATTAAATTATAATTATAAAATGTGGTTTATAATTATGGATTATTGGTTGGGTCGGGTTAGACTTGGGTCGCCCGACATGTGGATTTAGCTTGATAGTTTTAAGAAATTCGGCTAACCCACTATTTGAGGAGTGGATTTTATTTATCATTTAAATATTATTTTAATAATATTTTTGGATTGAAATTTAAGTGTGAACTCAATAGTCTTGAATTATTTACGGCATTATAATTTAATTGAGAATTGTGTTTCTCTGTGATTTTATCTGGCGTATTAATTGTGTTAGTCCTACGCGGCGTCTATTAATCTTAGAGTTAGGGGTTGTTTGGATATTAACTTATTTATTAATTTAGACCCGTTGAATGTTCGTGCTTCGGAGTTTACAGCTGTTTGCCAAGTTTTACGTAGATAAGCAAGTAGTGAGTTTGTAGTGCTATTTACCGCTTTATTAAGTATCACATCATATTTTAATATTATAAATGCTTTTGAATTGTTTTAAGCGATTATGGATCTGGATTGAAACGAGCTACTCGATAGGCTTGTATCGAGACTGTGTGCACCGGTAAGTACTCTAGGATCGGCAGACTAATGTCTTGCTTACGCTGGTATATTACGAGGATTTATTCCCATACACTCTAGGTTTTACCGTATGCTATGGCATACTTACGCTGGGATCATTTCAATACTGTTATTCCATAATCATATTATATTAGTATAAAAGGTTTTGATTTAAGGGTTTTAAACTTAATAAATGTAAATAGTATTGCGAACTCATCTCAGTATATCTAACCCCGTTGTTTTCCCAAATTTTCCAGCTTTATGATTTGAAAGCTGGTCAACTCCGATCCTTTGATTCCTCAGAGGTTTATTTTATTTTAATAAATTGTCAAAACTACTTTTATTCTTAGACCGCAGTAGTAAACTAGAAGTCTATATTATTCTAATCTGTTTGTCGGATTGGCCTGACTGACCTTATTTTATGCTTTGGCATTATTAATGTTTAACTCTAGTTATTATTATTTAATGGAAGTATTTATTTTTTTAAACTGTTAGTTTAACTTGGAGTCTCGGTTTTCCCCGAGCATTGGATTTTCTGCAGGTTTATATGATTAGTGGTTTTCCGCAAGGCTTGCTATGGGTTTTTGTACAACCATACCCATAACCTAGCGCCGGTCGTGATCCATGAAATTGGGTTGTGACACAAATCCTAACGTTTCACCTTTTTATCTATTTAAGCCAAACGTTTAAAACGTTACGTTTAATATTTCACCTTTTTTTATGGAACAAAGCTGCCAATTGTAACCATATCTGGCACATCATGAATAATCGAAATGCCTTATGGGTCAAATTGATTAAAAGTAACAAGCTGAGGAAGAAGTCTTTTTGGGGAGTTAAGAATGACAATTACTCAAGTTGGATTTGGAGATGCATCCTTAGCATCAGGGATAATGCTAAACAAATCATTGAGCATAGGCTTGGTAATGGTATCAAAACTGACTTTTTGAGGGATCCCTGACTTCATGGCCTGTCTTTGATTGAGAAGTTTCCAAGAGTGAAGATGAAAGATTTTGGTATTCCTATGAATGCTTCTGTTGCTGACTTATGGGAGAACAATTCTTGAAAGCTTTCTAATCCTGCTAATTCTGATATAGAAGAAGCTTGGAACTACATCAAGAACAACTGTCAGCTTAATCCTCATATTGAGGATAATATTTACTGGAAAGTGCTGAAAGGAGGGAATTTTTCTGTGCACAAAACTTGGATATGCTCAGGGATCACTACCCTATTGTCACCTGGAATAAAATTGTTTGGGGCAAGTCTGCAATCCCAAGATATAGCTTCATTCTTTGGTTAGCTATCATAAACAGACTCAAAAGTAAATTCAAGATGAAGGCTTGGGGTATAGTTAATGATGATTGTTGTGTTCTTTGTGGTAATGCTCCAGAGAACATTGATCATTGCTTCTTTAATTGTAACTTTGCTAGTCAAATCTGGAACACTCTGCTTGCTATTTGCAATTGTAATGATGTTATCAGGAATTAGAGAAGATTAGTTAGCTGGTTTTGCAGGAAACCCAGTGGGAATAGTATGTTAGCCAGATTCAGAAGACTGGTTCTCTCCTCTACAGTTCATTTCATCTTGATTGCAAGGAACAGGAAAATATTTATGAATGAAGATTGCTCTGCAGTTGGTACAATTCAGAAGATCAAGAATGTGATTTTGGCCAAATTCAGCAATGTTAGATCAAGTAACAGCATAAATCAAGTGGCTAGCCTGAGGCTTTTGTAGCAATGTTGGCCAAATTCAGCAATGTTAGATCAAGTGGCTAGCCTGAGGCTTTTGTAGCAGGCGAACCGCAGTTTTCTTCTCTCTTGCTGGTATTGTTTAGGGAGGCTGTTGGGGCTAGCCTGAGACTTTTGTAGCGGGTGATCTCCAGTCTGCCTGTTTCCCTGTTTTTGCTTTTGAAGTTTCTATTCTTTTGTTCAGGTCTGAGGCTTTTGTAACGGGCCTGTGTTTTTTCTTCTAGTTTGAGCCTAGTTTGTTAAGCTTAGTTTTGATCTCCCATTAGCTTATTTAGGGAGGTTTAGGTGTATTCTCTTTTGAGTTTATTCAATTTAGCCTTTTTGGTTGCTTTCTACCAAAAAACAAATTCACCTTTTTAGCGATTTAAGCCAAATTTTTAAAATTTTACGAAACAAATCCTAATTTTTCACCTTTTTAGCGATTTAAGCAAAAAATTTAAAACGTTACAAAACAAGTTCAAAAGTTTAAAACGTTACGAAACAAATCCAAACGTTTAAAACGTTACGAAACAAATCCAAACGTTTAAAATGTTACAAAACAAATCCAAACGTCTAAAACATTGCCAAACAAATCCTAACGTTTAAACCGTTACGAAACAAATCCAACCGGTTATAAATTTACGAAACAAATCCAAATGTTCCACCTTATTAGCGATTTAAGCCACATGTTTAAAACGTTACGAAGGAAATCCAAACGTTTCGCCTTTCTAGCTAATCAAGCCAAACGTTTAAAACGTTACGAAACAAATCCAATCATTTAAAACGTTACGAAACAAATCCTAACGTATCACCTTTTTAGACATTTAAGCCAAACATTTAAAAAGTTACGAGAGAAATGCTAACATTTCGCCTTTTTAGCGATTGAAGCCAAACATTTAAAACCTTACGAAACAAATCCAAACGTTTAAAACGTTACGAAACAAATCCTAATGTTTTACCGTTTAGCTATTTAAGCCAAACGTTTAAAACGTTATGAAAAAATCCAAACGTTTAAAACATTACGAAACAAATCCTAACGTTTCCCCTTTTCAGCGATTTAAGCCAAACAGATAAAACGTTACGAAACAAATCCTAACGTTTGACCTTTTTTTCGGTTTAATCCAAATGTTCAAAACGTTACGAAATATATCCAAACATTTCGCCTTTTTAGAAATTTAAACCAAACATATAAAACGTTACGAATTAAATACAAACGTTTCCCCTTTTTAGCTATTTAACTCAAACCTTAAAACGTTACCAAACAAATTCAAACTTTTAAAATGTTACAAAACAAATCCTAACATTTCACCTTTTTAGCGATTTGAGCCAAATGTTTAAAACTTTACGAAATAAATCCTAACGTTTCACCTTTTTAGAGATTTAAGCCAAAAGTTTAAAATGTTGCATAACAAATCCAAACGGTTATAACATTACGAATAAAATCCAAACGTTTAAAATGTTACGAAACCAAACCAAACGTTTAAAATATTACGAAACAAATCCAAACTTTTTAAACGTTACAAAACAAATCCAAACGTTTAAAACGTTACGAAAAGAATCCTAACGTTTCACCTTTTTATCGATTTCAGCCAAACGTTTAAAACGTTACGAAACAAATCCAAACGTTTAAAACGTTAAGAAACAAATCCAAACATTTAAAACGTTAAGAAACAAATCCAAAGGTTTAAAACGTTATGAAACATATCCAAACGTTTAAACCGTTACGAAATAAAACGAAATGTTTCACCTTTTCAACTATTTAAGCCAAACTTTTAAAACGTTACGAAACAAATCCAAATGTTTTTACCTTTTTAGCTATTTAAGCCAAAAGTTTAAAACATCACGAAACAAATTCAAATGTTTAAAACATTACAAATCAAATCCTAACATTTTAATTTTTTAGCTAATTAAGCCAAACGTTTAAAACGTTACGAAACACATCATCATGTTTCACCTTTTTAGCGATTTATTCCAAACGTTTAAAACGTTACGAAAAAAATCCAAACGTTTAAAGCATTACGAAACAATCCTAACGTTTCACCTTTTTAGCGATTTAAGCCAAACGTTTAATACGTTACGAAACAAATCCTAACATTTCGCATTTTTAGCGATTTAAGCCAAACATTTAAACATACGAAACAAATGCAAAATTTTAAAATGTTAGTAAACAAATCCTAACGTTTCAACTTTTTAGCTATTTATGCCAAACATTTTAAACGTTACGAAACAAATCCTAACGTTTAAAACGTTACGAAACAAATCCTAATATTTTACTTTGTTAGCGATTTAAGCCAAACGTTTAAAACTTTACAAAACAAATCCTAACGTTTCATTTTTTAGCGATTTAAGCCTAAAGTATAAACTGTTACGAAACAAATTCAAACGTTTAAAACGTTACGAAACAAATCTAAACGTTTAAAACCGTACGAAACAAATCCAAACATTTAAAACGTTACGAAAAAATACTAATGTTTCACCTTTTTAGCTATTTAAGCCAAACGTTTAAAATGTTACGAAACAAATCCAACGTTTAAAACGTTACGAAACAAATCAAAACGTTTAAAACGTTACGAAACAAATTCAAACGTTTCACCTTTTTAGCAATTTAAGCCAAAAGTTTAAAACGTTACGAAACAAATCCAAATGTTTCCCCTTTTAGCGATTTAAGCCAAACGTGTAAAACATTACGAAACAAATCCAAACGTTTCACCTTTTTAGCTATTTATGCCAAACGTTTAAAACATTATGAAACAAATCCAAATGATTAAAATGTTACGAAACAAATCCTAACGTGTCAGCTTTTAGCGATTTAAGCTAAACGTTTAAAACGTTATGATACAAATGCAAAAGTTTAAAACGTTACGAAACAAATCCTAACGTTTAAAACGTTACGAAACAAATCCAAACGTTTAAAACGTTACTAAAAAAATCCAAACATTTAAAACGTTACGAAACAAATCCAAATGTTAAAAACGTTACAAAACAAATCCTAACGTTTAACCTATTACTATTTAAGCCTGACGTTTAAAACGTTACGAAACAAATCCAAACTTTTAAAACGTCACAAAACAAACCCTAACGTTTCACCTTTTTAACGATTTAAGCCAAACGTTTAAAACGTAACGAAACAAATTCTAATGATTCACTTTTCTAGCGATTAAAGCCAAACATTTAAAACGTTACAAAACAATTGCAAAAGTTTAAAAGATTACGAAAGAAATCCTAACATTTCACTTTTTTAGCTATTTAAGACAAACGTTTAAAACGTTATGAAACAAATCGAAACGTTTAAAATGTTACAAAACAAATCCTAACAGTTCACCTTTTTAGCGATTTAAGCCAAACGTTTAAAAGTTTACGAAACAAATCTTATCGTTTCATCTTTTTTGCGACTAAAGCCCAAAGTTTAAACTATAACGAAACAAATCCAAACATTTGAAACGTTACGAAACAAATTCAAACATTTAAAACGTTACGAAACAAATCCAAATGTTTAAAACATTACGAAACAAATCCTCAAGTTTCAGCTTTTTAGATATTTAAGCCAAATGTTTAAAACGTTACGAAACAAAGCCAAACGTTTAAAATGTTACGAAACAAATCCAAACGTTTAAAACGTTGCGAAACAAATCCAAACGTTTATAACGTTATGAAACAAATTCAAACGTTTCACCTTTTTAGCGATTTAAGCCAAACGTTTAAAACATTACAAAACAAATCGAAACGTTTCACCTTTTTTACGATTGAAGCCAAATGTATAAAATGTTATGAAATAAATCCAAACGTTTCTCCTTTTTAGCTATTTAAGCGAAACGTTTAATACGTTAAACAAATCCAAACGTTTTGAAACGTTACGAAACAAATCCTAACGTTTCACCTTTTTAGCGATTTAAACCAAAAGTTTACAACGTTACGAAACAAATGCAAAAAATGAAACGTTACGAAACAAATCCTAACGTTTCACCTTTTAGCTATTTAAGCCAAACGTTTAAAACGTTACGAAACAAATCCAAATGTTTAAAATTTTAAGAAGCAAATCCAAACGTTTCACCGTTTTAGCGATTTAAGCCAAACATTTAAAACGTTACGAAACAAATCCTAACGTTTCACCTTTTTAGCAATTTAAGCCAAACGTTTAAAACGTTATGAAACAAATAGAAACGTTTAAAATGTTACGAAACAAATCCTAATGTTTCACCTTTTTAGCGATTTAAGCCAAACGTATAAGACTTTACGAAACAAATCCTAACGTTTCATCTTTTTAGCGATTTAACCCAAGAGTTTATTCTATTTCGAAACAAATCCAAACGTTTAAAATGATATGAAACAAATGCAAACGTTTAAAACGTTACGAAACAAATCCTAATGTTTCACATTTTTAGTTATTTAAGCCAAACGTTTAAAACGTTACTAAATGAATCCTAACGTTTCCCCTTTTTAGCGATTTAAGCCAAACGTTTAAAGTGTTACGAAACAAATCCTAACGGTTCACCTTTTTAGTGATTTAATCCAAACATTTAAAACATTACGAAACAAATTCTAATGTTTCACCTTTTTTGCGATTTAAGCCAAACATTTAAAACATTAAAAAACAAATCCAAACTTTACGAAACAAATGCTAACGTTTCACCTTTTTAGCTATTTGAGCCAAACAATTAAAACATTACCAATTAAATCTTAACGTTTCACCTTTTTCGCGATTTAGGAAAACATTTAAAACGTTACGAAACAAATCCTAACGTTTCCCCTTTTTAGCGATTTAAGCCAAACATTTAAAATATTACGAAACAAATCCAAACGTTTAAAACATTATGAAACAAATCCTAACGTTTCCCCTTTTTAGCTATTTAAGCCAAACAGTTAAAACGTTACGAAACAAATTCTAACATTTCACCTTTTTCGCGATTTAAGCCAAACATTTAAAACGTTAGGAAACAAATCCTAACATTTTACCTTTTTAGCGATTTAAGCCAAACATTTAAAACGTTACGAATCATATCCAAACGTTTAAAATGTTATGAAACAAATCCAAATGTTTAAAACGTTACGAAACAAATCCAAACGTTTCTCCTTTTTAGCGATTGAAGTCAAACGTTTAAAACGTTACGAATTAAATTCAAATGTTTCACATTTTTAGCTATTTAACCCAAACTTAAAAACATTACAAAACAAATCCAAACGTTTAAAAAATTACAAAACAAATCCTAACATTTCACCTTTTTAGCGATTTAAGCCAAAAGTTTAAAACGTTACGAAACAAATCAAAACGTTTAAAACGTTACGAAACAAATCCAAATATTTCTCCTTTTTAGTGATTTAAGCCAAATGATTTAAACGTTACGAAACAAATCCAAATGTTTCCCCTTTTTAGTTATCTAAGCCAAACGCTTAAAACGTTACGAAACAAATCCAAATGTTTCCCCTTTTTAGCTATTTAAGCCAAACGTTGAAAATATTACGAAACAAATCCAAACTTTTAAAATGTTACGAAACAAATCCTAACGTTTCACCTTTTAGCGATTTAAGCCAAACGTTTAAAACGTTAAGAAACAAATCCTAACGTTCCACCTTTTTAGCTATTTCAGCCAAGCATTTAAAACGTTACGAAACAAATGCAAAAGTTTAAAACGTTAAGAAACAAATCCAAACGTTTAAAACGTTACGAAACAAATCTAAATATTTAAAACGTTACGAAACAAATCCAAACATTTAAAACATTACGAAACAAATCCAAATGTTTAAAACGTTACAAAATAAATCCTTATGTTTCACCTTTTTAGTGATTTAATTCAAACGTTAAAAGTGTTACGAAACAAATCCAAACGTTTAAAACGTTACAAAAAAATCCAAACGGTTAAAATTTACGAAACCAATCCGAATGTTTCACCTATTTAGCTATTTAAGCCAAATGTTTAAAACGTTACGAAACAAATCCAAACGTTTAAAACGTTAATAAACATATCCTACTGTTTCAACTTTTTAGCTATTTAAGCCAAACGTTTAAAATGTTACGAAAAGAATCCAAACGTTTCCCCTTTTTATTGATTTAAGCCAAACGTTTAAAACGTTACGAAACAAATCCAAACGTTATGAAACAAATCCAAACGTTTAAAACGTTATGAAACAAATCCAAAAGTTTAAACTGTTACGAAATAAAATAAAACGTTTCACCTTTTTAACGATTTAAGCTAAACTTTTAAAACGTTACGAAATAAATCCAAATGTTTTACCTTTTTATCTATTTAAGCCAAAAGTTTAAAACATCACGAAACAAATTCAATCGTTTAAAACGTTAGAAAACAAATCCTAGCATTTAACTTTTTTAGCTATTTAAGCCAAACGTTTAAAACGTTACGAAACAAATCATAACGTTTCACCTTTTTAGCGATTTAGGCCAAACGTTTAAAATGTTACGAAACAAATCCAAACTTTTAAAACATCACGAAACAAATCCTAACGTTTCACCTTTTTATCGATTTAAGCTAAACATTTACAACTTTACGAAACAAATTCTAACGATTCACTTTTCTAGCGATTTAAGCCAAACATTAAAACATTACAAAACAAATGCAAAAGTTTAAAACATTACGAAAGAAATCCTAATGTTTCACTTTTTTAGCTATTTAAGCCAAACGTTTAAAGTGTTATGAAACAAATCGAAACGTTTAAAACGTTACAAAGCAAATCCTAACATTTCACCTTTTTAGCTATTTAAGCCAAACGTTTAAAACTTTACGAAACAAATCTTACCGTTTCATCTTTTTAGCGATTATAGCCCAAAGTTTAAACTGTTACGAAATAAATTCAAACGCTTAAAACGTTGCGAAACAAATCCAAACATTTGAAACGTTACGAAACAAATCCAAATGTTTAAAACATTTAGAAACAAATCCTAATGTTTCAGTTTTTTAGATATTTAAGCCAAACATTTAAAACGTTATGAAACAAATCCAAACGTTTAAAATTGTAATATCCCGTATTTTTAAATTATATATTTTAAAAAACAAAAACTATAATTTTTGCATTTCGTCAAGCTTTAACTAATTTATTATTATTGTATATTTTTATTTAATTTTATTTTAGTCGCTCGTTGATTCGATCGTGGTCTGATTCGTGTTTAGTGTGTATTAGTTTAGTGTGTATTATTAATTTTTAATATAAAAAAAAAACAAAAGAAAAGCATTGTTAAGTGTTGTATGAAAACCCATGAAATGGGCCATTCTTTGTGTCCCACGTTGGTGATCTATTGGGTTAAATAGCCATATTATCCATTCCATATGAAAGCCCATTGGCTTGTAATTTGCCATTACATTCATCACTTTCACGCCTTTCTTCTTTTCTTTTGGTTACAGTATCACTGCTGCTCACGACTTCTTCTTTTTCTAACCTAATATTTTCCATCACTTTAAACTAAACCTAGCCGCCATAGTCACATAATCAAATCTGAAACTTCTTCGATCATTCATTCCTTAATCCTTTCAATTCGAATCCGGTAAGAGTTAACGTCCCTTTTCATTTATTCTTTATTCGATATCGTGTTCGTCGTTGTAACTTGCATTGTTCTTAATGATAGCTTTAATTCTGAGTTGGGAATTGTTCGTTCATCTGTTCCGCTGTTCTTGTTTATTCTAACGCTTCGAAATCAAATTTGGTACGTATATCTTTTTCGTTCTTTTGCCGTTACGATTAGCCGTGTTCTTGATATCATGTTGTTGTTTCGTATATCTTGTTATTGCTGTCGAATTTTGAGACATATTTAAGGTTTGATTCTTGCTGTGTGATGCCTATAATCTAATGTGTTGTTATTTAAAGATTGATTTGTGTAATCTTGTTTTATATTGCGATGAATCGATCCGCTAGTGTTTTTTTTTTGGCTGCCGGAGCTTCTTAACACTGATATTGTTCTTATGGATGTACTGTTCATAAGCTAAGCTATAAACTGAATTATTAAATTGGTTTTGATCTTGTTGAGTTGTTCATTATTTATGGTTAAACTTTGTTGTCATTGGGTTCCATGAAATAGGATTTTGCGTTGGCCATTGTCTTAGTATGGATTGGCTACTGCCATTATTTGAAGTTCTTATTAATGTTGGTTCTGTTGATTAGTTCAAGGATTGTGGCGTGATTGGATGTTCAAATTGTTAGGATTGTCTTAATATTAACATAATGTTGGTCATATTTGATTT
The DNA here is from genome assembly GCF_937616625.2 of Mercurialis annua. Lineage (NCBI taxonomy): Eukaryota > Viridiplantae > Streptophyta > Magnoliopsida > Malpighiales > Euphorbiaceae > Mercurialis > Mercurialis annua. The sequence goes on along the minus strand of NC_065574.1, from coordinate 39,218,005 downwards.
CTGTTTATTGATTAATTCATTAGTTAATTAAATGTTATGGTCATTTGGTTTGTTCAAGTTTTAGTTGGTTTTATTTAACTAATCAAATATTTGTGATTTAAATTTTTCGATTTGAAATCAAACCATCGATTATCGTTTTCATTTCTAATGTGTTAATTCGTTTATAATTAAAGTGTTTTGATAATTTTTAATCGGAAAATGATAATTGTTATATTTTGGAATTATTGACTAGATGTGTCAATTTGACGTTTTTTTTGATTTTAAATGTTCTACTTATTTATTTATTTATTTTAATTAAGTAATTTGTCATTTTTAGTTATTGAGTTCTGTGTTTTTTATAAATAATTATTTAAATTATAATTTGTGGTTTATAATTTAATAAAGTTTTGGTTCGGGTTAGACTTTGGTCGCCCAGCAAATGGAAAGAAGCTTGGTAGTTTTAAATAACTCGGCTGACTCACTGATATGAATTTAAACTTGAGTTAAATTAAGTTGTTTAATATATTACTCGAATTGTAATTTAATATATATATAAAACTTATGATTTATACCTTATAATTTGGGTTATATTTGGAATGCATTTAATATAAGTGTTTATTTACTCTGACTTGGCTCTATATTGAATTGTCGTTTGTACTGGTCCTATGTGGTGTCTAGTACTCTTTAGATTTAGGGTCTGATTTTAATTACGATTTTAATATTTTATTTAGACCCGTCGACTGTTCGTACTTCAGAGGCGAACCAGAGTTAGATTGCTTGTCAGGATCACGTGGATTTAGCAATCAGTGAGTTTATATCTCTATTTACCTCTTTATTAAGCAAATGTTATATTTTGTAAATATATATGTATAAGCAGCTTTTGAATTGTTTTCGGCATTGTGGATTTGATTTGGAACGTGCTACTCGATGGGCATCATCGGGACTGCGTGCGCACCGGTAATGATTATGGTATTGAGGTAGGTTTGAGATACGTCTCACCTTAGTGAGGGCACCGGTGGAAGATAAGTCTCCTGGGCTCACTATTTATTAAGTGATAGTCGGGGATCGGTTATTGAGATACTTCTCACCGACACGACAATGGATTTAGAATTGTGGTTTAGGGTTTCATTGATAATCCATAATGAAAATGTTTTATTAAACGTTTTAAAGGTTTTTAACTTAATAAATGTAAATGGTTATATAAACTCTACTCAGTAAATCTGACCCCGTTGTTTTCCCAAATTTTCCAGGTTTATGATTTGAGCGTTTGGTCGATCTCCGTTTCTTCATTCTCGGAGGTTCTTTATTTTATTTCAGAATAAATGAGTCGAACTATTTTTGAACTCTTAGACCGCAGTAGTAGGATTGGTATTTATGTCTTAGTCTTATACGTTTATATCTTAGACTATTGTTTGTTGGATTGGTCCAACTATTACCTTATCGCTTTTGGCATGATTACAGTGTTTATGGCATTTATATTATATTGCCATGTTGGAGTTTATTTGAGATTAAGCGTACTTAAATATATGTTGTTTATATGTACTGCTAGACTAGGTTGGAGTCTCGGTTGCCCCCGAGCATGTGGTTTTATGCAGGTACATTGTTGTGTATGGTATTTATCTGTTATCCGCAAGGCTTGCTACGGGTTTTGGTACGACCATACCCATACCCTAGCGCCGGTCACGATTCATGAAAATGGGTCGTGACAAAAATGTTACGAAACAAATCCAAACATTTAAAACATTACGAAATAAATCCAAATGTTTAAAACGTTACGAAACAAATCCAAATGTTTAAAACGTTACAAAACAAATCCAAACGTTTCACCTTTTTAGTGATTTAAGCCAAACGTTTAAAACGTTACGAAACAAATCGAAACGTTTCACCTTTTTGTGATTTAAGCCAAATGTTTAAAATGTTACGAAATAAATCCAAACGTTTCACCTTTTTAGCTATTTAAGCCAAACGTTTAAAACATTAAACAAATCCAAACGTTTTAAAACGTTACGAAACAAATCCTAACGTTTCACCTTTTTAGCAATTTAAGCCAAAAGTTTAAAACGTTACGAAACAAATGCAAAAGTTTAAAACATTACGAAACAAATCATAATGTTTCACCTTTTAGCTATTTAAGCCAAACGTTTAAAACTGTCACGACCCATTTTCATGAATCGTGACCGGCACTAGGGTATTTGTCTGGTTGTACCAAAACTTGTAGCTAGCCTTGCGGATAACCAATTTATAACATTTAAAACAATGTACCTGCAGAAAACCACATGCTTGGGGCAACCGAGACTCCAGCCTAGTCTAGCAGTACATTTAAGCAACATATATTCAAAGTATACTTAATCTCAATTTAAACTCCAACAACATGGCAAATCAATAAATAATACCAAAGTTACTATAATCATGCCAAAGCTGATAAAATCATAATTGGACAATACCAACAAACAATAGTCGAAAACAATAAACATAAGACTAAGTCATAAATCAACTAATACTACTACTACGGTCAAAGAGTTAAAATAGTTCGACTTTTTTATTCTGAAATAAATAAAGAACCTCCGAGAATGAAGAAACGAAGATCGACCAATGCTCAAATTATAAACCTAGAAAATTTGGGAAAACAACGGGGTCAGATTTACTGAGTAGAGTTTATATAACCATTTACATTTTTTAAGTTAAAAACCTTTAAAGACATTTAATAAAATATTTACATTATGGATTATCAATGAAACCCTAAACCACAATTCTAAATTCATTGTTGTGTCGGTGAGACGTATCTCAATAACCGATCACCGACTATCACTTAATAAATAGTGAGCCCAGGAGACGTATCTTCCACCGGTTCCCTCACTAAGGTGACACGTATCTCAAACCTACCTCAATACCATAATCACCAGTGCGCACGCAGTCCCAATGATGCCCATCGAGTAGCACGTTCCAAATCAAATCCACAATGCCGAAAAACAGTTCAAAAGCTGCTTATACATATATATATATATATATATACACAAAATATAATAATTGCTTAATAAAGAGGTAAATAGAGATATAAACTCACTGCTTGCTAAATCCACGTGATCCTGACAAGCACCTAACTCTGGTTCGCCTCTGAAGTACGAACAGTCGACGGGTCTAAATAAAATATTAAAATCATATTTAAAATCAGACCCTAACTCTAAAGAGTACTAGACACCACATAGGACTAGCACAACACAATAACAAGCCACATTTAATAAACACTTGTATTAAATGCATTCCAAATATAACCCAAGTTATAAAGTACAAATCATATAAACATATTTAGAATGATTCGTAAAATAATTTAAGTAAACCCAAGTTAAAATCCAAATCAGTGAGTCAGCCGAGTTATTAAAACTACCAAGCTTCTTCCCACTTATTGGGCGACCACAATCTAACCCAAACCAAAACTTTATTAAATTTATAAACCCGAGTTTATAAATTAAAATGATTTAATAAAAAAAATTATCCATTTTAAAATAGAATTCAATATCTTGCAATTTAAGTAACCTAAGTTACAACCCAAAACTTAACCATTTTAAGTTTATAAAAGTTCAGGTACTAAACTGTACATTAGCCAATTTGATTTTCGAAATCAAAATTAATTATTCGTTTTCAATCTACTAAATTATAGGATAAATAAAATCCAAAAGTTATCCTATAGGTAAAACTTAACTTGAATAAACTTTTTAGAAACTTTAGGGTCTAAATTGTAAATTAGCCAAATTGACATTTCAACCAAAATTAAATATAATCGCCCGAGTAATTATATTAATTTAGATTATAAACTAATTATCATTTTCAAGTTGTCAATTTGAAATTGAAACAAATAGAAAAGTTATTATTAGATAACAACATAGTTAAGGATTCAATTGATTTAAGTAATTCATTAGGTGGCCAATTTGGCCAATTAACCATCTTCTTCCTTTAACAGATTTCAAAAGAACCATTTTCCCTCTAACCATAATTTCAATTACAGCAACATTTTTATAACCTATCATGCATAAACTAACCATAAAAATTCAAGTCATAACCTATTGTCATTAACAATCCAAACTATTCAACCCTAATCATAACACTACCAAGTCAGAAGCATGGAGCAATTGACCATGGTTAACGGCACCCCTAACACAAAGACAAAACGGCAAGAAAAAAAAATAACCGATGAGTCGAACAACAAACTTAAGCCAAGATTTACTACAACATCCGAACACGATTTGCACGTAGGAAAGGCAGCAACAATTTATCACATCGGCAACTATATAGTATAAACATGTCGAAATCGAAACGGCGCAAACGAAGGAATTCTTACGTACCGTTTGTGATTCTGAAACGTGAGATTCGAAGAGAATGAATAGGATGGACGAAGCAAGAATACCCAACTCAGATAATTGCTAGCATGGAGAGAAACATAAGTTTAAGTTGACGAAAGCGATATTGAAACGAAGAACAGAAAGATAAGAGAAGTAACTTACCATAGCTTGAGTCGAACAGATTGAGAATGAAGATAGTAATGTTAAGAGAAGGTTTCCCTCTTAAAACGTCGGCTAGGGTTGGATAATTTAGGTTTCAGAAAAATAAAAGGATGAGCGTCTGATGACAGATCTTTAAATATACCTGTTAGCCCGAAATTTCCGGCAGCGTGCAGGCGCACACCAGCTAGCCCGGCTTAGGCCGGGGCTGGTTCTAAATCGAACCCCGCCGCACTACAAACCAAGAACCAAGTCCGAAACGAATTCGAACCACAAGAAAACGAGCCGAAATTAACTTAAAATGACGATCGAGAACACGAGATATTACAAATACGTTACGAAACAAATCCAAACGTTTAAAATTTTACGAAGCAAATCCAAACATTTCACCGTTTTAGCGATTTAAGCCAAACATTTTAAACGTTACGAAACAAATCCTAACGTTTCACCTTTTTAGCAATTTAAGCCAAACGTTTAAAACGTTACGAAACAAATCGAAACGTTTAAAATGTTACGAAAGAAATCCTAATATTTCACCTTTTTAGCGATTTAAGCCAAACGTACAAGATTTTACGAAACAAATCCTAACGTTTCTTCTTTTTAGCGATTTAACCCAAGAGTTTAAACTATTTCGAAACAAATCCAAACATTTAAAACGTTATGAAATAAATGCAAACGTTTAAAATGTTACGAAACAAATCCTAAAGTTTCACCTTTTTAGCTATTTAAGCCAAACGTTTAAAACATTACGAAACAAAAATAAACGTTTAAATGTTACCCAATTTTTAAAACGTTACGAAACAAATCCAAACGTTCAACAAATCCAAACGTTTCAGATTTTTAGCGATTTAAGCCAAACGTTTAAAGTGTTACGAAAGAAATCCTAATGTTTCACCTTTTTAGTGATTTAATGCAAACATTTAAAACATTACGAAACAAATTCTAACGTTTCACGTTTTTTACGATTTAAGCCAAACATTTAAAACATTAAGAAACAAATCCAAACGTTACAAAACAAATGCTAACGTTTCCCCTTTTTAGCTATTTAAGCCAAAAAGTTAAAACTTTATGAATTAAATCCTAACGTTTCACCTTTTTCGTAATTTAAGCAAACATTTAAAACATTACGAAACAAATCCTAACGTTTCCCCTTTTTAGCGATTTAAGCCAAACATTTAAAATATTACGAAACAAATCCAAACGTTTAAAACGTTATGAAACAAATCCTAACGTTTCACCCTTTTAGCTATTTAAGCCAAACAATTAAGACGTTAAAAAACAAATCCTGGCATTTCACCTTTTTCGCGATTCAAGCCAAATATTTAAAAGGTTACGAAACAAATGCTAACGTTTTACCTTTTTAGCAATTTAAGCCAAACTTTTAAAACGTTACGAAACATATCCAAACGTTTAAAATGTTATTAAATAAATCCAAATGTTTAAAATGATATGAAACAAATCCAAACATTTCGCCTTTTTAGCGATTGAAGCCAAACGTTTAAAATATTACGAATTAAATTCAAACATTTTTCATTTTTAGCTATTTAACCCAAAATTTAAAACATTACGAAACAAATCCAACGTTTAAAATATTACAAAACAAATCCTAACGTTTCACCTTTTTAGCTATTTAAGTCAAACGTTTAAAACGTTACGAAACGAATCCTAATATTTCACCTTTTTAGCGATTTAAGCCTAACGTTTCAAACGTTTTGAAATAAATCCTAACGTTTCAACTTTTTAGCGATTTAAGCCAAAAGTTTAAAATGTTACGAAACAACTAAAAACGTCTAAAACGTTGCGAAACAAATCCAAACTTTTAAAACGTTACGAAACAAATGCAAGCGTTTAAAATCTTACGAAATAAATCCAAACGTCCAAAATATTACGATACAAATACTAACATTTAAAACGTTACGAAACAAATCCAACCGGTTAAAACTTTATGAAACAAATCCAAATGTTTCACCTTATTAGCGATTTAAGCCAAACGTTTAAAATGTTACGAAGCAAATCTAGACGTTTCACCTTTTTAGCTAATTATGCGAAATGTTTAAAATGTTACGAAAAAAATCCAAATATTTAAAACGTTACGAAACAAATCCTAACGTATCACCTTTTTAGAGATTTAAGACAAATGTTTAAAAAATTACAAAAGAAATCCTAACATTTCACCTTTTTAACGATTGAAGCCAAACATTTAAAACCTAGCAAAACAAATCCAAATGTTTAAAACGTTATGAAACAAATCCTAACGTTTCCCCTTTTTAGCGATTTAAATATTATGGCTTTTAGTTGGAACATGCTACCTAATGGGCATCATTAGGACTGCGTGCGCACCGGTAATGATCTGGTAAGGTAATTATGGAAACATGGTAACTCGGTGTGAGCGTAGCTCTCGGGACCAAATAGAGTAACTCGGTGTAGCACAGCTCTCGGGACTCTGGATATGGTAAAGTGTGGTCAGTGGTAACTCGGTGTAGCTCAGCTCTCGGGACCAGACCTATTGGATTATGTTATTTATTTAGAATTGTGGATTAGGGTTCCAACTATTATTCGTAATATCGTTATTAAATGTTTTAAATGGTTTTAAAGGTTTTCCACTTAATAAATGTAGATAGTGGTATAAACTCATCTCAGTATATCTGACCCCGTTGTTTTCCCAATTTCTTTCCCAGGGTTATGATCTGAGAGAGTCTGGTGATCTCCGCATTTACTTTCCTCGGAGGTTCCATTTATTTTTGATAAACTATAAAACTATTTATTCTTAGACCGCAGTAGTAACTAGACGTCTTTATTTTATTCGAGTTGTATTGGTCTGGCTGATTATTTATTACTTTGGCATGTTAAACGATTATTCCGGATTATTTATGTTAAGCCGATTAAATACTATTATTGGAAAGCATGTTGAGTCCTCAACTTCTGAGATCAAACGGAATCAATTTCGATCTAGAAACGAGCAAGAACGATCAAAAATACGGAATGTCGTTTAAGCCAAAAACTGAAATTCTTAAAACAACTTACCGATGTGTTTTCCGAAACTTTGAGAATGATTATGATTGACGATTCCTCAGCAAAAATGGTAGGGAAAGACGGCTACAGATTGTCTGAAGTGTGGAGAATGAATTAGGTTTAGGGTTTACGTATTTAAAAGAACTGATTCGTGAAATATTGGAGGTTAAAAATGCCCCTCCCGAAGGATACGCTGTTCTCGAACGAGAACAGCAAATTTCATGCTGTTCTCGTTCGAAAACCATGGTCTCGTACGAGACCATGCCCTATTTGCTAAGGTCTAGTACGAGACCTTGAGTCTCGAACGAAAACCATTTCAAAATCAGGTCTCTTTGAGACCTAATTTTAAAGAGAGTGGTTCAACCCTTTCGGTTGAACAACAAACCGAACCACTACCGAAAAGAACCCGAAAATTACCGGAATTTCATCGAGAAATAAATTAAAATTTTTACGGGATATTACATCTAACGTCTTAAATGTTTGGCTTAAATCGCAAAAAAAGCGAAACGTTAGGATTTGTTTCGTAAAGTTTTAAACGTTTGACTTTAATAGATAAAAAGGTGAAACTTTAGAATTTGTTTCGTAAAGTTTTAAACGTTTGGCTAAAATAGCTAAAAAGGTGAAGCATTAGGATTTGTTTCGTAAATTTAAACGTTTGGCTTAAATCGCTAAAAAGGTGAAATGTTGGGATTTTTTTAGTAACGTCTTAAACGTTTGGCTTAAATAGCGAAAAAGGTGAAAAGTTAGCATTTGTTTCATAACATTTTAAACGTTTGGATTTATTTTGTAACCTTTTAAATGTCATGCTTGAATTGCTAGAGAGGTGAAACATTAGGATTTGTTTCATAATGTTTTAAACATTTGGTTTAAATCGCTAAAAAGGTTAAAGGTTGGGATTTGTTTTGAAATGTTTAACGTTTGGATTTGTTCATAACGTTTTGAACGTTTGGCTTAAATAGCGAAAAAGGTGAAACGTTTGTATTTGTTTTGTAACATTTTAAACGTTTGGCTTATATCGCTAAAAAGGTGAAACGTTTGGATTTGTTTCGTCACGTTTTAAACATTTATATTTGTTTCATAACATTTTAAATGTTTGCTTTAAATGGCTAAATAGGTGAAACGTTTGGATTTGTTTCGTAACGTTTTAAACGTTTGGATTTGTTTCGTAACGTTTTAAACGTTTGGATTTATTTCGTAACGTTTAAACGTTTGGATTTGTTTCGTAACGTTTTGAACTTTTGGCTTAATTCGCTAAAAAGGGGAAACATGGATTTGTTTCATAAAGTTTTAACCGTTTGGCTTAAATCTCTAAAAATGTGAAACATTAGGATTCGTTTTGTAGTGTTTTAAACTTTTGGCTCAAAAAGCTAAAAAGGTAAAACATTAGGATTTCTTTCGTAGCGTTTTAAACGCTAGAATTTGTTACGTAATGTTTTAAATGTTCGGCTTAAATTGCAAAAAAGGTGAACCGTTAAGATTCATAATATTTTAAATGTTTGGTTCAAATAGCTAAAAAGGTGAAACGCTGGGATTTGTTTTATAACGTTTTAAACGCTTGCATTCTTTCGTAACGTTTCAAACGTTTGACTTAATTAGCTAAAAAAGGTGAAATGTTTGGAATTTTTTCGTAACGTCTTAAACGTTTGGCTTACATCGCTAAAAAGGTATAAGGTTTGGATTTGTTTCGTAGCATTTTAAATGTTTGGATTTGTTTCATAACGTTTTATACGTTTGGATTTGTTTCGTAACGTTTTAAACGTTTGACTTAAATCGCTAAAAAGATAAAGCGTTAGGATTCGGTTCGTAATGTTTTAAATGTTTGGTTTAAATGGCTAAAAAGGTGAAATATTAGGATTTGTTTTGAACGTTTTAATCGTTTGGATTTGTTTCATAACGTTTTCAACATTTGAATTAAATAACTAAAAAGGTAAAACGTTTGGATTTGTTTTGTAACGTATTAAAAGTTTAGGATAAATCGCTAAAAAAGTGAAACACTTGGATTTTTTTCGTGACGTTTTAAACGTTTGGATTTGTTTCTTAAAGTTCTAAACGTTTGGCTTAAATCGCTAATAAGGTGAAACGCTAGGATTTGTTTCGTAACGTTTTAAACGTTTGGATTTGTTTCGTAACGTTTTAAACGTTTGGCTTAAATTGCTAAAAAGGGTAAACGTTTGGATTTGTGTCGTAACGTTTTTAACATTTGGTTAAAATCGCTAAAAAGGTTAAACATTTGGATTTGTTTTGTAACATTTTAAACGTTTGGCTTAAATCTCTAAAAAAGTGAAAAGTTTGGATTAGTTTCGTAACGTTTTCAACTTTTGGATTTGTTTCATAACGTTTTAAACATTTTGATTTGTTTCGTATCGTTTTAAACGTTAGGATTTGTTTCGTAACGTTTTAAGTGTTTGACTTAAATCGCTAAAAAGGTGAAACGGTAGGATTCGGTTCGTAACGTTTTAAATGTTTGGTTTAAATAGCTAAAAAGGGGAAACGTTAATATTTGTTTTAAAACGTTTTAATCGTTTGGATTTGTTTCGTAATATTTTAAACGTTTGACTTAAATCGCTAAAAAGGAGAAACGTTAGGATTCGTTTCGTAACGTTTTAAACGTTTGGCTTAAATAGCTAAAAAGGTGAAATGTTAGTATTTGTTTTGCAACGTTTTGAACGTTTGGATTTGTTTCGCAACGTTTTAAATGTTTGTCTTAAATAGCTAAAAAGATGAAACATTCGGATTCGTTTGACAATGTTTTAAACGTTTGGCATAAATAGCTAAGTAGGTGAAAAGTTAGAATTTGTTTTTAACGTTTTAAACGTTTGGATTTGTTTATAACGTATAAAACGTTTGGCTTAAATAGCTAAAAAGGTGAAACATTTGGATTTGTTTCATAACATTTTAATCGTTTGGCTTAAATCGCTAAAAAGGTGAAACGCTAGAGTTCATTTCGTAACGTTTTGAACGTTTGGTTTAAATAGCAAAAAAGGTAAAACATTAGGATTTGTTTTGTAACGTTTTAAACGTTTGGATTTGTTTCGTAAAGTATTAAACGTTTGGCTTAAATAGCTAAAAAAGGGAAACGTTTGGATTTGTTTCGTAAAATTTTAAACGTTTGGCTTAAATCGCTAAAAAGGGGTATCGTTAGGATTTGTTTCGTAACATTTTAAACATATGGATTTGTTTCGTAACATTTCAAACGTTTGGCTTAAATTGATAAAAAGGTGAAACGTTTGGATTAGTTTCGTAACGCTTTAGACGTTTGGCTTAAATCGCTAAAAAGGTGAAACGTTTGAATTTGTTTTGAAACGTTTTAAACGTTTGAATTTGTTTTGAAACGTTTTAAACGTTTGGATTTGTTTCGTAATATTTTAAACGTTTTGATTTGTTTCGTAACATTTTAAAAGTTAGGATTTGTTTCGTAACGTTTTAAACATTTGGCTTAAATTGCTAAAAAGGTGAAACGTTAGGATTCGTTTCGAAACATTTTAAACGTTTGGTTTAAATAGATAAAAAGGTAAACATTAGGACTTGATTTGTAACGTTTTAAACGTTTGGATTTGTTTCATAACGTTTTAAACGTTTGGATTTGTTTCGTAACGTTTTAAACGTTTGGATTTGTTTCGTAATGTTTTTAATGTTTGGCTTAAATAGCTAAAAGGTAAAACGTTATGATTTGTTTCGTAACGTTTTAAACGTTTGGATTTGTTTCGTAATGGTTTAAATGTTCGGCTTAAATTGCTTAAAAGGTGAAATATTATGATTTGTTTCGAAACGTTTTAAACGTTTGGCTTAAATTGCTAAAAAGGTGAAACGTTAGGATTTGTTTTGTAACGTTTTAAACGTTTGGAATTGTTTCATAACATTTTAAACGTTTGGCTTAAATAGTTAAAAAGAGAAAACTTTAGGATTTGTTCCGTCTCGTTTTAAACGTTTGGATTATTGTGTTACGTTTTAAACAGTTGGCTTAAATAGATAAAAAGGTTAAACATTAGGATTTGTTTCGTAAAGTTTTAAACGTTTAGCTTAAATAGCTAAAAAAGTGAAACATTAGGATTTGTTTGGTACATTGTAAATGTTTGGTTTAAATCGCTAAAAAGGCAAAACGTTGGAATTTGTTCAGTAACGTTTTAAATATTTGTCTTAAATAATTAAAAAGGGAAAACATTAGGATTTGTTTTATAACGTTTTATAAAATATGATTTTTTTCGTAAAGTATCAAAAAATTGGATTTCTTTCGTAACGTTTTTGTCACGATCCAAATTATTGAGCCGAGACCAGCGCTAGGCAATTGGAGTGGTAGCTTCAAAACCCGTAACAAGCCTAGAACCACTATAAATATTTTTTACAAATTCAAATATATTATAATGCATAATACGTTTTTAGAAAGATCCTTTAAATAATATAATTATAGATATCAAAATATCGTATTCATTTTCTGAAAACAGATGCGAAACAATTCTTAGAAACCAGGGTCTTACAAAGCGATATCTCATATCCAGCACTGCCCTGTTTTTAGTCATAATCATGACCAATTCCACTCATGGCAATTGGTACCAAAATCAAACGGATAAAAACACACCTTCATAAACAATTTACTCATAAAACCATATTAGGGTTTACATTTAAATTATATTGTTTGAATTCAAAAACATAATCATTTACTAACACCTACTGACTACTACAGCTCTAACGGGACTCGTACTTTGTGCAAGCCAAACAACTTCAGACACAAAGGAGATGGTCTGTCTGATCTGACTCCGGTCACCTGAAAGGTATCAAGAGTGAGGTGTCAGTATTTTGGGAAATATTGATTGAGTTTACATCTTACTAATGGTATTATAAAAATATAACATCGCATTTAAAAAAAGTATGTATAAATAAACATATTGTATATTTCAAACGTTTGATCCTATCGAAACCCTAATCTCATAAACAATCTTGAACTGGACACTTCCTAGTATTCATAATAAATACAATCTTTTAATCCTGATGGTGGTTATGGGATAGTTCAACCATGTCAACCACTATCTGGTAGGGCATCGGGATAGTTCAACCATTATGCCTTATACCATCTCAAGTCCAACGGTACAGCAGAGTCCCGGGATAGTTCAACTATGGCGACTCACTAGATGCAGGACGCGGGATAGTTCAACCATGTTGACCTCGTATCGCATTCACAAATGAGTTAGTCTAGTTCTACTTGCTAAGACTTACTCGACACTGGTGATCACACAGCCTATTGACACCCAATAGGTAGTTGTTCCCTCGGATCGCACAACAGATTCTTATGCTTTAAAAAATCAAATAACGATATACTATACAACTCAAATCATATAATATGCGGTGTATGCGACAATACTATTTATAATATATAAAATTGCTTTGATGAATAATACTCGAAAGTAAAATGTAATTCATAGTGACCGCTATCCAAAAATGCAAAATGATTATCCCACGAACGTAAGTTCCATGCGTCGTTCGATCCCTTAGCTATTCCAACTCGTTAGTCTAGTAGCTCGTCGACACGTTTGTTACCTATTCCAAGCACACGTACGTTTAATTTATAAACGTCATCTGGATACCAAACCCTATTCCCAACTTAAAGTGATAGCATCTTGTTCTTAATACGATTCTTAACCTCGACAGATTCTTAATAAACACCCTTATACTTAGCCGATATAGTTTTCGTATTCATCTTATCGATTACCAATTGCGTAGTATATTCATTTCAAAGCCCTAATCACAAACGTCATGTTTTATATCCAAATTTCATGATTTCAGAGTCCATAAGACAATGTCGGGTCGAGGTACGTTGTACCCAAAAGAAACCAAGCCCTCTCATGTCGTGAGGGCCTTCCTCACGTTGTGAGAACCCTCCTCACGTCGTGAGGATGTACCTCACGTCGTAAGAGCTCATCTCATGTCGTGAGAGATTCTCTCACGTCGTGAGAGGCACTCTCACTTTGTGAGAGGCTAAAAAACAGCCCTTACTTCCAATTCTGACGTGGTTCGGACATTTCAAGAAATGCCCAACTCCGTAATTATAATCCAAATCATTAAAACCGCATGAACCAACCTTAAAACGAACAAATTACGTGAATTCAATATGATTTCACCTAACCCTAACCCTAGGCAGCAACTGAACACTAATTTCGGCAACCAAACATTGATTTCTACCTTAATTTGATGCTCTAGGATGATAGAGAATCCTTTCCTCTCTTCAACGCAATGAGAATCGCTGAATTCCGAGTCTGAACAAACAAACCGTTCCAAACTCAAGTTTGCTCGCGTCGCGAGACTATGTCTCACGTCGTGAGACACTTCCCCACAGCTCTAAATCTCGTCTCGACTATCTTCCGACACCCCAAACTCACCCCGACATGCTTCTACACCAAAACATCACAAAACTCAACTCAATAACCATCAAATTCACCAACCAAAACCACAAATTTACTTTGATTTGAAGCCTGGGAAAGATATAGTATTGAATTCATACTTTGATTTGAAGCTTGGAAAAGATAGAGTATTGAATTCTTAATCCAACGACGCGAGAATCGCCCGATTTTGTCGAGAAATGAAGAAACTGCGACGATCGCAAGTTTCATCAATCAAACCCTTCGTTGCTAAGATTTCACTCTCTGATTTCATCTTCTTCTTCTCCTTATGCTTTTATATGTATGGGTTAAAAGACCTCTTTGGTTCCTTACTTCCTTAACCAATACAGTTTATCCTTTATACTTTTTTTAACAAACAATTAATTAAACGCTTTCAATTCCAATACTTAAGTATTATTTTTACCCAAATAAATAATACGACTTTCCGATTTGCTATTTCTCACCGATAATCTTTTATCAATTAATCTTAATTATATAATTAATTATTTTCAATAATTAATAATACGGGATCATTAAACTTTATTTTGGCTTTTTCTTAAAACCTCTTTTCGTCCGGATTCTTATCCATAATTAATTTCTAATATCAAACTTTACATATTAGACTTTTCAAAACCGACCTACTCGGGTATTGTCTCAATGTGCTACTTCGATAATCTTTATCCTAACAAACTCTATTAATTTATTCTCGGCTAAAATACTTATATTTCAATCCGAGATATAAATTTCACTTTTCCTATTTTCTCGTTCTTTTCTCTTAACATCATCATTTATTACTTTATCCAATGTTGATATCCAAGTTTTCTTATTTAAATCCTCAAACATAGACGTCCGACTCGATATTATCCTTTTCATTAATATATAAAATCCTTTATTATTGCAACTCTGGTCCCTCTCTGCAGGACATGTTGCACTAATCGGCATCTAAACTTACGGGGTATTACATTCTTTCCCCCTTATAAAAATTCGTCGTCAAATTTTCATATAACTTTCTTACTTACTTTGCTCAATATCCTTATCATTTTCCTTAATGGCTATATCTTACTTATCTTATTATACTTATCGGTATATGGAATTATTATTCCAACTCTTGCACTTCTAATGTAATAATATTATCGTCATTGTCAAACTTCTTTACTGATACCTTCTTCTATAGTGATATTGGTTGCATCTTCATGCACTCAGGAGTTCTTATCCTCGATCTTTATCATCTTTTCTTGTTTGATATAACAATACAAACTCTTGTCCTTAAAATTAAACTTTTAGTTTAATTGCCGATGCCTAGTTGTAGTTTTCTTGGTGACACCTTATCATTGAAGACGGATACCCTCATCATTAGACCTTCTCATTCGTCGTCGAATGATGTAGACGATCCATTAACTCATACTTCGCAACCTTCTTGTGTCTTATCACTTTGCTTATCTTATTCAACTTCATCCTTTACTATCGTCGTTTATTGACGGTCATCCATGAACTGAATTCTCATGATGAATCCTTATAAGGTTTATGCTTTCCTTATAGGGACTTGGTTGATTTACTTATTGCATTCTCATACTTCGTATATTCCTTTATTCATCGTGTACCTGTAAATTTACTTTTCACTTCTTAAAGTGCGATGCACTTTCCTTTGAACTTCTTGTCTCTTCTTACTTCTAATTCATCTGTTTCGCCAATTTGGTTTACCACTAAATGGGACTGCTAAAGTCGTCGCTGAATCCTTATATTAATAATACAGCGTATGACCAATACTTTGATAAGCTTCTTATGCTTATACTCTCTTACTCACTTATTTAAGCGAGGCTCTTCAATCCTTTCCCAATTGTTTACACACACCAGAATGTTCTTTGGTGATGTTGTCACTTGTTCTATGCTCAATCATTCTATTCATACTTTACTTGTCTTCCAATCTATGCAACGCATTCTGTTTACTGATTTGCAATAAGGTTTCTTGATTCCTTCAGTTTTTCTCGTCATATACTGCCTTTGGCAGTGTCATTACTTTCGAGATAACCACTTATCTTGTCTATCTTCCATCGATCTTCGGGTCAATTAACCCATTCTTTTCTATCTTTTCAAGTTTGTCTCTGTACTTAGCCTCACCTTTGCCAATCCTTGTGGCAAGCATCTATTCAATCTTCACAATATGTTGATCCTTGTGATCACCATTGTATTCAAATCCTTGTTGCCACATTTGACATTTTACAGTTTGTCCTTATCAATTTCCTTTTGATATTACTTTTCTTATTAGGTTATTCTATACAACTATCTATTTCATTTTCTTACTCCATTTGAATTATCCTTTCTTTATACTTCCATTTGCTTTATCGTCTTTCGTTCCTTAGGATTTCCATATCAATTTTGGTACTAACTTTTAGGTTATACTTTAACGTTCATCTCTTATTCATTTCCGTTTTATCTTGTCTATATCCGTCTTGTTCTCTTAATATATTATTGACATCGTTTATCATTCGATCTTCAATATGCTTTTAGCATTCATCATCGCAATCCAACTATTTTCCATTTATCTTCTCTTTCCACTACTCGATCTTAGTTTGGCTCTTAGTTTACAAAACTATCTCCTTTTGCTATCATGTAGCTTTAGGTGTACCTTTTCTTACTATCCATAATCATATTAATTCCATTCACAACTTCTTTCTTTCATCTATGCTGTAGATGTAGTCTTTACGATCTTTCTTCAATTTCTTATTCTTTATCATTCACTACGATTAGTAGATTCGGTAGTATAATCCTATGGAACTCCTTTCTTATCCTTTGCTCTTATTCTTGTCATATTTCTCGATCATATTCTATTATATTTTTCGTATTCATCATCGTATCTCGTATATTTTGTACTTCTTATCTTATTATCATCGATATTGTTTGTTAATAGGGGGTCGCGTTCTAATCCATTTGAATTTCTCGACGTGCTGCGTTCTCGATCACATGTATATCTTCTCGTTGTAGTCTTACCGACATCTTGACTGTCAGTGAGGCCAATTCTATACTTATGTCAAATCGATCCCTTCAGCTTCTATGTGTCTTACGACTACATAGAGTCGACACATCTTGTCTTCTTATTATCTTCCCATATGACGTTCTATTTTCTTTTCCTCGATTACTCTTATCAAGTACTATACGATATATACAGGTTGCTCAAACCTTGTCGATACTGATTACCTTAACCGATCTCTTTGCATCCTTTATCTACATTATGAATCCTTATTCTTTCTTATATATGAATACCTCTTATAGATATTTTAATCTTCTCTGTTATCTTTCATTTTGATCTATCCAATATTACTTTCTTTAGTTCGGTTCAATTTTGATATTAAGCCTCTTCTTCACATCCTTTCAACTATCTCGATGCATGAAGTTTCAATCTAATGTCAGATACACTCGATGCTATATAATGCATCTAACCCTTCAAGGATCACTATCAACCTTCTATATCAATCTCACTATGCGCTGTACTCCTTATCAGCCGAACTTGAAATTTGGGATCCTACACTCCACATACATTCATCACGTTTATATTTTCTGTGATCTACTGACCAACTTCGTAATCACAATCTTTGTGTTGAAGGATCACACTTCTAATTCACTTATTGTAATACTTGTCGTTTATCTTTTGATCTTTCTTACCGTATATACTTCAAACCAGTTTAACGATCACAACGGTCAATCTTCTAGAATCCGTCTTTGGAATATCATATTCCAATATCAACTCAATCTGACGGTCTAACTAGAACTTATTACAGCTTTACTAGACCTTCATGGTTTCTAGATCTCATCTAAGGTTTATCTCATCGATGCATAGAAAACCATGCATGTGCCTTGCACTATGGTATACACCAATCGATCCATCGATTCTATGTTCTCATATACTTGTTTCACTTCATAGAGTAATGTCTTCGACGTCTCATCTAAGAGGGCGTTCACGTTCTAGTTTATCGCTAATCAGATAGGTATTACTATCCGAATACATCTACTATTCTAGTCGTATTCTAACTCGTTAAATCAAAACTAACTTCATGTACTCGAAGCATAAGTTCTAGGTTCTCGCAATTGTACATGTTCGTTCTTTCTCGAAGCATTGGTTGCAGTTTAATCTCGAACATTTCACTTCCATTACAGAGTTCTGGTCTAGGTATACTTACATAAAAACCAATTTCTTGAAAACTTTTTCAAATAATACGACTCATTTTGAAATTTATATCAAAATCCATTGAAATCTTACCAAAATTGTGCGCTAGGGTGATGACATCTCGCATCCCCAAAAAGTTGCCACATCTCACCTGTAATAACCTGTATTTTAAAAAAAAATATGAGGGGTTTCGGTTTGGTGCTTCGATTCGTGGTTCGATTCAGTTTTTAGTTCGGGTTGAGGTTCCTTCGGTTTGTAGTTCAACCAATCGGTTGAACCACATACGCCTTACTTGGGTCTCAAAGCGAGACCTGAGTGTTTTTCCCCGAAGGGTCTCGTTCGAGACCATGCGGTCTCGAAAGAGACCTCTCGTTTTCTTGCTAGTCTCGTTCGAGATCAGCAAAGTCTCGAACGAGACCTCAGCATTTATGCTAGTCTCGTTCGAGACCAGCAAAGTCTCGAACGAGACCTCAGCATTTATGCTGGTCTCATTGGAGATCAGTTTCGCAGGCAGTGAACCCTGTCTTGGCTCGATCAACCCCCTTTTTCCAACTCGTTTTCTAACCTAATTAATCCCAATAAATACGTTATTTTCTAAACCTAAACTCTTCACCACACATCAAGCAAACCCTAGCCGTCACTTTCTTTGAAATTCTCTGAAAACGTTGCTCTTTCCTGTCCCTAAAGTTCTATGAAAAATTGGCAAGTTTTGCATCCTTGATTCTCAATTTAGCTATTATCGACACTTACGTATTTTGATTCATTCTCCCTCGTTTTTTTGTATACTTCAGTTCCGCTTCGTCCTAGTGATTATAGACACGAGCCTCTACAAGTTCCAATCTTGAATTCGTTTAACGGTACGTAAACAATCCAGTATTAGTCGCCGCCGTTCTACCGTTTTTTTTGTTATGTTCTTTGCGTTAATATTGTTAACTGCCGTTCCTTGTTCCTTTTTGATTCTGAGCTTTGAGGATTAAGGGCTAGGATTCGTGGTTCTTAGTTATAGCTTTCGTAGCTTCTTGAATCGTTCTTTGTCTTACGGATTCATTGTTTGGTCGTTTTGGCTCTTATTCTATCTCGGCCATGATTCAAGGTTCTTAGAGAATGTTTAATGTTTATTTGTTGATCTTATTGCTGTGATTGAGGGTTCTTGCAATTGTTGGTGTTGATGATAAATCTTGGTTAGTTTGGTTGTTAAGTGGTTGGGTTTCAGCTATGGAGCTTTTGTCTACTGTTATGTAAGTTGGGTTATTTGATGTTGAAGGTGAGGAAGTGTTTGTGTGAGGTTGGCTGGATTAAGTTTTGTGTGGTTAAATGTTTTTGAAAGTCCTTGAATTGTTTTGCTTAAAACTTATTGATTCCTTAAGTTATTATTAAACTGTTTTTATAATTTATTTTGGTTATTAATCTACGAAATTGGTTTCGACTTATTAATTAACAATTTAAATAATATTATTATTTATAATTTGAATTACTTTGGGCTTAATATTTTCAATTTAGATTTAATATTAACCCTATTATAATTTAAATGATGTTAGATTTAATTATTTATTTCGATTATATTAAATGAGAATTGGAGATTTCTTTTTAATTTGAAAGTTTATCAAATTAGTAATATTATTTTTGAGACCTAAAAATAGTATTGCAGTTATTTAAAATTAAATTAATAATTACTATGAATTATTATTTAATTGATAATTTGAGATTTTTGGCTTAGCGTGTCAATGTGATTAAATTTATATTTTTAACTTTTTGTTTGCGTTTCGAGTTATAAATTGACAAATTGAAAAGGATGATCATTTTTATAAAATAAATTAATATAATTACTTGGGTAATTATATTTGATTTTAAATATCTTTTTGGTATGTCATTACAATTTAGCTCTTGAACGTTTTTAAAACTTATTTGATTAACTTTTTGGTTGTAACTTGGGTTACTTGAAGTTTAAACTATTGGGTTCCGTTTTAAATATTGATTTATTATTTTATCAAAGTTGATTCTATAATTATAAATTATGGTTTATAATTGCATATGATTATATTTATTTTATCAAAGTGATTTTGGGGAATTATTAACTCTGGTTTATATTTTGATAAAATATTTGGGTTGGGTTAGACTTGGGGCACCCGACATGTGAGGTAGCTTGGTAGTTATTGATAACTTGGCTAATCCAATATTTGAGGAAATTGATTTAAGTTATTATTTACTTATTATTTAAGTAATATTTTCCGGAACAGATTTTATAGGGGAAACCCAATAGACTTGGCTTATTTATTTATTTATTTATTGAGTATTGCTTTACTCGATGTGGTTCGTTTTTGACTCGGGTCATTACATGATTAATTGTTCATTCTAGTCTATCTATGTTTATGCTTGACTCGGTACTGTGCTAATCCTATGTGGTGTCTAGTACTCTCTAGAGTTAGGGGTTGATTTTAATAATTGTTTTACTCTGTTCTTAGACTCGTCGACTATGCGTGCTTCAAAGTCGATTTAGGTTTTGTCGCTTGCCAGGTTTTCACGTGGATTAGCAAGCAGTGAGTTTGCAGTGCTATTTACCGCTCTATTACCGCATCATATTTTAGTATTATAAATGCTTTTAAATTGTTTTAAGCGATTATGGATCTGGATTGAAACGAGCTACTCGATAGGCTTGTATCGAGACTATGTGCATCGATAAATACCATGGAATCGGCAGACTAATGTCTTGCTTACGCTAGTATATGACGAGGATTTGTTTCCCGTCCACTCTGGGTTTATCAGTATGCTATGTCATACTTATGCTGGAATCATTTCAATACTGTTATTCCATAATCAAATTATATTAGTATAAAAGGTTTTGATTTGAGGGTTTTAAACTTAATAAATGTAAATAGTATTGCAAACTGATCTAAATATATCTGACCCCCGTTGTTTCCCCATTTTCCAGGTTTATTATTTGAGCGAGTCTGCTGATCTCCGATTCTTTATTCCTCGAAGGTTTATTTTATTAAGTTGTCTAACTAATTTTATTCTTAGATTGCGATAGTAATTAGAAGTCTTTATTATTATTCTAGTTTGTTTGTCGGATTGGTCTGACTGGCTTTATATAATGTTATGACATTATTATTGTTTAACTTTGGTGATTCATTATTTAATGGAAGTAATTATATTTAAACTGTTAGTTTAATTTGGAGTCTCGGTTGCCCCCGAGCATTGGATTTTCTGCAGGTTTATATGATTGGTTGTTTTCCGCAAGGCTTGCTACGGGTTTTGTTACAACCATACCCATACCCTAACGCTGGTCGCGATCCATGAAATTGGGTCGTGACATCACCTCTTCATCTGAGCATAATGCATATGATGCCTGTCCTATTAATACATGTTATTATGTATGCAATGATGCACTTCAATCAATGTCGTGAAAATTATCAATGACTATCATAGGTCTAGGTACAATTATGCTTTCAAAATCGTTTAAACAAATAACTTTAGAAAGTTATAAACTTCGAGTTTTGTAAGTTCTCTAGACCTTTAAACTATGTACCTGGCAAGTTCTTCCACTTCAGTAACTTCTTACTCTTTCTTTATTCATTTCTTGATGTCTCGATCGAGCGATTTCGATAACATTCTTCGCTTTAACCTAGGTATACTGAAGCACGAACTGTCTTATCGTGAAACTCCATCTCCCCGGGGTTCCGTCTTAATATGCATATCGCGCATGCATATACTATCGGAAACGAAATATGCACCTATATCTCGTACATGCATATTTTAAATAAACAACCGAGTCTCACAAAACAATCAATCTACTTATCGCAAAGCAACCAATGCAAAAGACTTGGATCAGACAGAACTCAACTCTATAGCTGCAGTAGTTCCTAGCTTAGTCTAATGACATTATACTTAGGAACAAACAAACATCAATCACAAACTTGCACTAGTATTATGGACCAACTGCACTCAAATCACATATTAACAGAGGTAATTGGACCAACTGCTTTGATACCAACTTTGTCACGACCCAAATTATTGAGCCGAGACCGGCGCTAGGGAATGTGAGTGGTAGATCCAAAACCCGTAGCAAGCCTAGAACCACTATAATTTTTTTTCGCAAATTCAAATATATTATTATGCATAATACATTTTCAGAAAGCTCCTTTAAATAATATAATTATAGATATCAAAATATCGTATTCATTTTCTGAAAATCGATGCGAAACAATTCTTAGAAACCAGGATCTTACAAAGCAATATCTCATATCCAGCACCGCCCTATTTCTAGTCATAATCATGACCAATTCCACTCATGGAAATTGGTATGAAAATCAAACGGATAAAAGCACATCTTCATAAACAATTTACTCATAAAACCATATTAGGGTTTACATTTAAATTATATCGTTTGAATTCTAAAACATAATCATTTACTGACACCTACTGACTACTGCCGCTCTATACGGACTCGTACTTTGTGCAAGGCAATCGACTTCTGACACAAAGGAGATAGTCTGTCTGATCCGACTCCGGTAACCTGAAAGGTATCAAGAGTGAGGGGTTAGTATTTTGGAAAATACTGAGTGAATTTACATCTCACTAATCGTATTATAAAAATATAACATCGGATTTAAAAAAAAGTATGTATAAATAAACATATTGTATATTTCAAGCGTTTGATCCTATCGAAACCCTAATCTTATAAACAATCTTGAACTGGACACTTCCTAGTATTCATAACAAATACAATCTTTTAATCTTGATGGTGGTTACGGGATAGATCAACCATGTCAACCATCATCTGGTCGGGCATCGGGATAGTTCAACCATTATGCCTCATACCATCTCAAGTCCAACAATACAGCGGAGTCCCGAGATAGTTCAACTATGGCAATTCACTAGATACAGGCCGCGGGATAGTTCAACCATGATGGCCTCGTATCTCATTCATAAATGAGTTAGGCTAGTTCTACTTGCTAAGACTTACTCGACACTGGTGATCACACAGCCTATTGACACCCAATAAGTAGTTGTTCTCTAACGTCGTGAGAGGCTAAAAAAACAGCCCTTACTTCCAATTCTGACATGGTTCGGACATTTCCGCACATACCCAACTCCATAATTATAATCCAAATCATTAAAACCGCATGAACCAAGCTTAAAACGAACAAATTACGTGAATTCAATTCGGTTTCACCGAACCCTATCCTTAGGCAGCAACTGAACCCTAATTTCAGCAACCAAACATTGATATTTACCTTAATTTGATGCTATAGGATGATAGAGAATCCTTTTCTCTTTCCAACGCAACAAGAATCTCTCAATTCCGAGTCCGAACGAAGAAATCGTGCCAACCGCAAGCTCGCTCGCGTCGCGAGACTATGTATCACGTTTTGAGACATTGTCTCTCGTGCGTTGTAACGCTAATTATATATTCCGCGAGGAATAAGAGTTACAAAACATATATTATACATCCACCCAGAGAACAAACGCTGGAAAACAACCAAATATTTTTCTACCGCTACTAGACATATATGTTTTTTCGTGATCGAGTTACGGAAGCACCAATTTTGCGAACTGTACAAACTGTACAATCCTGTGTCGTTCAATCTCTTAAACACACGGGACGAGAACTCTACGGCTTGGTTTACGATTTTATTTGGTTGGAATAAAATCAAGGTTTATTTAGGTTGAATCTTTTAAATAAAATCTATTCCAACTAAAATAAATCAAAATAAGCGATAAAACCTACTTGTTGAAGGACAGAACCGCAAAGAGAAGGTGAAACGTCCGGATCAATCGGAACCACGGTGCGCGGGCTATCAAGGGTTATCAGCGACTGTCAGAGAATGCAAACCTATCATATTAAATATAAACATGTATTAAAGTCATGACCCATTTTCTTGAATCGTGACCGGCGCTAGGGTTTGGGTATGGTTGTACCAAAACCCGTAGCTAGCCTTGCGGATAACCAACAATTACATAAACCTGCAAGAAACCAATGCTCGGGGGCAACCGGGACTTCAACCTAGTTTTAGCAGTTCATAAAATACAACATTTATATAATAATTGATCAATCAATTCCGAGTCGTAGCATAAATATTTAATAACCCAAGTTATTATATTAAAGCCAAAACAATTAAATCAGTAGAATAATTATGATAACAAGTATTAGACAAATACGACTTCTAATTTCTACTGCGGTCTAAGAACAAAATCAGTTTAATAAACTTTATTAAATAAAGTAAAACCTCCTAGGAAATAAAGAATTGGAGAGCAGCTGACTCGCTCATATCATAACCCTTGAAAAATTGGGAAAACAACGGGGTCAGATATACTGAGATGAGTTCATACCACTATTTATATTTATCAAGTGGAAAACCTTTAAAACCGCTTAAAACATTTAATAACAACATTACATATAATAGTTGGAACCCTAATCCACAATACTAAATATAACCATAATCCGATAGGCCTGGTCCCGAGAGCTGAGCTACACCGAGTTACCACCGAGCATTCTTAATCCATAACCAGAGTCCCAAGAGCTGAGCTACACAGAGTTACTCTACTGGTCCCGAGAGCTATGCTCACACCGAGTTACCACCACATATCACATACCTTTTCTAGATCAATACCGGTGCGCACGCAGTCCTAATGATGCTCATTAGGTAGCATGTTCCAACTAGAAGCCATAATGGAAAAACAGTTCGAAATATACATACAGTATATATTTATATATTAAAATAACAATTTACTTAATAAAGCGGTAAATAGTAAGTACAAACTCACAGCTTGCTAATCCACATGAAAACTCCTGGCAAGCAACCTAGACTCGGTTCGCCTCAAAAGCACGAATAGTCGACGAGTCTAAACAAATGTAAAATTATTATTAAAACGGAACCTAACTCTAGAGAGTACTAGATACCACATAGGATTAGCACAAACAACAAGTCAAGGTAAAGCCAACCAGAGTAAACACAATACTCAATTAATTAATAAACCACACAAGTCAAGTCTATTGAGTTCCCGCCTTAAATTCCATTTCATAAAATATTATTTAAAATAATTCTTAAAAAATAAACCAAGTAATTTCCAAATAGTGGGTTAGCCGAGTTACCAGTAACTACCAAGCTAACCTCACATGTCGGGTGACCCAAGTCTAACCCGACCCAACCATTTATCAAAATATAAACCATAGTTTATAATCCCAAGATATGATTTGATAAAATAATAATCGCAAGTGGAACTCAATATCCATAAACAAAAGTAACCCTTAGTTACCGATAAAATTTAATTAAATTAATTTTAAGAAAACGTCATAAAGTCGAAACGTAACTTTAGCCAACTTGGCACCTAAATCCAATAATTTCAAAACAATAGTTACCCAAGTAATTATTCGATTTAGAGATTATAAAACAATTAACGTTTTTCAATATAACTTCCAAAACGATTCAATTGATATTCAAAAACAAATATAATCACCCGAGTAATTATATAAATTTAGGTTATAAAATAATTATCTTACTCGAATTATAAATATAAAAACCAAACCGATTAATATAAAATGAATATTATATTCAGTTTCAAACGATACGAACACTTAGCAAAAATCATAACTAACAATATTAGTAAGTTCGGTTTCACATCGGTATTAAAACAAATTTTGATTAATCAAAAACAAGCTAAGCAATTTGATATGAACTAATGGCATGTACCCAACCATTACCAAACTAAATAACCCTAACATTTGAATCCCCATCTCCTCCGCCATAATCAATCCAGGGAAAGGCATGAGAATCATTAAAGAACCACAAAACAACCTATAACATAATAACCACAAGTGAAGAACAATGAACAGAAACCATATCCATACGGTAGGTGGAGTTCGACAATTCCTATTACGTATCTGTGTCGTATCAAAAGAGAAAAAGCAACAAGAGGGATCCAAGGTATAACAATCATCATTTAATTAAAAGCAAAACAGCAGAAATAAAGCTTGGATACGGCAACAGTAACATGAACCAAAGTGATGAACTGAACGGTAATTCAAACGAAAGAAGTTTTACGTACCAATTCAAAATGTAACACGTAAGGATCGAAGAGGATGAAAAGATTGACGAACAGAAGGAACAAAGTCGGATTTAATGCTAACATACGAATAATGAAAGTTAATAAGCAGCGGATACGATATCGAATCTCTAAACGAATAAAACGAATACGAATCACTTACCAAATCCAAGTGCGAATGGAAGGGAATGAGTGTTGTAATATTTCTGAGAGTATTATGGGGTAAAGAGTCGGCTAGGGTTTTATGTAAACGAAAGAAAAGGAGTTTGGTCGAGTTATGGGTCTATTTAAAGGCCCTGATATAAAATTACAGCTCAGGCGCGATGCGAGGCGCGTTCGTCCCGTCGCGCCTTCAATAGGCGCAGAAACAAAATGGGCGCGTTGCGAGGCGCGATGACGCGCCTCAATTTTTGATTCTACGGTTAACTTTGTCTTGGGCACAACATATCCGAAAATGAGCCCGATCTGACGGTGTAATTGGGAGATATGCATGTTTTCTCAAAACATGTCAGATTCAGAAGGTACATGAATACATTATCGATTATAAACTGAATACAAATCAAATTGCCATCGAACACTCACATGACACATGCGACACATACAAGATACAACTCAAACCCCAAATAAAGTGTCACACTTGCTAATTCCACAATTAACAATCCAAAACTAAGTCGGAAACACAACAAAACCATGACTGAAAAACACGGGATATTACAATTAATAAATTTTTTCTACTAAAAGTTCGGCAGCACTTCCCCTAAAAATGAGCATCACCCATTTTTCAGGGAAGTCCTGCAAGCAAATTACATAGCACAATCCAACAATACAAATCACGCCACATATAACCTACTTCAATTGATATATTAAATCTTTGACTTTTTTTTAATATTTTAAATGTATTCAAATAAAATTTAATTAACCCAATTAATAAAACTAATCCTAATCCTAATCAATCAATTAAACTAACTTAACAATTTAACTTAATCAACCAATTAATCTAACTTAAAAATTTAACCCAATTAATCAATAAATCTAAAATAAATTAAGTAATCAATTTTTAAAACTAATTAATTTAAATTAATTATAAATCTAGATTACTCTAATTAATCAAATATAATTCGAATTAAGTAAATTAACTTAAAATTTTAACCAAATTAGTCAATTAACCTAATTTAACAATTTAACATAATTAATAAACTTATATAATTTAACATTTTAACCTAATTAATCTACTAACCTAATTTAATAATTTAACATAAAAACAAACTTAATTTAACAATTTAGCCTAATCAATTTCTAAAACTAATTAATATAAACTAATTAAAAAAACTAACCGTTAAGGGAGCAATAAAGGCAGAGAGGGAAGACGAACTCCGGCGGCAAGGGCAGACCAACTCTGGTGGCGGCAGGCAGACGAACGGCAACGACAGTGGTGGCCGCTGTCAGTTTATCAAATATTAGAAAAAAAAATAAAATGAATTAAAAACTAAACCTAATAATCAAAACTAATCTAAAGTAGAGAGAAAAGAGGGAAACTGGCGGTGACAGACGACCTCCGGTGGCGGCAGACGAACTCCGGCGGTAGTGATGGCTGCAATTTTAACAAAAAATAAAAAGAAATTAAAAACAAAACAAATAGATTTTGGAGTTTGAAACAAGAAATAGGTTTTGAATGGAAAAAACATAGCTGAGGGCGGCGACCGACGATGGGATTTTGCAAACGTTTTGAGAGAAAAAATAGGTTTTGAGAGAACAGTGCTGTGATTTCACGAATTGGTCAGTTTGTGAAATAGGTGAAGATTAGCGATGGACTGGATTCCGTCGCTAATATCTTTAAATCTGTCACAACTGTAAGTAAAACACGGCGTTTCACTTACAGTGCAGTTTGCGACAGACGAATTAGCCCGTTGCAATTTTTGGCACCAAAGTTTGGCGGAAGTCTCCCAGCCAAATTTTGCGACAGACTGTTAAATTTTGCGACGGATTGGTTGTCCCAAAATATGGCGTAGACACTCCTGCCTAATATTTTTGTATCTTCAGCGACGGATAGAAGTCCGTCGCTGAATCCATCGCAAAAGAAGAAAATTAGCGACGGAATTGCAGTCCGTCGCTAATTTGCTGTTTTCTAGTAGTGCAAGTCGTGAGACACTTCCCCACAGCTCTAAATCTCGTCTCCACTTGCTTCCGACACCCCAAACTCACCCCGACATGCTTCTACACCAAAAACATCACAAAACTCAACTCAATAACCATCACATTTAGCAACCAAAACCACAAACTTACCTTGATTTGAAGCTTGGGAAAGATAGAGGATTGAATTCTTAATCCAACGGCGCAAGAATCGCTCGATTTCGTCGAGAAACGAAGAAACCCCGACGATCGCAAGTTTCATCGATCAAACCCTTCGTTGCTAAGATTTCACTCTCTGATTTCATCTTCTTCTTCTCCTTATGCTTATATATGTATGGGTTAAAAGATCTCTTTGGCTCCTTACTTCCTTAACCAATACATTTTATCCTTTATACTTTTCTTTTAACAAATAATTAATTAAACTCTTTCAATTCCAATACTTACATATTATTTATACACAAATAAATAATACGACTTTCCGATTTACTATTTCTCACCAATAATCTTTCATCAATTAATCTCAATTATATTATTAATTACTTTCAATAGTTAATAATACGGGATCATTAAACTTTATTTTGGCTTTTTCTTGAAACCTCTTTTCGTCCGGATTCTTATCCATAATTAATTTCTAATATCAAACTTTACATATTAGACTTTTCAAAACCGACCTACTCAGGTATTTTCTCAAAGTACTACTTCGATAATCTTTATCCTGACAAACTCTATTAATTTATTCTCGGCTAAAATACTTATATTTTAATCCGAGATATAAATTTCACTTTTCCTATTTTCTCGTTCTTTTCTCTTAATATCATCATTTATTATTTTATGTTGATATCCAAATTTTCTTATTTGAATCCTTAAACATAGACGTCCGACTCGATATTATCTTTTTCTTTAATATATAAAATCCTTTATTATTGCAACACTGGTCCCTCTCTGCAGGACACGTTGCACTAATCAGCATCTGCACTTACTGGGCATCTAAACTTACGCTTCGTAACATATTAAATGTTTGGCATAAATCGTTGAAAAGGGGAAACATTAGGGTTTGTTTCGTAACATTTTAATTTGTTTTATAACGTTTTTAATGTTTGGCTTAAATCTTTAAAAAGGTGAAACATTAGGATTTGTTTCGTAACGTTTTCAAAGTTTGGCTTATATTGCAAAAAAGGTGAAACGTTAGGATTTTTTTCGTAACGTTTTAAACGTTTGAATTTGTTTCATAACGTTTTAAACGTTTGGATTTGTTTCATAACGTTTTAAATGTGTGGCTTAATTAGCTAAAAAGGTTGAAACATTTGGATTTGTTTCGTAACGTTTTAAACGTTTGGCTTAAGTCGCTAAAAAGGTAATACGTTTGGATTTGTTTCGAAACATTTTCAACGTTTGGATTTGTTTCGTAACGTTTTATACATTTGGATTTATTTCGTAATGTTTTAAACTTTTGCATTTGTTTCGCAACGTTTTAAACCTTTTTGGCTTAAATCGATAAAAAGGTGAAGCATTAGGATTCATTTCGTAGCGTTTTAAACGTTTGGCTTAAATAGCTAAAAAGGTATAATGTTAGGATTTATTTTGTAATATTTTAAACGTTTGATTTGTTTCTTATCGTTTTAAACGTTTGGCTTAAATAGCTAAAAAGGTGAAACGTTTGGATTTAATTCGTAACGTTTTAAACGTTTGGCATAAATTGCTATAAAGGTGAAACGTTTGGATTTGTTTCGTAACGTTTTAGACGTTTGGATTTTTTTCATAATGTTTTGAATGTTTGGATTTATTTTGTAACGATTTAAACATTTGGCTTAAATAGCTAAAAAGGTAAAGCGTTAGGATTTGTTTCGTAACGTTTTAAAAGTTTGGCTATAGCTAAAAAGGTGAAACGTTAGGATTTGTTTTGTAACATTTTGAGCGTTTGGATTTGATTCGTAACGTTTTAAACGTTTGGCTTAAATAGCTAAAAAGGTGAAACGTTTGGATTTGTTTCCATACGTTTTAAAAGTTTGCCTTAAATCGGTAAAAAGGTGATACATTTAGATTTATTTCGTACCATTTTAAACGTTTGGATTTGTGTCATTATGTTTTAAACATTTAGATTTGTTTCATAACATTTGAAACTTTTGGCTTAAATTGCGAAAAAGGTGAAACGTTAGAATTTGTTTTTGTAATGTTGTAAATGTTTGGCTTAAATCGCTAAAAAGGGGAAACGCTAGGTTTTGTTTTGTAACGTTTTAAACGTTTGGATATGTTTAGTAACAATATAAAGGTTTGATTTAAATAGCTAAAAAGGTGAAACGTTAGGATTTGTATTGTAACGTTGCAAACGTTTATATTTGTTTCGTAAGGTTTTAAATGTTTGGCTTAAATCGCTAAAAAGGGGAAACATTAGGATTTGTTTCGTAACGTTTTAAACGTTTGACTTAAATAGCTAAAAAGGTGAACCGTTTGGATTTGTTTCTTGACGTTTTAAACGTCTAGATTTGTTTCGTAAAGTTTTAAACGTTTGGCTTAATTAGCTAAAAAGGTGAAACATTTAGATTTGTTTCGTAATATGTTAAACGTTTGGCTTAAATCACTAAAAAGGTGAAACATTTGGACTTGTTTCGTAATGTTTTAACCGTTTAAATTTGATTCGTAATGCTTTAAAAGTTTGGATTTGTTTCATAACGTTTTATACGTTTGGATTTGTTTCGTAACGTTTTAGAAGTTTCGTTATATCGCTAAAAAGGTGAAATGTTTGGATTTATTTCATAACGTTTTAAACGATTGGATTCTTTTTGTAACGTTTTAAACGTTTGGATTTATTTCGTATCGTTTTAAACATTTGACCTAAATCGCTAAAAAGGACAAACGTTTGGATTTGTTTCTTAACATTTTAAACGTTTAGCTATAATAGCTAAATAGAAGTTTGGATTTGTTTCGTAACGTTTTAAACTTTTGGATTTGTTTCGTAACGTTTTAAACCTTCAGATTTGTTTCGAAAGTTTCAAACTTTTGACTTACATCGCTAAAAAGGTGAAACGTTAGGATTCGTTTCGTAACGTTTTAACGTTTGGCTTAAATAGCTAAAAAGGTAAAATATTAGGATTTATTTTGTAACCTTTTAAACGTTTGATTTATTTCGTAACATTTTAAACGTTTGGCTTAATGTAATACCCCAAAATATTTAATTATCTAATTGGACCACGTGTCCAGTTTTGATTCACCAGAGTGGCGATATCAGAAGAATTTCTGATAAAAGTACAGTAAATAAATTTTTATTAGGTCGGTTTTGGAAAGGATTATATACGAGGAATTTAATAATATATTTCAATTCTAAAGACAGAATTGGAATTGAAAAGAAAAATGTCAAGAAAAGTCTAAAATAAAGTACAGGGACCAAAGTGGTAATTTAGCCACTTGGTGTCGAAAATGGAAATTTTGGATTTTGACAGGAAACTATTAATATCGAGCTTCGTATTATTTATTGGGTATAAATAATGCGTATAAGTTCTAATTTAAGAGTTATGGACTAAATTGACCAAAAGAGAAGTTTAAAGGGAAAATGATAATAAATAAAAAGAACAAGGATAAAAGTAAGCTTTTAGCCGGATTATGTAAGAAAGGAAAGATTGAATTTGAATGCAGAATAAGGATCGAGAGAATTAAGAAATTATCGCGGATTACGATCGTTTCTCCGTTCGACGTCCCATTCAAGTGATTTTCGCGGCGATTTCTTCAGAATCGAATCCTCTATTGATCCTAAGCTTTGTTTCAAGTTAAATCTTCAAGAAATTTGGTTAAAAGTCGAATAATAGGGGCTGTTTTAGGGAATTAAAGAATTAGAATCGAATTTAACGTTTCTGAAGTTATTATAGCGTTTTATGAAAACCGAGATGCGGGTTTTGTATAGTTGAATGTATAGCACGTCGGGATGGTTGAAAAGCCCTGGAAAATGAATTTCCGGGGGCTGTGCATGTGATGCATGACCGTGCACCACGGGTGTGCGTTCGCACAATCCTTAATTTTTAGGGTGTGCGTTCGCACACTTATTGTGTGCGTTCGCACACTACTCAAAACTTATCAGATTCAAAATTCCAACAGTCAGTTTATAGATTTGCCTCTTAGGAACGCCTCTGTCGAATTTCATCTTGATCCAACGGTTCAATTGGGAGAGATCGTCGTTTTACTAAACAGTGTCAGTGTGCAGGCATCACCTGCGCATTGTCCTGAAAACTACTTGAAACTTCATCGGAATGAAACTAAACCCTAAAACTTAGAAGTATTATACGTGTAAAAGTACGATTTTCATGTCTAACTATTAAATGATTTATCAGACGTGTCAGCAAGTAGTGGGAACAGTAGACGTGGACTAGCGAGGGCATACTATCATATCGACCACATCATTACTTGGATTGCGGTTTCTGTGAGTTGCACTTTACATTCGTGTATTATATATTAAAGTTATTTTATATAGATATATATATATTGTTTATGCGCATCGCATAATATATGATTTGATTTAATGTTATATGTATCTATCAATTTTATATACGAGAACTAGTATGCGATACGAAGAAACTAGCTACCTATTGGGTGTCAATAGGTTGTGTGATCACCAGTATCGAGTCGGTCTAGTGTGTTTGCATTTGAGAAATGAGTTGATATGTATGGCATGATTTGAATATGAATTTCGAAGTTGGATAACGAATTCGATACGAGTGAGCACTCGGCTACGGTGTAGTCTGGAGTCCCCGTATCTAGTGAGTTGGACTCACACTTTGGGATTAAGAGATAGGTCGCGATCGACGGGTAGAGTGTGAGCACTCCCGGGTTGGACTATCTAGATTAGTATGATTTGATTATTCGAAAGTTATGTCGAATGCTAGGATATCAGTTTCGTACGGATCAAATACCTGTTTATATATTTTATATTATTGTTTTCTTGAGATGCGATGCTATATTTTTATTTTAATACCGTTAGTAAATGCAAACTCACTAAGTATTTTCGTAAATACTGACCCCTCACCTTTGATGTCTTTCAAGTGCTTAGTTTGTGGACTTAGCTAGAAGCCAATTTTGAAGTCCAGAAGTCAGCTGTGTATGTATAGTTTCTGACTTCTGTGAATGCTGCAGTAGTGGTCCCGAGTTGACAGAGTCGTAGCCTAGACAGCAGTACATTTTGATTATACATATTACTTGTTGTCTTATTTATACGTTTTTGATAGGCTACAGGTAGTATGTTTTGTTCACGGCACCAGATGCCGGTGATATGTTTTAATGCACTAACTGATGTATATAGTACCATGAGGCCAGTTCGTACGGGGTACGGTAACTAGAGCCCGCGAGGTTCTTGAACAGTTAGTGTAAATACTTGATTATATGTTATATACGCATATTTGCTTTCGTTGTGTTATCTGTTTATAAATTGCGAAAAATTAATAGTGATTTGAGGCTTGCTACGGGTTCCGGAGCTACCACTCCCGTTCCCTAGCGTCGGTTGCGGCTCAATATTTTGGGTCGTGACACTTAAATAGCTAAAAAGGGAAAACGTTCGGATTTATTTCGTAACTTTTTAACCGTTTGGCTAAAATTGCTAAAAAGGTGAAACGTTTAGATTTGTTTCGTAACGTTTTAGACGTTTGGATTTGTTTCATAACGTTTTAAATGTTTGGATTTGTTTTAAAACGTTTTAAACTTTTGGCTTAAATAGCTAAAAAGGTGAAACGATAGGATTCGTTTCGTAACGTTTTAAAGGTTTGGCTTAAATAGCTAAAAAGGTGAAACGTTAGTATTTGTTTTGTAACATTTTGAACGTTTGGATTCGTTTCCTAACGTTTTAAAAGTTTGGCTTAAATCGCTAAAAAGGTGAAAGGCTTGGATTTATTTCGTAACGTTTTAAACGTTTGGATTTGTTTTATAACGTTTTAAACATTTAGCTTAAATTGCTAATAAGGTGAAACGTTTGGATTTGTTCCGTAATGTTTTAAATGTTTGGTTTAAATATCTAAAAAGTGGAAACATTAGGTTTTGTTATGTAACATTTTTAACGCTTGAATATGTTTCGTAACGAATTAATTGTTTGGCTTAAATAGCTAAAAAGGTGAAATGTTAGGATTTGTTTCGTAACGTTTAAACGTTTGGATTTGTTTCGTAACGTTTAAACGTTTGGATTTGTTTCGTAACGTTTTAAATGTTTGGCTTAAAACGCTAAAAGGGGAAACATTTGTTAGTAGTATGTGCCCTAGGGCCATTTGATCATGTATATTTGTAGAACTAATCCCAATGGCAAAGATATATATGTTCTAATTGAACTAAGTGTCTCATCAACTAAGTGTTCATTTATTACGTATTGTCCTTATCACATTGTGATAGAATCTATTCTTAAGGTGTTAAGAATATGAGTTACAGATTTTATTATACATGTGATCTAAATAACAGTTCATGATCGATGGGGTCCTACGAATAAGGGCATCGTATTATCCCGGAAAGATTGTCACCTCTGTTTATTCTCCTGATTAGTAAGGAGTTACTAATTATAGGAAGTAGTGAGTCTCATACTACTTGATGGAGATCAGGATAAACATGTGGACACTCAAGATGTTGAGTGGGTCGAACAAGTGACGCTAGATGACTTATACATGGTATTTCATCAAAGTCAATTTAATGTCATCTAGTTCATAATTGTACATATGTCCTTTGACTTGCGGTGACACTATCTTGTATATAGGTGATTAGAGTTTGATACTCCTTATCCCTAGATCTTTCATGAGCTAGGGTCGCGGGATGTGTTGGCTCTAGTTAGTTGTATATAGAGATAGGGGTTTAACCAAGAGAGGATTTATCACTCCGGATGAACGGAGAAAAGATTCTATGCTATCTCAAATTGTTCTTGATGGATGATAAAACCTGCGCGGGTGTATATGACTTACTTAGAAAGTTGTTTCTAGTGGAAGTCATATTTATCAAGAATAAGAACTGAGATGAGGTCATATGATTAAGACAAACACTGTTTGACTTAACCGTGACACTAGTCGAGATCGGAATCTTAGATGAAGGGAATTTTGAGTGTACGGTAATTATGAACATTGGTTCATAAAGAATGCATCGAAACATTCATATCTATTTGGGGGTCGTGATATGTTGCTAGACGTCACTCACGATCTACGAGAATTAATAATTAATGGGATTTAATTATTTAATATAAGAAAGGCGTTTCTTATGACTCTCGTTGCCATATAGATGTGAACCTAGTTAGTCACACACAATAGGGTGTGCAACCGATTGAGTTTACGAGAGATCGATTTCATATAGATACTAGCATATCTCGGAAATTAATCTAAGATGAAAAACAAGTATAAATTAGGAACTAATTTGTAAGAGTTATAAATTAGTAAGCACCTAATTGTATTTTAACCAAGTTAATGTGATGATGTCATGTGATGATGTCACGATGATGTCACGTGATGATGTCATGTGATGATGTCACGATGATGTCATGTGATGATGTCACGATGATGTCATGTGATGATGTCACGATGATGTCATGTGATGATGTCACGATGATGTCATGTATGTCTCTGTGTGTGACACCTAGCATCCGACGTGTCAGAAGGTGGCAACACCTATGCTTGATGTGTGACACCTAGCATGTGATGTGTCAGATGGTGGGAACACCTATGCTTGGTGTGTGACACCTAGCATGTGAGGTGTCGAATGGTGGCAACACCTTTGCTTGGTGTGTGACACCTAGCATGTGAGGTGTTGCATTCTTAAGCAAAGCTCTACCCTATAAATAGAGGTTGTCTTTGCTCATTTAACACAACAACACACCACACTTAAGAGACCATATTTGAAGGAGTTCAAGTAGTCATCAATCACAGAAAAGCTTGGAGAAAGTTTTTCATACATCCCAGCAAAGACGTAATCGAGGCGAGAGTTTGAGCCTAGGGTTGCTCAGCAAGAGAAACTCTTGCAGATTACTTCAAGGCGAGGATTCAATCGGACGCATACTCGTGTGGACGAGCTTGAGGTCGCCGTACTATCGGGACTACAAGAATCGTTGGAGAATCGACATAGGTATTCTTCTTACGGTTTTTAGATGCGTGCTTTAATTACTAGATGATACGTCGATCCATTTGTTATTGATATGATCAATTTCTAGAACCGAATTGTTGGAATTTCAATTTTGAATTGAAATATACGATTCGGACCCTCACGTCCCCCTGCACCAACAACATTAGGATTTGTTTCGTAACGTTTTAAACGTTTGGCTTAAATCGCTAAAAAGGTGAACCGTTAGGATTTGTTTCTTGACGTTTTAAACGTTTGGATTTATTTTGTAATGTTTTAAACGTTTGGCTTAATTAGCTGAAAAAGTGAAAAGTTTGGATTTGTTTCTTAACGCTTTAAAAGTTTGGCTTAAATCACTAAAAAGGTGAAACGTTTGGATTTGTTTCGTAATGTTTTAACCGTTTAAATTTGTTTCGTAACGTTTTAAACTTTTGGATTTGTTTCGTAAGGTTTTCAGCGTTTGGATTTGTTTCGTAAGGTTTTAAACGTTTGGATTTGTTTCGTATCGTTTTAAAAGTTTTGCTTAAATAGCTAAAAGGGTGAAACGTTTGGATTTCTTTCATAACATTTTAAACGATTGGATTTTTTTGTAGCGTTTTAAACGTGTGGATTTATTTCGTAACGTTTTAAACATCTGTCCTAAATCGCTAAAAAGGGCAAACGTTAGGATTCGTTTCTCAACGTTTTAAACATTTGGCTAAAATAGCAAAAAAGGTGAAACGTCAGAATTTGTTCGTCACATTATAAATGTTTGGATTTGTTTCGTAAGGTTTTAAATGTTTGGCTTAAATCGCTAAAAAGATGAAACATTAGGATTTGTTTTGTAATGTTTTAAACGTTTGGCTTAAATCGCTAAAAAGGTGAAACATTTGGATTCTTTTCGTAATGTTTTGAACGTTTGGATTTATTTCATAACGTTTTAAACGTTTGGATTTGCTTCATAATGTTTTAAACGTTTTGATTGGTTTCATAACGTTTTAAACGTTTGGCTTGAATCGCTATAAAGGTGAAAAGTTAGTATTTGTTTCGTAACGTTATAAATGTTTAGTTTAAATCGCTAAAAAGGAGAAACGTTAGGATTTGTTTCGCAACGTTATAAATATTTGGATTTATTTCGTAATGTATTAAACGTTTGGCTTAATTCGCTAAACAGGTGAAACGTTAGAGTTTGTTAGAAGTTTGGGTTTATTTTGTAACGTTTCAAACGTTTGGCTTAAATAACTAAAAAGGTGAGACATTTGAATATGTTTCGCAACGTTTTAAAAGTTTGGCTTAAATTGCTAAAAAGGTGAAATGTTTGGATTTATTTTGTAAAGTTTTAAATGTTTGGGTTTGTTTCATAATGTTTTAAACGTTTGGATTTATTTCATAACACTTTAAATGTTTGGCTTAAATCGTTAAAAAGGGGAAACGTTAGATTTGTTTCTTAATGTTTAAAACGTTTGGATCTGTTGCAGAACGTTTTAAACGTTTGGCTTATATAGCTAAAAAGGTGAAACATTTGGATTTGTTTCGTAAGGTTTTAAATGTCTGTCTTAAATTGCTAAAAAGGTGAAACATTAGGATTTGTTTCGTAACGTTTTAAACGTTTGGCTTAAATAGCTAATAAGGTGAAATCTTAGGATTTGTTTCGTAACGTTTTAAATATTTGGATTTGTTTCATAACGTTTAAAATGTTTGGATTTGTTTCGTAACGTTTTAAACGTTTGGCTTAACTCACTAAAAAGGTGAAACGTTAGGATTTGTTTCGTAACGTTTTAAACGTTTGGATTTGTTTCTTTACATTTTAAACGTTTCGCATAAATTGCTAAAAAGGTAAAACGTTTGGATTGGTATCGAAACGTTTTAAACGTTTGGATTTGTTTCATAACGTTATAAATGATTGGATTTGTTTCGTAATGTTTAAACGTTTGGCATAAATAGCTAAAAAGGTGAAACATTAGGATTTGGTTCATAACGTTTTAAACGTTTAGCTTAAATCTTTAAAAAGGTGAAGCGTTTGGATTTATTTCGTAACGTTTTAAACATTTGGATTTGTTTCATAGTTTGGATTTGTTTCATTACGATTTAAACGTTTGGTTTAAATCGCTAAAAAGGTGAAACATTAGGATTTGTTTTGTAACGTTTTAAATATTTCGCTTAAATCGCGAAAACAATGAAACGTTAGGATTTGTTCCGTAACGTTTTAAACGTTTGGATTTATTTCGTAACATTTTAAACGTTCGGCTTAAATATCTAAAAAGGTGAAACGTTAGAATTTGTTTCATAACGTTTTAAACGTTTGTTTTAAAATTTTGGGTTAAATCGCTAAAAATGTGAAACGTTGGGATTTGTTTCGTAACATTTTAAACGTTTGGCTTAAATCGCTAAAAAGGTGAAATGTTAGGATTTTGTTTTTAACATTTCTAACTTTTGGATTTGTCTCATAATGTTTGAAACGTTTGGCTTAAATAGCTAAAAAGGTGAAACTTTTGGATTTAATTCGTAACGTTTTAAACGTTTGGCTTAAATAGCTAAAAATGTGAAACGTTTGAATTTGTTTCATAATGTTTTAAATGTTTGGATTTGTTTCATTACGTTTTAAACGTTTGGATTTGTTTCGTAACGTTTTAAATGTTTGGCTTAAATCGTTAAATAGGTGAAACGTTAGGATTTGTTTCGTAACATTATAAACGTTTGGCTTAAATCGTTAAAAAGGTGAAACGTTAGGATTTTTTTCATAACGTTTTAAACGTTTGGATTTTTTTCGTAGCGTTTTAAACTTTTGGCTTAAATTGCTAGAAAGGTGAAACGTTTGGATTTGTTTCATAAAGTTTTTAACGTTTGGCTTAAATCGCTAAAAAGGTGAAACATTTGGATTTCTTTCGTAACGTTTTAAATGTTTGGATTTGTTTTGTAACGTTTTAAACGTTTTGATTTGTTTCGTAACATTTTAAACGTTGGGATTTGTTTCGTAACGTTTTAAATGTTTGTCTTAAATTGCTAAAAAGGTAAAACGTTAGGATTTGTTTCATAACGTTTTAAACGTTTGGCTTAAATAACTAAAAAGGGAAAATGTTAGGATTTGTTCCTTAACGTTTTAAACGTTTGGATTTGTTTCGTAGCGTTTTAAACGTTTGGCTTAAATTGCTAAAAAGGTGAAATATTTGGATTTGTTTCGTAACGTTTTAAACATTTAAATTTGTTTCATAACGTTTTAAACGTTTGGATTTGTTTCTTAACCTTTTAAACGTTTGACATAAATCGCTAATAAGGTGAAACATTAGGATTCATTTCATAACGTTTCAAACATTTGGATTAAATAGTTAAAAGGTGAAACGTTAGGATTTGTTTTGTAAAGTTTTAGACGTTTGGATATGTTTCGTAACGTTTTAAATGTTTGGCTTAAATAGCTAAAAAAGTGAAATGTTTGGATTTATTTTGTAACGTTTTTAAAGTTTGGCTTAAATCGCTAAAAAGGTGAAATGTTAGGATTTTTTTTTAACATTTCTAACTTTTGGATTTGTCTCATAACGGTTGAAACGTTTGGCTTAAATAGCTAAAAAGGTGAAACTTTTGGATTTAATTCGTAACGTTTTAAAAGTTTGGCTTAAATATCTAAAAATGTGAAACGTTTGAATTTGTTTCATAATGTTTTAAATGTTTGGATTTGTTTCATTACGTTTTAAACGTTTGGATTTGTTTCGTAACGTTTTAAATGTTTGGCTTAAATCGTTAAATAGGTGAAACGTTAGGATTCGTTTCATAACATTTGAAACGTTTGGCTTATATATCTAAAAAGGTGAAATGCTTGAATGTGTTTTATAACGTTTTCAATGTTTGGCTTAAATCGCTAAAAAGGGAAAAAGTTAGGCTTTTTTTTCGTATCGTTTTAAACGTTTAGATTAGTTTCGTAAGGTTTTAAATGTTTGGCTTAAATAGCTAAAAAGGTCAAACGTTAGTATTTGTTTCGTAACGTTTGGATTTGTTTATAAGGTTATAAATGTTTGGCTTAAATCGCTAAAAAGGTGAAACGTTAGGATTGGTTTGGTAACTTTTTAAACGTTTGGCTTAAATCGCTGAAAAGGAGAAACGTTAGGATTTGTTTCGTAATCTTTTAAACGTTTGGATTTGTTTCGTAACGTTTTAAACGTTTGTCTTAATTACCTAAAAAGGGGAAACGTTAGGATCTGTTTCGTAACTTTTTAAACGTTTGGCTTAAATCGCCAAAAAGGTGAAACATTTGGACTTGTTTCGCAACATTTTAACGTTTGGATTTGTTTCGTAACGTTATAAGCGTTTGGATTTATTTCGTAACGTTTTAAACGTTGGGATTTGTTTTGTAAAGTTTTAAACATTTGGATTTGTTTCGTAACGATTTAGACGTTTGGATTTGTTTCGTAACGCTTTAAACTTTTAGCTTAAATCGCGAAAAAGATGAAACGTTAGGATTTATTTTGTAACGTTTTGAATGTTTGGATTTGTTTCGTAATGTTTAAAATGTCTGGCTTAAATAACTAAAAAGGTGAAATGTTAGGATTTGTTTCATAATGTTTTAAACGTTTGGATTTTTTTGTAATGTTTTAAATGTTTGGCTTAAATCGTTAAAAAGGTGAAAGGTTAGGATTTGTTTCGTTATGTTTTAAACGTTTGGCTTAAATCGCTAAAAAGGTGAAACGTTAGGATTTGTTTCGTAACATTTTAAATGTTTTGATTTGTTTCTTAACGTTTTAAATGTTTGGCTTTATTAGCTAAAAAGGTGAAACGTTAGGATTTGTTTCGTAACATTTTAAACGTTTGGCTTAAATCACAAAAAGGTGAAATATTTGGATTTGTTTCATAACGTTTTAAACGTTTGGATTTGTTTCGTAACGTTTTGAACGTTAGGATCTGTTTCGTAACATTTTAAACGTTTGGATTTGTTTTATAACTATTTAAACGTTTGGCCTAATTAGCTAATAAGGTGAAATATTAGGATTTGTTTCGTAATGTTTTAAATGTTTGGCTTAAATCGCTAAAAAGGTGAAACATTTCGATTTGTTTCGTAATATTTACCCGTTTGGGTTTGTTTAGTAACGTTTTAAATGTGTGGATTTGTTTTGTAACGTTTCAAATGTTTGGATTTGTTTCGTAACGTTTTAACCGTTTGGATTTGTTTCGTAACGTTTTAAACGTTTGGATTTGTTTCGTAACTTTTTAAACTTTTGGCTTAAGTTGCGAAAAAGGTGAAACGTTAGGATTTGTTTCGTAACGTTTTAAACGTTTGCATTTGTTTTGTAACGTTTTAAAGATTTGGCTTAAAAAACTAAAAAGGTGAAACGTTAGGATTTATTTCCTAACGTTTTAAACGTTTGGATTTACTTCGTAATGTTTTAAATGTTTGGCTTAAATCGCTAAAATGGTGAAAAGTTAGGATTTGTTTCGTAATGTTTTAAACGTTTGGCTTAAATCGCAAAATAGGTGAAACGTTAGGATTTGTTTGGTAATATTTTAAACGTTTGGATTTGTTTCTTAACATTTTAAACGCTTGGATT
The DNA here is from genome assembly GCF_937616625.2 of Mercurialis annua. Lineage (NCBI taxonomy): Eukaryota > Viridiplantae > Streptophyta > Magnoliopsida > Malpighiales > Euphorbiaceae > Mercurialis > Mercurialis annua. Next base: position 39,176,244 of record NC_065574.1, on the reverse strand, counting down.
TGTTTAATGTTTTAAACGTTTAGATTTGTTTCGTAACGTTTTAAACGTTTGGATTTGTTGCGTAACGTTTTAAACGTTTGGATTTGTTTCGTAAGGTTTTAAACGTTTGGATTTGTTTAGTAACGTTTTAAATGTTTTGATTTGTTTCATAACGTTTTAAACGTTTGAATTTGTTTCGTTACGTTTTAAACGTTTCTCTTAACTCTCTAAAAAGGTGAAACATTTGGATTTGTTTCGTAACGTTTTAAACGTTTGGATTTGTTTCGTAATATTTTAAACGTTTGGCTTAAATTGCTAAAAAGGTTTAACAATTGGATTTGTTTCGTAACATTATACACGTTTGGAATTGTTTCATAACGTTTTAAATGTTTGGATTTATTTCGTAACATTTAAAATGTTAGTCTTAAATCGTTGAAAACGTGAAACGTTAGGATTCGTTTCGTAACGTTTTAAACATTTGGCTTAAATAGCTAAATAGATGAAACGTTAGGATTAGATTTAAACGTTTGGATTTATTTGGAACATTATAAACGTTTGGATTTGTTTCATAAGGTTTTAAACGTTTAGCTTAAATAGCTAAAAAGGTGAAACATTTGGATTTGTTTCATAACATTTTAAAAGTTTGGCTTAAATTGCTAAAACGGTTAAACGTATGGATTTATTTCGTAATGTTTTAAACGTTTGGATTTTTTTCATAAAGTTTTAAACGGTTGGATTTGTTTCATAATATTTTAAACGTTTGGCTTAAATCGCTAAAAAGGTGACACGTTAGAATTTATTTCGTAACGTTTTAAATGTTTCGCTTAAATAGCTAAAAAGGCAAAACATATGGATTTGTTTCATAATGTTTTAAACGTTTGGATTTGTTTCGTAACTTTTTTAACATTTGGCTTAAATAGCTAAAAAGGTGAAACATTAGAATTTGTTTCGTAACGTTTTAAACGTTTGGATTTGTTTCGGAATGTTCGTAATGTATAGCTTAATTCGCTAAAAAGGTGAAACGTTAGGATTTGTTTCGTAACATTATAAACGTTTGGCTTAAATCGTTAAAAAGGTGAAACGTTTGGATTTGTTTCATAAAGTTTTTAACGTTTGGCTTAAATCGCTAAAAAGGTGAAACATTTGGATTTCTTTCGTAACGTTTTAAATGTTTGGATTTGTTTTTTAACGTTTTAAACGTTTTGATTTGTTTCGTAACATTTTAAACGTTGGGATTTGTTTCGTAACGTTTTAAATATTTGTCTTAAATCGCTAAAAAGGTAAAACGTTAGGATTTATTTCATAACGTTTTAAACGTTTGGCTTAAATAACTAAAAAGGGAAAATGTTAGGATTTGTTCCTTAACGTTTTAAACGTTTGGATTTGTTTCGTAGCGTTTTAAACGTTTGGCTTAAATTGCTAAAAAGGTGAAATATTTGGATTTGTTTCGTAACGTTTTAAACATTTAAATTTGTTTCGTAACGTTTTAAACGTTTGGATTTGTTCTTAACCTTTTAAACGTTTGACATAAATCGCTAATAAGGTGAAACATTAGGATTCATTTCATAACGTTTCAAACATTTGGATTAAATAGTTAAAAGGTGAAACGTTAGGATTTGTTTTGTAAAGTTTTAGACGTTTGGATATGTTTCGTAACGTTTTAAATGTTTGGCTTAAATAGCTAAAAAAGTGAAATGTTTGGATTTATTTTGTAACGTTTTTAAAGTTTGGCTTAAATCGCTAAAAAGGTGAAATGTTAGGATTTTTTTTTAACATTTCTAACTTTTGGATTTGTCTCATAACGGTTGAAACGTTTGGCTTAAATAGCTAAAAAGGTGAAACTTTTGGATTTCATTCGTAACGTTTTAAAAGTTTGGCTTAAATATCTAAAAATGTGAAACGTTTGAATTTGTTTCATAATGTTTTAAATGTTTGGATTTGTTTCATTACGTTTTAAATGTTTGGATTTGTTTCGTAACGTTTTAAATGTTTGGCTTAAATCGTTAAATAGGTGAAACGTTAGGATTCGTTTCATAACATTAGAAACGTTTGACTTATATATCTAAAAAGGTGAAATGCTTGAATGTGTTTTATAACGTTTTCAATGTTTGGCTTAAATCGCTAAAAAGGGAAAAAGTTAGGCTTTTTTTTCGTATCGTTTTAAACGTTTAGATTAGTTTCGTAAGGTTTTAAATGTTTGGCTTAAATAGCTAAAAAGGTCAAACGTTAGTATTTGTTTCGTAACGTTTGGATTTGTTTATAAGGTTATAAATGTTTGGCTTAAATCGCTAAAAAGGTGAAACGTTAGGATTGGTTTGGTAACTTTTTAAACGTTTGGCTTAAATCGCTGAAAAGGAGAAACGTTAGGATTTGTTTCGTAACCTTTTAAACGTTTGGATTTGTTTCGTAACGTTTTAAACGTTTGTCTTAATTACCTAAAAAGGGGAAACGTTAGGATCTGTTTCGTAACTTTTTAAACGTTTGGCTTAAATCGCCAAAAAGGTGAAACATTTGGACTTGTTTCGCAACATTTTAACGTTTGGATTTGTTTCGTAACGTTATAAGCGTTTGGATTTATTTCGTAACGTTTTAAACGTTGGGATTTGTTTTGTAAAGTTTTAAACATTTGGATTTGTTTCGTAACGATTTAGACGTTTGGATTTGTTTCGTAACGCTTTAAACTTTTAGCTTAAATCGCGAAAAAGATGAAACGTTAGGATTTATTTTGTAACGTTTTGAATGTTTGGATTTGTTTCGTAATGTTTAAAATGTTTGGCTTAAATAACTAAAAAGGTGAAATGTTAGGATTTGTTTCATAATGTTTTAAACGTTTGGATTTTTTTCGTAATGTTTTAAATGTTTGGCTTAAATCGTTAAAAAGGTGAAAGGTTAGGATTTGTTTCGTTATGTTTTAAACGTTTGGCTTAAATCGCTAAAAAGGTGAAACGTTAGGATTTGTTTCGTAACATTTTAAATGTTTTGATTTGTTTCTTAACGTTTTAAATGTTTGGCTTTATTAGCTAAAAAGGTGAAACGTTAGGATTTGTTTCGTAACATTTTAAACGTTTGGCTTAAATCGCAAAAAGGTGAAATATTTGGATTTGTTTCATAACGTTTTAAACGTTTGGATTTGTTTCGTAACGTTTTGAACGTTAGGATCTGTTTCGTAACATTTTAAACGTTTGGATTTGTTTTATAACTATTTAAACGTTTGGCCTAATTAGCTAATAAGGTGAAATATTAGGATTTGTTTCGTAATGTTTTAAATGTTTGGCTTAAATCGCTAAAAAGGTGAAACATTTCGATTTGTTTCGTAATATTTACCCGTTTGGGTTTGTTTAGTAACGTTTTAAATGTGTGGATTTGTTTTGTAACGTTTCAAATGTTTGGATTTGTTTCGTAACGTTTTAACCGTTTGGATTTGTTTCGTAACGTTTTAAACGTTTGGATTTGTTTCGTAACTTTTTAAACTTTTGGCTTAAGTAGCGAAAAAGGTGAAACGTTAGGATTTGTTTCGTAACGTTTTAAACGTTTGCATTTGTTTTGTAACGTTTTAAAGATTTGGCTTAAAAAACTAAAAAGGTGAAACGTTAGGATTTATTTCCTAACGTTTTAAACGTTTGGATTTACTTCGTAATGTTTTAAATGTTTGGCTTAAATCGCTAAAATGGTGAAAAGTTAGGATTTGTTTCGTAATGTTTTAAACGTTTGGCTTAAATCGCAAAATAGGTGAAACGTTAGGATTTGTTTGGTAATATTTTAAACGTTTGGATTTGTTTCGTAACATTTTAAACGCTTGGATTTGTTTAATGTTTTAAACGTTTAGATTTGTTTCGTAACGTTTTAAACGTTTGGATTTGTTGCGTAACGTTTTAAACGTTTGGATTTGTTTCGTAAGGTTTTAAACGTTTGGATTTGTTTAGTAACGTTTTAAATGTTTTGATTTGTTTCATAACGTTTTAAACGTTTGAATTTGTTTCGTTACGTTTTAAACGTTTCGCTTAACTCTCTAAAAAGGTGAAACATTTGGATTTGTTTCGTAACGTTTTAAACGTTTGGATTTGTTTCGTAATATTTTAAACGTTTGGCTTAAATTGCTAAAAAGGTTTAACGATTGGATTTGTTTCGTAACATTATACACGTTTGGAATTGTTTCATAACGTTTTAAATGTTTGGATTTATTTCGTAACATTTAAAATGTTAGTCTTAAATCGTTGAAAACGTGAAACGTTAGGATTCATCTCGTAACGTTTTAAACATTTGGCTTAAATAGCTAAATAGATGAAACGTTAGGATTAAATCCAAACGTTTGGATTTGTTTGGAACGTTATAAACGTTTGGATTTGTTTCATAAGGTTTTAAACGTTTAGCTTAAATAGCTAAAAAGGTGAAACATTTGGATTTGTTTCATAACATTTTAAAAGTTTGGCTTAAATTGCTAAAACGGTTAAACGTATGGATTTATTTCGTAATGTTTTAAACGTTTGGATTTTTTTCATAAAGTTTTAAACGGTTGGATTTGTTTCATAATATTTTAAACGTTTGGCTTAAATCGCTAAAAAGGTGACACGTTAGAATTTATTTCGTAACGTTTTAAATGTTTCGCTTAAATAGCTAAAAAGGCAAAACATATGAATTTGTTTCATAATGTTTTAAACGTTTGGATTTGTTTCGTAACTTTTTTAACATTTGGCTTAAATAGCTAAAAAGGTGAAACATTAGAATTTGTTTCGTAACGTTTTAAACATTAGGATTTGTTTCGGAATGTTTGTAATGTTTAGCTTAATTCGCTAAAAAGGTGAAACGTTAGGATTTGTTTCGTAACATTATAAACGTTTGGCTTAAATCGTTAAAAAGGGGAAACGTTAGGATTTTTTTATAACGTTTTAAACGTTTGGATTTTTTCGTAGTGTTTTAAACGTTTGTCTTAAATCGCTAAAAAGGTGAAACGTTTGGATTTGTTTCATAAAGTTTTTAACGTTTGGCTTAAATCGCTAAAAAGGTGAAACATTTGGATTTCTTTCGTAACGTTTTAAATGTTTGGATTTGTTTTGTAACGTTTTAAACGTTTTGATTTGTTTTGTAACATTTTAAACGTTGGGATTTGTTTCGTAACGTTTTAAATGTTTGTCTTAAATCGCTAAAAAGGTAAAACGTTAGGATTTGTTTCATAACGTTTTAAACGTTTGGCTTAAATAACTAAAAAGGGGAAATGTTAGGATTTGTTCCTTAACGTTTTAAACGTTTGGATTTGTTTCGTAGCGTTTTAAACGTTTGGCTTAAATTGCTAAAATGGTGAAATATTTGGATTTGTTTCGTAATGTTTTAAACATTTAAATTTGTTTCGTAACGTTTTAAACGTTTGGATTTGTTTTTAAACTTTTAAACGTTTGACATAAATCGCTAATAAGGTGAAACATTAGGATTCATTTCATAACGTTTCAAACATTTGGATTAAATAGTTAAAAGGTGAAACGTTAGGATTTGTCTTGTAATGTATTAAACGTTTGGATATGTTTCATAACGTTTTAAATGTTTGGCTTAAATAGCTAAAAAAGTGAAACGTTTAGATTTATTTTGTAACGTTTTTAAAGTTTGGCTTAAATCGCTAAAAAGGTGAAATGTTAGGATTTTTTTTTTACATTTCTAACTTTTGGATTTGTCTCATAACGTTTGAAACGTTTGGCTTAAATAGCTAAAAAAGTGAAACTTTTGGATTTAATTCGTAACGTTTTAAACGTTTGGCTTAAATATCTAAAAATGTGAAACGTTTGAATTTGTTTCATAATGTTTTAAATGTTTGGATTTGTTTCATTACGTTTTAAACGTTTGGATTTGTTTCGTAACGTTTTAAATGTTTGGCTTAAATCGTTAAATAGGTGAAACGTTAGGATTCGTTTCATAACATTTGAAACGTTTGGCTTATATATCTAAAAAGGTAAAATGCTTGAATTTGTTTCATAACGTTTCAAATGTTTGGCTTAAATCGCTAAAAAGGGAAAAAGTTAGGCTTTTTTTTGTATCGTTTTAAACGTTTAGATTAGTTTCGTAAGGTTTTAAATGTTTGGCTTAAATAGCTAAAAAGGTTAAACGTTAGTATTTGTTTCGTAAGGTTTGGATTTGTTTATAAGGTTATAAATGTTTGGCTTAAATCGCTAAAAAGGTGAAACGTTAGGATTGGTTTGGTAACTTTTTAAACGTTTGGCTTAAATCGCTGAAAAGAAGAAACGTTACGATTTGTTTCGTAACCTTTTAAACGTTTGGATTCGTTTCGTAACATTTTAAACGTTTGTCTTAATTACCTAAAAAGGGGAAACGTTAGGATCTGTTTCGTAACTTTTTAAACGTTTGGCTTAAATCGCCAAAAAGGTGAAACATTTGGACTTGTTTCGCAACGTTTTAACGTTTGGATTTGTTTCGTAACGTTATAAGCGTTTGGATTTGTTTCGTAACATTTTAAACGTTGGGATTTGTTTTGTAAAGTTTTAAACATTTGGATTTGTTTCGTAACGATTTAGACGTTTGGATTTGTTTCGTAACGCTTTAAACTTTTAGCTTAAATCGCGAAAAAGGTGAAACGTTAGGATTTATTTTGTAAAATTTTGAACGTTTGGATTTGTTTCGTAATGTTTTAAATGTTTGGCTTAAATAACTAAAAAGGTGAAATGTTAGGATTTGTTTCATAATGTTTTAAACGTTTGGATTTTTTTCGTAATGTTTTAAATGTTTGGCTTCAATCGTTAAAAAGGTGAAAGGTTAGGATTTCTTTCGTAATGTTTTAAACGTATGGCTTAAATCGCTAAAAAGGTGAAACGTTAGGATTTGTTTTGTAACATTTTAATTGTTTTGATTTGTTTATTAACGTTTTAAATGTTTGGCTTTATTAGCTAAAAAGGGGAAACGTTAGGATTTGTTTCGTAACATTTTAAACGTTTGGCTTAAATCGCAAAAAAGTGAAATATTTGGATTTGTTTCATAACGTTTTAACCATTTGGATTTGTTTCGTAACGTTTTGAACGTTAGGATCTGTTTCGTAACATTTTAAACGTTTGGATTTGTTTTATAACTATTTAAACGTTTGGCCTAATTAGCTAATAAGGTGAAATATTAGGATTTGTTTCGTAATGTTTTAAATGTTTGGCTTAAATCGCTAAAAAGGTGAAACATTTCGATTTTTTTCGTAATATTTACCCGTTTGGGTTTGTTTAGTAACGTTTTAAATGTGTGGATTTGTTTTGTAACGTTTCAAATGTTTGGATTTGTTTCGTAACGTTTTAACCGTTTGGATTTGTTTCGTAACGTTTTAAACGTTTGGATTTGTTTCGTAACTTTTTAAACTATTGGCTTAAGTTGCGAAAAAGGTGAAACGTTAGGATTTGTTTCGTAACGTTTTAAACGTTTGCATTTGTTTTGTAACGTTTTAAAGATTTGGCTTAAAAAACTAAAAAGGTGAAACGTTAGGATTTATTTCCTAACGTTTTAAACGTTTGGATTTACTTCGTAATGTTTTAAATGTTTGGCTTAAATCGCTAAAATGGTGAAAAGTTAGGATTTGTTTCGTAATGTTTTAAACGTTTGGCTTAAATCGCAAAATAAGTGAAACGTTAGGATTTGTTTGGTAATATTTTAAACGTTTGGATTTGTTTCGTAACATTTTAAACGCTTGGATTTGTTTAATGTTTTAAACGTTTAGATTTGTTTCGTAACGTTTTAAACGTTTGGATTTGTTTCGTAAGGTTTTAAACGTTTGGATTTGTTTCGTAAGGTTTTAAATGTTTGGATTTGTCTAGTAACGTTTTAAATGTTTTGATTTGATTCATAACGTTTTAAACGTTTGAATTTGTTTCGTTACGTTTTAAACGTTTCGCTTAACTCTCTAAAAAGGTGAAACATTTGGATTTGTTTCGTAACGTTTTAAACGTTTGGATTTGTTTCGTAATATTTTAAACGTTTGGCTTAAATTGCTAAAAAGGTTTAACGATTGGATTTGTTTCGTAACATTATACACGTTTGGATTTGTTTCATAACGTTTTAAATGTTTGGATTTATTTCGTAACATTTAAAATGTTAGTCTTAAATCGTTGAAAACGTGAAACGTTAGGATTCGTTTCGTAACGTTTTAAACATTTGGCTTAAATAGCTAAATAGATGAAACGTTAGGATTAGATTGAAACGTTTGGATTTGTTTGGAACGTTTTAAACGTTTGGATTTGTTTCATAAGGTTTTAAACGTTTAGCTTAAATAGCTAAAAAGGTGAAACATTTGGATTTATTTCATAACATTTTAAAAGTTTGGTTTAAATTGCTTAAACGGTTAAACGTATGGATTTATTTCGTAATGTTTTAAACGTTTGGATTTTTTTCATAAAGTTTTAAACGTTTGGATTTGTTTCATAATATTTTAAACGTTTGGCTTAAATCGCTAAAAAGGTGACACGTTAGAATTTTTTTCGTAACGTTCTAAATGTTTCGCTTAAATAGCTAAAAAGGCAAAACGTATGGATTTGTTTCATAATGTTTTAAACATTTGGATTTGTTTCGTAACTTTCTTAACATTTGGCTTAAATAGCTAAGAAGGTGAAACATTAGAATTTGTTTCGTAACGTTTTAAACATTAGGATTTGTTTCGGAATGTTTGTAATGTTTAGCTTAATTCGCTAAAAAGGTGAAACGTTAGGATTTGTTTCGTAACATTATAAACGTTTGGCTTAAATCGTTAAAAAGGTTAAACGTTAGGATTTTTTTCATAACATTTTAAACGTTTGGATTTTTTTCGTAGCGTTTTAAATGTTTGGCTTAAATTGCTAAAAAGGTGAAACGTTTGGATTTGTTTCATAAAGTTTTTAACGTTTGGCTTAAATCGCTAAAAAGGTGAAACATTTGGATTTGTTTCGTTACGTATTAAATGTTTGGATTTGATATGTAACGTTTTAAACGTTTTGATTTGTTTCGTAACATTTTAAACGTTGGGATTTGTTTCGTAACGTTTTAAATGTTTGTCTTAAATCGCTAAAAAGGTAAAACGTTAGGATTTGTTTCATAACGTTTTAAACGTTTGGCTTAAATAACTAAAAAGGGGAAATGTTAGGATTTGTTCCTTAACGTTTTAAACGTTTGGATTTGTTTCGTAGCGTTTTAAACGTTTGGCTTAAATTTTTAAAAAGGTGAAATATTTGGATTTGTTTCGTAATGTTTTAAATATTTAAATTTGTTTCGTAACGTTTTAAACGTTTGGATTTGTTTCTTAACCTTTTAAAGGTTTGACATAAATCGCTAATAAGGTGAAACATTAGGATTCATTTCATAACGTTTCAAACATTTAGATTAAATAGTTAAAAGGTGAAACGTTAGGATTTGTTTTGTAATGTTTTAAACGTTTGGATATGTTTCGTAACGTTTTAAATGTTTGGCTTAAATAGCTAAAAAAGTGAAATGTTTGGATTTATTTTGTAACGTTTTTAAAGTTTGGCTTAAATCGCTAAAAAGGTGAAATGTTAGGATTTTTTTTAACATTTCTAACTTTTGGATTTGTCTTATAACGTTTGAAACGTTTGGCTTAAATAGCTAAAAAGGTGAAACTTTTGGATTTAATTCGTAACGTTTTAAACGTTTGGCTTAAATATCTAAAAATGTGAAACGTTTGAATTTGTTTTATAATGTTTTAAATGTTTGGATTTGTTTCATTACGTTTTAAACGTTTGGATTTGTTTCGTAACGTTTTAAATGTTTGGCTTAAATCGTTAAATAGGTGAAACGTTAGGATTCGTTTCATAACATTTGAAACGTTTGGCTTATATATCTAAAAAGGTGAAATGCTTGAATTTGTTTCATAATGTTTTGAATGTTTGGCTTAAATCGCTAAAGAGGGAAAAAGTTAAGCTTTTTTTTCGTATCGTTTTAAACGTTTAGATTAGTTTCGTAAGGTTTTAAATGTTTGGCTTAAATAGCTAAAAAGGTCAAACGTTAGTATTTGTTTCGTAACGTTTGGATTTGTTTATAAGGTTATAAATGTTTGGCTTAAATCGCTAAAAAGGTGAAACGTTAGGATTGGTTTGGTAACTTTTTAAACATTTGGCTTAAATCGCTGAAAAGGAGAAACGTTAGGATTTGCTTCGTAACCTTTTAAAAGTTTGGATTTGTTTCGTAACGTTTTAAACATTTGTCTTAATTACCTAAAAAGGGGAAACGTTAGGATCTGTTTCGTAACTTTTTAAACGTTTGGCTTAAATCGCCAAAAAGGTGAAACATTTGGACTTGTTTCACAACGTTTTAACGTTTGAATTTGTTTCGTAACGTTATAAGCGTTTGGATTTGTTTCCTAACGTTTTATACATTGGGATTTGTTTTGTAAAGTTTTAAACATTTGGATTTGTTTCGTAACGATTTAGACGTTTGGATTTGTTTCGTAACGCTTTAAACTTTTAGCTTAAATCGCGAAAAAGGTGAAACGTTAGGATTTATTTTGTAACGTTTTGAACGTTTGGATTTGTTTCGTAATGTTTTAAATGTTTGGCTTAAATAACTAAAAAGGTGAAATGTTAGGATTTGTTTCATAATGTTTTAAACGTTTGGATTTTTTTCGTAATGTTTTAAATGTTTGGCTTAAATCGTTAAAAAGGTGAAAGGTTAGGATTTGTTTCGTAATGTTTTAAACGTTTGGCTTAAATCGCTAAAAAGGTGAAACGTTAGGATTTGTTTTGTAACATTTTAATTGTTTTGATTTGTTTATTAACGTTTTAAATGTTTGGCTTTATTAGCTAAAAGGGGGAAACGTTAGGATTTGTTTCGTAACATTTTAAACGTTTGGCTTAAATCGCAAAAAAGTGAAATATTTGGATTTGTTTCATAACGTTTTAAACTTTTGGATTTGTTTCGTAACGTTTTGAACGTTAGGATCTGTTTCGTAACATTTTAAACGTTTGGATTTGTTTTATAACTATTTAAACGTTTGGCCTAATTAGCTAATAAGGTGAAATATTAGGATTTGTTTCGTAACGTTTTAAATGTTTGGCTTAAATCGCTAAAAAGGTGAAACATTTCGATTTGTTTCGTAACATTTTCCGTTTGGGTTTGTTAAGTAACGTTTTAAATGTGTGGATTTGTTTTGTAACGTTTTAAATGTTTGGATTTGTTTCGTAACGTTTTAACCGTTTGGATTTGTTTCGTAACGTTTTAAACGTTTGGATTTGTTTCGTAACGTTTTAAACTTTTGGCTTAAGCCGCGAAAAAGGTGAAACGTTAGGATTTGTTTCGTAACGTTTTAAACATTTGCATTTGTTTTGTAACGTTTTAAACATTTGGCTTAAAAAACTAAAAAGCTGAAACGTTAGGATTTATTTCCTAACGTTTTAAACGTTTGGATGTACTTCGTAATGTTTTAAATGTTTGGCTTAAATTTCTAAAAAGGTGAAAAGTTAGGATTTGTTTCGTAATGTTTTAAACGTTTGGCTTAAATCGCAAAATAGGTGAAACGTTAGGATTTGTTTTGTAATATTTTAAACGTTTGGATTTGTTTCGTAACATTTTAAACGCTTGGATTTGTTTAATGTTTTAAACGTTTAGATTTGTTTCGTAACGTTTTAAATGTTTGGATTTGTTTCGTAAGGTTTTAAACGTTTGGATTTGTTTCGTAAGGTTTTAAATGTTTGGATTTGTTTAGTAACGTTTTAAATGTTTTGATTTGATTCATAACGTTTTAAACGTTTGAATTTGTTTCGTTACATTTTAAACGTTTCGCTTAACTCTCTAAAAAGGTGAAACATTTGGATTTGTTTCGTAACGTTTTAAACGTTTGGATTTGTTTCGTAATATTTTAAACCTTTGGCTTAAATTGCTAAAAAGGTTTAACGATTGGATTTGTTTCGTAACATTATACACGTTTGGATTTGTTTCATAACGTTTTAAATGTTTGGATTTATTTCGTAACATTAAAAATGTTAGTCTTAAATCGTTGAAAACATGAAACGTTAGGATTCGTTTCGTAACGTTTTAAACATTTGGCTTAAATAGCTAAATAGATGAAACGTTAGGATTAGATTGAAACGTTTGGATTTGTTTGGAACGTTTTAAACGTTTGGATTTGGTTCATAAGGTTTTAAACGTTTAGCTTTAATAGCTAAAAAGGTGAAACATTTGGATTTGTTTCATAACATTTTAAAAGTTTGGCTTAAATTGCTAAAACGGTTAAACGTATGGATTTATTTCGTAATGTTTTAAACGTTTGGATTTTTTTCATAAAGTTTTAAACGTTTGGATTTGTTTCATAATATTTTAAATGTTTGGCTTAAATCGCTAAAAAGGTGACACGTTAGAATTTGTTTCGTAACGTTTTAAATGTTTCGCTTAAATAGCTAAAAAGGCAAAACGTATGGATTTGTTTCATAATGTTTTAAACGTTTGGATTTGTTTCGTAACTTTTTTAACATTTGGCTTAAATAGCTAAGAAGGTGAAACATTAGAATTTGTTTTGTAACGTTTTAAACATTAGGATTTGTTTCGTTATGTTTGTAATGTTTAGCTTAATTCGCTAAAAAGGTCAAACGTTAGGATTTGTTTCGTAACATTATAAACGTTTGGCTTAAATCGTTAAAAAGGTGAAACGTTAGGATTTTTTTCATAACGTTTAAAACGTTTGGATTTTTTTCGTACCGTTTTAAACGTTTGGCTTACATTGCTAAAAAGGTGAAACGTTTGGATTTGTTTCATAAATTTTTTAACGTTTGGCTTAAATCGCTAAAAAGGTGAAACATTTGGATTTCTTTCGTAACGTTTTAAATGTTTGGATTTGTTTTGTAACGTTTTAAACGTTTTGATTTGTTTCGTAACATTTTAAACGTTGGGATTTGTTTCGTAACGTTTTAAATGTTTGTCTTAAATCGCTAAAAAGGTAAAACGTTAGGATTTGTTTCATAATGTTTGGCTTAAATAACTAAAAAGGGGAAATGTAAGGATTTGTTCCTTAACGTTTTAAACGTTTGGATTTATTTCGTAGCGTTTTAAACGTTTGGCTTAAATTGCTAAAAAGGTGAAATATTTGGATTTGTTTCGTAACGTTTTAAACATTTAAATTTGTTTCGTAACGTTTTAAACGTTTGGATTTGTTTCTTAACCTTTTAAACGTTTGACATAAATCGCTAATAAGGTGAAACATTAGGATTCATTTCATAACGTTTCAAACATTTGGATTAAATAGTTAAAAGGTGAAACGTTAGGATTTGTTTCGTAGCGTTTTAAACATTAGGATTTGTTTCGGAATGTTTGTAATGTTTAGCTTAATTCGCTAAAAAGGTCAAACGTTAGGATTTGTTTCGTAACATTATAAACGTTTGGCTTAAATCGTTAAAAAGGTGAAACGTTAGGATTTTTTTCATAACGTTTTAAACGTTTGGATTTTTTTCGTAGCGTATTAAACGTTTGGCTTACATTGCTAAAAAGGTGAAACGTTTGTATTTGTTTCATAAATTTTTTAACGTTTGGCTTAAATCGCTAAAAAGGTGAAACATTTGGATTTCTTTCGTAACGTTTTAAATGTTTGGATTTGTTTTGTAACGTTTTAAACGTTTTGATTTGTTTCGTAACATTTTAAACGTTGGGATTTGTTTCGTAACGTTTTAAATGTTTGTCTTAAATCGCTAAAAAGGTAAAACGTTAGGATTTGTTTCATAACGTTTGGCTTAAATAACTAAAAAGGGGAAATGTAAGGATTTGTTCCTTAACGTTTTAAACGTTTGGATTTATTTCGTAGCGTTTTAAACGTTTGGCTTAAATTGCTAAAAAGGTTAAATATTTGGATTTGTTTCGTAACGTTTTAAACATTTAAATTTGTTTCGTAACGTTTTAAACGTTTGGATTTGTTTCTTAACCTTTTAAACGTTTGACATAAATCGCTAATAAGGTGAAACATTAGGATTCATTTCATAACGTTTCAAACATTTGGATTAAATAGTTAAAAGGTGAAACGTTAGGATTTGTTTTATAAAGTTTTAAACGTTTGGATATGTTTCGTAATGTTTTAAATGTTTGGCTTAAATAGCTAAAAAAGTGAAACGTTTGGATTTATTTTGTAACGTTTTTAAAGTTTGGCTTAAATCGCTAAAAAGGTGAAATGTTAGGATTTTTTTTAACATTTCTAACTTTTGGATTTGTCTCATAACGTTTTAAACGTTTGGCTTAAATAGCTAAAAAGGTGAAACTTTTGGATTTAATTCGTAACGTTTTAAACGTTTGGCTTAAATATCTAAAAATGTGAAACGTTTGAATTTGTTTCATGTTAAAGCATATTAGGAATGTGGATATATTAGAATCAATTAGTCTATTAATTAGTAGCTAAATTATAGGCTAATTGATTATGATTGATTGTGATTGATTGTGATTGATTATTTCCTAGAGTAGGATTTCCTTCCTAGAATAGAGATTCTATACTTGTATAAATAGCCTTGTAATTGTTGAACATAATACACAACAACTTATTCTCTATCTTTGTTTATAACATGGTATCAGAGCATTATTCTAAAGAATAGGATTTTTTTTTTCTTTCTTCCGCCTAAAGAAGCAGTGTAGTAGTATTTGCAGCAGTGTTGTGTTACTGCCTAACGAAGCAGTTAGTTGCAACTTTGTCGGTCATCAACTTTGGTGGAAATTATGACGGAAAATAAAATTATGATTTGTCACTACTGTCATAGAGCGGGTCATATGAAGCGAGATTGCAAGAAGTTGCAGGCTAAGAGATCTCAGTTAATTTGTATTGCATCTACGGTTAAAACCTCTGTAAAAACGGTTACTATTTCTGCAGATGAGTATGCCAGGCTCATTCAATCTAGTTCAGTAAATGACGTTGCTGAATCAGGTAAATCTAGTACATGTCTTGTTTCTTCATCTTCAAAATGGGTCATTGATTCAGGTGCTACAGATCATATGACAGGTAATCCTAGTTTGTTCTCTAAATTTCAGTCAAATCAGTCTAGCTCTTCTGCTACTTTAGCCGATGGGTCGCAATCTTGTGTTGTTGGTTCTGGAACTATTAAACCCACGTCATCATTACCTTTGTCATCTGTTCTTAGTTTACCTCAATTATCTTTCAATTTGATGTCTGTTAGTAAACTTACTCGTACTTTGAATTGTTCTGTCACTTTCTTTCCCGATTATTGTTTGTTTCAGGATCTTATGACGAAGAAGATTATTGGTAAGGGACATGAATCCGGAGGCCTCTACATACTTGATCCAGAAATACCAAAATCTATAGCTTGCACTGGAATTGTAACTCCTTTTGAAGCACATTGTCGGTTTGGTCACCCTTCTCTCCCTTTATTAAAGAAACTTTTTCCTCAATTTTCTAGCATGTCATCTCTAGATTGTGAGTCTTGTCAGTTTGCAAAACATCATCGTCTTAGTTCTAGTCCAAGAATCAATAAACGAGCTAGTGCACCTTTTGAGTTAGTACACTCTGATGTTTGGGGTCCTTGTCCAGTTACAGCTAAAACTGGATTCAGATACTTTGTTACTTTTGTGGATGATTACTCTAGAACGACATGGTTATACTTGATGAAAAATCGTTCAGAATTATTTTCTCATTTTACTAATTTCTGTGCTGAAATCCAAACTCAATTTAGTAAGCCTGTGCAAATTTTAAGAAGTGATAATGCTAAAGAGTATTTGTCAAACACCTTGTTAGTAGTATGTGCCCTAGGGCCATTTGATCATGTATATTTGTAGAACTAATCCCAATGGCAAAGATATATATGTTCTAATTGAACTAAGTGTCTCATCAACTAAGTGTTCATTTATTACGTATTGTCCTTATCACATTGTGATAGAATCTATTCTTAAGGTGTTAAGAATATGAGTTACAGATTTTATTATACATGTGATCTAAATAACAGTTCATGATCGATGGGGTCCTACGAATAAGGGCATCGTATTATCCCGGAAAGATTGTCACCTCTGTTTATTCTCCTGATTAGTAAGGAGTTACTAATTATAGGAAGTAGTGAGTCTCATACTACTTGATGGAGATCAGGATAAACATGTGGACACTCAAGATGTTGAGTGGGTCGAACAAGTGACGCTAGATGACTTATACATGGTATTTCATCAAAGTCAATTTAATGTCATCTAGTTCATAATTGTACATATGTCCTTTGACTTGCGGTGACACTATCTTGTATATAGGTGATTAGAGTTTGATACTCCTTAACCCTAGATCTTTCATGAGCTAGGGCCGCGGGATGTGTTGGCTCTAGTTAGTTGTATATGGAGATAGGGGTTTAACCTAGAAAGGATTCATCACTCTGGATGAACGGAGACAAGATTCTATGCTATCTCAAATTGTTCTTGATGGATGATAAAACCTGCGCAGGTGTATATGACTTACATAGAAAGTTGTTTCTATTGGAAGTCATATTTATCAAGAATTAGAACTGGGAGATGAGGTCATATAATCAAGACATACAGTGTTTGACTTAACCGTGACACTAGTCGAGATTGGAATCTTAGATGAAGGGAATTTTGAGTGTACGGTAATTATGAACATTGGTTCATAAAGAATGCATCGAAACATTCATATCTATTTGGGGGTCGTGATATGTTGCTAGACGTCACTCACGATCTACGAGAATTAATAATTAATGGGATTTAATTATTTAATATAAGAAAGGCGTTTCTTATGACTCTCGTTGCCATATAGATGTGAACCTAGTTAGTCACACACAATAGGGTGTGCAACCGATTGAGTTTACGAGAGATCGATTTCATATAGATACTAGCATATCTCGGAAATTAATCTAAGATGAAAAACAAGTACAAATTAGGGACTAATTTGTAAGAGTTATAAATTAGTAGGAACCTAATTGTACTATGTCCAAGTTAATTAGGGACTAATTTATAAGAGTTATAAATTAGCAGGAACCTAATTATATTTTAACCAAGTTTTATGATTAGAAGGCTTAAGTAATTAATTAGTGTAATTAATGATACTTAAAGCACTAATCATAAGTTAATGGAATGATGATGTCACGATGATGTCACGTGATGATGTCATGTGATGATGTCACGTGATGATGTCATGTGATGATGTCACGATGATGTCATGTGATGATGTCATGTATGTCTCCGTGTGTGACACCTAGCATCCGACGTGTCAGAAGGTGGCAACACCTATGCTTGATGTGTGACACCTAGCATGTGATGTGTCAGATGGTGGTAACACCTATGCTTGGTGTGCGACACCTAGCATGTGAGGTGTCGAATGGTGGCAACACCTTTGCTTGGTGTGTGACACCTAGCATGTGAGGTGTTGCATTCTTAAGCAAAGCTCTACCCTATAAATAGAGGTTGTCTTTGCTCATTTACCACACAACACACATCTCACTACAAAGTTGTAGAGAGAGAAAGCACTTGAAGGAGTTCAAGTAGTCATCAATCACGGGAAAAACTTGGCGACGTTTTTCATACATCCGAGCAAGGTAGTGATCGCGGCGAGAGTTTGAGCTTAGGGCTGCTCGGCAAGAGGAACTCTTGCAGGATTACTTCAAGGCGAGGATTCAATCGGACGCATACTCGTGTGGACGAGCTTGAGGTCGCCGTACTTTCGGGACTACAAGAATCGTTGGAGAATCGACATAGGTATTCTTCTTACGATTCTTAGATGCGTGCTTTAATTACTAAATGATACGACGATCCATTTGTTGTTGATATGATCAACTTTAGGATCCGGATTGTTAGAATTTAGATTTTGAATTGAAATATACGATCCGGACCCGCGCTTCCCGCTGCGCCAACACACCTTTCAAAATTATATGGTGAATCATGGTATTCTTCACCAAACTTCTTGTGTGGACACACCATCCCAAAATGGTGTTGCTGAAAGAAAAAATAGACATCTTCTTGAAACTGCTAGAGCTTTGTTATTTCAAATGCAGGTTCCTAAATATTTTTGGTCTGATGCCGTTTCTACAGCTTGTTTTCTAATCAATAGAATGCCTTCCACGGTACTATCTGGTGAGACTCCTTATCAAGTTCTCTTTCCTAATAAAACTTTGTTTCCTATTGAACCTAGGATATTTGGCTGTACTTGTTTTGTTAGAGATGTCCGTCCTCAGATAACGAAACTTGATCCAAAATCTTTAAAGTGTATTTTCCTTGGATATTCTCGTGTTCAAAAAGGATATAGGTGCTATAGTCCTACTCTTAGCAGGTACCTTGTATCAGCTGATGTCACCTTCTTGGAAAATGTTCCATTTTCTTTATCTTCAGGTTCTACTAGTCAGGGGGAGGAGGATGATCTGCTAATATATACTGTTACATCACGCTCTGTACCTCCTCCTCGTGCTCCGGCTAAGCCTCCAATAATTCAAACATATTCTCGTCGAACACAACCGTCTAATCATGTAATTACACCTACTTCAGATCCTCTAGTTCCATGTCCTGAACCAACATCTTCGTCATCGGATCCGCCTCCGAGCGATGATCTTCCCATTTCTCTTCGTAAAGGTAAGCGTACTTGTACTTATCCTGTGTCTTCTTTTGTTTCGTATGACCATTTGTCGTCATCATCTTGTTCTTTTATTGCGTCTCTTGATTCTGTTTCTGTTCCTAAGTCTGTAAAAGAGGCTTTATCCCATGCTGGATGGCGTAAAGCTATGATTGAGGAGATGAATGCTTTGGATACTAATGGTACCTGGACCTTAGTTGATTTACCTGCAGGGAAACGAACTATTGGATGTAAATGGGTGTTTGCTGTTAAAGTTAATCCTGATGGCTCTGTTGCTAGGTTAAAAGCTCGCCTTGTTGCTAAAGGTTATGCTCAGACATATGGAGTGGATTACTTTGAAACCTTTTCTCCTGTTGCTAAGCTTACTTCTGTGAGGCTATTTATTTCAATGGCGGCTACTCATCATTGGCCTTTACATCAATTAGATATCAAGAATGCGTTTCTTCACGGAGATCTTCAGGAGGAAGTCTATATGGAGCAACCACCTGGTTTTGTTGCTCAGGGGGAGTATGGGAAAGTATGTCATCTTCGCAAATCCTTATATGGCTTGAAACAGAGTCCTCGTGCTTGGTTTGGCAAGTTCAGTGATGCTATTGAGAAGTTTGGAATGAAGAAGAGTAAATCTGATCACTCTGTTTTCTATAAACAATCTAATTGTGGCATTATACTATTAGTTGTGTATGTGGATGATATTGTAATCACTGGCAGCGATTCCATTGGGATTTCATCTCTCAAGTCTTTTCTGCATACACAGTTTCATACTAAAGATTTGGGAGTGTTGAAATATTTCTTGGGAGTCGAAGTGATCAGAAGCAAGAAAGGCATCTTCTTATCTCAGAGGAAGTATGTGCTTGACTTATTATCTGAAACAGGAAAATTGGGAGCTAAGCCATGTAGTGCTCCAATGATTCCTGGTCTGCAACTTACGAAAGATGGAGAACTATTTGAAGATCCAGAGAGATATAGACGATTGGTGGGTAAACTAAATTATCTTACTGTGACTCGTCCGGACATTGCTTATTCAGTCAGTGTAGTCAGTCAGTATATGGCATCTCCTACTATTGATCATTGGAAGGCAGTAGAGCAGATTTTGTGCTATCTAAAAGGGGCACCTGGTCGTGGAATCTTGTATGGTGATCATGGTCACATTAGGATTGAATGTTTTTCGGATGCTGATTGGGCTGGATCGAAAGAAGATCGAAGATCCACCACAGGATATTGTGTTTTTGTTGGAGGTAATTTGATTTCTTGGAAAAGCAAGAAACAAAATGTAGTTTCGCGATCAAGTGCAGAATCAGAGTATAGGGCTATGGCAAAGTCTATTTGTGAGATAATGTGGATATACCAACTCCTTGATGAATTGGGTTTGCAAGCTTCTAAGCCAGCTAAGTTGTGGTGTGACAACCAAGCTGCACTTCATATTGCATCCAATCCAGTGTTCCATGAGCGGACCAAGCATATTGAGATTGACTGTCACTTTATTCGTGAAAAGATTCAACAAGGTTTAGTTTCTACAGGTTATGTGAAGACTGGAGAACAACTGGGAGATATTTTTACAAAAGCCCTTAACGGAGTTCGGGTTGATTATCTTTGTAACAAGCTGGGCATGATTAACTGTAATATCCCGTAAAATTTTAAATTTATTTTTGTAATTTCCGACGTGGTTCCGGATGTGTTTTGAGGGGTATTTGAAGTTTCGTAAATTTTTGTGGTTCGATTCATTTTTGGTTCGGTTTATAATAATTAAAAAAAAAATGAATTTATTCATTCCCGTTCGGGAATTGGAATTCCCGAACGGGAATTCTTTTTCTGGCCTGTTCCCGTTCGGGAACAAGCCCATTCTCGAACGGGAACAGGCCAGATATGGCCATTCCCGTTCGTGAATGGCAGCAGGTTTTGGATCCCTTCGCCCAGCCCTTTTCGACCTCGTTTACGGCCCACTTCCCTTCGTCTTTTTAAGTCGATTTCTTCACAGAAAACCTTCATCACGCTGCAAACAAACCCTAGCCGTTTTCCGCTTGTCATTTCGCTGAGTATCGAAGCCGTTATCATCTGCCAAAGATCGCTGTTCGGTAAGTTTCAGATTCTTATGATTTCCAGATTTCGTTTTTGAACGTCATTGCGTAATTTGGTTCGTTCTCTTTCGTTTCTAGATCGAAATTGATTCCGCTTGATTCCAGACGATCTAGACTCACGTATCTACGTTTCCCTACCTCAATTTCGCTGAACGGTACGCCGTCGATCTCGTTTCAATCGCCGTACGATTTCCGTTTCTGTTTTGTCTATGTTCTGTTCTTGGATTTATGTTTCTGCCGAATCCCTTATTTGCCTTGGTCTTGATTTTGTTGCTTTATTGAATCATAAATCACTCTTGAATGATTAGTAGTTATTAGATCAAGCTTTTAGATTGAGTTGTTTCATCATTTGGTTCTCGGATCCGTAGTAAGTTGGTTGTTCTCGGTTTCTTTTTCTTTTGTTTAGAGTCACTGTTTACATGCTGTCATTGTTTCGTTCTTGCCTTAATCTCATGTTTTCAGAATCTAGATTGAAGTCTGATGTGGGGTTGATTGAGGGTTTGAGTTTTGGCATGATTCAGTTTCATGATTTGCTTTAAGTTTGAAGTTACATTGTTTGGTTTGTTTCAATGTTTTGAGCTTCTGTACGTGGGTTTCATGGGTTATAATTTAGGAAGATGATTGGTTAAATAGTCACTTTAATCACCAAAGACTTAAACTTTAATCAATTTAATACCTTAAGTTAGCTATACCTAATGGAATGGATTTCTTTTTGATTTATAACTATAAAGTTGTTAACGATTATTAATTATGAATTAATTTAATATAATTACTCGGATAATTATATTTGCCTACTAATGTTGTTTTGTCAAAAGTTGGCTAAATTACAATTTAGCCCCTAAACTTATTTTATAACTTAATTAAGTGGATTTGTGGTTAATAACTTTATTGTTGGTTTTAATTATAAAGAAAAGCAATAAATTGATTTCGGATATTAAATTGGCTAAAGTGCAATTTAGCCCCTAATTGGCAAAAGTACCATTTAGTCCCTACTTGGTTAAAATACAATTTGGTCCCTGAATTTTTATTTGACTTATACAACTAAGTTTTTGGTTCGTAACTTGGGTTACTTGATATTGAAGTTATTGAGTTCCGCTTTTAAAATGGATTATCATTTTGTTAAATTGTTTTATAAATATAAACTCGGGTTTATATTTGATAAACGTTTTGAGTCGGATTAGACTTGGGTCATCCGACAAGTGAGGTTAGCTTGGTAGTTATTTGGTAACTCGGCAAACCCACTATTTGTAAATTATTTATTATTTAAAGTTATTAAATAATATTTATATATTGGATTTTAAGCGGGAACTCAATAGACTTATATTATTTGGGCTTTATTACCTTTTGTATATATTTGTGTTATTTTGGATTGTTTATTTACTACGTGTTAATTGTGCTAGTCTTATGTGGTGTCTAGTACTCTTTAGAGTTAGGGTCTGATTTTAATAATTATTTTATTTGTCTAGACTCGTCTACTGTTCGTGCTTCTGAGGCGAACCAGAGTTAGTTGCTTGCCGGTATTTCACGTGGATTAGCAAGCAGTGAGTTTATATTTACTATTTACCGCTTTATTAAGTAAATTGTTATTTTAATATTAAATATATATACTGTACGTATATTTCGAACTGTTTTTATATTATGGCTCTTAGTTGGAACGTGCTACCTAATGGGCATCATTAGGACTGCGTGCGCACCGGTATTGATCTGGGTAAGGTATTTATAGAAATGTGGTAACTCGGTGTGAGCATAGCTCTCGGGACCAGGTAGAGTAACTCGGTGTAGCTCAGCTCTCGGGACTCTGGTATAAGTGTGGTCAGTGGTAACTCGGTGTAGCTCAGCTCTCGGGACCAGACCTATTGGATTATGATTATTATTTAGAATTGTGGATTAGGGTTCCAACTATTATCCGTAATATCGTTATTAAATGTTTTAAACGTTTTTAAAGGTTTTCCACTTAATAAATGTAGATAGTGGTATGAACTCATCTCAGTATATCTGACCCCGTTGTTTTCCCAATTTTCCCCAGGGTTATTATCTGAGAGAGTCTGGTGATCTCCGCATTTACTTTTCCTCGGAGGTTCCTTCTATTTTAATAAAATTGTAAAACTGTTTTATTCTTAGACCGCAGTAGTAACTAGACGTCCTTGTTATTATTATTTATTTTGTCGGATTGGTTCGACTGGTTATATTGCTTTGGCATGTTTTATTATTTATATCGGTTTATGATAAATCTATTTTAGAATCAGAATTGAATAAGCATGTTATATAAATTGTTGATTATTATATCTGCTAGATTAGGTTGAAGTCTCGGTTGCCCCCGAGCATTGGTTTTCTGCAGGTTTATGTGTTTATGCTTTATGTGGGAGGCTAGCTACGGGTTTCGGTACTACATTACCCATACCCTAGCGCCGGTCGCGATTCATGAAAATGGGTCGTGACATTAACATCTATGCTCCAACTTGAGGGGGAGTGTTAAAGCATATTAGGAATGTGGATATATTAGAATCAATTAGTCTATTAATTAGTAGCTAAATTATAGGCTAATTGATTATGATTGATTGTGATTGATTGTGATTGATTATTTCCTAGAGTAGGATTTCCTTCCTAGAATAGAGATTCTATACTTGTATAAATAGCCTTGTAATTTTTGAACATAATACACAACAACTTATTCTCTATCTCTGTTTATAACATTTCATAATGTTTTAAATGTTTGGATTTGTTTCATTACGTTTTAAACGTTTGGATTTGTTTCGTAACGTTTTAAATGTTTGGCTTAAATCGTTAAATAGGTGAAACGTTAGGATTCGTTTCATAACATTTGAAACGTTTGGCTTATATATCTAAAAAGGTAAAATTCTGGAATTTGTTTCATAACGTTTTGAAGGTTTGGCTTAAATCGCTAAAAAGGGAAAAAGTTAAGCTTTTTTTTCGTATCGTTTTAAACGTTTAGATTAGTTTCGTAAGGTTTTAAATGTTTGGCTTAAATAGCTAAAAAGGTCAAACATTAGTATTTGTTTCGTAACGTTTGGATTTGTTTATAAGGTTATAAATGTTTGGCTTAAATCGCTAAAAAGGTGAAATGTTAGGATTGGTTTGATAACTTTTTAAACATTTGGCTTAAATCGCTGAAAAGGAGAAACGTTAGGATTTGTTTCGTAACCTTTTAAACGTTTGGATTTGTTTCGTAACGTTTTAAACATTTGTCTTAATTACCTAAAAAGGGGAAACGTTAGGATCTGTTTCGTAACTTTTTAAACGTTTGGCTTAAATCGCCAAAAAGGTGAAACATTTGGACTTGTTTCGCAACGTTTTAACGTTTGGATTTGTTTCGTAACGTTATAAGCGTTTGGATTTGTTTCGTAACGTTTTAAACGTTGGGATTTGTTTTGTAAAGTTTTAAACATTTGGATTTGTTTCGTAACGATTAAGACGTTTGGATTTGTTTCGTAACGCTTTAAACTTTTAGCTTATATCGCGAAAAAGGTGAAACGCTAGGATTTATTTTGTAACGTTTTGAACGTTTGGATTTGTTTCGTAATGTTTTAAATGTTTGGCTTAAATAACTAAAAAGGTGAAATGTTAGGATTTGTTTCATAATGTTTTAAACGTTTGGATTTTTTTCTTAATGTTTTAAATGTTTGGCTTAAATCGTTAAAAAGGTGAAAGGTTAGGATTTGTTTCGTAATGTTTTAAACGTTTGGCTTAAATCGTTAAAAAGGTGAAACGTTAGGATTTGTTTTGTAACATTTTAAATGTTTTGATTTGTTCCTTAACGTTTTAAATGTTTGGCTTTATTAGCTAAAAAGGTGAAACGTTAGGATTTGTTTCGTAACATTTTAAACGTTTGGCTTAAATCGCAAAAAGGTGAAATATTTGGATTTGTTTCATAATGTTTTAAACGTTTGGATTTGTTTCGTAACGTTTTGAACGTTAGGATCTGTTTCGTAACATTTTAAACGTTTGGATTTGTTTTATAACTATTTAAACGTTTGGCCTAATTAGCTAATAAGGTGAAATATTAGGATTTGTTTCGTAACGTTTTAAATGTTTGGCTTAAATCGCTAAAAAGGTGAAACATTTCGATTTGTTTCGTAACATTTTCTGTTTGGGTTTGTTTATTAACGTTTTAAATGTGTGGATTTGTTTTGTAACATTTTAAATGTTTGGATTTGTTTCGTAACATTTTAACCGTTTGGATTTGTTTCGTAACGTTTTAAACGTTTGGATTTGTTTCGTAACGTTTTAAACTTTTGGCTTAAGTCGCGAAAAAGGTGAAACGTTGGGATTTATTTCGTAACGTTTTAAACGTTTGTATTTGCTTTGTAACGTTTTAAACATTTGGCTTAAAAAACTAAAAAGCTGAAACGTTAGGATTTATTTCCTAACGTTTTAAACGTTTGGATGTACTTCGTAATGTTTTAAATGTTTGGCTTAAATTGTTAAAAAGGTGAAAAGTTAGGATTTGTTTCGTAATGTTTTAAACGTTTGGCTTAAATCGCAAAATAGGTGAAACGTTAGGATTTGTTTTGTAATATTTTAAACGTTTGGATTTGTTTCGTAATATTTTAAACGCTTGGATTTGTTTAATGTTTTAAACGTTTAGATTTGTTTCGTAACGTTTTAAACGTTTGGATTTGTTTTGTAAGGTTTTAAACGTTTGGATTTGTTTCGTAAGGTTTTAAATGTTTGGATTTGTTTAGTAACGTTTTAAATGTTTTGATTTGATTCATAACGTTTTAAACGTTTGAATTTGTTTCGTTACGTTTTAAACGTTTCGCTTAACTCTCTAAAAAGGTGAAACATTTGGATTTGTCTCGTAACGTTTTAAACGTTTGGATTTGTTTCGTAATATTTTAAACGTTTGGCTTAAATTGCTAAAAATGTTTAACGATTGGATTTGTTTCGTAACATTATACACGTTTGGATTTGTTTCATAACGTTTTAAATGTTTGGATTTATTTCGTAACATTTAAAATGTTAGTCTTAAATCGTTGAAAACGTGAAACGTTAGGATTCGTTTCGTAACGTTTTAAACATTTGGCTTAAATAGCTAAATAGATGAAACGTTAGGATTAGATTGAAACGTTTGGATTTGTTTGGAACGTTTTAAACGTTTGGATTTGTTTCATAAGGTTTTAAACGTTTAGCTTAAATAGCTAAAAAGGTGAAACATTTGGATTTGTTTCATAACATTTTAAAAGTTTGGCTTAAATTGCTAAAACGGTTAAACGTATGGATTTATTTCGTAATGTTTTAAACGTTTGGATTTTTTTCATAAAGTTTTAAACGTTTGGATTTGTTTCATAATATTTTAAACGTTTGGCTTAAATCGCTAAAAAGGTGACACGTTAGAATTTGTTTCGTAACGTTTTAAATGTTTCGCTTAAATAGCTAAAAAGGCAAAACGTATGGATTTGTTTCATAATGTTTTAAACGTTTGGATTTGTTTCGTAACTTTTTTAACATTTGGCTTAAATAGCTAAGAAGGTGAAACATTAGATTTTGTTTCGTAACGTTTTAAACATTAGGATTTGTTTCAGAATGTTTGTAATGTTTAGCTTAATTCGCTAAAAAGGTGAAACGTTAGGATTTGTTTCGTAACATTATAAACGTTTGGCTTAAATCGTAAAAAAGGTGAAACGTTAGGATTTTTTTCATAACGTTTTAAACGTTTGGATTTTTTTCGTAGCGTTTTAAACGTTTGGCTTAAATTGCTAAAAAGGTGAAACGTTTGGATTTGTTTCATAAAGTTTTTAACGTTTGGCTTAAATCGCTAAAAAGGTGAAACATTTGGATTTCTTTCGTAACGTTTTAAATGTTTGGATTTGTTTTGTAACGTTTTAAACGTTTTAATTTGTTTCGTAACATTTTAAACGTTGGGATTTGTTTCGTAACGTTTTAAATGTTTGTCTTAAATCGCTAAAAAGGTAAAACGTTAGGATTTGTTTCATAACGTTTTAAACGTTTGCTTAAATAACTAAAAAGGGGAAATGTTAGGATTTGTTCCTTAACGTTTTAAACGTTTGGATTTGTTTCGTAGCGTTTTAAACGTTTGGCTTAAATTGCTAAAAAGGTGAAATATTTGGATTTGTTTCGTAACGTTTTAAACATTTAAATTTGTTTCGTAACGTTTTAAACGTTTGGATTTGTTTCTTAACCTTTTAAACGTTTGACATAAATCGCTAATAAGGTGAAACATTAGGATTCATTTCATAACGTTTCAAACATTTGGATTAAATAGTTAAAAGGTGAAACGTTAGGATTTGTTTTGTAAAGTTTTAAACGTTTGGATATGTTTCGTAACGTTTTAAATGTTTGGCTTAAATAGCTAAAAAAGTGAAACGTTTGGATTTATTTTGTAACGTTTTTAAAGTTTGGCTTAAATCGCTAAAAAGGTGAAATGTTAGGATTTTTTTTTAACATTTCTAACTTTTGGATTTGTCTCATAACGTTTGAAACGTTTGGCTTAAATAGCTAAAAAGGTGAAACTTTTGGATTTAATTCGTAACGTTTTAAACGTTTGGCTTAAATATCTAAAAATGTGAAACGTTTGAATTTGTTTCATAATGTTTTAATTGTTTGGATTTGTTTCATTACGTTTTAAACGTTTGGATTTGTTTCGTAACGTTTTAAATGTTTGGCTTAAATCGTTAAATAGGTGAAACGTTAGGATTCGTTTCATAACATTTGAAACGTTTGGCTTATATATCTAAAAAGGTAAAATGCTTGAATTTGTTTCATAACGTTTTGAATGTTTGGCTTAAATCGCTAAAAAGGGAAAAAGTTAAGCTTTTTTTCGTATCGTTTTAAACGTTTAGATTAGTTTCGTAAGGTTTTAAATGTTTGGCTTAAATAGCTAAAAAGGTCAAACGTTAGTATTTGTTTCGTAACGTTTGGATTTGTTTATAAGGTTATAAATGTTTGGCTTAAATCGCTAAAAAGGTGAAACGTTAGGATTGGTTTGATAACTTTTTAAACATTTGGCTTAAATCGCTGAAAAGGAGAAACGTTAGGATTTGTTTCGTAACCTTTTAAACGTTTGGATTTGTTTCGTAACGTTTTAAACATTTGTCTTAATTACCTAAAAAGGGGAAACGTTAGGATCTGTTTCGTAACTTTTTAAACGTTTGGCTTAAATCGCCAAAAAGGTGAAACATTTGGACTTGTTTCGCAACGTTTTAACGTTTGGATTTGTTTCGTAACGTTATAAGCGTTTGGATTTGTTTCGTAACGTTTTAAACGTTGGGATTTGTTTTGTAAAGTTTTAAACATTTGGATTTGTTTCGTAACGATTTAGACGTTTGGATTTGTTTCGTAACGCTTTAAACTTTTAGCTTATATCTCGAAAAAGGTGAAACGTTAGGATTTATTTTGTAACGTTTTTAACGTTTGGATTTGTTTCGTAATGTTTTAAATGTTTGGCTTAAATAACTAAAAAGGTGAAATGTTAGGATTTGTTTCATAATGTTTTAAACGTTTGGATTTTTTGCGTAATGTTTTAAATGTTTGGCTTAAATCGTTAAAAAGGTGAAAGGTTAGGATTTGTTTCGTAATGTTTTAAACGTTTGGCTTAAATCGTTAAAAAGGTGAAACGTTAGGATTTGTTTTGTAACATTTTAAATGTTTTGATTTGTTCCTTAACGTTTTAAATGTTTGGCTTTATTAGCTAAAAAGGTGAAACGTTAGGATTTGTTTCGTAACATTTTAAACGTTTGGCTTAAATCGCAAAAAGGTGAAATATTTGGATTTGTTTCATAATGTTTTAAACGTTTGGATTTGTTTCGTAACGTTTTGAACGTTAGGATCTGTTTCGTAACATTTTAAACGTTTGGATTTGTTTTATAACTATTTAAACATTTGGCCTAATTAGCTAATAAGGTGAAATATTAGGATTTGTTTCGTAACGTTTTAAATGTTTGGCTTAAATCGCTAATAAGGTGAAACATTTCGATTTGTTTCGTAACATTTATCCGTTCGGGTTTGTTTAGTAACGTTTTAAATGTGTGGATTTGTTTTGTAACGTTTTAAATGTTTGGATTTGTTTCGTAACGTTTTAACCGT
Source organism: Mercurialis annua (assembly GCF_937616625.2). Lineage (NCBI taxonomy): Eukaryota > Viridiplantae > Streptophyta > Magnoliopsida > Malpighiales > Euphorbiaceae > Mercurialis > Mercurialis annua. The sequence continues at coordinate 39,147,639 of NC_065574.1, read as the reverse complement.
TTGGATTTGTTTCGTAACGTTTTAAACGTTTGGATTTGTTTCGTAACGTTTTAAATGTTTGCATTTGTTTTGTAACGTTTTAAACATTTGGCTTAAAAAACTAAAAAGCTGAAACGTTAGGATTTATTTCCTAACGTTTTAATCGTTTGGATTTACTTCGTAATGTTTTAAATGTTTGGCTTAAATCGCTAAAAAGGTGAAAAGTTAGGATTTGTTTCGTAATGTTTTAAACGTTTGGCTTAAATCGCAAAATAGGTGAAACGTTAGGATTTGTTTTGTAATATTTTAAACGTTTGGATTTGTTTCGTAACATTTTAAACGCTTGGATTTGTTTAATGTTTTAAACGTTTAGATTTGTTTCGTAACGTTTTAAACGTTTGGATTTGTTGCGTAACGTTTTAAACGTTTGGATTGGTTTCGTAAGGTTTTAAACGTTTGGATTTGTTTAGTAACGTTTTAAATGTTTTGATTTGTTTCATAACGTTTTAAACGTTTGAATTTGTTTCGTTATGTTTTAAACGTTTCGCTTAACTCTCTAAAAAGGTGAAACATTTGGATTTGTTTCGTAACGTTTTAACCGTTTGGATTTGATTCGTAATATTTTAAACGTTTGGATTTGTTTCGTAACGTTTTAAACGTTTGGGATTTGTTTCGTAACGTTTTAAATGTTTGTCTTAAATCGCTAAAAAGGTAAAACGTTAGGATTTGTTTCATAACGTTTTAAACGTTTGGCTTAAATAACTAAAAAGGGGAAATGTTAGGATTTGTTCCTTAACGTTTTAAACGTTTGGATTTGTTTCGTAGCGTTTTAAACGTTTGGCTTAAATTGCTAAAAAGGTGAAATATTTGGATTTGTTTCGTAATGTTTTAAACATTTAAATTTGTTTCGTAACGTTTTAAACATTTGGATTTGTTTCTTAACCTTTTATACGTTTGACATAAATCGCTAATAAGGTGAAACATTAGGATTCATTTCATAACGTTTCAAACATTTGGATTAAATAGTTAAAAGGTGAAACGTTAGGATTTGTTTTGTAAAGTTTTAAACGTTTGGATATGTTTCGTAACGTTTTAAATGTTTGGCTTAAATAGCTAAAAAAGTGAAACGTTTGGATTTATTTTGTAACGTTTTTAAAGTTTGGCTTAAATCACTAAAAAGGTGAAACGTTTGGATTTATTTTGTAAAGTTTTAAAGGTGTGGATTTGTTTCGTAACGTTTTAAACGTTTGGATTTGTTTCGTAACGTTTTAAACGTTTGGCTTAAATCGCTAAAAAGGTGAAACGTTAGGATTTGTCTCAAAACGTTTTAAACGTCTGGCTTAAATCGCTAAAAAGATGAAACGTTAGGATTTGTTTCTTAATGTTTTAAACGCTTGAATTTGTTTCATAACGTTTTAAACATTTGGCTTAAATTGCTAAAAAAGGGAAAACGTTTTGGATTTTTTTCGTAATGTTTTAAACGATTGGCTTAAATCGCTAAAAATGTGAAACGTTTGGATTTTTTTCGTAACGTTTTAAACGGTTGGATTTGTTTTTTAACGTTTTATACGTTTTGATTTGTTTCATACCGTATTAAATGTTAGGATTGTTTAGTAACGTTTTAAACGTTGACTTAAATCGCTAAAAAGGTGAAACGTTAGGATTTGTTTGTTAACATTTTAAACGTTTGGCTAAAATAGCTGAGAAGGTGAAACTTTAGGATTTCTTCTGAAACGTTTTATACCTTTGGATTTGTTTCGTAACTTTTTAATCTTTGACTTAAATAGTTAAAAAGGTGAAACGTTAGGATTTGTTTCATAAAGTTTTAAATGTTTGGCTTAAATTGATAAAAAGGTGAAACGTTAGGATTTGTTTTTTAATGTTTTAGACGTTTGACTTAAATCGCTAAAAAGGTGAAAGGTTAGGATTTGTTTCGTAACGCTTTAAACGTTTAGATTTCTTTCATAACGTTTTAAACGTTTGGATTTGTTTCTTAAAATTTTAAGCGTTTGGCTTAAATCGCAAAAAGGGTGAAACATTAGGATTCGTTTCGTAACTCTTTAAACATTTGGCTTAAATTGCTAAAAAGGTGCAACGTTAAGATTTTTTTTTTGTAACATTTTAAACGTTTGGATTTGTTTCCTAATGTTTTAAACGTTTGGCATATATAGCTAAAAGGGTGACGTTTGGATTTGTTTCCTAACGTTATAAAAGTTTGGCTTAAACCGCTAAAAAGGTGAAACATTTGGATTTATTTTGTAACGTTTTAAACGTTTGGATTTGTTTCATAACGTTTTAAACGTTTGGATTTGTTTCCTAACGTTTTAAACGTTTGAATTAAAACGCTAAAGAGGTGAAACATTAGGATTTGTTTCATAACGTTTTAAATGTTTAGCTTGAGTCACTAAAAAGGGGGAACTTTAAGTTGTTTTTTAACGTTTTAAACGTTTTGATTTGTTTTGTATCGTTTTAAATGTTTTGCTTAAATCGCTAAAAAGGTGAAACGTTAGGATTTGTTTCGTAACGTTTTAAACGTTTAGCTTAAATCGCTAAAAAGTTGAATCGTTAGGATTTGTTTCGTAATTTATTAAACTTCCGGATATATCTCGTAACTGTTTGCACCAAAATTAAAAAATGGCCAAAATGCCATAAAGCCCATATTCTTTTCAAAAGATAGAAAAAGCTACTGTTATTAATAGGCTAGAGGTTGACTCCAGAAGTTTATTTCCGAGGTTGACTCCAAAGGTTGACTCCACTTTATTTCAGGAGTTGACTCTAGAGGTTGACTCCATTTGACTCCAAAAGTTTAAGTTTGACTCTAGAAGTTAAATTTCCAGAAGTTAATTTCCAGAGGTTGTTGACTCTAGAGGTTTACCAATAATTTTCAGAAGATTCAGAAGGCCCTAATCTATTTTTAGATGATTAAGCCCAAATTTAAGATGACCATTAAACTGTGTTTTAAATGGCCCATAAGCCCAAGAAAGTTATTTTCGGAAGAATAGAAATTAAAAAGCACGTGCAGAAGCAATAGAGACACGATTGGTAGTTCTTGAAGGTGGGAAAGAACGTGTGCAGTTGAAAGATGAAGCAACATTTTTCAAGTGACAAAGGCTATAAATAAGAGAAGAGTAGCCAATTTGCAACCCCCGATCAATCATCCAAAAATCCAGCCCAAAGGCAAAAACACCCAGCACTTAGCAATTTCAAATTTCTTCAATCAGTAAAGAACTTTACGATTGAACTCCTGTATTTTTTACTCAAACACTTGTATTTCACTGTATTCAATTAGTAAACAAATTAACAATTAGATTTCTTTGTTTTAGCATTACTTGATTGGAGTACTTGTTATAAGGTTAACCAAGCCCAATCGCTCGTTTTAAGAAGTTAAGTTTACAAATTAGAATCTGCTTCCTGGCACGCCCGCATTCATACACTTGTTACGGTTTTCACTATAATCGCAAAAAGCCAGTAACAATTTTTAGCACGCCCAGTGGGACACTGAGAGTCCTGGCTAGAACTCGAAGTGAGAAAGGTAAAGACATTATTGTATCCCAAGATGTAGTGGATGATCCTACTGCTACAAATGTAGGACATGGAGACTATGTGGCTCACATGGTCAGAAGCATTGAAAAAGAAAATTTGCCTCTAGGAGAGGCGAGTGAAGATGTGCCTCCTGGCTTTTGAAGGCAACAGACACCAATTCGGCAAAATTCTGAGCCGAGGTTGGTGGAGGCTTTAGACATGTTGTCAAAGGCCATGGTAGACATGAAACTGACTCAGGCCAGCTTTAACCAAGCACAGGCCGAGTTAACCATGAAGCATGAGATGATGGATAGGAAGCAGCTCGATATGGAACGCTACTTGGTAGAATTAATAGTTCTTGTCAATTTGTCATCTCGTGGTGGTGAATTACTAGAGGCTGTTAACACGGCCAAACAAGATCCTAATGGACTTGGGGGGCAGTCATCTGGAGGAATCCATGAGATTGGGAGCACTAGTCATGTGCCAATCTCAAACCCGCCCTCTGAAGAAAGGTACGTTCCTCCTCTCAAAAGAGATTCTTATAAAACTAATAATAAAACTGGCCGGAATTCTAGGCCTTTTAATGCAGGTGCTAATCATCCTCCCATGGATGATCCAGAGGTTAATCAAAATTACACTCAACCTCTGGGCACATGGGGCAACTATTTTCCCCAGGGGAGGAACCAACCTCTACCACACCAACCTGCAGCACGGCCAATTGACATGGAGGCAGTGAGAGAGGTCGTCCAGGAGTTGTATGGTCTAGGTTTGAGACAAGTAGACCGACCTCAGTTCCAAAAACCATATCCAGATTATATTGAAAGGGAAAATCCTTACCCTAGGGGATATAAGATTCCGAATTTTTTATTGTTTTCTGTAGAGGATGGCCACTCCACTATTGAACATGTTGCTAAATTTACTGTTCAGTGTGGGCTTTTGGCCAACCTTGATAATATTCCTAATTTCAAGTTACGTCTGTTTCTAATTCCTTAACAGGTACGGCTTTTACATGGTATGCCACCTTACCAAGGAACTCAGTGTTGACATGGGCAGAGATGGAAAGGTTGTTCCACACCCAGTTCTACCGGGTTGAGCCAGAGATTTGTATTACTGAATTATCTAGAATCTCTCAACGAAGTCGAGAGGATGCCGACATGTATATCCACCGCTTTAAGAAAATGAACAGCAGGTGCAAGATTGTCCTCCCAGAGACTCAGTATGTGAAAATGGCTCAGAGGGTCTTAGACATTGAGCTCCGGAAAAAGTTCCAGGGGATGGAGTTCAAGGACTTTTATGAGTTAGCTGCCAAAGTGTCTGAGTATGAAGAACTCTTGTGGGAGGAAAGTTACAAGAAGAAGGTGACAATGGGTACATACTATCAGGAGGTGGGAGCATATGAAACCGCAGTAGCCGACCTCACGACCACCGGTTCATGCACCTGGCCTATGTTGATTAAGAAGGCACCTGAGGCTGAAAAAAAAAAAACAAAGTTCTAATGCCCAACCTCTGTACACTTTTGAGGTATCAAAAACAGAAGAAATTTTCGACTTTCTATTGAAAGAGAAGTTCATTACTCTGCCACCTGATCACAAGATGCCTTCAAAGGAGGAGTTGAAAGGCAGATAATATTGCAAGTTCCACAATTCCTGGAACCACGCAACCAATTTATGTTGGGGGTTAAAAAATATTATACAGGATAGGATCGCCAAGGGAGTTTTGAAATTTACAAAAAAGAAAGAGGCACTTGTGATAGATGAGGTTCCTTTCCCGGCAGTGGCGTCTGTGAATGCTAGTGACCTTTTAGAGCATGACTTGCGGTTGTTGTTGGACATAAAGATAAAGCTCCGAATAAGGGAACAAAATGATCAAAGAGTTGAAAGGGAGAGGAGATCAAAGGTGAAGCAAGATTACAGAGGAGAAAGAAGGCAGGAAACTGGTTCTAGAAACTCTAACAATTTTGTTTCTACTAACCGTGCTCCTTTAAAAAAAACAAAACAGAGCCTCTTACTATCAAAGAAGTCCAGAAAGACATGTCTTTCCAGAGAGGCGATTCTTTTTGTGGAGGAGAAATGAACAGCCAAAAACTCCTTTGGCACCTAGAGAAAAACAGCCAGAGTTTCCACCAACCTTGGAAAATTGGAAGATAGAACAAAGATGTGTGGTACCGCAATTGGTCTCTCCTAGTCCAAGGTGGCACACCAATTATCACAAAAAGTTTCAGGCACCACTGACAAGAACTCAAAAAAGTAGGTGTCAGAGGTTGAGGGCTGTTGCAAGAGATGAGTGGCAGTCCAGGCACTTAGAGGATCCCAGAAAAAATGTTGTGCCAAAGGGGTCTCAAAAAACATTTGTCCAGAAGGAGCAACCTGGAAGTCAAAAATCTTCTGAGGCGGTAGAGGTTAAAAATAAAACTTCTCACGTGCCTTCGAAGAGGGAAATTTCAGAAATGGAGTTGGAAGCTTTTTTGGAAGAGGAGTTTTCAGGAGGTGACATGAACTTAGATGACCTGCTGGAAGATGACATGGAGCTGGATGATCTGGTGGATGAGGATATCCTACAAGAGGGCATGAGACTAAATGAGCTTTTGAAAGAAGATATTGGTGATACTCAAATCAAGGAAAACGCCAAATTTTAGAGGAGATCTTTGAAAAATGGTGATTGTGAGTCAGACACAGAAGGCGGGAAACAAACATCCATCAAAGTAGGTGAAATTGAAATCCCCTCACTTGCAATGCTTTTATTCTAATTCTACCAACAAACATCAAAGGCCCAGATGTGCATGGAACCTCTAATGATTCTGATGAGGTGGAGGAAATTCAAAGGGAGGAATCTAAATTCCCAAAGGATGAGTGTCGCAGTCAGGTTACTATACAAGAGGCAACTAATGGAGGGCCAAAGAGGGTAATTTTTGATAAAACAGCAGAGGCAATGACCAAACACATCAAGTCTCTGTATATTAAAGCTCACTTCAATGGCAGACCAACCCCCAGGGTCCTGATTGATAATGGATCGGCAGTCAACATTATGCCATTCAAAATGCTACACCTTCTGGGAAAAACTACAGAAGACCTCATTTCTACAGAGGAAGTGTGTCTGCCTTTACTAGAGAACTCACAAAAACAATTGGTGTTCTCCTAGTAGAGGTAATTGTACGAAGTAAGACTTCCCTGTCGGCTTTCTTTATGGTGAATTCCTCAACCAGCTACCAAGCTCTTTTGGGACGAGATTGGATTCATGCAAATTGGTGCGTTCCTTCATCTTTACAACAATTTCTGATTTTTTGGAAGGGAAACGAGGTGGAGGTGGTATGGGCAGACACAAAACCATTCACCACTGCCACCAATATGGTTGAATCCCGCTATTATGAATCATGTGTTGGCCCCATCAAGTTCACTGGAAAAAATAAAAAGGGCCAACCAAAGGAAAGTAAAACTTTGGAAATTCATCAGGAGGTTAAGAAGAAAGCAGAGGAAATATTGGGATCAACGGCTATTGTTCCATATAACGAGCCGTGCTCCTCCATCACTATCTAAGAAATTGACGATTCAGCTCACCTCTGGTGAGTTTGCAGCAGCCGCATCTGCAATTTTGAGGGAATGTATGCAGCATAATATGGAAAAAATTATGGAGGAGAGCAATTCAGCAGAGGGTTTTGATGCCGAAGTAACATTTCAAGAAGATGAGCTAGTATGGAAGTTGATCTTACCCCCGGGTACTAAAGACATAGAGTATGGAAAATGGTCCACCAATTGGGAAGGGCCATTCTTGGTCCACAAGGTGATGAAGGGGAATGCATACTGGCTATCAAGTCTAGCAGATGAGCCTCATAAAAAATTCATCAATGGAAAGTACTTGAAAAATACACTCCCACCATATGGGATAAATACAATTTGGAAATGACTTAGTTACTCTACTGGTCCCGAGAGCTATGCTCACACCGGTATTGATCTAGAAAAGGTATGTGATATATGGTGGTAACTCGGTGTGAGCATAGCTCTCGGGACCAGTAGAGTAACTCGGTGTAGCTCAGCTCTCGGGACTCTGATTATGGATTAAGAATGGTCGGTGGTAACTCGGTGTAGCTCAGCTCTCGGGACCAGGCCTATTGGATTATGGTTATATTTAGTATTGTGGATTAGGGTTCTAACTATTATACGTAATGTTTATATTAAATTTTTAAACGGTTTTAAAGGTTTTCCACTTGATAAATGTAAATAGTGGTATGAACTCATCTCAGTATATCTGACCCCGTTGTTTTCCCAATTTTTCCAGGGTTATGATTTGAGCAAGTCAGCCGCTCTCCGATTCTTAATTTCCTCAGAGGTTTTACTTTATTTAATAAAGTTATTAAAACTGATTTTATTCATAGACCGCAGTAGTAATTAAAAGTCTTATATGTCTAATACTTGTTATAAAATGAATTATTGCTGTATTGGTATTCTTTAATTGACTTGGGTTAATATGTACTTTTGCCATGTTTAAGACTCAGAGTTGGCTGAGCACTTATTAATAAATGTTCTGTATTATGAACTGCTAGAACTAGGATGAAGTCTCGGTTGCCCCCGAGCATTGGGTTTCTTGCAGGTTTATGTATTTGTTGGTTATCCGCACGGCTAGCTACGGGTTTTGGTACAACCATACCCATACCCTAGCGCCGGTCGCGATTCATGAAAATGGGTCGTGACACAAGTCTAGCAGATGAGCCTCATAAAAAATTCATCAATGGAAAGTACTTGAAAAATACACTCCCACCATATGGGATAAATACAATTTGGAAATGACTTAATGTAATACCCCAAAATATTTAGTTATCTAATTGGACCACGTGTCCAGTTTTGAGTCGCCATAAAGGCGATATCGGAAAGATTTTAGAGAAATTAAGGAAAAAATAAAGTTTTAGTAGGTCGGTTTCGAGAAAGTAATGATGCGGAAATTAATGTTATATTTCAATTCTAAAGTTGGAATTGGAATTAAAAGAAAAAATGTCAAGAAAAGTCCCAAAATGAAGTTGAGGGACTAAAGTGGTAATTTAGCTACTACGTCTCAAAAATGGAAATTTATAAGTTTTAAAGGAAAAATATTAATATTAGGATTCGTATTATTTATTGGATATAAATAATACGTATATGTTATGACAAAAGGGTTAATTGATTTAATTATGGACTAAATTGAACAAAAGAAAAATTAAAAGGATAAATCATAATAAATAAAGAAAAGAAGGATTAGAATGATTAATTAACCAAGATATATATATATAAGAATAAGTATGAATAAGAAATCAGAGAAAGAAAATCCGGAAGCTTCAGTTTATCGATCAAAAACTTCGTTCGCTCGTCGTTTCTCCGTTCGGCGTCCGTTTTGGACGATTGTTGCGGCGATCTCTTCGGAATTGAATCCTCTATCATTTTAAAGCATCATATCAAGGTAATCTCTCAGTTTGTGGTGTTGTAACTCAGTTGTTGCGGGCTGTTTTGATGCAAAACGTAGCGTTTGAATCGAAACGCCGAAAACATGTCGTTTCTCATCATTTACGTATGGATTCTTGATGAGTTTTTAGTCTAGATGATTTATGTATGCATTGGTATGAATTTTGAGTGATTTGGAGCTTCGGAAATTGTCCAGAAGCATCAAAAAAATCGCACCCGAAGTGGGCACGACGTGCTGCACTTCAGCACGTCGTGCTGGTGCACGACGTGCACCAAAAGAGGGCACGACGTGCACCACTAGGGGTGCACGACGTGCACAAGGTAGGGTTCATGAAAAATTAGGGGCAAGAAATGCCAAGCTGGCACGACATGCCCTACTTCGACCGTGACCTTCGGGGGACCTCTAGGAGCGAAAAATAGATTCTGATAACGTGATATGGGTGTAGAACTCTGGCAAATGTCTTGAAATGAATAATAAAAGGACATTATAAAAATGAACATTAACATGATGGGTAGTCAAGATAAGCATATTGATTGAGTAAGAATTCGATTAAGAAGTTATCGAAATTCGGTATTTGGTAAGTCGTAAGTACAACTAAGGATCATCGAGTTTACGAGCAAGCTAGAAATGGAATTCAATCAACTTAAACTTAGAACTTAAAGGTATTACATATATAAACATGAAATCCACGTTTCATTATTAAACGTTAATTAATTTGTATCAGACGCGTCAGCGAGCAGTGAGGGCACCAGACGTGGGCTTGCGAGAGCATATCATTTCATTGACCACGTCATAGATTGGATAGCGGTTTCTGTGAGTGGCACTTTACTTTCAAGTATTGTTATTTAAAAGTTATTATTTTGATATATTATGAATAACCACATCGCATAGTACATGATTTGATATATCGCTTATCGAATTGCTTTTATCGATTATCGTTTATCGTTATTATCGATTATTATATCGTGTATCGAATTATTATAGTTTTGAAACCAGTGTGTGATCCGAGGAAACGTGCTACCTATTGAGCGTCAATAGGACTGTATGATCACCGGTAAGTATGTCAATCTAGCGTGTCTAGATTGTTATCATGTCATAGAATTACATCGAATATCAAATATCATACATCGCTTATCGTATCATATCGTATCGTATTGAAGTTGCAATATATATCGAATTGGATACGAGGTTTAACTCGGTTGAACTATCTCGGGACCCATATCCAATGGGTTTAACTCGGTTGAACTATCTCGGGACCCACACCTTTGGATTAAGAGATGGTAGTGGTTTAACTCGGTTGAATTATCTCGGGACCCTACCAATCAGATCGATCGAATTGATAATTATCGCTATGAATTGTATGTAAGTTATAGATTGTATCGAGTAACGTGATTAGGGTTTCAATCGGATCTAATACTTGGATTATATATTGATATCGATTGTTGATTTTACTTATATGTCTTATTGTATGCGATGTTATGTTTTGGCAATACTATTAGTAATGTGCCTACTCACTCAGTATTTTCCCAAATACTAACCCCTCACTTTTGACGTCTTTCAGGTACTTAGAGTGTGGACTTAGCTAGAAGCAAATTTTGGATCCGGAAGTCAGCTATGTATGTATAGTTCTCTAACTTCTGTGAATGCTGCAGTAGTGGTCCTGCGTCAAAAAAGTCGTAGCCTAGACAGCAGTACATTTTGACTGTACATATCACTTACTGTCTTGTTTATACGTTTTTGTGGGCTACATATATTATGTTGTGTTCACAGCCCCAGATGCCGGTGATATGTTTTGATACACTAACTCATGTATATAGTGCCGTGAGGCCAGTTCGTACAGGGTACGGTAACTAGAGCCCTCGAGGTTAACATAATAGTTAGTGTATATATTTGTATATATATGTTATATATGTATATTTGCTTCCATTGTGTTATTTGTTTATTATTTGAGAAAAATTGATAGTGATTTTAGGCTTACTACGGGTTCCGGAGCTACCACTCCCGTTCCCTAGCACCGGTCTCGGCTCAATATTTTGGGTCATGACAATGTTGGTATCAGAGCAGTTGGTGCAGTTACCACTGCCAGTTTTGTTTAGATGTTTGTTTGATTTGGGTTACTCTGTAAGTAAGTAAACCTAGGAATTATTGCAGCAATAGAGTCGGACCTTAGTTGCTTGAATTTGTTTGATGTGTGCATTAGTGGTATGTAATAGAACGCGCGCGAACCAAGGTTGTTAAGTGATTACTGTTAGCGTATGCGAACGGCTAAGGCAACTAAGTATTTGATACTTGCGCAAGGGATGTTAAATGGTTATTTGCTTGCAAACTACGTGCAGCTGGATTAAATGCTAAATGTTTACAGTACCTTATAAGGTGATATTGGTATATTGTGTGGAAATGGACTCAGATGGTCTCTTACGCTTGAAATTATTTCTTTTCAGCATGTCTGGGCAGAATAGAGCTCAGTCACATGCTGCAGAAGAACGGTAGGAAGCGCCTCCTATATTTCAAAATGGGTTTCACAACGAATTAGGTTGACCATCTGAAGTCCATCAGAATGGATTTGATGCAGATATTAGGAGTTCACCATAAATTTATCTGAATGGCTATATGTCTGTATCAGAGATTGGCAGTTCTTCTAGAATTAGAGGAAGAACACATTCGCCAGAGATAGAGTGAGGAAGAGGAGGATCCAGAAGAGGACCTAGAAGAGAACCCAAAGGAAAAATTAGAAGAAGAGGATTTTGAAGAAGAGGAACTGTTAGATGAATCAGACATTGAGGAGTACAGAAGTGAGGATTTCTGATCTAGTGTGCGGAGATACCGCAGTTTGAGAGAAGATGCGGAAATAGCAAATGGTCAGACACAGATAGCTCTGAATAAAGTTAGGAGGCAGATGCACTCCTTTTCTATAGGGATGCTACCAGTAGGATTATATTCCTTTGATTTTCTGCGAATGGTTGAGGGAGTTCCAGATTTAAACGAAGATAACAGAACAATCAACCGTAGATACGTCAAAGGCTTAGGACCTGAGTTTGCTGAGCTATATGAGTATGTAGGTGAACATTTTGGGACTCACTCTGATGGCTCGTAGGATCGAAACTGATTGTGAGTGGGATGGCAATCCCATTCGACCCTACATTTTAGGCGTGAGTTCCATCTTACTACGTCAACCCATCCTCTGGTATTAGGACTAAGCCCTACTTTGTGCATAGAGGCGGAGGCAACTTCGGTAGAAGAGATAGGGGCCGAAACACAGGCGTAGTTATTAGGGAACTTAGCGTTCCACATCATGCACCCCCATGTATTAGTGATTTATATGCTTTGTGTATTTGTGTTTATATGTTTGCATTACTGTGTATATATATGCTACATTGCTTAGTAAGTACATAATAATTAGGGTATGCCTATAGGATAATACCTCAGATACCCAACACCTATCGGAAGAGATATCGCTGGTAACGCGCCTAGTAAAAGAATATATAATTATAACTTACAAAAACAATAACATAATACATAATACATTATCGCGAACGTGATTCCTATATTACGTTCTATAAATTATGAAGGGAGAAGTGAATTTTTGAAGAAGTACCGATGTGAAGGATCGATACCCGTAATTATAAATGATGTGATACATGTATACGGAAGAAGTGGTGTAATGATTACAGTGATAAGAAGCTTCAGATTGAATTGGGTTATTGGAAAGGTGGGAAAGGAGTGATGTAGCAGAAGAATACTCCGAAGACGACAGAAAATGATAGCAATACAAAAATTTATAATGTACCCAATAATAATAAAGGAAGCCGTTAATAGTCGGGGAGTGTACAATCTGGAGTAAACTTATATTTTACGAAAAGTATGAGGAATTTTTTAGATTCTTCAAAATACAATTGTGCTCAAACATCGCATATGACATTTCATAGTCACGATAGGAATGCATAAAAGAATGATATTCAAAATTTTAGATCGTGCATCATATCTTTGTAATGACAAAAGAAAATGCGATTTCGAGCAACTCTTTGGTGATGAGAGGTGTCATCACTCTGAGCTACAATTCTATTAACGATTTCAAACGATTTAAGAAAAGTTATTTAAAGCGCTAGCTAGACAAAGGATGTTTTGAAATCTTTTTGTTTTGTAAATAAACTCAGATGTAAAACTCTGCAATGAATCATAAAAGATTCCTGATAAACAAGAATAATACTTGTAAAACAAACCCCAATAACAGAATAAAGCCATGGTAATGAGTAATTGTAACAGAATTAACGAAACTAAGATGAAATACGAGAACAAGGTTATTGCCAGAGAGCATACGCAGTCCTGATGCGATGCGCTGGTAATGTCTGAAGGACACAATATCTATTCTTATATTAGAACAAAGGACAAAATGACAGCGAATCATATTAGGAGAAAGGAAAGTAAACGACACAAAATGACAAAGAATATAATGATTATCCTTATGATAAGACAAGTAATGTAATGATTAAGAATCGTATTGGAGTAAAGAGAGTAAGACTATAAAGAACGGAAGACGATGATATTATATGATGAACATTAAGTGATATTCTAAGGATATGCAACCTTATCAATATAAGCATCAGGAGATATAAGTTACATAGACAGAAAGAAGAGAAGTTAAGTTGCATAATTCTAATATGGAGATAAAGAAAATGCATATAAACATATGGATCAGTAAGTGTAAAGATGACGAGAAACATGAAGGAAACATAGTAAGTTACATGTATAAATAAAAGATTTCGCGAAATGATTAGAGAAGTGGAAATTTTCAGATATACGTTGGGAGAATCATCAAAGTAAATACAGCAATAGTAGAACTGTCATAATCAGATAAAAGATATAAGCGATACGACAAGAAAGGAGCGTAATGATACCTTGTAACTATCTAATGAGCAAGAATAGGTTATGTAAGAGAAACTATAAAGTTATAAGGATGAAGGCGAATATTATATAAGAAAGCTAAGATGATTATAGGATGTTTAAAATTACGTAATAAGCATAGAGGGAGTACAATACAAAGACAATACCTCGAAAAGTAAGAATAAAGTCATGAAGCTATTCGAAAATAAGAAGGATGAGTATAAGATGACAGAGAAAGTTGTTTATACAGCAAGAAGGAATTGTGATAAAGAAAGTGATGAAAATTTACGACATTTTCGGTTATAGAGTAATACAAATACAAAAGCGGATGAGTGCGAAATTAAGTAGATTAGCCATTAAAGATCTGTTAGATCAGCTAAAGCTTAAAGGTAAAGATGAAGTTAAGCAAAGGCTAGTCAGTGAAAAAGATTCTTGAGAAAGTTAAATGTTAAAGAAACATATGAGATTCATATGAGGTCAACGTAAAGAAGGAATGGTGACATAAAGGAAAGACAATTTTGATTGTACGTCAATAGGAGACTCGAAAAGATCCTTAAAGGATCATATAAAGAATGAAAAAGGAGATAAAAGTACAGATAGTACTGGTTAACGAAGGTAACTATACAAGCTACACGATTTAAGTTAATGGGAAGCAGAGTATTTATAGTAATTATGAACGGATGAAGGATCACGACTAGCAAAACGACGTGAAGTTCACGATAGCATAAAGGAGTAAAGGAAAGAGAAACTAAAGATAACAAAAAGTGTATCAGACTCAACTACGTTAAGAAACAGTGAGTATCAGAGACACAGTATAACTCAAAAAGGGATTAATTGATAAAGAAACTAGGTATCGGAAGTGACAAGAAGGAAAGTAAGAGATGAAGATAGCCGCCTGAGAAAGAAAAATGGCAACGAATGAGGCCAATAAGGATTGAAACTACCAACTTAAGATTGTAAAAGTAAATACCCATCGAAGTATGAATAAAGTAAGTTCGTCTTAAGGGATCAAGGGAACATCAGACAATGATTAATGACAGCCAAGAAGGGAAATCCCGACCAAGTGGTGATGATACAAGGATTACGATATCAAAGAAATGTCTAAGATCACACTACCTTGAGAAGATTCTCAGCCACGCGATGGCAAGGAGATACTATAAGCAGAATATATAATCGATTAACAATAAGTACGAAATCATAACAATAGGTGGAGAGCGAAGAGTTAAAGTAAAAGAAGAAACTACGACTAACGCGTAGTAATGGACGTCAAGAAAAGCATAAATAAAATTTTAGGTCTCAACAAGTTCTATGAAAATTCAAGGACGAATTTTTATAAGGGGGGAAGAATGTAATACCCCAAAATATTTAGTTATCTAATTGGACCACGTGTCCAGTTTTGAGTCGCCATAGTGGCGATATCAGAAAGATTTCAAAGAAATTAAGGAAAAAATAAAGTTTTAGTAGGTCGGTTTCTTGAAAGTAATGATGCGAAAATTAATGTTATATTTCAATTCTAAAGTTGGAATTGGAATTAAAAGGAAAAATGTCAAGAAAAGTCCCAAAATGGAGTTCCGGGACTAAAGTGGTAATTTAGCTACCACGTCTCAAAAATGGAAATTTATAAGTTTTGACGGGAAAATATTAATATTGGGATTCGTATTATTTATTGGATATAAATAATACGTATATGTTTTCATTAAAGGGTTAATTGATTTAGTTACGGACTAAATTGAAAAAATGAAAACTTTAAAGGATAAATCGTAACAAATAAAGAAAAGAGGGATTAGAATGATTAATTAACCAAGATATATATATATATATATATATATATAAGAATAAGTATGAATAAGAAATAAGAGAAAGAGAATCCAGAAGCTTCAGTTTATCGATCAAAAACTTCGTTCGCTCGTCGTTTCTCCGTTCGACGTTCGTTTTGGAAGATTTTAGCGGCGATCTCTTCGGAATTGAGTCCTCTATAGTTCTAAGGCATCATATCAAGGTAATCTCACAGTTTGTGGTGTAGTATCTCAGTTGTTGCGGGCGGTTTTGATGCAAAAAGCAACGTTTAAATCGAAACGTCAAAAACATGCCGTTTCTTATTATTTACGTATGGATTCTTGATGTGTATTGAGTCTAGATGATTTAGGTATAAATTGGTATGAATTTTGAGTGATTTGGGGCTTTGGAAGTGGTCCAGAATCATCAAAAACGTCGCACCCGAAGTGGGCACGACGTGCACCACTAGGGGTGCACGACGTGCACAAGGAAGGGCACGATGTGCCCTTCATGAAAAATTAGGGGCATGACGTGCCCTACTTCGACCGTGACCTCCGGGAGCGAAAATAGCTTCCGATAACATGATATGGGTGTAGAACTCTGGCAAATGTCTTAAAATGAATAGTAAAAGGACATTATAGAAATGAACATTAACATGATGGGTAATCAAGATAAGCATATCGATTGAGTAAGAATCCGATTAAGAAGTTATCAAAATTGAGAAACAGTATTTGGTAAGTCGTGAGTACAACTAAGGATAATCGAGTTTACGAGCAAGCTATGTAATATCCCGTAAAATTTTACATTATTTTTTTTATAAATTTCCGGGAGTTTTCTAGTCGTTTCCGGTTTTGCGGTTCGGTTCGTGACTAGTTTGAATTTGGGGATACTCGGTTCAGTTTGTGGTTCAACCAAAAAGGGTTGAACCGCAAGAAAAAAAGAAAGGTCTCGTACGAGACCAACAGGTCTCGTACGAGAACCTCGTTTGGCTTGCCTGGTCTCGTACGAGACCAGACATTCTCGAACGTGAATTAGGCCAATTTGGCCGGTCTTGTTCGAGACTTATTACACCAAGGGAGGGGGCACTTTTGTGCTTTGTTCTAACCTATTTCGACCTACTTAAATACGAAACCTTCTACCCTAATTCATTCTCCACACTTCAGACAATCCGTAGCTGTCTTCCGTTCGTTTTTCTCTAAAGATTTAACGCTTCATAATCTCTTCCGAAGTTGCTGTTTCGGTAAGCTTCATTATTCATTAGATTTCAGTTTATGTTTAAAACTGCAATTCCGTATTTTTGATCGTTCTATCTCGTTTCTAGATCGAAATTGATTCCATTTGATCTCAGAGACTCTAGACTCAATTCTCTACGTCTCCCTAACTCGTTTTCGCAAAACGGTACGTAATCGATCTCGTTTCAATCGCCGTACGGTTTCCGTTTTTAGCTTTCATAATCTGTTTTCTTGGGGAATTCATTACTGCCGAATTCCTTTACTTGGTTTGGCTATGATTTTGCTAAATTAGAGATTATGAATCACTCTTGTATATTTGGTCGTCATTGATTGAGCTCGATTTAGGGATCCTTGGTTCGTTTATAATTTCTTCGTTGAATAAATGATACTGTGACTTGTCTGTTTTTTTCATTCGGTTTTGGTTTCATGTTGGGAGTTATTAGAATTGAGAATTTGTTAAATTGAATCATTAAGGATTGATGAAGATTGTTGTTTAGAAATTAATATTTCGTGCTTTGAATGTTCTGTAACTCGTCCATGAAGAAGATGATGCCTTGGACGAAGTTTGTTTTTGAAATGAAAAAGATGGCTAAATGGCCACTATAGTCACCAATTTGTTTGGTTTAAAAGAATGGGATCCCTCAAGTTAATTTTTTTTTTGTTTGTTTTAATTGACTTCCGAATATCACCTTGATTAATAAATACGTGATTTGTGAGCCATAAGTATTTTACAACTTAAGTTATAATTACTCGGGTAATTATATTTGATTTCGAAGATCTAAATGGCGTGAAATTGGCTAAATTATAATTTAGCCCTTGAACATATTTTTAACTTATTAAGTTGTTGGTTATAACATTATACTCCAGTTTGATTTATAATAACTATATTTTATATCTAATTGGCATGAAATTGGCTAAATTACAATTTACTCCTTGAATATTTTATAACTTAATTAAGTGGATTTTGGTTGGTAACTTCATATTTTGTTTTAATTATAAACAAAAGTGATTAATTTGATTTTAAAAATCAAATTGGCTAAAGTACAGTTTAGTCCCTAATTGGGTAAAGTACAGTTTAGTCCCTAAACTTTTATAAACTTAAAATGATTAGATTTTTGGATTGTAACTTGGGTTACTTGCAATATAAGTTATTGACTTCTGTTTTAATGACTTATTATTTTACGAAATTATTTTTATAAATATAAACTCGGATTTATATTTGATAAACGTTTTGAGTCGGGTTAGACTTGAGTCACCCGACAAGTGAGGGTAGCTTGGTAGTTATTGGTAACTCGGCTAACCCACTATATGGAAATTAATTATTATTTAAATATTTTTAAAAAATATTTGTTAATCGGATTTAAGCAAGAACTCAATAGACTTGTATTAGTTGGACTTTATTACCTATTGGGTATTTTTGTGTTGTTCTGGATTGTTTTATTCCGAAGTGTTATTTGTGCTAGTCCTATGTGGTGTCTAGTACTCTCTAGAGTTAGGGTCTGTTTTTAATAATTATTTTATTTGTCTAGACCCGTCTATTGTTCGTGCTTCAGAGGCGAACCAGGATTAGTTGCTTGCCGGTTACCACGTAGATTAGCAAGCTGTGAGTTTGTACTTACTATTTACCGCTTTATTAAGTAAATTGTTATTTTGATATTAAATATATATACTGTACGTATATTTCGAACTGTTTTTATATTATGGCTCTTAGTTGGAACATGCTACCTAATGGGCATCATTAGGACTGCGCGCGCACCGGAAATGATCTGGTAAGGTATTTGTGGAAATGTGGTAACTCGGTGTGAGCATAGCTCTCGGGACCAAATAGAGTAACTCGGTGTACCACAACTCTCGGGACTCTGGATATGGTAAAAGTGTGGTCAGTGGTAACTCGGTGTAGCTCAGCTCTCGGGACCAGGCCCATTGGATTATGTTATTTATTTAGAGTTGTGGATTAGGGTTCCAACTATTATTCGTAATATTGTTATTAAATGTTATAGACGGTTTTAAAGGTTTTCCACTTAATAAATGTAGATAGTGGTATACACTCATCTCAGTATATCTGTCACGACCCAATTTCATGGATCGCGACCGGCGCTAGGGTATGGGTATGGTTGTACCAAAACCCGTAGCAAGCCTTGTGGATAAAAAAACAAACATACAAAGTAATATAACAACTTAAATATAATTAATTACATTAATTAATAAATAACCAGAGTTAAACAAATAAGTATGTCAAAGCATAAAATAAAGCCAATCAGAACAATCTGACAAATATTTAATATAATATAGACTTCTAGTTTACTACTGCGGTCTAAGAATAAAAATCAGTTTGACAATTTATTTAAAATAAAATAAATCTCTGAAGAATAAAACGATCGGAGTGGACCAACTTTCAAATTATACCTGGAAAATTTGGGAAAACAACGGGGTCAGATATACTGAGATGAGTTCGCAATACTATTTACATTTATTAAGTTTAAAACCCTTAAATCAAAACCTTTTATACTAATATAATATGATTATGGAATAACAGTATTGAAATGATCCCAGCGTAAGTATGACATAACATACTGAAAAACCCAAAGTGGACGGGAACAAATCCTCATCAAATTACCAGCGTAAGCAAGACCTTAGTCTGCCGATCCCAGAGTATTTACTGGTGCACACAGTCTCGATACAAACCTATCGAGTAGCTCGTTTCAATCCAGATGCATAATCACTTAAAACAATTCGAAAACATTTATAGTACTAAAATAAATTGCGGTACTTAATAAAGCGGTAAATAGTAATACAAACTCACTGCTTGCTAATCCACCTGAATCTTGGCAACCAGCTAACCCTGCATAGACTCCGAAGCACGAGCAGTCGACGGGTCTAAAATAATATATAAGTTAAAATCAATTCAACCCCTAACTCTAAGAATACTAGACACCACATAGGACTAGCACAATACCGAGTCAAGCATAAACGTAGCCAGAATAGAATGAACAATTAATCACATAATGACACGAGTCAAAAAAATGAACCACGACGAGTAACACAATACTCAAATAAATAAATAAGCCAAGTCTATTGGGTTTCGGCTTTAAAATCCGTTCCGAAAAGTATTACTTAAATAATAAATAAAAATAACTTAAATCAATTTCCTCAAATATTGGGTTTGCCGAGTTACCAATAACTATCAAGCTACCTCACATGTCGGGTGGCCCAAGTCTAACCCGACCCAAAATATTTTATAAAAATATAATCCAGAGTTTATAATTCCCAAAATCACTTTGATAAAATAAGTATTATCATACCCAATTATAAACCATAGTTTATAATTATAAAATCAATTTTGATAAAATAATAAATCAATATGTAAAACGGAACCCAATAGCTTTACTTCAAGTAACCCGAGTTACAATCAAAAACTTAATCATTTTAAGTTTATAAAAGTTTAGGGACTAAACTGTACTTTAGCCAATTAGGGACTAAGCTATACTTTAGCCACTTAGGGACTAAACTGTACTTTAGCCGCTTAGGGACTAAACTGTACTTTAGCCAATTTGATATTCAGAATCATATTAATTAGTTTGATTTATAATTAAAACAAAATATAAAGTTACTAACCAAAAACTTACTTAAATAAGTTATAAAACGTTCAAGGGCTAAATTGTAATTTAGCCAATTTCATGCCAAATATATTCGAAATCAATCACAGTTATTATAATTTAAAATGAAATATAAAGTTATAATCAACAACTTGATAAGTTAAAATATATTCAAGGGCTAAATTGTAAATTAGCCAATTTTTGACAAAACGATATTTGAGGGCAAATATAATTACCCGAGTAATTATATTAACTTAAATTATAAATAACTCTCGTTTTCAAAATTTAATTTGTAAATCAAAATAAAATTCAAGTTACAAAGTAAAGTTTAACTTTAAGGATTTATTTGATTTAGGCAAAACAATTAAATGATCAAAGTGCACACTTGACCACCCTTTCAAATTTGAAAACTAAAAATCCCTCTAACCTAGCCATGAATTACAGCAACCATAAATCATCAATCATAAATTCTCAAACCTCATAACCGGACCTTCAACTCAAATTGCATAATCATTTAACTACACAAAACATAATCCTTACATCTATAATCAAAATCAATAACTCATAATCTAGAAAACAATTCAAAGGTAAACGACAGTAACAACTCAGACGACGAAGAAACTGACGGTGACAACACGACGGAAACATTATCATTCGGTTCAATTCAGTAAAACAAGAAATCCTAGGAATAGTTTAGGCCAATGAGATCATGAAATAACATAAACTATTGAATCAACACCTCGGCAGGAACCTATTATAATGAAGAACATAGATTATAACTTAAAACGATAAACCGTACGGCGATTAAAACGAGGTCGATTACATACCGTTAAACGAAAACGAGGTAGGGAATCGAAGATACGTGAGTCTAGAATCTCTAGGAGGAAACAGAATCAATTTCGATCTACAAACGAGAGAGAACGATCAAAAATACGAAACGCCGTTCATAAACCAAAACTGAAATCTTAATCAAACTTACCGAAGATTTTTCTGAAACTTTGAGAGGGATTTTGATCAGTGAATTTTCAGAGGAAAAGTAAGATAATGGAGGCTACGGATTGCTTGCAGCGTGGGGAATGATTTAGGGTTAGAAAATATCGTAAAAATAGGGAGTAGTTAGGTTAGAACCGAAGATGAAAATACCCCCCTACATTGGTAAGGCTGGTCTCGAATGAGACCAGCCAAAACAGACTGAGTTCTCGTGCGAGAACTGGAATTCTCGAACGAGACTCAGTTCAAAAGCTGATGTCTCGTTCGAGAATTCCAATTCTCGAACGAGACTCACATAATGAGTCATGTCTCTTTTGAGACCTGATCGACGATGGTGGTTCAACCCTTTTTGGTTGAACCACAAAAATAAAAGAACCAGACACGCACCTAAAAATTGAACCGAACCAAAATTTAAACTACGAGTCGAACCGTCAAACCGAAAAAGACTCAATTAATTTCCGAAAACACATTAGAAAAATTTGAAAATTTTCTGGGATATTACAATATCTGACCCCGTTGTTTTCCCAATTTTTCCCAAGCTTATGATCTGAGAGAGTCTGGTGATCTCCGTATTTACTTTTCCTCGGAGGTTCCATTTATTTTAGTAGAACTATCAAACTGTTTTATTCTTAGACTGTAGTATATGACTAGACGTCTTTATTTTATTCTAGTTGTTCTCGGATTGGTCCGGCTGGATTATTATTGCTTTGGCATGTTATATTATTATTCAGAATTATTTAAGTTATGCCTAATTATAACTCAGTATTAGAAAGCATGCTATATTTAAATGTTGAATACTATAACTGCTAGAATTAGGCTGAAGTCTCGGTTGCCCCTGAGCATTGGTTTTCTGCAGGTTTAATTGAATTGTATGTTATAGGAAGGTTAGCTACGAGTGTTGGTACTACATTACCCATGCCCTAGCACCGGTCACGATTCATGAAAATGGGTCGTGACAAGCTAGAAATGGAATTCAATCAACCTAAACTTAGAACTTAAAAGTATTACATATATAAACATGAAATCCATGTTTCATTATTAAATGTTAATTAATTTGTATCAGACGCGTCAGCGAGCAGTGAGGGCACCAGACGTGGGCTAGCAAGAGCATATCATTTCATCGACCACGTCATAGATTGGATAGCGGTTTCTGTGAGTGGCACTTTACTTTCGAGTATTGTTATTTAAAAGTTATTATTTTGATATATTATGACTAACCACATCGCGTAGTATATGATTTTATATATCGCTTATCGAATTGCTTTTATCGATATCGATTATCGTTATTATCGATTATTATATTGTGTATCGAATTATTATAGTTTTGAAACCAGTTTGTGATCCGAGGAAATGTGCTACCTATTGGGCGTCAATAGGACTGTGTGATCACCGGTAAGTATGTCAATCTAGCGTGTCTAGATTGTTATCGTGTCATAGAATTACATCGAATATCAAATATCAAACATCGCTTATCGTATCGTATCGTATCGTATCGAAGTTGCAATATATATCAAATTGGATACGAAGTTTAACTCGGTTGAACTATCTCAGGACCTGTATCCAGTGGGTTTAACTCGGTTGAACTATCTCGGGACCCACACCTTGGGATTAAGAGACGGTAGTAGTTTAACTCGGTTGAATTATCTCGGGACCCTACCAATCGGATCGATCGAATTGATTACTATCGCTATGAATTGTATGTAAGTTATAGATCGTATCGAGTAACGTGATTAGGGTTTCGATCGGATCTAATACTTGGATTATATTTTGATATCGATTGTTGATTTTACTTATATGTCTTATTGTATGCGATACTATGTTTTGGCAATACTATTAGTAATGTGCCTACTCACTCAGTATTTTCCCAAATACTGACCCCTCACTTTTGATGTCTTTCAGGTACCTAGAGTGTGGACTTAGCTAGAAGCCAATTTTGGATCCGGAAGTCAGCTATGTATGTATAGTTCTCCGACTTCTGTGAATGTTGCAGTAGTGATCCTGCATCGACAAAGTCGTAGCCTAGACATCAGTATATTTTGACTATACATATCACTTGTTGTCTTGTTTATACATTTTTATGGGCTATGTATATTATGTTGTGTTCACGGCCCCAAATGCCGGTGATATGTTTTGATACACTAACTCATTCATATAGTACCGTGAGGCCAGTTTGTACAGGGTACAGTAACTAGAGCCCTCGAGGTTAACAGAATAGTTAGTGTATATATTTGTATATATATGTTATATATGTATATTTGCTTCCATTGTGTTATTTGTTTATTATTTGAGAAAAATTGATAGTGATTTTAGGCTTACTACGGGTTCCGGAGCTACCACTCCCGTTCCCTAGCGCCGGTCTCGGCTCAATATTTTGGGTCGTGACACTTAATGGCTTTTAGCCATGCATGTACTGCAGATTATGGAAGTTGTTTTTAGAAATGTCAGTACATGAGTTGTAACATTATGGCTTTTAGCCAAGTGTATTATTAAAGTCTTAGGAGTTTGGCTATTTTGGCTAAACCTATACTTTTTCATTTAAATTCCATTTTGACACAAGTTGTAATGTGATGGCTTTTTAGCCATTTTTGATAATTAAAGATTCTAAAAGTTTGTTCATTTTAGCTAAACCAGTATTTTTCATTTCCTAAGATTTAATTTAATGGCCTCTAGCCATTTTTCTACGAATAAGAGGCTATGATTAATTGACTCTGTGAAGCCAAATTTAAAGGTTGATTCTAGAAGTGACTCTAGAGGTTTTACTAGAAGTTGACTCCAGAAGTTGATTCTAGAAGTTGATTCCAGAGGTTGACTCTAGAAGTTGGTTCCAGAGGATAGTTTAGTTGACTCTCTAGAGGTTGATTTTAGAAATTGATTATAAAGGATCGATTCTAGAGGTTAAATGTGGAAAATAGCCTAGCCACTTAGAAATGAAAATAGAAAGATGGGAAAATGGTCGCAAAACCGGAAAAAACCATTCAAGACACCTTAGAATTGACTGGCAAATTCGCCATGAGATCCCTATAAAAACTCATATAGCAGGAAGATTTATAGAAGCCTATGTGAACGTTTAACTTGTTGAGGAATGGCTGACCTTTGGAAAACTTTAGTTTGTCTTTTCCGCTATCCTACTGTTAATCTACTATTACAAACAAGTCATAGGTTCTCTATTTTTCTAAGACTTCTTAACTACTGTTTGGCTACCTAAGGTAAAAGTACAAAAAGAAAATTCAACAACAAAAAAAAAACGGCCACATAAATGCAAATGCATGGTTGTAAGTGACACATGTGCTTTGTTCGTGAAACAAGTCCTGGTATGGACATCACATCACTACACAAGTATATGGCAAAAGCCATCTTCATACCAGGAACGTAAACACATAGTGTAATGCAATGCATGGCTGTACCTGTAAGTGAATCTTGGTGTGGAACACAACAAGCAAACAGATGGAGGGAGAACCATCCTCACACCAAGACATTTGGAATTCAGGATGTACCTGAGCGGCGTCTCTGTAATGAAATGCATGTACAAGTGAATATGTGAAAGTGTACGTGTCACAACAAGCAAGTAATGGCCAAAATGCCGTGTGAGAAAAATGCCATCTGAGATAAATAGAAGGAACATCATCCAACAACTTTTAAAGGTACTAAATTATTACAACTATCAACTATTTAACTAGTTCGATACACAAATACTGCTAAATAGTATCAAAGTTGGTGGAGGAGTTCTGAGCAGTATGCGACAAGTAAGTTGGAGGAGAACTTGAAAAGATATGCTACACTTCAGCCTATCAAATTCTTATCGGCAAACAGACATCACTTTCACAAACTCTGGACAAACGGCTTGTAAATTCATGTCATGATGTTTCTCTGGAATGGCGACATGCAAAGGCTGAGATGTTAAAAAAGCAAGATCTATGGAGCCGACAGTGTCATTCTCTTCATCCTGTAAGTTCAAATGATTTCATATAATTAATTATGTGCATAAAGTTTAAAATTTAGATTGGCTAAAAATAGTGCAGCTGGAATTTTCAATTGTGATACGTGCAAACGTATAAACCAACTACATAGCCAATTTATATCTTTACTGTTGCTCAAATGGAAATGATAAGTTTAGGCTTAAAACACAAATATGGCCTGAATATTCTATGTCATTATTAAGAGTTCATGCATTTTAAAAACGGGCTTAAGAAAAATAGCCGATTTGATAGAGATACATGATTCAAAATATCTTACATGATCTCTAAGGATATTATCAAATTTCAACCATTTGAGTAAAATTGCACATAATAATTCATTTAAAAGATTTATGCCAACACACCAAATGTTTTATATCCAAACCACTCATACACATAATATAATAATAGAAACAAGTGAAAAGCCAAATATCACTTTCGGTTGTTATATTTTTGTAGAGTCGGATTGAAGTTTTGCGGCTAAGATTGAAAATTGGCTTGTTAGCCGCAAAGTTAAGTAACTTTAACTTGTTGTACATTTGATGTTGCCGATATATAGGAACCAATTCATAAATTTGAACCAAATTTCAATTTTTCAATGCCTCTGAAAATCTATATTTGACTTCGGCACACTTCATAAATTCAATTTTATACAACAAAGACATTGGCAAAACACATGGATTTTTAGCACTTCTATTCATAATGAGACATACAGGTTAAGATTTCTTGAGAATTAAACATGATATTTCTGAATCACATTAAATATTGAAAAACATCAAAGGAAACAGAGATATACCTACAGAACACGATTTGTTCGAAGGAATTGTCTTGAATGCAGGAAAGTGCATCGTTGAACTTGCAGCTGCTGAAAATTACGGGAACTCAAATTTCCAGCCGCTTCCACATGTGAAGAGGTGCTACCATTTTTCCGTTAAACACCGGTGAAAAAGAGTTGCTGCCAACAATGAAACTGCTGCAAGAACTGCTGACCGCCACCATTTGTTTAACGTAGAGGTTGTAAAGGGAAAAATCTATTGTGGCCATTCAAAATCTATTGTCACGTTGAAGATGTTGTCGTTGTCTTAAATTAGAAGAATGTTTCTGCCGTTGCGGAAAGAAGGGGATATCGCCAGACCTGCTGGTAGCTTCCACCACCGCAGCCATCCTTGAAAAAAGAGTTGTTGGTTTTGGGGAAGTTAGGTTTCGCTGGTTTTCGGAGATCCCAGCCGCTGCCACGTTGAGAAGAAGAAGTCAGCGGCACCTGACACAACCAGCGGAGAAGAAGCTGAGTCGCCGAATTTTCTGGTTGCTACCGCCGACGTGGAAACAGAAGATCTGTTACTACCATGGTCGAATGGGGGAGAGCTGCTGTTTTGTTGCCGGAGGAGGTACAAATGCTGCCGTCAATTCAGTGTCTAATAAGGAGCTATCGTTGATGACGAGATGTAAGTTTTCTTCCTGGTTGCCGAAAACCGATGGTTGCACGTTGAATATTTCTGGGTTCGTTTGCAAAACAAGGAAAAATATGCTAAAAGTGGTTGCTTATGGAGACCAAAAAATTGAAAGCATCTCATTTGTTTATTATATAAATTTAAAGTTCCTTGAGTACTATTGGATGAATGGAAAGCATGAAATGAGGAAGAATAATCTTGCTGGGTGATATAAAAGACAACACACATATAATTACTTTTTAAAAGATTTGAATTTTAGGGTTATGGTATGACCCAGGTTTTGGTAAATAGAAGCTTAAAAGTGTTTGGGTTTTATTATTTTAAGAACCAAATTCTTTGGAATTCTATTTTACATTTTTCCTTGATTTTTTTAAAAATTTAGAATTTTAAAATTTTAATGGCTAAAAATACACATGCCGTGAATTTTTAGAATTTAAAATTTTAGACTTACTATGATGAAATTTTCAAAATTAATTTTGGCTAAAAGAATATATATAAATGGCTTTATTTCTAAAAAGCCAATTATATAAGGGGCATTGTTTGCACCAAAATTAAAATCAAAAGGCCATAAGATACGCCGCTTAGTTTTACTAAGTCTATGTTGAGCGGAATGTTCACAAGACTTAAGATACGATGCGTAGCCAAAGAAAATCTAGGGATTAACATAGATGCTCATAGTTACGATAGTGATACACACTGAACATATACGATGCGAGTACATGTTTTGAGGATTTGCTAAGTCTACAATAAGTAAGAATACTTGCAATACGAGACAAGGACATAGAAAAACCAGAGGAAGGAGATGTTCCTTAGGTCCGACTTACATGGATGGCGGTTAGTTATCATGGCTTGTATATGCTATATTTGAAGGAATTCATTGGGATTCCTTTTATATATAGTATGGCGAAACGAAGAACTATTAGAAGGCGTGTTGTGCATAGCAAGCAAGTATATGAAGCCCGAAAAGAGGCTAGAAGTAGTAGAGGCGAATACAACCCAGCCCATTTGGTAAGTAGAGGCCGCGGACGAGGCAAAGGTCAAGAGGAACCTGATATAGACAAAGTGGGAATATATGGGCACCGGGAGTGCCCCAACAAGCCAACGGCGATGTTAATCAGTTAACAGCAAAAATATTTGATATAAGGAATTGTATGCTAGTGATAGGGCAGTTGATACAGAGACAGTATCAACGTGAAGAGAGAAACACGGATAGAGATGGATATTAGCATACATGATGTTATACCCTCAAAGGAGTCTGACGGACCAAAGGATGCACTATTATTGCTAGAAAGAAGTGAAGAGTAAAATATTAACGGCAAATATAACCCAAGGGTTAGTGTTACAATAAATAGTAACCCAAAGGACGAATCGCAATAAGGCGAATAGTGAGAATACAATGAGAAGGAAAACAATTTCCAAAGGAGACTTGGTGAGAATAACTCATAACATGGCAAATACGATTCAAACACGATAGTGATCACAAGGATCAGGATATCATAAAGATTTCAAAGGATATTAACAAGTGCCATAGTAATGGGCAAAGCCCTCAAAATGTAAGGAGATAAATAAGGACAAATAGAAAAGAGTGGGTTAATAAACCC
Organism: Mercurialis annua; assembly: GCF_937616625.2. NCBI lineage: Eukaryota > Viridiplantae > Streptophyta > Magnoliopsida > Malpighiales > Euphorbiaceae > Mercurialis > Mercurialis annua. The sequence goes on along the minus strand of NC_065574.1, from coordinate 39,119,231 downwards.
GAACGTCGATAAAAGATAAGTATCAGGAATGGAACTAATGATACTGCCAAGGGCAGTATATGACAAGAAAAGAAAAAAATTGAAAGGATAAAGAGACCTCAATGGAAATAAATAGACGAAGCACATAGACTGGGAGATATAATAAAGATGAATACAAATAGTATAGTAAGAGATGATCGAGAAGTGGGATGGAAGTGAAAAGATCAAAAGATGACGTAGTCGGATTTAAAGGAGAGATAGATAAGGGAAAGTAGCCAAGAAGGCTAAGAATTATTGGTTTGCAGTCAGAACAAGAAAGTTCCAGCTATACAAATCTCATGAGCCCGCAAATGTGGTAGAAGTTTCATAGGTAACTATCAAGCTATGACAGATATGCTTACGATGTGAGCGATAAGATCATTACATGATGCAACACCCACATTTCGTGTAGAAGAATACCACAGGTAACACGAATTGACCGTCTCCAAAAGAACATCGATTTGTCGCGATGACATCTGGTTAGGTATAATCAGATAGACCGGATAATCAAAGCAAGTATTGTGAAGTCTGAATGCTAGAAGCTCAATTGTGATCAGTCCTTTTGAGCTAGTCTAGTATAAACACGAACGTTTAGGACGCATTATTCGAAAGACGTACGAACCAGACGAATAGAGTTATATCTTTTCATATATAAGAGATGTATATATTATATAAACGATAGAAAGATAATTAATAAATAGTGCAGAATCTCGTGTCGAGAGAGAGTTACGTAAACGCCGTTTTATGAAAAGGAAAATATTTGATCGACGTGAGATGTTTTGAAAAGACATAATTTTGCCCGGATACAAATCATAAAAACATCGCATTGACACGAATAGAATTGCATCCCTACATCCATATTGCATTCATTATTGCAACTCTTCTGATGAGAGAAGTCATCACATAAGTGCACAATTATGACATGATTTGAGAAATAAAAAGTATCGTGGTTTTAAACGGATGAGTTCTCAAACGTAAGTAAACTCAGACAAGGACTCTGTATATAGAGGCATAGGACAAGACTGATCATCATGTTAGGCCTATATAAGAACATACGTATTGTCACGATCCATTTTCATGAATGGTAACTAGCGCTAGGGTATGCGTAATGTAGTACCGAAACCCGTAGCTAGCCTATTGGATAATAATACAATCAAATAACCTGCAAGAAAACCAATGCTTGGGGGCAACCGAGACTTCCGCCTAATTCTAGCAGTTCATATTATTCAACATAAATATAATAAATGCTCGGTCAACTCCGAGTCTCCAAATGGCATATATATATAAACCATAGTAAATAATATAACATGCTAAACAATTATAACCCAGTCGGACCAATCCGACAACAAATTAGAATTAATAATAAATACTTCTAGTTTACTACTGCGGTCTAAGAATAAAATATGTTTTCCAACTTTATTAAAATAAAACAAGGATCTCCGAGGTATGTAAAGAAACGGAGATCAACTAACTCGCTCAAAATTATAGACCTGGAAAATTGGGAAAACAACGGGGTCAGATATACTGAGATGAGTTCATACCACTATTCACATTTATTAAGTGGAAAACCTTTAAAACCGTTTAAAACATTTTATACAGCATTACAATTAATAGTTGGAACCCTGAACCATAATATGCTAAATATGTACTTTAATCCAAAGGCATAGTCACGAGAGCTGAGCTACACCGAGTTGCCACCGACCACACTTAATCCATAACCAGAGTCCCGAGAGTCGAGCTACACCGAGTTACTCTACCATGTCCCAAGAGCTATGCTCACACCGAGTTACCCCACATCATAACATACCTTTCCTAGACCATTACTGGTGCGCACGCAGTCCTAATGATGCCCATTAGGTAGCATGTTCCAAGTAGAAGCCATAATGATAACAACAGTTTGAAATATACGTATACAATATATATATAGAAAAATAACAGTTTACTTAATAAAGCGGTAAATAGTAAATACAAACTCACTGCTTGCGAATCCATGTGAAAAACCAGGTAAGCAATAAACCTGGTTTGACCCCGACGCACGAGCAGTCGACGAGTCTAAGGAAATATAAATCATAATTAATATCATCCCCTAACTCTAGAGAGTACTAGACACCACATAGGACTAGCATAGATATCAATTAATCCAATGTACACATTATCATAATTTCTCTACACATATTTAGCCAAAATGCCCAAGCATAAACCAAGGTGGAGCAATCATAAATACTCAAACCATAGCCAGAGTTATATAGCAAGTTAAGCCCTATTGAGTTTCACTTGAAAACATAATCGGTAAACCTTTTCAAACAAGTTGATAAAACAATTCAAATACCAAAATGGTACTTAGCCGAGTAAACTAAGACTTCTAAGCTTATTTCACATGTCGGGCGACCTAAGTCTAACCCGACCCAACATAATCGATTACCTTTAACAACATAACAAGCCTTGACAGTTCAAATATGATATATTAATTCTAGATCAAGAATAAATCAACAACTAAACATACAATCAAAAGCCACAACAACATACATCTCGAAAATACAACACAAATGATCACCACATCACACTTGATTCGCAACAATAGAGATCTGAAAGGATTAGATACCATGTAAATCCAAAAAGAAAGAAAATCTCAGAAACAAGGTATATTCAACGCTACAAGAACGAAATCAAAAGACAAGATGAACCACTAATCGAATTAAATGATGAATCAAAGATTTGGAATGAAAAGAGATGGATTAATCACTTACCAATTAATTTAGGCACCAAACAATCGAAGGGACAACATTTAGAAATAGTTTAGAATTAGTTTAGGGTTTTTAATAAAAGGGGCTGATTTGGTCGCATAAACAGAGTTTAAATAGGGAAAAACAAAGCTAACCGGACCTACGGCCGGTTCTACCCAACAGGTCCAGTTATAGGGCCGGTTGACCCACTACCACAACAAAAAATGAAGTGGACCGGACCTACCGCTTAGTCTACCCAGCAAGTCCGGTTCATAGGTCCGGTTGACCCGAAAAAGGGTCGAAACGACGATCCGAAAGATCGAATGAAAGATAATCCTCTTAGGTACGACATATCCAAAATGCAGCCCGATCCGACGGTTCAGTTGGGAGATATGTACGGTTTACTACAGCATGGCAGATTTGGAAAACATACAAACATTGTTTCGCTAACAACCTGGAAATAAATTAATTCAACATCAAATACTTAGAGGCTCAAGAGGCACATAAGTCACTCAATACGACACAACCAAGGTACCATATGCTAATCCCAACAAATATCAATCTGAAACAAGTCGGAATCACCACGAGAACATATTGAAGCGAAAACACAACCAAAAGTCTATCACAAACCAAACTTTAAACGGACAATCAAACCACCAAAATAAGTTGAAGAACACGGGGTATTGCATTCTCCCAAACTTAATAAAATTCGTCCTCGAATTTAAAATAAAACATCTCAAATAAAACATCAAAGATAGTGTGCTCAAAATAAATAATAAAAATACGTAAGCAACAAAACCAAAGTACTCCAAAGAAAACGAAAAGGATAACTTATCCGCGTATTGGACTACTAATCTCTAGCACACACCTTCACCGAGTGACTAAGTCACAAGTTTAACCACATGAATTCCTTTACTCAACAACTTACGTACTATCGTACACCTTTCTAACGGTTGTCTCATGAAAAAGATAACTCTAATATCATCGCTCGATTACTCTTATCAATCTCATTTGATTAAACCAACCTTAAAGCTGAACTCCTGCATAACAGAAAAACGTCAACACTAAGACTAGGTGGACATGAAGGAACACAAAAGCCTATAACTAAAAATAAAAATTCCACATTCTGGATACCAAAAACTCTTATGCCAAATAAAACGGTTTCCTATCTCCATTAGAACGAAGATACTCTCTCCAACATTGAACTTAAATTTCAAACTTAATCTATGTCCTGAAAGATCGAACGCACAAACGCGCCCACATACACTCGATCATCAACAATTTAGTTCTTAAAAAAAATACAATAGCTAAAGACTATAAAACAGCTTCTAATAGGGTGAAACCAAAAACAGTTCGAGTCTTACCGACTACCAAAGCAACACAAAAACAAAGTGCAAAGACAAGCTCGCGGCTTAAATTGTAGTTCTTACCAGACACAAGTCCATCGCCTCATATTTGCAAATAATGAAATTCACAAGCCGAATAAATTCACCAATCCTTACCACTCATTTACTAATGATCTCAAAACCTAGTAACCCTTATCACAATACTCGCTACTATTATATACCAAATGTTATATCAATACAAAAACCATAAATGAATCATTCAAATTTTAAACACCTGGTTCAACAACCAGTCAGTCAATAACAAAAACATTAACCCATAAAAACCTCAATCAAAATGTCGATCAACCAACCTTATTGTCAGAACGCATTAATCATGATCCTTCGATCAACAAAGCCAAATATCAAAATCAAAATCAATTCTTCAAAATTATTTCACAACTCAACTATAACCTCATATATAAAGAAAGATCTCTCAGATCCAGATCAAGAAACGTTGGGTCATTGGTTATGCCCAAAACAAATCTTATAATATAACAATTTTCCTTTTACCAAATATTATTCAGCAAAAATATATCCGCTTCTTTTTAAAGAACACAACATCATAAACTCAATTTTATTTTCAAAATCGCAAAAAAACAAACCTTTGGAAAACTTCCCGCTTCTTATACACATCATGTTTTTTAACTTCCATAATTTCTGAATTAGCATTTAAATCTCGCTTTTGAATAAATTTACAAATTTATAAAATCTTCAACCGCAAAAATTATAATTCCCTTTAAAAAAAAGAAAAAAAATTAGCCCTTTCTCAAAGGTAAATCTTGTAATGAAAATCTCTCCGTTTACAAAAATATTTTTATATAAATATATCAAAACATTGAACAGAAATCGTATCCGAAAAATAAAACATCTTTTAAATCACATTAAATATACACACGCGTGGAGCATAACCAAATTTCTTAATCCAATACTACTCAAGTCATAAATTGAAAAATAACACATAAGCCTTCCACTAAGAATCCAACATCTTATCGTACTTATCAAAACAATACCTCGAGTGCAATCTTATAAACAATACTAAATCCTACGAAACACAGTTATTCCAATTATACAACTTGATCGTTTACAACGTAATCATCCTCAATTCACCACTATCATCACAGAATGTTTTTCTAGCTACCTTTCGGTAAAAAATTTAAAACCATTTGAAATCCAACAACTTTATAAAAACATATATCATAATGTGACTCGCGAGTTCGTTTCAAAACATCTTTCTTAAAAATGTTTTATCGATAAAAAAATCTCTTTCACATAATTAAGCGCCAGGGTGATGACACCTCTCATCTCCAAAGAGTTGCATCCAACTCTAATCGCATCCATGCACGTGATGCATGTACTATTATGCATGTACCAATTATTTATTCCTTTTATTTAGTGAACATACTCAATGCTCGATGTAATTTCCTATTTGTGACATTCAAAATGCATGTTTATGATAGGTCTGAGCACAATATGTCATAAAAACATTTCAAATAATTTCAACGAATTAATATTTAAAATCACTTTCTCAATAACACATTTGCTAGACGTTACACTCTGTGAGACGTGCACTCGATTGCCTCAAAATATTTTTCAGATTCCACACTTGCAATCAACTAAACCATATCGTCCTATCATAACAGTTCAATTCAAAACCTCCACTAAATTCTTTTATGCATAAATCAAATCAAGACTAACCTCAAATCAATTGAAATTACACTCAAGGAAACAATACCTCATATTAAGCCTCCACAATATTTACCATTCATCCTGGTATTGCAACATCCATCCTGAGTGATTTACTACACTGATCTACCTTCTTAGGTTAAGTTTCCAACATTCCTTTTTCTAGGATAATCGGAAATCACCAACTATATTAGATAATCCCCTTTCTCATCTACCTCGATACCATTTCCAAAATTAACTTCAAACCACAAAACGATTCATCAAACCAAACATTACCCAAACAATATACTAAAACGCAGGGGCTAAGCAAAGATTTGAGTCACATTCAACACCAATCATCGAGGATAAGTCAAAGCAACGCATGCTAGAAATGGCATCATGTGCTAGCCGCACAACGAGACAAGAAAAAAACAACTAACATGGTATAACTTAACTAACATATGAGGCATACTAACGCGAACCCACACCAACAGGTTATGATTTCCACATAACCATAAACCACCGCAGCATGCCTTAACCTGCCTTTAACCCAAACATATTTCAATATAATAATTCTTAAACATGGTAGACAACTAACGTGTTTCGAAAAGAAACGAGCATGTAACCTCCTAATTGATCATTATATATCTACCAACATGGAATACAAAACAAGTATAATCCAATGACATCTCAAATGTCAAACAAACATACTATTGCACAATTAGAATTATCGTAACAAAATTTACCTGTAGTTGACATTGATCAAAACGTAGTAATCAAAAACACTTTCCAAAACATAATTTAACAACAATAGCTTTCAAGTTCTAATTAAGGTCCACGGTTTTAAAATCATTTTTCGGAAAACCTCTTTTATAAAATAATGGTTATTGTTCTAAAAACATCTCAATCCATAAAAATCATCGAGTTAGCCGAGTCATTACAACTATCAAACTCAACCCCCAATTTGGGTGACCCAAGTCAATTCCAAAATAACTATTTATAAAACGTATTCAAAATACTTATAAATCCGGAAAAAAGCATTTAAATGAAATTCCAATCTTTAAAAAATTAAGGAGCTTACATAACCTAAATATATAATATTAATCTCAAAAAAAATTCATAACACATACTCTGACCAAATAATACATACCAAAACATATAACCAACGACGCTTCAAATATCGACATACCACAAGATGGTAAATCATAAATTTTGCACTAAAACATCAAAAGACATGGAACCACAATATTAAGATCACCTCAAAAATATCATTTAGAAAACATCAAGCCAAACGCAAAAATCCAAAATGCGATAAACTCATTTTTCTGGCACGACAACAAACCACATTTTGGGGTATCATGTCTAGATTACCCATCCAGCCTTCGTGTCAAAACACAAGTGAAGCGAAAACCACTTTCTCAATTACCAACATAAAAGCCAGCACGTGGCCAAACAATATATAGCCATAAAAACATGTTTAAAGGTTGCCATCAAACTTAGTAACCAACAATAAAGGTCAGCGCCAAAATCTATACTTTAACAAGTCAAAAGCAAACCAACATGATCGAAATCATCCAAGGCACAAAAGCCAACAAGTAATCACCCAAGTGAAAGCAAATGTCATCAAATCAAAATATTCATACCATTAAAACTGACCGACTCACATCCTAGAGGTGAAGGTAGAAAGTTTTAAAACAAAAGATGACGTTCGAAAGACAAGACACGAATCCTAATTCCGCCGTAGTTCATATGAAACGACATCAACTTATCATGCCAAAACATTTAAACACTTAACATGCAAATGGCCTTGGTTTAAAACCAGGCTCTGATACCAAGTTTGTCACGATCCATTTTCATGAATCGTGACCGGCGCTAGGGTATGGGTAATGTAGTACTGAAACCCGTAGCTAGCCCATTGGATAATAGTACAATCATATAATCTGCAAGAAAACCAATGTTCGGGGGCAACCGAGACTTCAGCCTAATTATAGCAGTTCATATTATTCAACATAAATATAATAAATGCTCCGTCAACTCTGAGTCTCCAAATGGCATATATATATATAAACCAGAGTAAATAATATAACATGCTAAACAATTATAACCTAGTCGGACCAATCCGACAACAAACTAGAAATAATAATAAATACGTCTAGTTTACTACTGCGGTCGAAGAATAAAATATGTTTGCCAACTTTATTAAAATAAAACAAGGACCTCCGAGGTATGTAAAGAAACGAAGATCAGCTAACTCACTCAAAATAATAGACCTGGAAAATTGGGAAAACAACGGGGTCAAATATACTGAGATGAGTTCATACCATTACACCGAGTTACCACCGACCACACTTCATCCATAACTAGAGTCTCGAGAGCCGAGCTACACCGAGTTACTCTACCATGTCCCGAGAGCTATGCTCATACCGAGTTACCCCATATCACAACATACCTTTCCCAAATCATTGCCGGTGCGCACGCAGTCCTAAAGATGCCCATTAGGTAGCATGTTCCAAATAAAGGCCATAATGATAACAACAGTTCAAAATATACATATACAGTATATATAGCAAAATAACAATTTACTTAATAAAGCGGTAAATAGTAAGTACAAACTCACTGCTTGCGAGTCCACGTGAAAAACCATGTAAGCAATAAACCTGGTTTGACCCCGACGCACGAGCAGTCGACGAGTCTAAGAAAACATAAATCATATTTAATATCATCCCCTAACTCTAGAGAGTACTAGACACCATATAGGACTAGCATAGATATCAATAAATCCAATGTTCACATTATCATAATGTCACTACACATATATAGCCAAAATGCCCAAGCATATACCAAGGTGGATCAGTCATATATACTCAAACCATAACCAGAGTTATATAGCAAGTTAAGCCCTATTGAGTTCCACTTGAAAACATAATCGGTAAACCTTTTCAAACAAGTTGATAAAACAATTCAAACACCAAAATGGTACTTAGCCGAGTCAACTAAGACTTTCAAGCTTATCTCACATGTCGGGTGACCCAAGTCTAACCCAACCCAACATAACCAAGTTGTAAAACAATGTTTAAAATCAGGAATCAATAAATAATTCAAAACCCAAGTTTGCAAAACAAGGAACTCAATATCGCTTAACTAACCAATTAATCAACACGCAATAAAGTGTTAGATAAAATCCATAATGAACTAACACGCTTAAAAGACAACACAAGTCAAAACATGCCTTAGCAAAAAAATTAAAGAAAAGTGTATTCCTCATGCCCAAGAAATGTCAATAACTAACTAAACATCAATCTTATACTTAAAAATAGAGCATCGCAAAGCACAATATTTTTTTTTAACTTAGTTTAGGCATAAACCAACATGAAATGAACACCAGAATCCAAGTATAATATTATCCTAAAAACATTAAACAAAACAGCCCTAAACATTTAAATTAAGCTTAAAACAGTTTATAGGCATTCACCAACATACCAACTCTTTTAACAATCACCAAATTTGGATTCAAAACAACAATAGATAGCACAATAATTATGAATCACAAAGACATGCAAATCATCCCTATAATCATGCTTGGACAAATTTAAGCAACCAAATAATTTACAATATACAAATGAATCCACAATTCTAAACCACACATGAACTAGCAATTGGATAACTCGATTCAGATTCAATAACCAACCAAAAGCGTACAAATCAAATGATACAAGGTATAACAAAATAACACATCAATAGTCATATAACCTAACCTTCCTAATATGAATTGATATAATTGAAATCCAAACAATAATATCATAGAAATTGGATTATGGGCAGCCGTAACATTTCAATCTGATTGAAACCCATAAACACGCATAAACAAAACGAAAACAACCTAAGCATAATCGATTACCTTTAACAAGACAACATTCCTTGACAATTCAAATATGATATATCAATTCTAGATCAAGAATAAATCAGCAACTAAACATACAACCAAAAGCCACAACAACATACATCTCGAAAATACAACACAAATGATAACCACAACACACTTGATTCGCAACAAAAGAGATTAGAAAGGATTACTGTAATACCCCGTGTTTTCAAACTTGATTTGTCAATTCGGTTATCCGTTACAAATTAGTTATTTTCTTGAATTCTTTGTTCTTTTGTATTTCAGCATGTTCTTGTTATGTTTCCGACTTGATTCTGGATTGTTATACGTTAGAAGTAACACTTGTGATACCTTGGTAGTGTATTTTTGAGTGTCTCATATGTATCTCATGAGCCCTTATGTGTTCGATGTTCATTAAATTTATTTTTGGGTATTCATCGAAACAGTATTCGCATGTTTTCCAAAACTGCGTTGTTTTAGTAAAACGTTGATATCTCCCAATTGCAATGTCGGATTGGGCCCCTCTTTGGATATGTTGTTCTTGAGAGGATTTACTAAAATCAACTCAATTGGGTCGTTGTTTGGAGGCTTGTAACTCTAAAAATAACTATTAAATCGTTAGACTTCAAACAAAGCTCAAGTAAAGCCCGTAGGAGTCTATAAGTAGACCCCTAATTCATGTGAGAAGCACCCTTTTCCTTCCCACAAACCCTAAAAAAAATTATTTTATATAAAATACATATTTTCTTCGTTCTAACAAGTCCGGATGCGATTCATTAAGCTAAGTATGTGATTTTACATCCTTGTTACAAGATTTACGCGATTTCATCAATTTTGTTCTTCGTTGGAGACTTGTGGAACCTTTTGATTTCGGTCCAGCCCTTCATACCTTCTATTTATATCTCAATTAACATGTTGTTCTTCATTATTAGGTAATGGTTTCTCATCGTTATGATTCATGATTTCGTTTTTGGGTTATTTTGCCTAGGATTGCATATCTAGGGTTTTATATGGATTGAATCATTGTTATTATTATGTCATGCTTATGATACTGAGTTGTATGTATACTATGATTATTTTGTTCATGTATAATCTGATATTACATGTTTTGGAAAGCGTTTGGCATGATTCATCAATGTTAAGGTTTTTCTAGCAAATTTTATATTCTAATTGATTTGGTGTTTTAAATTTATGAAAAAGAGATTCTATGCTTAGGTTGCTGATATGTATGATATGTTTGATGGATTTAATGTTTAAGATCTGATCTATTTGGTTGTGTCACACCTTTGGCATGTTCTCGCATGTTTTAGCCGAAATTGCGTTAAATGATGAATTTATGGTTTTCGAGTGTTGTAATCAATTAAATGTTTTAAATTGATACACCTACTGTTCTAAGATGATTTAAATGACGTTTATATTGTTTAGGATCAGAGGTTACATGTTTTGGATCGTTGAATGCATAAATTGGCTTGTTTAGCATGTTTAGGCAATTTCTAGCGGAATTGTGAGTTGGCTTGCTTAAGTGTTGTTGGCATGAGTTTAGATCTGAGTTGGTTTGTTATTTTGGATTCATGTACGATATACTACTGATCTAAATGAATTTCGGAGTTGGAATCTTATTTTTTTGATACGTGTTGGCTTATTTTACAAACTAGCTAGTTTTATGCTAAAATGTGTTCGATGCTTTGTAATAGCTTAAGATCTGAGTTGTTTGCATATTATGGACCTTAGAATGTTTATTACCTGATGTTAAGTGTTTGGTTGTAGCGATGCATGTTGGGTTCGTTTGGATTGATTGTTATGGATGTTGAATTCGCCTAGTTTTTATGAAAAACATGTTTATTGTTTATAATTGTTTGGCTATTGCATGTGTGGTTCATAATTGTTTATTAATTACACTAGGGCTGTTGTAAATTTATTTATGGCTTGTTTGGTTATGGTTGCCTTTGGGGACTTTTATCGAACACTTGTAAGCATAGTGCCTTGCTTGAGTTTTAAAGGTTGAATTTGAGTTCCCTTGCTTTTTAAATTAAGACCTTGATTTGTTAAAGTATTTCCGAACTTTAAACAAATTGTTTTACTTTGGTTGGATGTTTGGTTTGGGTTAGACTTGGGTCGCCCAATTTGTGAGTATAGGCTTGGCAGTTGTGATAACTCGGCTAACTCACCACTTTGGTTTAAACTTGGTTTTTATGATTTTAACTAAGTTATTGAAATTGTTTTCCGGTTGATGTTTTAAAAGTGGGAACTTAATTTGACTTGACTATCGTATGATTTAGATTATGTTGAGTAAGTATGATTACTCTACTTGTGTTTATGCTTTGGCTATGGATTAATTAAGTGTGTTTGATGTATGTCTTGACTTGTTGATGTTTGTGCTAGTCCTATGTAGTGTCTAGTACTCTCTAGAGTTAGGACATGTTTTAGTTCTGATTTATGTTTTCTTAGACTCGTCGACTATTCGTGCGTCGGAGTCAAACCAGGTTTAGTTGCTTGCCAGGTTATCACGTGGATTAGCAAGCAGTGAGTTTGTACTTACTATTTACCGCTTTATTAAGTAAATTGTTATTTTAATATATAAATATATACTGTATGTATATTTCAAACTGTTTTCCCATTATGGATTTTAGTTGGAACATGCTACCTAATGGGCATCATTAGGACTGCGTGCGCACCGGTATTGATCTAGATAAGGTATGTGATATGTGGTGGTAACTCGGTGTGAGCATAGCTCTCGGGACCAGTAGAGTAACTCGGTGTAGCTCAGCTCTCGGGACTCTGGATATGGATTAAGAGTGGTCGGTGGCAACTCGGTGTAGCTCAGCTCTCGGGACTAGGCCTATTGGATTATGGTTATATTTATTATTGTGGATTAGGGTTCCAACTATTATACGTAATGTTTATATTAAATGTTTTAAAAAGGGTTTTAAAGGTTTTCCACTTGATAAATGTAAATAGTGGTATGAACTCATCTCAGTATATCTGACCCCGTTGTTTTCCCAATTTTTCCAGGGTTATGATTTGAGTGAGTCAGCTGCTCTCCGATTCTTTATTTCCTCGGAGGTTTTACTTTATATTTTTATAAAGTTAGTAAACTGATTTTATTCTTAGACCGCAGTAGTAATTAGAAGTCTTACTTGTCTAATACTTGTTATCAGATTTACTTCAATTGATATATATATATATATATATATATATATATATATATATATATATATATATATATATATATATATATATTGTTTTAGCATTTTTATATTAACTTGGGTTAGTATGTATTTCTGCCATGATTAAGACTCAGAGTTGGCTGAGCACTTTATAATAAATGTTTTATATTATGAACTGCTAGAACTAGGCTGAAGTCTCGGTTGACCCCGAATATTGGTTTTCTTGCAGGTTTATGTATTTGATGGTTATCCGCAAGGCTAGCTACTGGTTTTGGAACAACCATACCCATACCCTAGCGCCGGTCGCGATCCATGAATTTGGGTCATGACAATTACATACCTTGTAAATCCAAAGAGTAAGAAAATCTCAAAAACAAGGCAGATTCAACACTACAAGAACGAAATCAAAAGAAAAGATGAACCACTAATCGAATTAAATGATGAATCAAAGATTTGGAATGAAAAAAGATGGATTAATCACTTACCAATTGATTGAGGCAGCAAAGAATCGAAGGGAAAACATTTAGAAATAGTTTAGAATGAGTTTAGGGTTTTTAAAATGGAAAGGGGGATGATTAGGTCGCAGCAACAGAGTTTAAATAAGCAAAAACGAAGCTAACCGGACCTACAGCCAGTTCTACCCAGCAGGTCCGGTTATAGGGCCGGTTAACCCACTGCCATAACAAAAAATGAAGTAGACCGGACCTACCGCTAGGTCTACCCAGTAGGTCCGGTTCACAGGTTTGGTTGACCCGAAAAAGAGTCGAAATGACAATCCGAACGGTCGAATGAAAGATAATCCTCTTAGGTACAACATATCCAAAATGCAGCCCAATCCGACAGTTCAGTTGGGAGATATGTACGGTTTACTACAACATGGAAAATTTGGAAAACATGCAAACATTGTTTCGATAACAACCCGGAAATAAATTAATTCAACATCAGATACTTAGAGGCTCAAGAGGCACATAAGTCACTCAATACGACACAACCAAGGTACCATATGCTAATCCCAACATATATTCATCTGAAACAAGTCGAAATCACCACGAGAACATATTGAAGCGAAAACCCAACCAAAGTCTATCACAAACAAAACTTTAAACGGACAACCAAACCACCAAAATAAGTTGACAAACACGGGGTAATACATGTATGTAGAATGATATATAGTATAACGCGATATGAAACGTATCAAGAATCGAATTGTGAAATCTGAAAAAAATGAGTCTTGTATGTTGATTACAATGACAATGACGCTACTTTACATGTTTGTAAATTGATAGCGACCGTGTCTAAGCTGAGAGTAAGCTTACCCCTAGAATGATGAAATCGAACATCGAATTGAATCACGTCACGAGATGTGAACCCTACGTACAAAGAAGATAATACCGTAGACGATTGAAGAAAGAGATCTGGTTCATAAAGAATATAAATCAAGTACTAAGAAGGCTGCAAGATAAAGATTGCTTGCATAAGAAGTTACTCGATAAGTATATCGAGACATCTCAACCCAAGAACGGTATCAGATAAAAGATAGTATCAATCTAACTGTAAGGTCAACAGTTAGTGAATGATTAATCAAAGTGCGCAGCAAAAGCGTAGAGGACCCATGAGGAAAAAGAGTTTATGTTATCAAAGAGAATTTTTTCTCACACCCTCACCCCCTAATCGCTATGAGATAATCTCATAGCCTTTGTAAAAGGGAGTACATAACAGGTATAAGTTTCACCCAAGGAGTAAGAGATTCATAAGAGAAGGTTAATGTATTGATTAAGTAAGATTGGAAGATTATGAAAATTTGAGGAACAATTTTTCTTAGGAGGGAAGAATGTAATGACTGAGAATTTTCAGGTCTTACGTATAGTGCCACAAAGGTAAATCATAAAGTCTAAAGTCAAAGATATCAGATTAGGATTGGATAATAAGGACTTGGACCAAAGAGGTCTATTGAAATTATCATAAAATAATAATTTAAGTGAGAAATTATTATACGATAAGTTGTTTTTGAGCAGAATAAAAAAGAAATGGAATAAAGTGAAATAAATAAATTGGATAGTCTGAGCTAGTAATTTTCACGCCAAGGTTCGTGAAATATTATTAATAAGTGATCATCAAAGTTTCATAAGTATACGAAATCGTTTTAAAAGAAAACTTGATGATTAGTTAGGAATAAGGGTTAAAGTGCACATTAGCCACTTTAAGGATCAAAGTGAATATTTAGCCACAAACTTTCGAAGGAATTTGTTATTAATCTATTTTCTTAAGGTAAGAAAATAATATCGATAAATTGGTTATCGATAATCATTAAAATGAAAAATTGGACGGAAAAGTAATAAAAATAAGTGTTATAGATCAAATTGGAAATTGAACGTTTTTGGCCGAAATTTATTAAAATAAATTATCGAAAATGAAATTATAAGATACTGGAATAGTATTATTTATTTAGATATAAAACAATACGAAATTTATCAAGATCGAATTATTAAAGGATCAGTGGACTAAATTGGACGTAAGATAAGTTAGAAAGTGAAGAGAATGGAGGTGTCAAATTCAGGACCAAAGGGGAATCTTTGCCCACTTATTATCACTAATAATCAATGAATATTCATTTCAAGGATAATTTGCAGCAAGAAGAAGATGAAACCCGTAACCCCTTTTCTCCCAAATTTTCCAAACTTTAAATCTTCATATCTTCTTCGTTTCTCAGCAGAATTGAGCAATTCTTGCAGCCACGGAACGAGGAAAGGATCCTCTACTGGATTATGGCTTCAATTTGAGGTAGAAGCTCAAATTTGGGTTAGTATTTCAGAGGTTATGTTTCGGTTTTGTTAGGTTTAATGGTGGTTGTTGTGTTTGTTTGTTGTATCATTTTTCTGAGCTTGGATTAAGAGAATTCATGAAGGTTTTTGATGGAAATGTTCGGCCAAGAAGACATCATTAAGATACGAGTTTATGTTCTGAAATTGATTGATGTGCAAGTGATGAATTGGATGTATGTTTGAATTTTTAGAATGGATTATGGACTATGAACATGTATAAATTGATTTGGTTGTATACATGTGTTGTCTTGATTGGAAAAACTGCTAGGGTTAGAGCTAATGGCATTCGGCCATGGACTCAAGAACGTGATTAGGAAATTTTGATATGGATTAGGCATTTGATTTAAGATGCTAGAGCCAAATTTGGATTGATTATGATTGATGAATGATAGATTGAAATTGTGTATAGAGTTCGGCCAATTTACAAATTTGGTAATTTAATGTTTGAATGATCTTAAGACATATGTGTTGTTAGAAAGTGTATTGATTGCTGGACTACTTTGGTTTAAGGATATGATATCGATAAGGTCTTAGGTTCCGACATGCTATAAACTACGAGATAAATTTACGCAAACAAGTAGGACATTTTGCAGAAAACTGTTCTGCAAAAAAGCCATGTTACGGAGGCTATATCGCAAGCTGTATAACGTTGAATTAAGTTACGTTTGTTGGTACAGAAACTTAAGGATGTTATCTAAATATCTCTAAGTTTAAGATTTGGCAAATCTGGACTCTAAGATGTTCATTTTGGACAGAACATTTCGTTGCGCAGTCTGTCCTGCACTTGTAAACAACTCCAAGGAAATAACTTCCGAGCTTATTTTCGACACTTTCGGGTGCTAGTCCGAGACCTAAACTAAAGTTGTAGGCGACATTCCCAACTTTAAGAATGTCAACTTTGTTTAGGGGTCGGACTATTTCAAGTAAGCAGTTTCCATAACCGAAATTGGCTAAAAACATAATTTTGGTTAAGTTAATAATAGCTAGAATTTTATTAATTCTTGCTATTATTATATTTGCGTAGATCGGACGAGCGACTATCGACAAGGCTTGAGTCAAACGGATCGAGATATCGTTATGCTTATTTGAAGAATTTGGATAGCAAGTGGTGAGTACACTTTAAATTACTCGTCAATATTCATAAAGCCACGTATTTTAATACGAAAGGCTATATGAATATTTATATATTTGAAATGTACGTATAAAATGTATTATATATGTATGTTTTGAAAATGATTTCTTATTCAATTATGTTGTTTTAAATAATAACATGGTTATATGAAAAAAAACACAAATGTTAAAATACCGGGGAAGGGTAAAACAACATAATATGAAGTCAAATATCAAATAATATATGAGGAATAGATAGTACATCCCTATATGTACTATTAATCCAATATCAATAAAGAATAAGTCAAGCATAATATGTGATATCGAATATCGAAATATATACAAGTAAGGAAACATAGTACGTTCCTATACATATTATTAATTATAATGAATGCCCATAGGTGCATGTGTATAGTTGTGTGCTTGTATATTGTAATGTGCATGTGAAGGTCCATAAAAGATCAATACAACAGAACGTAAAATACAGAATCAACTAATAAACGTAAAACGAGAATTGTACTAATAATAAGAACCTAGATACGAGGTTGAACTCGGTAGAACTATTCCGACACCTATATCTCATCCATTCTCGATAATAGTCCTCAGGGCTCATACAAAAATAAAAAGCAAGCATCATACAGACACGAGGTTAAACTCGGTTGAATTATCTCGGGAACCGTGTCTAAGGAGTTAACTCGGTTGAATTATCTCGAGACTCCTATCGATCGATCGTTTGGGATTGAGAAATGGTACTAGTTAACTCGGTTGAATTATCTCGGGACTGTACCATATGGTTGTGGTTTACTCGGTCGAACTATCTCGGGACCCAACCATAAGGATCAAGTCACAACAGATTTATGAATGATTTAGCTCAACTGGGAATCTTGATGATATAAACTAAGATTTCAGATTCGGTCAAAAACTAATGCAACAAAATGAGAAAAGAAAAATATCAAAACCATAATAAGAAATCGTAGATGTCAATACGTATAAACTATAAGTTTATGAAATAAACAAAGAGTTATGAAGGAAAGTAAAGAAGGTATGCAATATGATTTCAAAGAGTATTTTCAATATATAAAATAGTTTTTCAACGGTTTTAACCCTTTATATGATATTGCGTGTAATTTGGTGAACTCACTCAGTTTTTATACTGACCCCTTTGCTCCTCCCATTTTTCAGGGATAGCATGATATGATTTGGAGAGTCAAACTTCCGAATTTTTAATTCTCAAAAGTCATTTGCACAAGAAGTGAAAGAAGGTTTTCATTCTAGCGGTCCGCAGTAGTCTAGATATTTTGTCTGTATTTATAACGCATTTTCACTCTGATGTTTTTGTAAATTGAAATATGATTTGATTTTCAAAACCTTTAAACAGGTTTATAGGCTTCCTACGAGTTTCAGAGCTACCCACTCCTATTCCCTAGCGCCGGTTGCGACTCGTAAATTTGGGTCGTGACAAAAGGGGAAACATTTGGATTTATTTTGTAACGTTTTAAAAGTTTGGATTTGATTCATAACGTTTAAAATGTTTGCATTTATTTCATAAAATTTTAAACGTTTCGCTTAAATCGCCGAAAAGGTGAAACATTAGGATTTGTTTCTTATCAATTTAATTGTTTGGCTCAAATAACTAAAAAGGGGAAACGTTAAGGTTTGTTTTGTAACTTTTTAAACGTTTTGATTTGTTTTATAACACTTTAAATGTTTGGCTTAAATCGCTAAAAAGATGAAACGTTAGGATTTGTTTCGTAACGATTTAAACGTTTGGCTTAAATCGCTAAATAGGTGAAACGCTAAGATTTATTTCGTAATGTTTTAAATGTTTGGATTTGTTTCGTAACGTTTTAAACGTTTGGATTTGTTTCGTTATGTTTAAACGTTTGGATTTGTTTCGTAACGTTTTAAATGTTTGGATTTGTTTCGTAACGTCTTAAACTTTTGGCTTAAATCGCAAAAAAGGTGAAACATTAGGATTTGTTTCGTAAAGTTTTAAATGTTTGGCTTAAATCGCTAAAAAGGTGAAACGTGTCACGACCCATTTTCATGAATCGTGACCAGCGCTAAGGCATGGGTAATGTAGTACCAACACCCGTAGCTAGCCTTCCTAATAACATATAATTCAATTAAACCTGCAGAAAACCAATGCTCGGGGGAAACCGAGACTTCAGCCTAATTCTAGCACTTATAATATTCAACAATTAATATAACATACTTATCCAATTCTGAGTCTAAAAATAGGAATAACATAAACCAGTATAAATAATGTAACATGCCAGAGCAATATAACTAGTCGGACCGATCCGACAAACAACTGTAATAATACTATAGACGTCTAGTCAACTACTGCGGTCTAAGAATAAAATAGTTTGATAGTTCTACAAAAATAAATGGAACCTCCGAGGAAAAGTAAATATGGAGATCACCAGACTCTTCTCAGATCATAACCCTGGAAAAAATTGGGAAAACAACGGGATCAGATATACTGAGATGAGTTTATACCACTAACTACATTTATTAAGTGGAAAACCTTTAAAACTGTTTAAAACATTTAATAACGATATTACGAATAATAGTTGGAACCCTAATCCACAATTCTAAATAATAAACATAATCCAATAGGCCTGGTCCCGAGAGCCGAGCTACACCGAGTTACCACTGACCACACTTTTACCATATGCAGAGTCCTGAGAGCTGTGCTACACCGAGTTACTCTATTTGGTCCCGAGAGCTATGCTCACACCGAGTTACCACATTTTCATAAATACCTTACCCAGATCATTACCGGTGCGCTCGCAGTCCTAATGATGCCCATTAGGTAGCATGTTCCAACTAAGAGCCATAATATAATAACAGTTTGCAATGTACGTACAATATATATATTTAATATTAAAATAACAATTTACTTAATAAAGTGGTAAATAGTAAGTACAAACTCACTGCTTGCTAATTCACGTGATAACCTGGCAAGCAACTAATCCTGGTTCGTCTCCGAAGCACGAATAGTCGACGAGTCTAGACAATATAAATAATGATTAAAATGACCCTAACTCTAGAGAGTACTAGACACCACATAAGACTAGCACAAACAAGAAATCACGGTAAAACAATCCAGAGAAAACACAAAGTCCAAATCAATTATAATGTCCAACAATACAGGTCTATTGAGTTCTCGCTTTAAAATCCGTTGCGGAAAATAATATTTAAATAATAAATTAAATCAATTTCCAAATAGTGGGTTAGCCGAGTTACCGATAGCTACCAAGTTACCACACATGTCGGGTGACCCAAGTCTAACCCGACCCAAATATTTTATCAAAAATATAAACCATAGTTTATAATTCCAAAATAATATTTATTGACAAAAAAATAATTAAATATTAAAACGGAACTTAATAGCTTAAAACACAAGTAACCAAGAGTTACCGACAAAAATTACTTAACTAAAATAGTTAAGAAAATAATTTGAAAGCTAAAACGCAATTTAGCCAAATTGGCACGCTTAAGCCAAAGTTTAAATAATTACCCAATTAATTATATGAATATAGGTTAAAATATAAATATTGTTTCAAAAAAAAAATTAATTTATAATCGATTCCAACATTATTTTCAGATTTGAATAATACCATTAAACAACAATTTAAAAATTAAAACGATAATCGAAGGTTCGATTTTGAAATTGGTATTTAATTATTCCATAAGCTTTGAATAATAAAACTAATCAATAGGAGATAAAAAGTTTAAAATGGTCCAATCAATTTAAAAGAAGAATCCAAAACCAACAACTTGAATTAGTTAAACTCCTAACCAATCACACACTTGAATCAAAACCCATTACTGCCAAAAATCCATCCATAAGCCAATAACAAAATCAATAATAAAAGAATAATTCTCCAAACAGTAGAAAACGATTTCTTGGTTTCTAATAAACAAGCTAGTCACAATTTATATCACTAGCTACCCAAAATTAAAAATATAATCAATAATAACAAGCAACATATTTTGAACCTAACACCCTAACCAATCAATCAACGGCCATATAAAGAAATCATAATTTAGATTTCAAATTAATAAAAATGGAAGCAACACAGGCCAAAGAACACAGCCGCAGTATTAAAATAACAAAAGGAATAATTTAATAGAAAGCCAATAGATTTTAAGTAACAAAAACAATTCAATTAATGAGATTATAATCATAAACAACATCACCAAACCTAGGAAGTTGGAACCATCGGCAGCAATACATGAACGAGACAATAACAAAGTCTCAAAACAGAAATGATAAAACAACGGCGACCATGATGAAGATATATACGTACCGTTCAATGATTTCAAAGTTTAAAATTGACGAGGACGATGTGAACTACAGTAGCGAGGAAACGAATCTCAATTTGATGCTAAAACGAAAGAGAACGAGCTAAGAAACGGCCCGTGAAAATATCGAATATAAACAGAAAAATAAAGAGATAAACTTACCGATTCAAAGCTAATGAGAGATTGATTGGACGAATGATCTCAGAGAATTTTGATATTCTAAGTGACGGCTAGGGTTGATGAGAATTGAAAAGATGTTTTTAGGATTTTTAAAACAGTTTAAGAAGACCTAAAATCTAAGGAACGAAAGTAAAAGAACACAATTATTTTATACTGCTACTACAATTTGTTTCTGCTTCTATGTATGAATGGGATTCTTAATCTATTTGTCCATGTACAAATGTGAATGGCCCAATATTACGTGAAAATATAACAACTCTTGCACGCAAGGCAATATAACTACCTTTCTTTTTATTTATTTTTTATTTTGAATAAACAATATAAATACTTATCATATTTAATTTAATAATACTAAATAAACACGAATCGAACTACGACAGAATCAACAAACGGCTCAAATAAAAGTTTAAAATAATTTAAAAATAATAAAAAGAAAAATACGGGATATTACATTCTCCCCAACTTATTGAAAATTCGTCCTCGAATTTAAAGCAAAAACGACTAACGTAATATGCAAAAAAAAAAATTACATACAAAACGCACATAACCAACGTAAAACTCACGAACCAGATACCTAAGGCAATCAAGGACAACAATAATAATAATTCTACGTAACGAATTCTGTCTCTTAAGAACATTCCTCAACCAAGTAACCAATAAAAACAAAACCATACAACAATTAAGCGATATCGAGCTCCATTTGAAAACATAACCTGTAAACCTTTTCAACCGTTTGATAAAACAACTTAAAAGAAAACAAAATAGTACTTAGCCGAGTCAA
Organism: Mercurialis annua; assembly: GCF_937616625.2. Classification (NCBI taxonomy): domain Eukaryota; kingdom Viridiplantae; phylum Streptophyta; class Magnoliopsida; order Malpighiales; family Euphorbiaceae; genus Mercurialis; species Mercurialis annua. The sequence goes on along the minus strand of NC_065574.1, from coordinate 39,097,186 downwards.
CCAATACTTCTAAGCTTAAATCACCTGTCGGGAGACCCAAGTCAAACCCGAACCAAGGAAACCCCAATATAAACCAATGTTTAAAATCTAAAAAAAATTCATTTAACACAACAGGAAGTTTGAAAAGCAACGGAACTCAACATTACTTAACTAGTCAACAATTAACAACATGCACCCAGAGTGTTTGATAAAATCCAAAATAACAACATGCTAAAAATGGCATCACAAGCCACAACATAGTAATTTCGTGCTTAACGACTTAAGCGCTTGCGTAAGCAAACCTCAATAGGTTGTTCCTCGAACGATAACTCAATACTACAACTCATACACTAAATAATCTCAAATGGTCACAAAAAGTAATAACACTAACTTTCACTTGACATAAACGATAATACCATATTTAGGTGACATCAACGAGGGAAAACAAACTCTCCCACTAAAGTTTTGACTGAAAAACTTAAAATAATCTACAACGAAATCTCGAATCTCTCAAAATTTTCCACTCGGGAAGATCAACACAAGACGAAACACGCCGAAAACATATGGGGCATTACATTCTCCCCAACCTGTGAAAAGCTCGACCTCGAATTTTAAATTTGAAACTGACTCGCCGTTTAAACGGCCACAATACACTTATGTGCAAAATTCTGATTCTAACAACTTAGTGCCCCAACGATCAATCGATCAACATAATGTCAATAATTAACAACTATCCAATTGAGAGCCACAAATACTCTTTAACAAGTTGGCTTCCAAAACTAACTTAAATCTATATGATTACTAACTCCATATTATCAAAGTGCAAAAAAACAAGCCCTAAGCTCAACTATAATTCTTACAATTCCAAACTCTATCGTCTCAAACAGGATGAAAACACAACCTGATATCATCTTGCGTTCTACAACACTCCTTTCCTTCCACTAATAGCAAGCTCTACAACAAAATAGAAGATAACATTACTCAATAACAACTAGATAATATTTCGGCCAAAACAATAACTACTAGGATCATTCAGTCCAACGATTAACACCAAATTCGATTATACCTTCAACTTCGTGATAAATACAAAAACTCTTACCGTCATTCAAAAGAAAATGTGAACTTATCTCACAAGAACAGAATCTCCAAATTAGCAACAAAATCTCAATCCTAATTATTCCTCCAATCATTCAAAATAAATAGGTCGTAATAATCTAAGGCGACTAATCATCAACTTACATACTAACTTTGTTTCACATACTTTACTTTATTCCACACAAAAGATTCAATATCCGAACAAAACAATATCAAAACTCTCAACAATCATCATCAATCTACAGTGTCGACCAACCAACTTTATTGTCGAAACTCATCAATGCGATCATCGATTTTTCAAATCAACAAGCCCATATATCCAAACTAAATTTAATTTCTCAAAATGATTCCATTAATTGACTACAACCTCGTATATAACAAAAAGTCACCACGATCAATTTACCCCGACCGGATTGTTAATTATGCTCAAAATAAAACTTATGGAAGTATAAAATTTTCAAATACGCAGAACATTTTATATTCAAAATTTTCCACTATTTTTAGAGGCTTAACATTTTACACCTCCTTTTTATAAATCAAAATCGAAGTACCTTTACCATTGGAAAACCATAAGTTTTGTAAACCCCTGAAAATTTTCAAAATATTTGCATCTAAAAAATTCGCAGATTTCCCTTATTTTTTAATAAGTTTGCAAATTTATGAAACACTTCAATTGACAAAACTTATGTTATCTTTAAATCAAATTTGCTAAAATAATATATCCTTTTTCGTAAAAATCAAACAATGGAAAAATCTACCGTATTCAAAATACACATCGAAGTTTAAGAACATCCAAAATTTAAGTCGCGGTTAAATAAAACACGATTTCAAGAAATCGTTCAACCGAAAAAAAATTATTATTCCCATTTTTAAATCAACTTTGATAAAATTCTTTTCTTTTCATCAGGACGTAAAAATTTAGCAATGCAAACCTCTTTGTTTACGAAAACACCTTTATATCAATATACCGAAACATTTGAATAAAAAAACGAATCTATATAAACAACTTACTTCTAAAATTTTAGTGTAAAATATACATAAATGGAGCATAACAAAATCCCTTAATCTAACAATCGTCAAATCAAAATTGTAAATTTCTAAGAAAGTTTTCTAATTTACATATAACTATATACCGCACTTAGCATAACTTAATTCTCGAACGCAACCTTAAAATATTCCTCCAATTCCATATTTACAATCTATCAAATTATATGATACCACCAAAACAATTCAAAACGACATCTCCACTAACACTCATAAGTATAAAGTAATATCCAATAAAATTTTAGATAAACTTAAACTCAAATCAGAGAAAACAATACATCATATCTATTTATACAAAACTTACCACCAGTTCCCGCCTCGCATCGTCCAATATTGACGAAAAACACTTGAGTATTAATAAACTGATCTATCTTCTTGATTTAGAATTTCCAATATCCTTTCCAGGATAATCATAGACTATCATCCATTCCAAGGGAATACTTCCCTCATTTTTCTCGATATCGAAACCCAAAGATCTCGATCCACAAAAACCACATAGCAAACCTGGCTTAACCCAAAACTAAAACTAGATCAAAACAGGGTCTCAACAAAAGTTCGCCTCACAATCAAGTCAAACATCAAGGTAAGCCAAAAGAACGTATGAAATTAATTTGCCTCATGTGCTACTCCGCACGAAGGTCACTACAAAACAATAAACGTATTCCGCCCAAACTTGCGAGATACACACCGCAATTTAAAACAAAACAAAAATTATGAATTATATAAACCATAAACCACGTAAGCATGCATTGAATACAATTAACTCAAACATATTTAAAAGACAAAATCAAGACATGCTACAACAAACTTAAATTTTCGTATCAACTTGTAATAAATCATCTTTCAAGAGTACGCTTCAAAATTCAATTTGAAATGTAAAGTCAACCATAAAACTTCCAATTTTGTTGAGCCCCACGGTTAAAACAAAATCAGTATCCAGAAAAATATCTTCTTATTATTTCATTGCTTAAGAGAATTCACAATGTATCTCAATCTATAAAACCATCGAGTTAGCCGAGTCATTACAACTACTGATAACTTGTGGAAAGGCGGCGACACTCTAATCCGGTAGAATCTTCAAGGCCGTACCTGAAAGGCACAGCACAACCGTAAGAAGGATGCCGGAAGGGGATTCCGGCAAACCACTCCGACGGTCTAGTCAATAGGTGTTTTAGTGAGAGAAAGAATAAGAAGTGAAAGTGAGTTAAGAGTTGAGAGAAAAAGAGAATTAACCTTTTTACCTACTTTTTCTTATCCTTTTATACTATGTCTTTTCTTCCTCTTTGTCTGGACCGACAGACCTGATTTCGTTCTCTTTGTCTGTGCAGATATTGTCTGGAATGTCAGGGTACGTCCTGACAAGTTTGTCGTTGTACTTAGTGGAAGGTGTGCTCGGTGTGACCGAGCTTGTATTTCCGTATATGTTGCTTGGTGTGACCAAGATGGTAACCGAAATGATGTTATTTCTATGTATGCTGTTCGCTGTGTGTTCTGTTCGTTTTGTCCGAGATGATGATATAATATGTCTTGCTCGGTTGGGACGAGATGGTATTGTTTATGTGCCTTGGTCGGCCGGTTGGGGTGGTTTTGTGGTTTGTCTTGCTCGGTTCATGTCCTATTTAGAGATTGTTCATCTAGGTTGTTATCAACTACCAAACTCAACTCCTAAATTTGGGTGATCCAAGTCGAACCCATAACAACCGTTTATAAAATGATTTAAAATATTTGTAGATAAAAAAAATTAAATAAAATTTCCATCCTTTCAAAATTAAGGGCTCAACGAAACCCAACCACTAAGCAGCAATTCAAAAACTCAAGTGAGGAATATTTGATCTCAAACAACCATTTCGTAAATCTCAAAAATTCAAAATACAAGAAAATCTTCTTTACTGGCAACCTAGCCAAAATCAAACTTTTAAAGAATTAAAATCCAAGCTTCTCTGTCGATTCTGTGTCAAAACACAAATCGAATAAAAGAAATTTCCTCAATAAAACTCTTAAAACAACATATGGTTAAACAATGTATGACAATAAAACACGTTTTAAAGTTCAACCCAAAATTTCTTTACTAGAAAAACAAAGCTTAAGCCCAACATACGATCACATTTAAAATCAATAATTGAGGCCAAAGCCAAGATGTACTTTATAAATAAGCAAAAAGCAATTCAACGCATCGTGTAAAAATAGTTGTAATCATACCATATACTCAAAATTGTATCAGGAACAAACGCCAAGGTTTATCAAACAACATCATACCCAAGTACGAGTTTCTAGAAATATTTTACCAGCCTAAGATTTCCCGAGAAATCTAAAGCAATTATAATCACCCAAGTGAATTGACCTCAACATGATAAAACACAGCAAGCAACATCCAAGTGAAATTTATTGTCAGACAAGCATCAATATCAAATAAAGATTGACAGACATCACCTATAAGATGTAGGCTGAAAGTTTTATAACAAATGATGACGTTTTAAAAGACAAGACACGAATCATAATTCCACAGTAGTTCCTATGACATGACATCAACTTATCATGCCAAACTAATAAACACATAACATGCATAAGGCCTTGGTTTGAAACCAAAGCTCTGATACCAAGTTTGTCACGACCCATTTTCATGAATCGTGACCGGCGCTAGGGCATGGGTAATGTAGTACCAACACCAGTAGCTAGCCTTCCTAATAACATATAATTCAATTAAACCTGCAGAAAACCAATGCTCGGGGGCAACCGAGACTTCAGCCTAATTCTAGCAGTTATAATATTCAACAATTAATATTACATACTTATCCAATTCTGAGTCTAAAAATAGGCATAACATAAACCAGTGTAAATAATGTAACATGCCAGAGCAATATAACTAGTCGGACCGATCCGACAAACAACTGTAATAATACTATAGACGTCTAGTCAACTATTGCGGTCTAAGAATAAAATAGTTTGATAGTTCTACTAAAATAAATGGAACCTCCGAGGAAAAGTAAATACGGAGATCACCAGACTCTCTCAGATCATAACCCTGGGAAAAATTGGGAAAACAACGGGGTCAGATATACTGAGATGAGTTTATACCACTATCTACATTTATTAAGTGGAAAACCTTTAAAACTGTTTAAAAAATTTAATAACGATATTATGAATAATAGTTGGAACCCTAATCCACAATTCTAAATAATAAACATAATCCAATAGGCCTGGTCCCGAGAGCTGAGCTACACCGAGTTACCACTGACCACACTTTTACCATATCCAGAGTCCTGAGAGCTGTGCTACACCGAGTTACGCTATTTGGTTCCGAGAGCTATGCTCACATCAAGTTACCACACTTCCATAAATACCTTACCTAGATCATTACTGGTGCGCACGCAGTCCTAATGATGCCCATTAGGTAGCATGTTCCAACTAGGAGCCATAATATAAAAACAGTTCGCAATATACGTACAATATATATATTTAATATTAAAATAACAATTTACTTAATAAAGCGGTAAATAGTAAGTACAAACTCACTGCTTGCTAATCCACGTGGTAACCTGGAAAGCGACTAATCTTGGTTCGTCTCTGAAGCACGAATAGTCGACGAGTCTAGACAATATAAATAATGAATAAAATGGACCCTAACTCTAGAGAGTACTAGACACCACATAAGACTACCACAAATAAGAAATCACGGTAAAACAATCCAGAGAAAACACAAAGTCCAAATCAATTATAATGTCCAACAATACAAGTCTATTGAGTTCTCGCTTTAAAATCCGTTGCGGAAAATATTAATTAAATAATAGATTAAATCAATTTCCAAATAGTGGGTTAGCCGAGTTACCGATAACTACCAAGCTACCACACATGTCGGGTGACCAAAGTCTAACCCGACCCAAATATTTTATCAAAATTATAAACCATAGTTTATAATTCCAAAATAATATTTATTGACAAAAAAATAATTAAATATTAAAATGGAACTCAATAGCTTAAAACACAAGTAACCAAGAGTTACCGACAAAAATTACTTAACTAAAATAGTTAAGAAAATAATTTAAATGCTAAAACGCAATTTAGCCAAATTGGCACGCTTAAGCCAAAGTTTAAATAATTACCCAAGTAATTATATGAATATAGGTTAAAATACAAATATTAATTCAAAAAAAAAAAATTAATTTATAATCGATTCCAACATTATTTTCAGATTTGAATAATGCCATTAAACAACAATTTAAAAATTAAAACGATAATCGAAGGTTCGATTTTGAAATTGGTATTTAATTATTCCATAAGCTTTGAATAATAAAAACTAATCAATAGGAAATAAAAAGTTTAAAATGGTCCAATCAATTTAAAAGAAGAATCCTAAACCAACAACTTGAATTAGTTAAACTCCTAACCAATTACACACTTGAATCAAAACCCATTACTGCCAAAAATCCATCCATAAGCCAATAACAAAAATCAATACTAAAAGAATAATTCTCCAAACAGTAGAAAACGATTTCTTGGTTTCTAATAAACAAGCTAGTCACAGTTTATATCACTAGCTACCCAAAATTAAAAATCTAATCAATAATAACAAGCAATAGGTTTTGAGCCTAACACCCTAACCAATCAATCAACGGCCATATAAAGAAATCATAATTTAGATTTCAAATTAATAAAAGTGGAAGCAACACAGGCCAAAGAACACAGCCGCAATATTAAAATAACAAAAGGAATGATTTAATAGAAAGCCAATAGATTTGAAGTAACAAAAACAATTCAATTAATGAGATTATAATCATAAACAACATCACCAAACCTAGGATGTTGGAACCATCGGCAACAATACATGAACGAGACAATAACAAAGTCTCAAAACAGAAACGATAAAACAACGGCGACCATAATGAAGATATATACTCACCGTTCAACGATTTCAAAGTTTAAAATAGACGAGGACGATGTGAACTACAGTAGCAAGGAAACGAATCTTAATTTCATGCTAAAACGAAAGAGAACGAGCTAAGAAACAGACCGTGACAATATCGAATATAAACAGAAAAATAAAGAGATAAACTTACCGATTCAAAGCTAATGAGAGATTGATTGGACGAATGATCTCAGAGAATTTTGATATTCTAAGTGACGGATAGGGTTGATGAGAATTGAAAAGATGTTTTTATGATTTTTAAAACAGTTTAAGAAGACCTAAAATCTAAGGAACGAAAGGAAAAGAACACAATTATTTTATACTGCTACTACAATTTGTTTCTGCTTCTATGTATGAATGGGCTTTTTAATCTATTTGTCCATGTACAAATGTGAATGGCCCAATATTATGTGAAAATATAACAACTCTTGCATGCAAGGCAGTATAACTACCTTTCTTTTTATTTATTTTTTATTTTGAATAAACAATATAAATACTTATCATATTTAATTTAATAATACTAAATAAACATGAATCGAACCACGACAGAATCAACAAACGGCTCAAATAAAGGTTTAAAATAATTTAAAAATAATAAAAAGAAAAATACGGGATATTACAAAACGTTAGGATTTGTTTCGTAACGTTTTAAACGTTTAGGTTAAATAGCTAAAAACGTGACACATTTGGATTTAATTCTTAATGTTTTAAACGTTTGGCTAAAATCGCTAAAAAGGTGAAATGTTTGGATTGGTTTTAAACGTTTGGATTTGTTTCACAACGTTTTAAACGTTTGGATTTGTTTCATAAAGTTTTCAACGTTTGACTTAAATAGCTAAAAAGGTGAAACGTTAGGATGCGTTTCGTCACGTTTTAAACGTTTGGCATAAATATCTAAAAAGGTGAAACGTTAGGATTTATTTTGGAACGTTTTAAACGTTTGGAATTGTTTCATAACGTTTTAAACGTTTGACTTAAATAGCTAAAAAGGTGAAACGTTTGATTTTGTTCCACAACGCTTTTAAAGTTTGGCTTAAATTGCTAAAAAGGTGTTTGGATTTATTTTGTAACGGTTTAAACATTTGGATTTGTTTCATTACGATTTAAACGTTTGGATTTGTTTCATAACGTTTTAAACGTTTGGCTTAAATTGCTAAAAAGGTGAAACATTAGGATTTTTTTCGTAACGTTTTAAATGTTTGGCTTAAATCACTAAAAAGGGGAAACGTTAAGGTTTGTTTTGTAACGTCTTAAACGTTTTAATTTGTTTGTAACGTTTTAAAAGTTTTGCTTAAATCGCTAAAAAATGAAATGTTAAGATTTGTTTCGTGACGTTTTAGACGTTTGGCTTAAATCGCTAAAAAGGTATTTGTTTCGTAATGTTTTAAACGTTTGGATTTCTTTCGCAACGTTTTTAAACTTTTGAATTCGTTTCGTAATGTTTTAAATGTTTGGATTTACCTACTAGAAAATAGGGTTTTAGCGACGGATTTTTCCTTCGCTAATGCCCTTTATTCCGTCGCTAATGCTACTTAGCGATGGACTTGCGACGGACAAAGTCCGTCGCAAAAAAATTGGTCGCTAAAACGTTAGCGACCAATTTTTAATTCTGTGGCAAAATTAGCAACGGATAAGCCGTCGCTAATTTTGCCTTAATCCGTCGCCACATGGTCTCAGCTGAGACCAAACCTGAATGCCTGTCTGCACACGGCGCTCGATGTCCTCGTCGGCCAGCTGTGACCTAGAAGAGTTGTCTCTCTGCGTCCTTTTGGTACTCGGGGCTGCGTACCTGCTGCTCGCCGACCCTGGACTGTACACGCGGTGCTTCTTGTTGACACCCTCGATGTCCAGAAACAGCTGGGTCTCATCCACCTCTGCTGGACTCGTCGAGCTACCCTCTTCAGTCGGCGACTGCGTCGCAACAACCAGCCTTTTAGCAATAGCGTCCTACAAAACAGTTAAAAAACATATCAGTTCAGGTTTATAACAAATAAAAATGCATAACATATTAAAAGTAATTCTAATTTCTAATGAAATTTCAGCAGCATTTCCTCTATAATATGAGCATCACCCATTTTTCAGGGAAGTCCTGCAAGAAAATTATAATATATAACCCAAACAACAAACACTTTCAATCTAATTAAGTACACAAACGTCAAGTCTACACAACTTATGTACTTAAACACTTAATCCTAATATATTTAACAAGTACACTATATTCAACACTTAAGCCTAAACATAATTAATAGATTTATAAATTTATAAGGACTTACAGTCATGTTCTGAGCCCGCTTTTCTACAGGCTTCTTCTCACCCTTCGTGGAGTCAAGGCGAGTGTACAGCTCCGTCGCACTCGGTTTTCGGCCGAGCTCCTTAGCCTATCAGAAAAAATATAATTAAATTAGTACAAAAATAAAGGAAATACATTATTTTACTTACTGAATTTAGAAACAAACCATCACGTCTATATGCTTGAGAGCAGAGCGGGATCCCCCAATATGACTGACGGGTCCAGTACCGGCGCCCGCTGGCTCGCTCATCCGGTTTGCCGGGGCTATCTCCGACTTCTTCTTCTCCACCTCTGTGTCCCAGAAGGCATTCCAGGAATCCCATATTTCCTGGCCCACAGATTATGCTTCTCCTTTTTTGACTTCATTTTATGGACGTTGTCTTTGTAGCGGGTGGCTGCTCGGGTCATGAAGACCTGTCTGATGAGCTCGTCGCTGTAGGCCGAACTATCCCACCAGAATTCTTTCTGCAAATAGTAAAAACATGTGCTGTGAGTTAGTTTTTCACGAAAATCAAAACTTAAATGTATTAACTTTAATTTAATTACCTGGAACTCCTGGAAATAGAATTCTCTCTGATCCGCATTCAGAAAGCACTATGAATAGCCAGTCTCGAACCAGCACTTCCTAAAAATCTCTCTGATGGCCCGAGAAACCGGCTCTGAGTCCAGCAACAAAGTCCTGTGATTTTATAAGCATAATTTAGTTTATATACAAATTAATTACATATTACGATACACACATTAAGAACTAAATAGTAATCAAACCTGCTAGCATACGGGTGAACCCTTCTCCCTGCCCTGGCCGTCCAGAATAGCTGGGGGCTCGCCAGGCTCACACTGCTGCCGAGGCTGAACAGGTCCTCCGGGCTCCAGCTGTTGTTGTTCCTCAGCAACGTCGGTATCGCCAGTAATAGGGTCGTCTCCTTGTCCGCGTCCTCGGCCTGTGCCTGGGCCTGAGCCAGTGCCTCGATAGGAGTAAAATACTCCTATGTTTCTAGGTGTTTTCCGTATTGCTTCCTCTTGTTTTACCACGCTTTTCGGTTATTTCGGTACCTTAGTGCGCGTGTGTGTGTATTGTAGGTGAAATGAAGCAAAACGGAGTCTTTTGGGCCTAAATGAAGTTAGAATCAACAAATCCGAGAAAAGGCTAAGTAGTGGATCAAAAAGATGGCAAGAACGCATGTGAAAATCTGACCCCGCTGCACTAATTGATGAATTTGAACCAGATAGAAGCTTCAAATGAATTCGTGTTTTTCATGAAAGTTAAAGTAGACATCCGGAGCTTTCCAACGGTTCAAGAATCAGCCCATTTGGAGGTGTCTACAAGGAGTTATGAAGATTTACAGTCAGCAGTTCTGCAGAGATTTTTCCATCGAGCTCCTAGGGCTCGATCGAGCTGCCTTGCTCGAATCAAGCTTAGGACCTTCGCACCTTGAGCTCGATCGAGCTCTGAGCTGGTTAATGAAGGAGCTCGATCGAGCTCCACCTGAAGACACATGGGATTTGGATCTTTTTCAGGCTAAAAGACAAGGTGGACCCATTCCGGATTTGGCCCAACAGACCTAGGTACTAGGAACTTTATTTCCTCTTTTGTGAGCCATATATAAGGCCTCTTATCTCTATTTTAGGTTAAGAATCATTCCCTAGAAATTATTCTATTTCGTGTACTTTTGAATATTCTTCTAGTTTTAGAAATCCTAGGGCTTTTGAGCCATCTTCTACATTTTGCAATTACTCCATGTTGAATGCTTGAGTTTTTCTATTGAAGATTTATTCTCATTTATTATTGAAGTATTATCTTATTGAATGCTATTTTCTTGGGTTTCTACAAAGGTAATTAGATCTATCTCTTTAATGATTTATTGTTCTTATTGTTTGATGGTTGTTGATTTAGCCATGGTTGGCTAAATTCCCTTGTTTGGGGGTTGAAATGAAGTTTAGAAATGTATGATTTGGGTTAGGGTTTGGGCTTATTGTTGTTGTTCTAATTGATATCCCTAATACTTGTTTTAGATTAGCTACCTAAAGTATGATTCTAGGTTGGTTAACACTTTGAGAGAAGGTTAATTAATTGGATAGATCAATTAGGATCCTAATTAATGACACCATGAGAGTGGGTTAGAATTTAGGAAACCTTAGAGTGGATTGTTAATCGCCAATTGGCTTGTTAATCGTGTTTAGTGCCACGAGAGTGGATTAGGCTTGGTTAGTTGGCTTGTTTGTGGTTTTATAACTCTTTGAGGCTCGAGAGAGCGGGAGTTATGCTTTAGGAACGCTCGGTTCACTTGTTGAAGCCCTAGACCCGAACCATTGATTGCATGACCAAAGTGTAGTTTCGACCTCCAAACCCCTTTATTAATTGAGTTATCCGTAATTGTTTAAGTGCTTTAGTCTTATAAAATTGTTGATTAATTGTTAATTGAAAGTTTTATTTTAGTTAATTGCTATTGTTAAATTGATACTTGAATTCAAATTCCAATTGTTTATTGTGCTAAACGAATTGATTAGCAACTAAAGTTCATTCTCGTCAATCGCTCTAGATTCACTCCTCGTGGGATCGATTCCGACTTCCGGATTATTACAAGTTGCGCTTTTAGCCAACAAGTTTTTGGCGCCGTTGCCGGGGAGTGACGAGTGTTTATTGATTGATTGAAATTAGTTGTCGTTCGGTCGAGTTAGCTTTATTTTCTATTTTTTTTGTTACTATTGTTGTTTTTGCTTCTTTCCGGGTTTACGCGTGGTTTGTTTGTTGTTGTTTGTGTAGGAGATCGACTATAGTGTATGCACAATACACGAAGGGTCAATCTTCCGCTAGAACCGTTCCAAGACAACATCGGGAGATTTGAAAGAAATGTGAGACGGGAGAATCGTAGACCCATTATCATGGAACATGGGGATGATAATTATGAGGAGGAGCAATATCACCCTCAAGACAATGGAGTGAGGCAACATCCGGCTCCTCCATTCGATGAGAGAAATCGGCAAGAGCAACAAGGGGACAATCACCCTCAAGTTCAAGGCCATCAAGCACAAAGGCAAACTTTGGGGGACTTCTTCCTTCTGGATGTGGATAACACCACCTATGGGTGCTTTGCTAGGCCGGTCACCGCGGCCACGTTCGAAATCAAGCCTAGCACGATTCAACTCCTAGAGAATCGGTGCCAATTCTTTGGGTTACCAAGTGAAGATCCGAATGAACATATAGCAAAGTTCTTGGGAGTATTGGACACGTTCAAGCTTCATATTGTCACCGCCGATCAAATCAAACTCCGGATGTTCCCATTCTCACTAAGAGACAAGGCAAGCTTGTGGCTTCGGTCGTTACCTAATGCGTCAATCCATAATTGGCGGGATCTCGCTCAAGCTTTTCTCCATAAGTACTTTCCGATGGGGAGAACCGCAAAGTTGATGTAATATCCCGTATTTTTTTTAATTTTTTTTTTATTTTCCGTTGAGGTTGGGTAATTTATTATTATTAAATATTTTATTTAATTTTATTTAACTCGTTTGTTGATTTGGTCGTGTTTCGATTCGTGTTTGGTTTGTATTATTAATTTTTAATAGAAAAAAAAAAAGGAAAAGCAAATATTTTAGCATGCATGCAACTTGTTTCTTTCCTTCCCACGTGAACTTGGCCCATTCAATATCTTCTTGGCCAAAGCCCATTCAACTTAAGTTTTCATATAAATGCAGAAACTTGAATTTTAGTAGCAATGTAATTGTCGCATCCTTTAATTTTCTATTCATTCGTTTCCTTTATTTTAAAACCCTAATTCATACTTTCTTAAATTGCAAACCCTAGCCGACCTTATCACCTCTGAATTCCCCGAATTTTTACTCTCTCAATCATCTACTATTTGCTGTCAAAAGGTAAGAATTCTTCATCTCATTTTCAGTTTTTGTCGATATCGTCACGTTCCGTTTCTTGATCCGTTCTCTCTTGTTTTAGAATCAATTTGAGATCCGCTTCTTCACAGCCGTAATACACCTCATCCTTTTCAATTCTAAACTTTAAAATTGTTAAATGGTACGTAAATATCTCCGTTATAATTGCCGTACGGTTAACCGTTTTTGACTTTGTGTTTACTGTTTTGTTCTTGCTGTTTATGCCGGTTGATTGTTTCATTCCTAGGGATATTTAATGTCGTTCTAGGGGTATAATATCATCTTTTGTTATAGGATAATGAATTGTTTTGGTTGCTTCGAATTCCTTGAGTTTTACGTTGTATAGATCCCATTTTCTCATAGTTTTTGGCTGCAATACCTTGAATCCTAGTTGCTGCCAATTTCCTCATTTGAAATTCATTATTTATGTTTGTTTAGTATTAATTAACTGATTTGTAAGGATTGCTTGTTAACTAAATTACATATATGTTGAGGTAAATTAATTACGCTGTTCATTCACATTGCAATTCGGTTAAGTCATTTGATGCCAACAAATTGCACTGCTCTTGTTCATAGTATGTTTTAATCTTTTCTTGTGTTTAATTGATGTTGTTATTAATTGGACGTCAAGTATTGGTTTGAATTCATGTTGATTGGGTTACTGCATATTGATGAATTTCTTTTATTGTTAGATTTTGTATTGTGATATGAATTCTTATGTCCATGGTAATGGTTGGCGGGAGAATTAATGATTCAAATGTATATTGTTTTGTCCACTGGAATTGAATTCTTGGGTTTATTAATTGGAATAATGAGTATGAAATATTCATTGGGCTTTTGAAATCATTAATTCCTATTGGCTTGTTTTCTTATTATTCAAAAGTTATCGAATAATTAAATATCGATTCTTAAACCGGACTTTTAGTTATCGTTTAAAATTTTGATTTCACTATTTAAATCTTAAAATAATGTTTATTTGATTTTAATTGATTTGTGATTGATATTTATAATTGAAAAATGATAATTATATTTTTAATTAATTATTTATAATTACTCGGGTAATTATTTAATTTTGAAATTATTGACTACATGTGTCAATTTGACGTTATAAGATTTTAAACAATTTTCTTAATTTATTTTAATTATGTAAATTGTTAGCAACTATTGGTTACTTGAATTTTAAGTTATTGAGTTCCGTTTTAAATATTGATTTATTATTTAATCAATTTGTTAATTTGGAAATTATAAACTATGGTTTATAATTTTGATAAACTTTTTTGGGTCGAGTTAGACTGGGGTCACCCGACATTTGAGGTAGCTTGGTAGTTATCGGTAACTCGGCTAACCCACTATTTGGAATTTAAATTAATTTATTATTTAAATAATTTTAAATAATATCTTTCCGAAATAGATTTTAAAGCGAGAACTCAATAGACTTGTTTTAATTGGGTTTTTTACCTAATGGGTATTTTTGGTGTATTCTGGCTTGTTTATTTCCGACGTGTTAATTGTGCTAGTCCTATGTGGTGTCTAGTACTCTCTAGAGTTAGGATCTGTTTTAATAAATATTTTATTTGTCTAGACCCGTCTACTGTTCGTGCTTCAGAGGCGAACCAGGATTAGTGCTTGCCGGTATTTCACGTGGATTAGCAAGCAGTGAGTTTGTACTTACTATTTACCGCTTTATTAAGTAAATTGTTATTTTAATATATAAACATATATTATATATTTTTCGAACTGTTTTTATATTATGGCTCCTAGTTGGAACGTGCTATCTAATGGGCTTCATTAGAACTGCGTGCGCACCGGTATTGATCTGGGTAAGGTATATATGGAAATGTGGTAACTCGGTGTGAGCGTAGCTCTCGGGACCAGGTAGAGTAACTCGGTGTAGCTCAGCTCTCGGGACTCTGGTTTAAGTGTGGCTAGTGGCAACTCGGTGTAGCTCAGCTCTCGGGACCAGACCTATAGGATTATGTTATATTTAGAATTGTGGATTAGGGTTCCAACTATTATCCGTAATATCGTTATTAAATGTTTTAAATAATTTTAAAGGTTTCCACTTGATAAATGTAAATAGTGGTATAGACTCATCTCAGTATATCTGACCCCGTTGTTTTCCCAATTTTTTCCCAGGGTTATGATCTGAGAGAGTCTGGTGATCTCCACATTTACTTTTCCTCGGAGGTTCCATTTATTTTAGTAGAACTATAAAACTATTTTATTCTTAGACCGCAGTAGTTGACTAGACGTCTTTACTATTATTACAGTTGTTTGTCGGATTGGTCTGACTAGTTATATTGCTCTGGCATGTTATGTAATTATTTCGGATTATTTATGATATGCCTATTTTTTTGACTCGGAATTGAATAAGCATGTTATATTATTGTTGTATATTATATCTGCTAGATTTAGGCTGAAGTCTCGGTTGCCCCCGAGCATTGGTTTTCTGCAGGTTTATGTGTTTATGTGTTAAACGATAGGCTAGCTACGGGTTTCGGTACTACATTACCCATACCCTAGCGCCGGTCGCGATTCATGAAAATGGGTCGTGACAAACTTGGTATCAGAGCTTTGGTTTCAAACCAAGGCCTTATGCATGTTAATTGTTATGTGTTTTTGGCATGATAAGTTGATATCGTGTCTTAGGAACTACTGCGGAATTAGGATTCGTGTCTTGTCTTTTAAACGTCATCATTTGTTTTCAAACCTTCAGCCTACATCCTATAGGTGATGTCTGTCTGTCCTTATTTTGTATTGATGCTTTGATTGACAATTTATTTCTCTTGGATGTTAATTGCTGTGTTTTATCATGTTGAGATTATTTCACTTGGGTGATTATAATTGCTTTTGATTTCTCGGGAAATCATAGGTTGGTAAATTTTCCTAAAGACTCATACTTAGGTATGATGTTTGATAAAACTTGTCGTTTATGCCTAAAACGATTTAGAATTTATGGTAATGTTACAGTTATTTTACGTGATGCGTTGAACTGCTTTTGCCTTGTTAATAAAGTACATCTTGGCTTTGGCCTCAGTTGTTGATGTTAAATGTGATCGTATGCTGGACGTTAGCCTTATTTTTTAATTAAAGAGATTTTGGGTTAAACCTTAAAACGTGTTTGATGGTCATGCATTGTTTGACCACATGTTGATTTAGAGATTTTTATCGAGAATATTGTTTTATCCGATTTGTGTTTCGACATAGAATTATAAGAGAAGTTTAATTTTAAATTCTTAAAAAGATGGTTTTTGGTTGAGTTGCCAGTAAATATTTTGAAATATTATGTTTGGTCTGGTGTTAAAAAGCGATGGTTTCAAATGATATTTTATGAGATAAGTCATTGTTTTAAGAATTTAACGTTGAAGTTATTTTATCATGTTGTAATATGCCAGCATTTTAAATTTTTGGGATTTACAGAATAGATGTTTGAAATCAAAGATTTCTCACTTGAGTTTTAAATTACCGTTTAGCGGTTGGTTTAAATTGAGCTCCCAAAATTTGAAGGGATGGAAATTTTATTAAAATACTTTTCCGGATTTACAAATATTTTAAATACGTTTTATAAATGATTGTTTTGGGTTCGACTTGGGTCACCCAAATTAAGGAGTTGAGCTTGGTAGTTGTAATGACTCGGCTAACTCGATAATTTTATTGTTTGAGATACTTGGGTATCCGTTTTAAAGCAACTGACTAATAAGAAGATATGTTTACAAACTGTGATTTTGTTTTAACCTTGGGGCTCAGCAAAATTTGGAAGTTTTTGTATTTGATTTTGATTTCAAAACGAATTTTGAAGCGTACTATTAAAGGGTGATATAATTACATGGTGATTTTGGTAATGAGATTTTAAATCAATATTGTGACATGTCCCGATTTGTCTTTTAAGTATGTTTGAGTTATTTGTGTTCAATGGCAACACGTACGTGGTTTATGGTTAGTAGAAATCATAATATTTTGATTTTAAATTGCGTGGTATAAATTGCTTACCTTTTTGACTAAGTTGATTGCTTTGCTTCGTCTCTTGTGCGAAGTAGCACGTAGGATGATTTATTTCATCTGATCAGGGTTGGCTTATCTTGATGTATGATTCGTGGATCGAAATCTTTGGGTTTCGATATCGAGGAAGACGAGGGAAGTATTCCCTTGGATTGGCTGATAACTTCTGATTATCCTAGAATGGATATTGGAAACTCTGAATCGAGAAGATAGATCGGTGTATTAATACACTGGTGTTTCCATCAAGTCTGATGATGCGATGCGGGAGCTGGCGGTAAGTTTTGTAGGATCATATTGATGTGTTATTTCTTTGGGAATAAGTTTCAGTTTGGGTTGAGATTTGTTAGATACTTCATATGATAAAATTTTAGCGAAGTTATCAGGTTAAGTTGTTATATAACATTGATGATGATAGATCGCAAGTATGAGGTTTCAGAAGTGTTTTGGGGTTATCGAGTGCACATCTCACAGAGTGTAACGTCTAGCAAATATTTTATTGAGAATTTGGTTTCAAAGATCGGTTGTTAATTTTTTTTTTTTTTTTTTTTGAAATATTTTCAAAATGTAATCGTGCCCAGACATATCATTAACATACATTTTGAATGTCACGAATATGATTGCATTGATCACTGATTATGTTCACTAAATAAAAGATAAACAAAAACATTGATACACGCATAATAATACATGCATCACGTGCATAAAAATGATTAGGGTTGGATGCAACTCTTTGGGGATGAGAGATGTCATCACCCTGGCGCACAATTATGTAAAATAGATTTTATGGATAAAGTGCTTTGAGAAAAATATTTTGAAACGTGCTCGCGAGTCACATTTTGATAAATGTATTTATAAAGTTGTCGGATTTTAAATGAATTGAAACAGTTACCGAAAGGTAGCTAGACAAATACTCTGTGATGATGGTGGTAAATTTTGGACGATTATGTTGTAGTGGATTAGTCTGTTTTTCCAGAATCGTGTGTTTCATAGAAAGTGAAATTGAATTTCAGGTTGCACTCGAGTTATATTTCTGCAAAGTGCGGTGTATGGTTAGATTCAGATTAGAAAGTGCATTGCGATAATTTTCGAATTAAGATTTAAGGATTTTGTGAATTAAGGATGTTGGTTATGCTCCATGTGTTTGTTTACACTATATTTTTAATTTAAACGAGAATTCATCTTTTCAGTTTTGAAAATGTCCAAGTATTTTGGTGTATTAATGTAAATGTATTTTTATAAACAAGAGATTTCACATTGCTAGTTTTAACTTTCTGAGGAAAGGGAGAAATTTTGTCAAAATTGATTTAAAGGGATAGTAAATTTTTCACATGAGCGATTTCTTCAATTGTGTTTTTGTCAAAAAAAAAAATTAATTAGATACGATTAAAATTTTAATGTCTTGAAACGTTTATATGTATTTTGAATATGGAGAATTTGCCACGGTTTTACTTTTACGAGAAAAGTATAATGATGTTAGCAAGTTTGGTTTAAAGAGAACATAAATTTTGCCAGTCGAACCGTTTCATAAATTTGCAAACGTATTAAAAAGTAAGGGAGAATATCAAATTCAAATTGTGGATATTTTGAAAATTTTCAAGGGTTTGGGAAAAAAACGGTGGTTTTTCAACGGTAAATGTATTTCGATTTCGCATGAAAAAGGAGGTGTAAGACGTAGAGTTCTTTAAAAAGGATGCAAAATTGTATATATAAATATTTTGTATTTAAAGATTTTATAGCCTCAGGGGTTGGTTTTGAGCATAACTAAAAATCCGGTCGTAGTAAACTGGTAGTATTGATTTTTTTTTCATTGTATACTAGGTTATAGTCAATTGATTAATTTTTTTTTTTTTTTTTTTTTTTGAGAATTTGAGTTCGATTTAGTTATATGAGATAGTTGATTTGATAATCGGGAATCGCGGTTAATAGGTTTGACAACCATGATTGGTTAATCGATTTTGTTAATTGACGGTATTATCATAATGTTTGTATATCGTTTTGATCATGCTAGAACGTTTTTTTGAGAGAGACAATTTTTTTTTATTTTTTTTTAATGTTATTAGATGCAGTCAATGTTCAGTGTAGTCGTGACGCTATGTTTCTGAGTGATTGGAAGAATCTTTTTTTTTTTATGGATATTGTTATCACTGATATAGAAATTTTTGTTTTCATGAGAGAGGTTCGCTTTTTTTTTGAATTGCGATATGAGTTTTTGTGTTTTGTGATTCACGAAGTGAATAGTATTATCGAGTTGGTTTTAAACGTTTGAATCGGATAATTCCTTGAAGTGTTTGTTTTGGAACCAAAATATTATCTGAGTTTATTGGGTTTTGTTATCGGTAATTTTGATGTAGAGATGCTATAAATGGAAGTAAGTAAGTGTTTTAGAACGATAGATTTATCAGTTATGTTTGCAGTGTTGTTGTTTTGTTTGAGGCAAAAGAGTTTGGATTGTAGAACTATAGTTGTGCTTAGCGCTTAATCTTGTATTTGACATTGAGGATTTTTTTTTAATAGATGAGTTTCGAGCTGGTTCTGGAAGCCACTTCGGTATAGAGTAATTGTGACTTTCAGTTGAATAATTGTTGATTATTCACATTGTGTTGATCGAGTGATCGTTGGAGTACCAAGTTGATAGAATCAAAATTTTTACGCTTATGTGTGTTGTAATCGTTATATTGCAAATCGGCTTCAGATTTGGATTCGAGGTTCGTTTTGTTTATCCTAAGTAGTTTAGTTGAGTTTTGTGTGGGAGAGTTTGTATTACCTCGTTGATTTCACCTGGAAGTGGTGTTATTATTTTATGTTAAAAAGGAAAGGTAGCATTACCGCTTTGTGACCTTTTAAGATTGTTCGATATATGAAAATTTTTCACTAGTTAAGTAATGTTGAGTTCCGTTACTCTTCAAACTTCATGTTGTTTTATAAAAATGAAATTTCGGATACTAAACGTCGGTTTATATTATAGTTTTCTTGGGTCGGGAGAGACTTGGGTCGCCCGACACTTGTAGTAAGTTTGGAAGTCTTGGTTGACTCGGCTAAGTACTATTTTGTTTTATTCTAAATTTTTTTTACAAGATGGTTTAAAAAAAATTTGGACTATGTTTTTTTTTTTTAAATGGAACTCAATAGGGCTTAACTTATTTTATGGTTTTGCTTTTGTGATTACTTAGTGGATGAATATTTTTGAGGTTTCACGATGGTTAGGTGCGTTTTGTTCAACTTGTTATAAAAACTTTTCGTTGTATACGTCAATAGTTTTGTTTTAAATTCGAGGACGAATTTCTAATAAGTTTGGGAAAATGTAATATCCCGTATTTTTTTTAATTTTTTTTTTATTTTCCGTTGAGGTTGGGTAATTTATTATTATTAAATATTTTATTTAATTTTATTTAACTCGTTTGTTGATTTGGTCGTGTTTCGATTCGTGTTTGGTTTGTATTATTAATTTTTAATAGAAAAAAAAAAAAGGAAAAGCAAATATTTTAGCATGCATGCAACTTGTTTCTTTCCTTCCCACGTGAACTTGGCCCATTCAATATCTTCTTGGCCAAAGCCCATTCAACTTAAGTTTTCATATAAATGCAGAAACTTGAATTTTAGTAGCAATGTAATTGTCGCATCTTTTAATTTTCTATTCATTCGTTTCCTTTATTTTAAAACCCTAATTCATACTTTCTTAAATTGCAAACCCTAGCCGACCTTATCACCTCTGAATTCCCCGAATTTTTACTCTCTCAATCATCTACTATTTGCTGTCAAAAGGTAAGAATTCTTCATCTCATTTTCAGTTTTTGTCGATATCGTCACGTTCCGTTTCTTGATCCGTTCTCTCTTGTTTTAGAATCAATTTGAGATCCGCTTCTTCACATCCGTAATACACCTCATCCTTTTCAATTCTAAACTTTAAAATTGTTAAATGGTACGTAAATATCTCCGTTATAATTGCCGTACGGTTAACCGTTTTTGACTTTGTGTTTACTGTTTTGTTCTTGCTGTTTATGCCGGTTGATTGTTTCATTCCTAGGGATATTTAATGTCGTTCTAGGGGTATAATATCATCTTTTGTTATAGGATAATGAATTGTTTTGGTTGCTTCGAATTCCTTGAGTTTTACGTTGTATAGATCCCATTTTCTCATAGTTTTTGGCTGCAATACCTTGAATCCTAGTTGCTGCCAATTTCCTCATTTGAAATTCATTATTTATGTTTGTTTAGTATTAATTAACTGATTTGTAAGGATTGCTTGTTAACTAAATTACATATATGTTGAGGTAAATTAATTACGCTGTTCATTCACATTGCAATTCGGTTAAGTCATTTGATGCCAACAAATTGCACTGCTCTTGTTCATAGTATGTTTTAATCTTTTCTTGTGTTTAATTGATGTTGTTATTAATTGGACGTCAAGTATTGGTTTGAATTCATGTTGATTGGGTTACTGCATATTGATGAATTTCTTTTATTGTTAGATTTTGTATTGTGATATGAATTCTTATGTCCATGGTAATGGTTGGCGGGAGAATTAATGATTCAAATGTATATTGTTTTGTCCACTGGAATTGAATTCTTGGGTTTATTAATTGGAATAATGAGTATGAAATATTCATTGGGCTTTTGAAATCATTAATTCCTATTGGCTTGTTTTCTTATTATTCAAAAGTTATCGAATAATTAAATATCGATTCTTAAACCGGACTTTTAGTTATCGTTTAAAATTTTGATTTCACTATTTAAATCTTAAAATAATGTTTATTTGATTTTAATTGATTTGTGTTTGATATTTATAATTGAAAAATGATGATTATATTTTTAATTAATTATTTATAATTACTCGGGTAATTATTTAATTTTGAAATTATTGACTACATGTGTCAATTTGACGTTATAAGATTTTAAAAAAATTTCTTAATTTATTTTAATTATGTAAATTGTTAGCAACTATTGGTTACTTGAATTTTAAGTTATTGAGTTCCGTTTTAAATATTGATTTATTATTTAATCAATTTGTTAATTTGGAAATTATAAACTATGGTTTATAATTTTGATAAACTTTTTTGGGTCGAGTTAGACTGGGGTCACCCGACATTTGAGGTACCTTGGTAGTTATCGGTAACTCGGCTAACCCACTATTTGGAATTTAAATTAATTTATTATTTAAATAATTTTAAATAATATCTTTCCGAAATAGATTTTAAAGCGAGAACTCAATAGACTTGTTTTAATTGGGTTTTTTACCTAATGGGTATTTTTGGTGTATTCTGGCTTGTTTATTTCCGACGTGTTAATTGTGCTAGTCCTATGTGGTGTCTAGTACTCTCTAGAGTTAGGATCTGTTTTAATAAATATTTTATTTGTCTAGACCCGTCTACTGTTCGTGCTTCAGAGGCGAACCAGGATTAGTGCTTGCCGGTATTTCACGTGGATTAGCAAGCAGTGAGTTTGTACTTACTATTTACCGCTTTATTAAGTAAATTGTTATTTTAATATATAAACATATATTATATATTTTTCGAACTGTTTTTATATTATGGCTCCTAGTTGGAACGTGCTATCTAATGGGCTTCATTAGAACTGCGTGCGCACCGGTATTGATCTGGGTAAGGTATATATGGAAATGTGGTAACTCGGTGTGAGCGTAGCTCTCGGGACCAGGTAGAGTAACTCGGTGTAGCTCAGCTCTCGGGACTCTGGTTTAAGTGTGGTTAGTGGCAACTCGGTGTAGCTCAGCTCTCGGGACCAGACCTATAGGATTATGTTATATTTAGAATTGTGGATTAGGGTTCCAACTATTATCCGTAATATCGTTATTAAATGTTTTAAATAGTTTTAAAGGTTTCCACTTGATAAATGTAAATAGTGGTATAGACTCATCTCAGTATATCTGACCCCGTTGTTTTCCCAATTTTTCCCAGGGTTATGATCTGAGAGAGTCTGGTGATCTCCGCATTTACTTTTCCTCGGAGGTTCCATTTATTTTAGTAGAACTATAAAACTATTTTATTCTTAAACCGCAGTAGTTGACTAGACGTCTTTACTATTATTACAGTTGTTTGTCGGATTGGTCTGACTAGTTATATTGCTCTGGCATGTTATGTAATTATTTCGGATTATTTATGATATGCCTTTTTTTTTGACTCAGAATTGAATAAGCATGTTATATTATTGTTGTATATTATATCTGCTAGATTTAGGCTGAAGTCTCGGTTGCCCCCGAGCATTGGTTTTCTGCAGGTTTATGTGTTTATGTGTTAAACGATAGGCTAGCTACGGGTTTCGGTACTACATTACCCATACCCTAGCGCCGGTCGCGATTCATGAAAATGGGTCGTGACAGTTGACCAAGGACATCATTGATTATTATCAATATGAGGGGGAATCTCTCTATGAAACTTGGGAGAGGTTCAAGGATCTCCAAAGGCATGTCCCTCATCATTGCCTTGCAAGGGAACATGTGCTCCAAATTTTTTATAATGGTTTGGGTGAGATTACACGTTCTACCATTGATTCGGCGTCGGGAGGTTCTTTGATGCAAAAGACGTATGAGTAAGCAAATGAATTGATTGAAAAATTGGCTATGGTTAGTAGCACTTGGTCCTCGGAAAGGAGAAGACCACCGGCTCAAAAGGCATTAATGACACTTGACCAATCAAAAGAATTTGAAGCTATGAAGGCCATGAATGCCTCGTTGCAAAGCCAAGTCGATGCCTTAAAGAAGCAAGTGGCCCCCCGGAATGCTCCGGTGGCATATGTCCAAGTGGGATGTGAACATTGTGGGGACTTCAATCATGGTAGTAGTGAGTGTTATGCCACGGGTCAAGCATGGAGTGAACAAGTGAACTATGTCGGAGGTCAAAGGCAAGGAAACGATCCCTACTCGAATACATACAATCCCGGATGGAGAAACCATCCTAACTTTTGGTGGAGAAATCAAGAAGGCCAAGGCAATGTTCAAGCGCAACAATAAGCGGGTCCTAGTTTTCAAGGCGGAAATAGGCCCCAACAACAAGGTCCTTATCACAACAACCAAGGGCAAGGAAACAATTATGGTGGGAGACCTCAACACCCTCCCGGATTCCACCCACAAAAGAATACGGATGAGGGAAATGTGCTTTCCAAGGTACTAGAGAAGTTAGAAAAAATGGAACAAAGGGAGAAGAGTCAAGCTTCTATTATCCATTATTTGGAAACTCAAATTTCTCAAATGGCGATTTCGCTTCAAGGAAGACCTCAAGGAGGGTTGCCATCCACTACGGAGAACAACCTTAGAGAGCATGTTAAGGCGGTAGAGCTCCGAAGCGGGAGGAACCTTGAGAAAGCCAATGGAAAGAAACAAGTTGTTGAGGAGGATGAGCCTCAAGTTGTTGTTGATATAGCAAGCTCAAGTCAAGAGTTACCAAGGGATTGTGAGGAAGTGGTTGTTGAGGTTGAAGAGCCTTATGTGAGGCCACCACCGCCGCCACCGTTTGTACCACCGGTTCCGTTCCCAAGCCGGTTAAGAAAAGCTCAAGGGAACGAAAAGTTTCATAAGTTCCTTGAGATTTTCAAGAAATTGCAAATCACTCTTAGCTTGGCGGATGCACTCCGAGAGATGCCACAATATGCCAAGTTCTTGAAGGATATCATTACCAACAAACGGAGTTGGGAGAGTGGCGCAACAATTCCCATTCCGGAAGTGTGTAGCTCAATCATCTTGAATGATCTACCGGCTAAGTTGAAGGATCCAGGGAATTTTTCTATACCTTGCACTATAGGAAATATGAGTTCAATAAATTGTCTATGTGATCTTGGTGCTAGTATTAATCTTATGCCTTTAACTCTTTTGAGGACACTATATGGAGACCAAACCATGAAAAGCACCTCGATGGTACTCCAACTAGCAGGTCATTCGTTGAAGAGACCGTTTGGGATTGTTAAGGATGTGCTTGTTAAAGTAGATAAGTTCATCTTTTCGGTTGATTTTGTTATATTGGACTATGCGTTTGACAAGGAGTGCCCAGTGATCTTAGGGCGACCCTTTATGAACACCGGAAGAGCTTTAATTGATGTGCATGGTGGGAAGTTAACCTTGCGAATTGATGAAGAAACGGTTGTGTTTGATATGAAGAAGGTTATGAGGGGTACCATCGAGGAGGAGGATTGCATGAGAGTTGATTTGGTGGATAATCTTGTTATGGATCAACTTAAAGCAAACATGGAAGCTTTGAATTAGGAAACGGGGGAAATTTTCGAGAAAAGTGAGGGTTCATCAGTGAAGCTCGATCGAGCTCTTATCTGCTCGATCGAGCCCTCCCAGTTTTGCACAAAGGAGGGCTTCGCACATCAAGCTCGATCGAGCTCTACCCTTCGCACAAGGAGCTCGATCGAGCTCCCCAGTTTTGAGGAAAAAAAATTTTCTTTTGGGGTCGCTCAAGTCACGTTTCAATCTGATGAGCCAAGTGATGATTATACCGAAGAAAATAAGCCTCAACCGGAGGAATTGGGCAAGAGCACGGGTGTGACGCCACCATCTTATAAGGCACCTCCTATTGTTGAAATGAAGCCGCTTCCATCTCATCTCCGGTACACCTTTGTTGGGGAGAATGAGACCTTGCCAATAATCATCTCCAACAAGCTTTCTAAGGAACAAGAGAGGAGGGTTGTGCAAGTAGTGAAAGAGCATGTGTTAGCCATCGTGTGGCAAATCTCCGACATTCGAGGTATAAGTCCACAAATTGTGATGCATAAGATTCATCTTGAAGACGAGTCAAAGAAGTCAACTCAAAGACAACGGAGACTAAATCCGAATATGAAGGAGGTAGTGCATAAAGAAATCGTCAAGCTCCTCGACGCCGGAATAATCTACCCTATTTCCGATAGTGAGTGGGTAAGCCCAATTCAATGTGTGCCTAAAAAGGGTGGTATCACAATGGTGGAAAATGAAAAAGGAGAGCAAATATCCACAAGGACGGTAACCGGTTGGCGGGTATGCATCGATTATCGAAAGCTCAATGCGGAAACCCGCAAAGATCACTTTCCGCTACCATTTATCGACCAAATGTTAGAGAGAGTAGCGGGTCACAAGTTCTATTGCTTCCTTGATGGGTACTCTGGATACAACCAAATATTAATTTTCCCGGAAGACCAAGAAAAGACAACCTTCACATGCCCCTACGGTACCTTTGCATACCGACAAATGCCTTTCGGTTTATGCAACTCACCCGCCACATTTCAACGATGCATGACCTCAATCTTCAATTATATGGTTGAAGACATAATGGAGGTATTTATGGATGATTTCTCCGTTTTCGGTGATTCGTTTGATGGTTGTTTGGCAAATCTAGAGCGTGTGTTGGCAAGATGTGAAGAGACCAACTTGGTGCTTAATTGGGAAAAATGCCATTTCATGGTGGAAGAGGGAATTGTACTTGGGCATATGATCTCGGAAGCGGGTATTGAGGTTGATAGAGCAAAAACGGAGGTTATTGAGAAATTAGTTGCTCCGGTCACGGCTAAAGGTATCCGGGCATTCTTGGGCCATGCGGGTTTCTATTGCCGGTTCATCAAGGACTTCTCATCTATTGCATGACCATTGACAAGTTTCCTAGTGAAAGATGCCCCTTTTGATTTTACCAAAGAGTGTCATGACGCGTTTGAGAAATTGAAGGAGGCTCTTGTGATCGCGCCTATTATTTCGCCTCCGGATTGGAGCTTGCACTTTGAGCTTATGTGTGATGCAAGCGATCAAGCTTTGGGGTGTGTATTGGGTCAAAGGAAAGATAAGAAGGTGCATGTGATCTACTATGCTAGCCGGACAATGGCGGGAGCACAACTCAATTACACTACTACCGAAAAAGAAATGTTGGCGGTAGTGTTTGCCTTGGACAAATTTCGGCAATACTTGCTCGGATCAAAGTCCATCATCTATACCGATCATGCCGCCTTGAGATATCTTTTCACTAAGCAAGACGCAAAACCGAGGCTTATTCGATGGATTCTCCTAATGCAAGAGTTTGATATAGAGATCCGAGACAAGAAAGGAACGGAGAATGTGGCGGCGGACCACCTATCGAGATTTGAGAATCCGGAGCCAATTCCTATTGGCGTTGAGATTAATGAGCGGTTTCCGGATGAAACGCTCATGATGATTCGGGAAGTGGAAACACCGTGGTATGCCGATTTTGCCAATTACCTTTTGTCGGAAGTCATGCCTCCGGGGATGACATCTCATCAAAGAAAGAAGTTCTTGTCCGATGTTAAAAGGTACTTATGGGATGAACCTTTTTTGTTTAAGATTTGTGGGGATGGGATGCTTCGAAGGTATGTAGCATTGGGAGAAATGATGCCGATCTTAAGCTCTTGTCACGAAACCGGACACTATGGGTCGGCAAGAACCGCCGCTAGAGTGCTTGAGAGCGGGTTCTTTTGGCCTACTCTATTTTGGGATGCCAAGGAGTTTGTTGACCATTGTGACCATTGTCAACGGGTTGGTAACATATCCAAGCATGATGAGATGCCCTTGACCTCAATTGAAGAAGTGGAGATATTTGATGTATGGGGTATAGACTTCATGGGGCCCTTTCCCATGTCATTTAAAAATCAATACATTTTGGTCTGTGTGGACTATGTCTCGAAATGGGTGGAAGCAGAGCCTTTACCTACTAACGACGCCAAGGTGGTATTGAATTTTCTTAAGCGGCTAGTGAATCGGTTTGGGACTCCTAGAGTGATTATTAGTGACTGTGGCTCGTATTTTTGCAACCGGCAATTTCAATCTATTATGAGGAAGTACAATGTGCATCACCGGGTAGCTACACCGTACCATCCCCAAACTAGTGGCCAAGTGGAGGTTTCGAACCGTGAATTGAAGAGAATTTCAGAGAAGACGGTGAATGGATCCCGTAAAGATTGGTCATTGAAATTGGATGATGCATTGTGGGCTTATAGAACGGCCTACAAAACTCCACTTGGGATGTCTCCGTTCCGTATTGGCTATGGGAAGGCGTGTCATCTTCCCTTAGAGCTTGAGCATAGAGCATATTGGGCCATAAAGAAGTTGAACTTCGACTTTAAAGCGGCGGGGGAAAAGCGGTTGCTACAATTGAACGAGTTGGATGAATTCCGCTTCATAGCATATGAGAACGCAAAGCTCTATAAAGAGAAAACGAAGCGATGGCATGATGCTCACATCTCCCAAAAGGTCTTAGAGGTTGGTTCGTTTGTACTTCTTTACAATTCACGTTTGAGGTTGTTTCCGGGTAAATTGAAATCTCGATGGAGTGGCCCATTCAAAATCCGGAATGTGGCGAGTCACGGTGCGGTGGAATTGGAGAATTCTAAGGGTGAGACTTTCAAGGTTAATGGCCACCGGTGTAAGCCGTATCTTGGGCCTTTGACTAACCGAGTGGAAGACGAGGTCTCTTTCACTACTCCTACTTGAGTTCACCGTGTGATAGTCGAGGTTTCGACTTTAAACAAGCGCACTCGAGAGGCAATCTCGAGAGGTTCGATTTCTTAGCTTTCATTTCATGTTTTTAGTTGTGATTTTGAATTTTTAGGTGTTTGATTTCTTGGTTTTTATGTGTTTGATTTCTTAGTTTTTGTTCAAGTTAATGCTGGGTGTGTTTCGTTTTTGGTGTGTAGGTATTTCGCGAAAAAAATTCAATTTTTCGAGTCCCAAACAGGAGGAGCTCGATCGAGCTCCATTTTTCCACCTAGAGCTCGATCGAGCTCTCAGCAACTCCAAGCTCAAGTGAGCTTCGCATCATGGGCTCGATCGAGCCCTAAGCCTATTGGTCCAAGAAAGAGGGGGAAATTTGATTTTTGGGGTCCTAAGCCTATTGGTCCAAGAAAATTTCACATGGATGGGTGAGTTGGCATCATTTACACCTTTCAAAAGAAATACATTTGACTTGGATAGGTGAAGTGGCATCATCTCCACCTTTCAACTTTCAAATTCAAAAGCAAGTGTGTTTCTTTGCCATAAATGTCCATTCCCACTTCATCTTCTTCTTCACTTCTTTTCCAAGATTAGAATCTCTACACTTTTCATCTCTCTTCAAGAACACCATATCTAAACACTCTCCATCACCTACAAACACCACTAAACTCCGGCGAAGCTTCAATTTTTTCACACTTCCGACTACCCTTTTACTTGCTCTAGCCATGGGTAACACTAAGAAGCCAACCCGATCTCATGGAAGCTCCAAGGAACCTCAAGACCCCCCTACTCGAACCACTCGTGCTCCAAGAAAGCTCACCGCCTCCGGGTCAAGGACTTTCGGTTCCAACACACCGGCTTCGCTCACCAAGCGATTTAATGCACCTTTTGAAATTCGCTCCGTTGCGGAAGGCGAGCGATTTAAGCAACTTGTGAAAAAAGGGCTTGCAACTCCTTTTCAAATTGATTGGGACGCGATGGACAAATTGGGAATTCGAGAGGAAGTCAAGGATCATCTCGATACTTTGCAATTGGATAAGGTGGCAGAACTATCACATGAATATAGTGAAGCTTTGACATATGAGTTCTTTACCACACTACACCTAACCAAAGGGTTCAAGTATCAATTTTCTTATCGGTTAACTGGGCATGAATGTACATACTCATGGGAGGAAATGGAAGATGATTTCAACATGGTCGATAGCGGAATCAAGACTTGGCATTCGGGGATGGAATATGATGTGGACACCGTTTGGAAGGAGCTCACGGATCTTACTCCCTACAACTCCAACACGGCAAAAATCAATGAGGTCAAGGATACCGCGTGGGTAGTAGTGATGAAATGGTATGGTCACACATTTTGTAGCCGGAATGAGTATAGTAAAGTGGCAAGGGAGGATTTGCTAGCATTTCATGCAATGCTCCATCCGGAAGATATTGAGTGCCAAGTGAACTCCGTTTTCCGGTTCATGAAGTTGTTGTTTAAGGCACCGGAGACAAACAAGAGAAACAAGAAGAATGGTTTTGGATGGTTTGTGACGTTTTTAGTAAGGAAGATTGAGGATTTCGATTGGAGCAAGGTGAAGTTAGAAGCTCCAAGAATGATAAACGTGGAGCACCTTGCGGCATCATCATTTGTCAAAAATGGCAAAATTGTGCCTTATTTTAAGAGGGTCGCTTATGTGGCTCGCCATGGTGCTAGAAAGGAGCCTACTAAAGAGCAAGAGGAAGCGCATATTCAAAGGCCACAAAAGGAGAGTGTGAGGAGGAAAGATAAAAACGTGGCGGAATCAAGCGCCCAAGGTGAAGATCAAGGTGGTGACCAATTTCCGGTGTGGGAGTCTTTTCCCGAGGGCGAATTCCAAGAGCAACCACAAGCGCCAGAAAGTTTCGAGGCGGAACAACGCCGATTCATGAAAGAGCAAAGGGAAATGTGGAAATACATACGAGCTAGGCAAAGACGCCAAGAGGAGAAGCTTAGAGATTACTTCAATGCCCAAGGAGGGCCCCGCTATCCTTCACCTACACCATCTCCGGATCCACCGGCATATGACTAGCGAGATTTGCATTTTCTAACTCTATCTCATACAATTTCATGCTTTTATTTTATTTCTTGCTTAGGGACTAAGCTAGAAATAGTGTGAGGAGGGTTGTGAAATTGTATCTCGCTTTATCTTTATCGCTTTATGTTTGTGTGTTTATTTATCGCTTTTTGTTGGTGTGTTTTCCTTATGTTGTGTCGTTTTGAGTCTAGTATGTTGTAGGATGTTTGAGTCGCCTCCACTAAACTCTTGTACCAAGCGTGAAATGTTGTAGTGAAAGTTAGTGAATTTGGCAAGTATTTGAAATGTATCAACTTTTGCTATCTCTTGTGATTGAATGTTATAATGCATGTTTCTAGCCTAATCAATTATTCTCAAATGATTGCTTAACGAGATGTGTATTGGGATGACATGTTGCAAAGGGATAGGGGTGAAATTGACCTTTAGTTGTTGATTCTTGAAAATGACGGTTTAGCCTAATACGGATGCATGATTTGCGGTAATTTTAAAAAAATTTGTGTTATCTAAATTTTGGGCATAATTTGGCATGAGAATATAAGAATTGAGCATAAGGCATAACACCACATTTATGATTGAGCATTTTTGAACCTAATTGATTATTGTGAGTGTCGTTTTGTCCGAAATTCCTAGAATTTGCTCGGTATCCATTCGAGATTGCATGGTTGAGTGATTGATAATTAGATGAGTGTCGCATTAGGTGTAACCATTTCTAGAGACCACTTAAAAGCTTACCTTTTACCTCTAGATATCCAAATTTGGGCATAAACCTCTGTTGATATTTTCCACATTCACATCATAATCCGTTTTTCAATTTCCACTTTTAATCACCCGAACTTGACTTGAGAACTAGTGTGAGGAGGAGAGGGTATTAGCTTGATGAAAATGAAGAAGTGTGAACTTGAGCTCCAAAGAAAGAAAAAAATTCTAATCTACGCCTAAGGAAGAAAGAATAAAGAAAAAATTCAAAAACAAAACAAAAAGTGAGAAAAGAAAAGAAAAATACAAAAATAGAAAGCAAGAAAAGAAATAAAGGCGTTAGAATGAAAAGAGAAGTTCAATTACGCTAAAATTCCAAGCTAGCCTAAAAACTCGATGTTAATATAATAACTAGTTTCAAGTCAAGTTTTAGCCTAAATTATCAACTTTGACCTACCCCGACCCTTGGCCACGTTACAACCCATGCAAAGTCCACATGATAATTGTCGATCACCGAGTTAAGTAGTGGAGTTTAGGACTATGAGCAAACCTATGGGAGTTTCATGTTTTGTGTGCTTCAATTCTTTACTTTAAACACATGTGTGAATAGAGTGACACCTTGTGAGGAATTTAATGCCTTTGTTCAATGCTTATGTTTGATTTGCCATGAATTGCCCAATATTTTGTTTGACCTAATATTCGCATGTCCCGTAGATGATGGTGAAAGCTTAAGTAGTTGAGATCGACCTTAGGCTAATGCAATTGTATTCTCTTTGTCTTCGGAACATGTCATTACAACTACATTGATCATTTGTTTGCATTGTGTATAGTTGTTGATGCTAGATATTTGCATTTGTTCATTCTTGATTCGGGAATACGATTTTTGATACTTGTTAAATATTGCCAAGCTTGTTAGTGAGTTGTATTTTTAATTCATTCTTGCTTGAGGACAAGCAAGGTTTAGTGTGAGGAGGTTTGATAGGAGTAAAATACTCCTATATTTCTAGGTGTTTTCCGTATTGCTTCCACTTGTTTTGCCACGCTTTTCGGTTATTTCGGTACCTTATTGCGTGTGTGTGTGTGTATTGTTGGTGAAATGAAGCAAAACGGAGTCTTTTGGGCCTAAATGAAGTTAGAATCAACAAATCCGAGAAAAGGCTAAATAGTGGATCAAAAAGATGGCAAGAACGCATGTTCATTCTTGATTCGGGAATACGATTGTTGATACTTGTTAAATATTGCCAAGCTTGTTAGTGAGTTGTATTTTTAATACATTCTTGCTTGAGGACAAGCAAGGTTTAGTGTGAGGAGGTTTTATAGGAGTAAAATACTCCTATGTTTCTAGGTGTTTTCCGTATTGTTTCCACTTGTTTTGCCACGCTTTTCGGTTATTTCGGTACCTTATTGCGTGTGTGTGTGTGTATTGTTGGTGAAATGAAGAAAAACGGAGTCTTTTGGGCCTAAATGAAGTTAGAATCAACAAATCCGAGAAAAGGCTAAGTAGTGGATCAAAAAGATGGCAAGAACGCATGTGAAAATCTGACCCCGCTGCACTAATTGATGAATTTGAACCAGCTAGAAGCTTCAAATGAATTCGTGTTTTTCATGAAAGTTAAAGTAGACATTCAGAGCTTTTCAACGGTTCAAGAATCAGCCCATTTGGAGGTGTCTACGAGGAGTTATGAAGATTTAAAGTCAGCGGTTCTGCAGAGATTTTTCCATCGAGCTCCTAGGGCTCGATCGAGCTGCCTTGCTCGAATCAAGCTTAGGACCTTCGCACCTTGAGCTCGATCGAGCTCTGAGCTGGTTAATGAAGGAGCTCGATCGAGCTCCACCTGAAGACACATGGGATTTGGATCTTTTTCAGGCTAAAAGACAAGGTGGACCCATTCCGGATTTGGCCCAACAGACCTAGGTACTAGGAACTTTATTTCCTCTTTTGTGAGCCATATATAAGGCCTCTTATCTCTATTTTAGGTTAAAAATCATTCCCTAGACATTATTCTATTTCGTGTACTTTTGAATATTCTTCTAGTTTTAGAAATCCTAGGGCTTTTGAGCCATCTTCTACATTTTGCAATTACTCCATGTTGAATGCTTGAGTTTTTCTATTGAAGATTTATTCTCATTTATTATTGAAGTATTATCTTATTGAATGCTATTTTCTTGGGTTTCTACAAAGGTAATTAGATCTATCTCTTTAATGATTTATTGTTCTTATTGTTTGATGGTTGTTGATTTAGCCATGGTTGGCTAAATTCCCTTGTTTGGGGGTTGAAATGAAGTTTAGAAATGTATGATTTGGGTTAGGGTTTGGGCTTATTGTTGTTGTTCTAATTGATATCCCTAATGCTTGTTTTAGATTAGCTACCTAAAGTATGATTCTAGGTTGGTTAACACTTTGAGAGAAGGTTAATTAATTGGATAGATCAATTAGGATCCTAATTAATGACACCATGAGAGTGGGTTAGAATTTAGGAAACCTTAGAGTGGATTGTTAATCGCCAATTGGCTTGTTAATCGTGTTTAGTGCCACGAGAGTGGATTAGGCTTGGTTAGTTGGCTTGTTTGTGGTTTTATAACTCTTTGAGGCTCGAGAGAGCGGGAGTTATGCTTTAGGAACGCTCGGTTCACTTGTTGAAGCCCTAGACCCGAACCATTGATTGCATGACCAAAGTGTAGTTTCGACCTCCAAACCCCTTTATTAATTGAGTTATCCGTAATTGTTTAAGTGCTTTAGTCTTATAAAATTGTTGATTAATTGTTAATTGAAAGTTTTATTTTAGTTAATTGCTATTGTTAAATTGATACTTGAATTCAAATTCCAATTGTTTATTGTGCTAAACGAATTGATTAGCAACTAAAGTTCATTCTCGTCAATCGCTCTAGATTCACTCCTCGTGGGATCGATTCCGACTTCCGGATTATTACAAGTTGCTCTTTTAGCCAACAACCCCGACCCCTCACACCAGCACATACGTCAATATTACGTGTTCCATAACCAACCAACACATTATAACAATAAAATTATACAATATTTCGTGAAACATAAAAGTAAGAAATATAAATTCAAATTCAACGAGTATACACTTTAATAAAATTAAGAAACATAATTTCAGCGTTAATATATCGTCTTCTACAATTGATTATAGTTGTAAAAAATCTAATACAAAAAATTTACTAAACTACTAAAATTCTTCGCTTTCATCTTCGTTTGATGAGGATGCGATGAACTCATCTTCTGTTTCTTGTTCAGGAGGCACAAATAACGCATCTTCTTCTGCTTCTCCATTTTGATCAGCTAAATATGTTAGATTGTCGTCTATTGCAACAATTAGAGGATTTTCTTCTATCTCATCTTGAAAGGCCGGGATAATCCCCTCGGGCATGTCAAGTTCTGATCGTGCCTTTATTCTGCAAACTGCCCACCAATTTAATTTATCCCTTCTTTTACTCGGATATGGCAGGTAATGAACTTGGTCGGCCTGTTCGGCTAAAATGAACGGTGCATACTTATTGTATCTCTTTCTTTTATTAATATCCACCATGTTATATTTTTGTTACAAATTGTGCCATAATTTTGCGCTGGGCCGAACCTCTCGCATTTAAATAAGACAGTCCTCTTCATTGGAAGCGCCAGATACTCTAATTCAATTATGTCTGTCAGAACTCAATAAAAGTCATTTTCACTATCAACATATTGAGTTCCCTTCACGCAGATTCATTGTAAGTTGTTCCTCCCCGTTAGCTTGTGTCTGAAACTTGAATCCATTTACATGGTACTCCTTTAATGTTCTGACTGATCTAAGAGGCGCTTTAGTGAGACTAAGAATGAAGGAATTGGTACAGACAGTTGGATCTTGAACCTGTAGCGTAAACGTGTATTATAAATCGCCCACTGATTATTGAAAGAATAGAAATGTATTTTGTAAAATACTTACAAATTGTTGAAACCAGTAGGCAAAGTCACTCTCGAACTTCGCTTCAATTTGCGAGGTGCTGATTTTGGGGTTTCCTCTGCACAACTCGCTCTGGAAAACCCTTTAGTTAAGAAGAAAACAATAATTACAAGCTGAATCATTATTGTTAATTACATTGACAGCTGTACTAAAGCTTACTCTTTGTAGTTTTCAATTTCTGAACAATTCAACAGAACATATGTCCAGGCAGCAACAATCTCGGCATCTTCAAGATATCTCTTGCAGCAAGCGCCCACTGATTGCCCGTGCGGCTTAAAAATAGATAGTCTGTCAACATAATCGTCGACTTCAATGTCACAAACTTCATTACTTTGCAGCCGCTCAGCTATCATTGGGTCACCTTCTGAAAAGTAATAAGTTGCAAATTTTGCGGTTTCTTCATTCAAGTATTCGCTACTGATGCTTCCTTCCACCCTTCCTTTACTGCTGACTTTTTTTTCAGTTTTCTCAAATATCTGATTCCACATGCCACATTTAGTAAACATTACATATGAATATACTGATACACATAATTGGAAAAACTTCAGTAATATATATTACCTTTTAAATGGATACATCCAGCGATACTGAACCGGCCCTGCCATCACAGCTTCGTACGGTAGATGTACGGGTAGATGTTCCATAGAGTTAAAAAAAGCTGGGCGGAAAATTACGTTCCAGCTTGCACAATATCTTTGGGATTTCCAGCCACAAACGATCTAGATCTTTCTCTGTTATAGGCGTGGAGGTTAACTCATGAAAGAAGATACTCAGCTCTGTTAAAGGCTCCCACACTTCCTTCGGTAATAGCTCACGAAGAACAATTGGCAGAAGTCTTTGCATAAAAATGTGGCAGTAGTGACTTTTCATTCCATGCATTTTCATACCGATTGTATCGACACATCAGGACAAGTTGGACGCGTAGCCATCTGGAAATTTTATTAACTTAATCCACTCAAGTAAAGCCTTTTTTCCGTCCCTGTCCAAAGCATACTTCGCCTTAGGAAATATCCCAGTTACCGGATCTTTTGCTAACTCAGGCTAATCGCATATGTCATTCAAATCTTCTCTAGATTTTGCATGGTCTTTTGATTTCCCGGGAACATTTAGTACAGTATTGAAAATGTTGTCAAATACGTTTTTCTCAATGTGCATGACATCTGTGACGAATGAGATACGTTTTTCAATACGGCAAATACCAGAAAATACTTTTTTTATTCCAACCATAATCTGTCGACTTCGCAGCATTATTTGTCTCAACCCCAATTTCATATGCCTTTATAAACCCTAGACTGCCCACCTCTACCAACAATTCTTCTCCGGTTTTTGGCCGTCCGAATACTTTTCTTTACTCTTTTTCCTTTTCGGAAATCAGTAGTATTACGACGGTACAGGTGACCACGAGGCAAGAACTTTCTGTGGCAATCAAACCAAGACTGTTTTCTACTCCCTTTAAGCGTGAAAGCATCAGTATTTTCCATGCAGTGTGGGCAAGCTAGTCTCCCAGATGTACTCCAGCCAGACAACATCGAATAAGCGGGAAAATCATTTATTGTCCACATAAGTGCCGCTCTCATTTGGAAATTCTGTCGCCTATGAACGTCGAATGTCTGGACTCCAAATTCCCACAGTTGGTTCAGTTCAATTATCAACGGCTGCAGGAAAATATCCATTTGGTGTTTAGGATTTCGAGGCCTAGGGACAATAGCAGTTAAAAACATAAACTCATCTTTCATACACATCCCTGGAGGGAGATTATAGGGTGCAAAATTACTAGCCATGATGAATACTGCTTCCCGAAGGCCCCAAATGGTTGAAACCCATCAATACACAAGCCTAGTCTAATATTTCAAACTTCTTCCGCAAACTCTGTATGCAATTCACTGAAATGTTTCCACGTTGGGTAGTCTGACGGGTGACACATCTTACCATCAACCACTCATGTTCTGCGTGCCACGTCATATGCTTGACAGTGGCTTTAGAAGCGTACAACCTCTATAGTCTCAGAGTTATAGGAAAGTAAAACATTTTCCTATAAGGGACATTAACTCGTCTTTTCACATAATTTCCTTTAGGGTGCGGTTTCCACCGTTCGTGATCACAAATCTTGCATCGCGTTAACTCCGCGTCTGACCCTCAGTAAATCATGCAGTTGCGGAAACAACAATCGATAACTTCCACCGGCAACCCAAGACCTCTAACCATCTTCTTTATTTAAACGTTTGGATTTGTTTTATAACGTTTTAAACGTTTGGCTTAAATCACTAAAAAGGTGACACGTTAGGATATGTTTCGTAACGTTTTAAATGTTTGGCTTAAATCGCGAAAACGCTGAAACGTTTGGATTTGTTCTGTAACGTCTTAAAAGTTTGGATTTGTTTCGTAATATTTTAAACGTTTGGCGTAAATATCTAAAAAGGTGAAACGTAAGGATTTAGAATTTGTTTCGTAACGTTTAAAACGTTTGAATTTTTTTCGTAATGTTTCATATATTTGGCTTAAATCGCTAAAAAGGTGAAACGTTTGGATTTGTTTCGTAATGTTATTAACATTTGGCTTAAATCACTAAAAAGGTGAAACGTTAGGATTTGTTTTGTAACGTTTTAAACGTATGGATTTTTTTCGTAACGTTTTAAACGTTTGGCTTAAATAGCTAAAATGGTGAAACGTTTTGATTTAATTTGTAACGTTTTAAATGTTTGGCTTAAATCGCTAAAAAGGTCAAACGATTGGATTTGTTTCGTAACGTTTTAAACGTTTCGATTTGTTTCATAGCCTTTGTTTGAATTAGTTTCGTAACATTTTAGACGTTAGGCTTAAATCGCTAAAAAGGGGAAACTTTAGGATTCGTTTCGTAACGTTTTTAACGTTTGGCATAAATAGCTAAAATGGTGAAACGTTAGGATTTGTTTCGTAATGTTTTAAACGTTTGGATTTGTTTCGTAATGTTATAAACGTTTGGCTTAAATAGCTAAAAAGGTGAAACGTTAGGATTTGTTTTGTAACGTTTTAAGACTTTGGCTTAAATCGCTAAAAAGGTGAAACGTTTGGATTTATTTCGTAACGTTTTATAAGTTTGGATTTGTTTCATAATGTTTGAAATGTTTGGATTTTTTTCATAACGTTATAAACATTTGGCTTAAATCGCTAAAAAGGGGAAACGTTAAGATTTATTTCATAACGTTTGGATTTGTTTCTTAAGGTTTTAAATGTTTGGCTTAAATCGCTAAAAAGGGGAAACGTTAGGATTTGTTTCATAAAGTTTTAAACATTTGGCTTAAATCGCTAAAAAGGTGAAACGTGAGGATTTGTTTCGTAACGTTTTTAATCATTGGATTTGTTTCGTAACGTTTTCAAAGTTTGGCTTAATTAGCTAAAAAGGTGAAATGTTTGGATTTATTTCGTAACGTTTTAAATGTTTGGCTTAAGTCGCTAAAAAGGTGAAACATTTGGATTTGTTTCGTAACGTTTTAACCGTTTGGATTTGTTTCATAACATTTTAAAGGTTTGGATTTGTTTCGTAATGTTTTAAACGTTTGGATTTGTTTCGTAATGTTATAAACTTTTGGATTTTTTTTTGTTACGTTTTAAACGTTTGGCTTAAATCACTTAAAAAGAGAAATGTTTGGATTTATTTCGTAAGGTTTTAAACTTTTGGATTTGTTTCGCAACGTTATAAATGTTTGGATTTGTTTGATAATGTTTTAAACATTTGGCTTAAATCGCTAAAAAGCTGAAACGTTAGAATTTATTTGGTAACGTATTAAATGTTTGGCTTTAATAACTAAAAAGTTGAAATGTTAGGATTTATTTCGTAACGTTTTAAACGTTTGGATTTGTTTCGTAAGATTTTAAATGTTTTGCTTAAGTTGCTAAAAAGGTTAAACGTTAGGATTTGTTTCGTAGCGTTTTAAACGATTGGCTTAAATTGCTAAAAAGGTGAAAGATTTGATTTGTTGTGTAACGTTTTAATTATTCGGATTCGTTTCACAACGTTTTAAATGTTTGGATTTGTTTAATAACGTTTTAAACGTTTGGCTTAAATTGCTATAAAGGTGAAACGTTAAGATTTATTTCGTAACGTTTTAAATGGTTAGCTTAAATTGCTAAAAAAGGGAAACGTTAGGATTTGTATCGTAATGTTTTACACGTTTGGATTGATCTCGTAACGTTTTAAATATTTAGCTTAAGTCGCTAAAAAGGTGAAAAGTTAGGGTTTGTTTTGTAACATTTTAAACGTTTAAATTTGTTTCGTAACTTTTTAAACGTTTGGCTTAAATATCTAAAAAGGGGAAACGTTTGGATTTGTTTCGTAAAGTTTTATAAGTTTGGCTTAAATCGCTAAAAAGGTGAAACGTTTGGATTTATTTCGTAACGTTTTAAAGGTTCAGATTTGTTTCGTAACATTCTAAACGTTTGGATTTGTTTCATAATGTTTTAGACGTTTAGCTTAAATCGCTAAAAAGGTGAAACGTTAGGATCTGTTTCGTAACGTTTTAAATGTTTGGCTTAAATTGCTAAAAAAGGGGAAACATTAGGATTTGTTTTGTAACGTTTTAAACGTTTGGATTTGTTTCGTAAGGTATTAAATGTTTGGCTTAAATCGTTAAAATTGTGAAACGTTAGGATTTGTTTCGTAATGTTTTACGCTTAAATCGCTAAAAAGGTGAAACGTTAGTATTTGTTTCGAAACGTTTTAAACCTTTGGATTTGTTTCGTAACGTTTTAAACGTTTGGCTTAATAGCTAAAAAAGTGAAACGTTTTAGATTTGTTTCGTAACGTTTTAAACGTTTGGCTTAAATCGCTAAAAAGGTGAAACGTTTGGATTTGTTTCGTATCGTTTTAACCTTTTGGATTTGTTTCGTATCGTTTTAACCTTTTGGATTTGTTTCATAACGTTTTAAATGTTTGGATTTGTTTCGTAACGTATTAAACGTTTAGACTTGTGTTGTAAAGTTTTAAACGTTTTGATTTGTTTCGTAACGTTTTAAACGTTTTGATTTGTTTCGTAACGTTTTAAAAGTTTGGCTTAAATCGCTAAAAAGAGGAAATATTTGGATTTGTTTCGTAATGTTTTAAACGTTTGGATTTTTTTTGTAATGTTATAAACGTTTGAATTTGTTTCACAACGTTTTAAACATTTGGCTAATATCGTTAAAAAGGTGAAACGTTAGGATTATTTTGGTAACGTTTTAAACGTTTGGCTCAAATAGCTAAAAAGGTGAAACGTTAGGATTTATTTCGTAACGTTTTAAACGTTTAAACTTTTTCGTAAGGTTTTAAATGTTAGGCTTAAATCATTAAAAAGGTGAAATGTTAGGATTTATTTCGTAACGTTTTAAACGTTTGGCTTAAATCGTTAAAAAGGTGAAACATTTGGATTTGTTTCATAACGTATTAAACGTTTGGATTTGTTTCATAATGTTTTAAATGTTTGGATTTGTTTCATAATATTTTAAATGTTTGGCTTAAATTACTAAAAAGGTGAAACGTTAAATGGTTTGCTTAAATCGATAAAAAGGAGAAACGTTAGGATTTGTTTCGTAACGTCTTAAACATTTATATTTATTTCAGAACGTTTTAAACGTTGGCTTAAATTGCTAAAAAGGTGAAACGTTAGGGCTTGTTTTGTAATGTTTAAAAAAGTTTGGATTTGTTTCGTAACGTTTCAAACGTTTGCCTTAAATAGCGAAAAAAGTGAAAAGTTTGGATTTGTTTCGTAACGTTTTAAATGTTTGGCTTAAATCGCTAAAAAGGTGAAACGATTGGATTCGTTTCGTAACGTTTTAAAGGTTTGGATTTGTTTCATAACCGTTTGTCGTTTGGATTTTGTTTCATAACGTTTTAAACGTTAGGCTTAAATCACTAAAAAGGGGAAACGTTAGGATTCGTTTCGTAACGTTTTAAACGTTTGGTATAAATAGCTAAAATGGTGAAACGTTAGGATTTGTTTTTTAATGTTTTTAAAGTTAGGATTTGTTTCGTAACGTTTTAAACGTTTGGCTTAAATAGTTAAAAAGGTGAAACGTTGGGATTTGTTTTGAAACTTTTTAAAAGTTTGGCTTAAATCGATAAAAAGGTGAAACGTTTGGATTTATTTCGTGAAGTCTTAAACGTTTGGATTTGTTTCATAATGTTTTAAATATTTGGATTTGTTTCATAACGTATAAAACATTTGGCTTAAATCGCTAAAAAAGGGAAATGTTAGGATTTGTTTCGAAAGGTTTTAAACGTTTGGATTTGTTTCTTAAGGTATTAAATGTTTGGCTTAAATCGCTAAAAAGGTGAAACGTTAGGATTCGTTTCGTAAAGTTTTAAACATTTGGATTAAATCGCTAAAAAGGTGAAACGTTAGGATTTGTTTCGTAACGTTTTTAATGTTTGGATTTGTTTCGTTACGTTTTCAAAGTTTGGCTTAATTAGCTAAAAAGGTGAAACGTTTGAATTTGTTTCGTAACGTTTTAAACATTTGGCTTAAGTTGCTAAAAAGGTGAAATGTTTGGATTTGATTCATAACGTTTTAATGGTTTGGATTTGTTTTATAACGTTTTAAACGTTTGGATTTGTTTCGTAACGTTTTAAACGTTTGGATTTGTTTCGTAATGTTTTAAACGTTTTGATTTAATCGTAACATTTTAAAAGTTTTGCTTAAATCGCTAAAAAAAAGAAAATGTTTGGATTTATTTCATATCGTATTAAACTTTTGGATTTGTTTCCTAACATTTTAAACGTTTGGATTTGTTTTGTAATGTTTTAAACGTCTGGATTTTTTTCATAACGTTTTAAACATTTGGCTTAAATCGCTAAAAAGGTGAAACGTTAGAATTTGTTTGGTAAAGTTTTAAACGTTTGGCTTAAATAACTAAGAAAGTGAAACGTTAGGATTTGTTTCGAAACGTTTTAAACATTTGGATTTATTTCGTAAGGTTTTAAATGTTTGCTTTAAATTGCTAAAAAGGTGAAATGTTAGGATTTGTTTCGTAACGTTTTAAACGTTTGGCTTAAATTGCTAAGAAGGTGAAAGGTTTGGATTTGTTTCGTAACGTTTGAATCGTTTGGATTTATTTCATAACGTTTGAAACGGTTGGATTTGTTTCATAACGTTTTAACCGTTTGGATTTGTTTCATAACATTTTAAACGTTTGGATTTGTTTCGTACCGTTTTTAACGTTTGGATTTGTTTCGTAACGTTTTAAACGTTAGGATTTTTTTCTTAACGTTTTGAACTTTTGCATTTGTTTCGTAACGTTTTAAATGTTTGGCTGAAATAGCTAAAAAGGTGAAACGTTAGGATTTATTTCTTAACGTTTTAAACGTTTGGCTTAAATCGCTAAAACGTGAAACGTTAGGATTTGTTTCATAACGTTTTGAACGTTTGGATATGTTTCGTAATGTTTTCAACGTTTGGCTTAAATCGCTAAAAAGAGGAAATGTTTGGATTTATTTCGTAATGTTTTGAACGTTTGGATTTGTTTCGTAACGTTTTAAACGTTTCGATTTGCATCGTAACTGTCACGACCCAAAATATTGAGCCGCAACCGGCGCTAGGGAATGGGAGTGGTAGCTCTGAAACCCGTAGCAAGCCTTAAATCACTATAATTTTTTCACAAATAATAAACAAATCACAATAAACAACGGAAGCAAATATACATATATAACACATAAACCAATATTCACACTAACTGTTTTGTTATCCTCGCGGGCTCTAATTACCGTACCTCGTACAAACTGCCCTCGCGTTATTATATACATCAGTTAGTGAAAAACAACATATCACCGGCATCTGGTGCCGTGAATGAAACATAAAACACATAGCCTATCAAAACATATAAACAAGACAGCAAGTAATATGTGCAATCAAAATGTACTCTGTCAACGCGGGACCACTACTGCAGCATTCATAGAAGTCAGAAACATACACAGCTGACTTCTAGACTTCAAAATTGGCTTGTAGCTAGGTCCACATACTAAGTACCTGAAAGACATCAAAGGTGAGGGGTCAGTATTTGGGAAAATACTGAGTGAGTTTGCATTTACTAACGATATTATTATAAAAACATAGCATCGCATCTCAAGAAAACAATAATATAAAACATATAAACAGGTATTTGATCCGTACGAAACTAATATCCTAGCATGCGACACAATTCTCGAATAATCATATATCGTTCAACCCTATCATAAATCTCAAGTTGTGAGTCCAACTCACTGGTGGGTCCAACCCACTAGATACGGGGACTTCCAGACTACACCATAGCCGAGTTCACTCTCGTATCGAATTCATATCATATCATACATATCCAATCATTTCTCAAATGCAAACACACTAGACTGACTCGATACTGGTGATCACACAGCCTACTGACACCCAATAGGTAGCTAGTTTCTTCGGATCGCATACTAGTTCTCGTATATAAAATTTATAGAAATATTTATTATTTACTCAAACCATATATCATGCGATGCGATAAACAATTTAATTATATATATAAAATAACTTTAATATATAATACACGAAAGTAAAATACAACTCACAGTGACCGCAATCCAATCAATAATGTGGTCGATGAAATGATATGCCCTCGTTATCCCACGTCTACTAACCTTTCTGCTTGCTCACACGTCTGATAAATAATTAACGTTTAATGATTAGACATGAATCTCGTATTCCTATACGTATAATACTTTTAAGTTTTAGGGTTTAGTTTCATTCCAATGAAGTTTCAAGGAGTTTTCAGGACAATGCGCAGGTGCTGCCTGCACACTGACACTGTTTAGTAAAACGACGATCTCTCCCAATTGAACCGTTGGATCAAGATGAAATTTGACAGAGGCGTTCGTAAGAGGCAAATCTATAAACTGACCGTTGGGATTTTGAATCTGTCAAGATTTGGGTAGTGTGCGAACGCACACCCTAAAATTCAAGGAGTGTGCGAACGCACACCCTTGACAGCCCCCGGAAAGTCATTTTCCGGGGCTTTTCAGCCATCCCGGCGTGCTATACATTCAACTACACAAAACCCGCATCTCGGTTTTCATTAAAACGCTATAATAACTTCAAAAACGTCGAATTCAATCCTAAAACTCAATTTCACTAAAACAGCCATACATATTCGAATTTATCACCAATTCTTGAGATATTTACCATAAAA
Organism: Mercurialis annua; assembly: GCF_937616625.2. Classification (NCBI taxonomy): domain Eukaryota; kingdom Viridiplantae; phylum Streptophyta; class Magnoliopsida; order Malpighiales; family Euphorbiaceae; genus Mercurialis; species Mercurialis annua. The sequence continues at coordinate 39,052,704 of NC_065574.1, read as the reverse complement.
CGAAGTTTAGGATCGATAGAGGATTCGATTCTGAAGAAATCGCCGCGAAAATCACTTAATTCGGACGTCGAACGGCGAAACGGCGGCGAAACGATCGTGATCGGCGTAAGCTTCTGGAGCCTTCTCTCTTCTTCCTCTCTGATTTCTTCATTCGAATGAAATCTCATATATTAAATGGTTAAAGGTTCATTTTGATCCTTCTTTTCTTTCTTTGTTACAATTTATCCTTTAAACTTTTCATTTGTTCAATTTAGTCCATAACTAAATTGATAAATTCTTTTATTATGGCTTATACGTATTATTTACCTCCAATAAATAATACGAACTCGATATTAAAACTTTTCCGTCAAAACCTACAAGTTTCCATTTTCGACACAAAGTGGCTAAATTACCACTTTGGTCCCTGTACTTTATTTTTAGCTTTTCTTGACATTTTTCCGTTTAATTCCAATTCTAACTTTAGAATTGAACTATAACCTTAATTTCCTTAAAATCAATTTTCCCAGAGCCGACCTACTTGAAATTTATTTATCCAAATTTTATCGGAAACCTTTCCGATTTCGCCACCATGGCGAGTGCAAACTGGACACGTGGTCCGGTTAGCTAATTAATTATTTTGGGGTATTACAGTAACGTTTTAAACATTTGGCTAAAATCGCTAAAAATGTAAAACGTTAGGATTTTTTTGTAACGTTTTAAACGTTTGGCTTAAATAGCTAAAAAGGTGAAACGAAAGGATTTCTTTAGTAACGTTTTAAACGTTTCGATTTGTTTCGTAAGGTTTTAAATGTTTGGCTTAAATCGCTAAAAAGGTGAAACACTAGTTTTTGTTTCGTAACATATTAAACGTTTGGCTTAAATCGTTCAAAAGGTGAAACATTTGGATTTGTTTTGTAACGTTTTAAATGTTTGGATGTGTTTCCTTACGTTTTAAACGTTTGGATTTGTTTCATAATGTTTTAAACATCTGGCTTAAATCGCTAAAAAGGTGAAACATTAAGATTTTTTTCATAAGTTTTAAATGGTTAGCTAAATTGCTAAAAAGGGGAAACATTAGGATTTGTTTTGTAACGTCTTAAACGTTTGGATTTATATCTAACGTCTTAAAAGTTTGACTTAATTCGCTAAAAAGGGGAAATGTTAGGATTTATTTCGTAACGTCTTAAACGTTTGGATTTATTTCGTAACATTTAAACATTTGGATTGTTTCGTAACGTTTTAAACGTTTAGATTTGGTTCATAACATTTTAAACGTTTGAATTTGTTTCATAACGTTTTAAATGTTTGGCTTAAATCGCTAAAAAGGTGAAACGTTAGGATTTGTTTCGTAAGGTTTTAAATGTTTAGCTTAAATCGCTAAAAAGGTGAAACGTTAGGATTCGTTTCGTAACGTCTTAAACGTTTGACTTAAATTGCTAAAAAGGTGAAACGTTAGGATTTGTTTCATAATATTTTAAACGTTGGATTTGTTTCGTAACGTTTTAAACGTTTGGCCTAATTAGCTAAAAAGGTGAAACATTTGGATTTGTTTCGTAAGATTTTAAACGTTTGGCTTAAATGCTAAAAAGGTAAAACGTTTTGATTTGCTTCGTAACGTTTTAAACGTTTTAAATGTTTGGATTTGTTTAGTAATGTTTTAAATGTTTGGCTTAAATCGCTATAAAGGTGAAACGTTAGGATTTGTTTCGTAAGGTTTAAAATGTTTAGCTTAAATCGCTAAAAACATGAAACGTTAGGATTCGTTTTATAACGTTTTAAACGTTTGGATTTGTTTCGTAATGATTTAAAGTTTGGGTTAAATAGCTAAAAAGATGAAACGTTAGGGTTTGTTTTGTAACGTTTTACATATTTTATAAGTTTGAATTTGTTTCATAACAACAGTACAAGAAGGATAAACGACGTCCACTACTACACCTTCAGACATAGGTGTAGACACAGGACACAGCTAGAGGTTCACCCAAAGTAGATGGTGCAGTACCCAATTTTCAAGCAAAGCAAGTAGACACAAACGAATGGGTTGCACCCGCATCAAATAATACCATAGCACCAGTAGAAGAAATCGGAATGGTACCTTGCACCACAGCGTTTGATGCACGCGCATCCTAAGGAGTAAGTGCGAACGCTCTGGCCCAACCCTGCGGCTGCTGCTGCGAACTCTGCCTAGTAACATAACTGTTGGAACCTCTGCCACCGTTACCACGGCCACCAAAACCTCTGCCACCAGAACCACGGCCCCGCTGGCCACCAAAAGATGCTGCATGCTGAGAATACCCTACAGACTGTGTAAACGCATGTCGCTGCTGCTGGTAAGACGACTGCGCCAAACTGGAGTTAGACATCTGCTGCCCAGATGTCGGACACTCCCTGGATAAATGACTTGGCTGGCCACAAGTAAAACAACCTCCTGGAGCTAATTGGCACTGACCATAATGCCTACGTCTGCAATTCTGGCATAACGGAATGTTCGATTAACTACTGTACCCGCGTCCTGAACCATGGTTACTTCCACTGCTGCTAGAACTGTACGGAGCACTCCTAGCACTATGCCTCCCCTTGTTGTGCGTCCGACGACTCCCTCTATTTTCCTGAGAAGAGCCGTTGTAGTAGTTTCAACTACCATGCTGCGCTGGGGCCTGCGGCCCCCCACTAGGAAGATCACTCTGTCCCTTCTGAATCTGGAAAGGGTCAGAGATCGTCCCAAACTGAATCAATGAGCTCTCCAGCCGAAGAGCATTATCCACTACTCGAGAGCACTCCATGTCTGTCCCTATTAGCAAAGGAAGAAATTCCGAGCCTAAACCCCTAACATAGCGGTCATTCACTCGCACTCGATCACCCTGTAGATCTTTAGCAAACCGCCTCAAACGGACAAACGCCGTAGTGTAATTTGTCACTTATCTATCCCACTCCTTCAAATGTAGAAGCTTTTCTCTGAAATTCTCAGTAACAGAGAAGGGTAGATAGAAGCCTCTGAACCTGACCACAAACTCAACCCAAGTCACTGTAGCCATCTCTGGTCTAATGTTATCGCGAAACCAGTCCTTAGCTGGACCCTTCAGCGACATCTCCACTAGCATCACTGATTGACGATCAGTAGCCTGAATCCTCTGACTGTTGTACTTAAACTCCTCCAAAAAGTCAAGGGCATCTCCAGTGCCATCAAATGCAGTCGGAGTCAACTTTGTGTAGCTCATCACCGCCTCTCTATCTGTCGGAACATGGTTGACACCAACAATTCCACCAATACAAGCTATAACACGAGCCTGAGGTTGCTGTTGCTGCGCTATCTGACCCAATATAGTACACTGATTCTGCAGAAGAGCCTGATTGTTCTGCATTTTGACAATCCCAGCCAAGAAAGTAGTGAATTCGAACGCCTGCATGTTTGGTGCCTGTTGCACATCTGGTACCTGCTGCACTCTTGGTGCCTGAACGCCTGCTGCAGCACGTCCTCTACCTCTACCAGCTCCTCTAACTCTACCAGCACCTCTACCTCGACCACGTCCAGCATTAGCCTGAACCGGTGGTAAATTCTGATCGACTTCCATGGAAATCGCATCATCAGCCTCAGCTTCTTGCTCTGCCGCAGCACGAGCACGAGTACAAACAGCGTTGTTCATATCCTAAGGATTGAACAAAAGCGATTAAAATACACATATATTTCATACCCAAGTATGAACATAACAAGCAACATATAGGATTTCCCAAGAAATCAACAGCAGTAAAATATTCACCCAAGTGAAATAACATCAACAATTAAAAGCATCAAATCAATATATAATGACTGACTCGACGCAATCCTATTGGTGTAGGAAGAATGTTATAAAAAAAAAGTTGACGTATTAAGGACATGACAAGAAACCTATATCCGCAGTAGTTCCTAAGACACAACAACACTTAACAGAGTAAACACATAGCAAGCAAATGGCATTGGTTTGAAACCAAGGCTCTGATACCAAGTTTGCCACGACCCATTTCATGAATAGTAACCGGCGCTAGGGCATGGGTAATGTAGTACCAACACCCGTAGCTAGCCTTACTTATATCATACAATTCAATTAAACCTGCATAAAACCAATGCTCGGGGGCAACCGAGACTTCATCCTAATTTTAACAGTTATAATATTCAACAGTTAATATAACATGCTTATCCAATTCTGAGTCTAAAATAGGCATAACATAAAGCAGTGTAAATAATCTAATATGCCAAAGAAATATAACTAGTCGGACCAATCCGACAATTAACTGTAATAATAATAAAGATGTATAGTTACTACTGCGGTCTAAGAATAAAATGGTTTGACAGTTTATCAAAATAAATAGAACCTCCGAGAAAAAGTAAAGACGCAGATCACCGGACTCTCTCAGATCACGACCCTGGGAAAAATTGGGAAAACAACGGGGTTAGATATACTGAGATGAGTTTATACCATTATTTACATTTATCAAGTGGAAAACCTTTAAAACCGTTTAAAACATTTAATAACGATATTACGATTAATAGTTGGAACCCTAATCCACTTTTCTAAATAATACACATAATCTAATAGACCTGGTCCCGAGAACTGAGTTACACCGAGTTTTAGCTATTTAACACAAACTTTAAAACGTTACGAAACAAATCCAAACGTTTAAAATGTTACAAAACAAATCCTAACGTTTTACCTCTTTAGTTGTTTAAGCCAAACGTTTAAAACGTTTGGAAACAAATCCTAACATTTCACCTTTTTAGCGATTTGAGCCAAATGTTTAAAAGTTTACGAAATAGATCCTAACTTTTCAAACATTACGAAATAAAACCTATAATATCCCGAAAAATTTTAAATTATTTTTTTGATAAATTTCCGGTAGTTTTCTGGTCGTTTCCGGTTTTGTGATTCGATTCGTGGCCAGTTAGAGTTTGAGATACTTCGGTTCGGTTTGTGGTTCAACCAAAAGAGTTGAACCACACTTTTTGAATCAGGTCTCAAAAGAGACCTGATTCAAATGTAATGTCTCGTACGAGACCCATAAATTTCAGGCGTTCTCGAACGAGAACCAAGCCAAATTGGCTGGTCTCGTTCGAGACTGTTTTACCGTGGGAGGGGGGCAGTTTGGACCTAGATTTGTTTACGTTTTTAAGCGTTTATAAATCAAACTCTAACCCTAATTCGTTCTCCACACTTCAAAGAAACCATAGCCGTCACTCCCTTCCGTTTTCGCTGAGAAATCGCTATTCAAAATCCTTTCCGAAGTTGACAGAAAATTGGTAAGGTTTCGTTCCTCAAATTTCAGTTTTAGCTGTTGAACGGCATTACGTAATTTTGACCGTTCTCCTTCGTTTCTTGATCGAAATCAGAATCCTTTGATCCCGGAGATTCTAGACTCACGTATCTACAATTCCCCATCTTGTTTTTGTTGAACGGTACGCTATCGATCTTGTTTCAATCGCCGCCGTTTTACCGTTTTGTTTGTTACATGTAACTGTGTATATCATTCTTATTTCTGCCGATGCTATTTCCATTCTTTGGCTTTTATTTTGTGCTATTTCATAATTCCTTATGCCTAAACTGTTTCTAGGATTTCTGGATAACAAATCGTTGGAGTTATGTTGAGTCGCCATACGGTTTACCGTCGCCTCGTTTTGATTTATCTGCCATTGTTTTTGATTTGGGTCCCTTTTACTATGCTACTATTTCTACGAGATTCTGATTAGATGATTATTGTATTGGTTGTTTGTTCATGATTTATGTTGCTAAGTTTATATAAGTTATTGTATGAGTTAAGGTTTAAGAATGGATGGTTACTGCAATTCGTAGGTTAGAGAGAATTTGGTATTCAAAATTGAAGGAGATAGTCAAATATGCATTTTGATCATTTAATTGTTTTGGCTAAATCAAGTAAATCCTTAAAGTTAAACATTACCTAATAACTTGGATTTCGTTTTGATTTATAATTAAATATTATAAACGATAGCAATTTAGAAATTAAGTTAATATAATTACTCGGGTAATTATATTTGATTTTCGATTATCATTTTGACGTGTAAATTGGCTAAATTACAATTTAGCCCCTAAACGTTTTTATAACTTATTTAAGTAAGTTTTTGATTATTAACTTTATATTTTATTTTAATTATAAACAAAAGTAATTAATTTGATTTCAAATATCAAATTGGCTAAAGTACAATTTAGTCCCTAAACTTTTATAAACATAAAATGGTTAAGTTTTTTATTGTAACTTGGGTTACTTGAATTCGAAGCTATTGAGTTCTGTTTTTGAAATGGGTTATTATTTTACCAATTTATTTTATAAATATAAACTCGGTTTATATTTGATATACGTTTTGAGTCGGGTTAGACTTGGATCACCCGACAAGTGAGATTAGCTTGGTAGTTATTGATAACTCGGCTAACCCACCATTTGGAAAATTATTTATTATTTAAAGTTTATTACATAATATTTATAAATTGGATTTTTAAAATAAGAACTCAATAGACTTGTATTAATTGGGCGTTTCTACCTATTGGGTAATTTTGGTGTTGTTCTGGATTGTTTTATTCCGACGTGTTATTTGTGCTAGTCCTATGTAGTGTCTAGTACTCTATAGAGTTAGGATCTGTTTTTAATAATTATCTTATATTGTCTAGACCTAACTACTGTTCGTGCTTTAGCGGCGCACCAGGATTAGTTGCTTGCCGGTTATCACGTGGATTAGAAAAGCAGTGAGTTTGTACTTACTATTTACCGCTTCATTAAGTAAATTGTTATTTTAATATTAAATATATATACTGTACGTATATTTCGAACTGTTTTTATATTATGGCTCTTAGTTGGAACATGCTACCTAATGGGCATCATTAGGACTGCGTGCGCACCGGTAATGATCTGGGTAAGGTATACATGGAAATGTTGTAACTCGGTGTGAGCATAGCTCTCGGGACAAATAGAGTAACTCGGTGTCGCACAGCTCTCGGGACTCTGGATATGGTAAAAGTGTGGTCAGTGTAACGTTTTAAACGTTTGGCTTAAATTTCTAAAAAGGTGAAACGTTTGGATTTATTTTGTAACGTTTTAAACGTTTGGATTTGTTTCTTAACGTTTTAAATGTTTGGATTAAATTGCTAAAAAAGTGAAATGTTAGGATTTGTTTCGTAACGTTTTATATGTTTGGCTTATATTTTAAGTGAGTTCATGATTGAGGGTTAGAGTTATGATCAGTAGCTTAAAAATGGTGAAATGGGGAGTTCATTTTTGGCGGGTCTATTTGATTTGTTTGAATTAAGAAGATGGTCAAATGGCCATATTAGTCATGTATTTGTTTTGATTAAATCAAAGAAATCCCTTAAGTTAAACTTTATCAATTATTTGGTAATAATTAGGATTTTGAGTTAATTTATAATTAACATAAATTGAAAATGTTAGATAATTATAAATTAAGCTAACATAATTATTCGAGTAATTATATTTAATTGCAAATATCTAAATGGCGTGGAAATGGTTAAATTACAATTAAGCCCTTGAATATTTTAAAACTTATTTAAGTTTTGGTTTGTAACCTTATATTTTGTTTTAATTATAAACAAAAGTAAATTATTGATTTCAGATATTTATTGGCTAAAGTACAGTTTAGTCCCTAATTGGCTAAAATACAGTTTAGCCCCTAAATATTTATAAATTTAAAATGGTTAGATTTTTGGGTTGTAACTTGGGTTTCTTGAAATTGAAGTTATTGAGTTCCGTTTTAAAATGGATTATTATTTTATCGAATTATTTTATAAATATAAACTCGGGTTTATATTTGATAAACGTTGAGTTGGGTTAGACTTGGGTCACTTGACAAGTGAGATTAGTTTTGTAGTTATTGGTAACTCGGCTAACCCATTATTTGGAAATTATTATTATTTAAAGATTATTAAATAATATCTGTAAATTGGATTTTAAGCGAGAACTCAATAGACTTGTATTAATTGTGCATTATTACCTTTTGGGTAATTTTGTGTTGTTCTGGATTATTTAATTCTGACGTGTTAATTATGCTAGTCCTATGTGGTGTCTAGTGCTCTCTAGAGTTAGGGTCTGTTTTTAATAATTATTTTATTTGTCTAGACCCGTCTATTGTTCGTGCTCCAGAGGCGAACCAGGATTAGTTGCTTGCCAGTTATCAGGTGGAATAGCAAGCAGTGAGTTTGTACTTACTATTTACCGCTTTATGTTGAATATTATAACTGCTAGATTTAGGCTGAAGTCTCGGTTGCCCCCGAGCATTGGTTTTCTGCAGGTTTACGTGTTTATATGTTAAAAGAAAGGATAGCTACGAGTTTTGGTACTACATTACCCATACCCTAGCACCGGTCACGATTCATGAAAATGGATTGTGACATTAGAATACAAATTCAAACGTTTTCCCTTTTTAGCAATTTAAGTAAAACGTTTAAAACGTTACGGAACAAATTAAAACATTTAAAACCTTATGAAACAAATCCAAACGTTTGAAACGTTACGAAACAAATTCTAACGTTTAACCTTTTTAGCGATTTAAGCCAAACGTTTAAAACGTTACGAAAAAATGATAACATTTCACCTTTTTAGCAATTTAAGCCAAACATTTCAAACATTACGAAACAAATCCAAACCTTTAAAACGTTACGAAACAAATCTAACGTTTCACCTTTTTAGCTATTTAAGCCAAACGTTACCAAACAAATCCAAACGTTTAAAACGTTACGAAACAAACCCTAACGTTTCACCTTTTTAGCTATTTAAGCCAAACTTTTAAAACGTTATGCAACAAATCGAAACGTTTAAAACGTTACGAAATAAATCGAAACGTTTAAAACGTTATGAAACAAATCGAAACGTGTAAAACGTTACGAAACAAATTTAAACGTTTAAAACGTTACGAAATAAATCGGAACGTTTCACCTTTTTAGCGATTTAAGCCAAATATTTCGCCTTTTTAGTGATTTAAGCCAAACGTTTAAAAGGTTATGACACAAATCCAAACGTTTAAAACGTTATGAAACAAATCTAAACGTGTAAAACGTTACAAAACAAATCAAAACATTTCACGTTTTTAGCAATTTAAGCCAAACTTTTAAAACTTTACGAAACAAATGCGATAAGTTTAACCTGTTGTTGACTGTATAATTGTTTGAGTATTCCGTTTACTCTGATTGGCTTTACCTTAACTTGTTGTTGTGCTAGTCCTATGTGGTGTATAATACTCTATAGAGTTAGGATCCGTTTTTAATAATTACTTGTATTTGTTTAGACTCGTCGACTGTTTGTGCTTTTGAGACGAACCGAGTTTAGGCTGCTTGCCAGGAGTTTTCACGTGGATTAGCAATGAGTTTATATCGCTATTTACCGTTTTATTAAGTAAATTTTATTTTTTTCCATATATATATATATATATATATATATATATATATATATATATAAACAACTTTCAAACTGTTTTCGGCATTATGGATCTGAATTGGAATGGGCTACTCGATGGGCATCATAGAGACTACGTGCGCACCGGTATATGATCATATGGTATTGATGTAGATTAGAGATACGTCTCTCCTTTGTGAGGGCGCCGGTGGAAGATACGTCTCCTGGGACTCACGTGTTTTCCTTGAGTCACAGTTGGGGACCGGTTATGGAGATACGTCTGTAGACACCTATTTTTCGGACAGGCAAAAAGTGATAAGGAACTGAAGCGTCCAATGATGATTTCTAGAGAAATCCGTCCAGGTGACGAGCTTTCGATTTGCGTGCTGGAATCTAAGCAGGCGTAATCTGTGCACAGTTGCAAACTTGGAGGATTAAAACACAATTAGGCGTGAATAGCCCATAAAAATCCAAAGAGATTGTAATCTAAGTCCCAAAATTGGACTAATTGCCATATCTTAGAAGTTTATGGGCCAATTTGCAAATTTTACGGACCGGAATTAACCATGACCAAACCCATAGGACTTTAGTAGCTTTTTAACACTTTTAGGCACAAAAATAAATTTTTAGCACCTTTTTACTTAGCTAGCAAGTCCAAATCTGAAAATTAAAAGGAAAAATTAAATAAATAGAGTTTAAAGCTAATCTTAACACCTAATGACTTATCACTTGATGAATTAAACCCTAGAAGACTCTAATCAAACACTAGGTCACCCCTAATCACTATAAATACAGCCTTAAGTCAGCCTGGCTGAGGCTGGAACACAAACCCTAGAAATTGACCAGTAGAATTCGGCCACCATACACACACAATCTCCAGTCCAGAAAAACAACTAAAACGCTTTAATTCTCACAGAACGCAAGCCCTGCACAGATTCGAAGCTGGATTCCGCATCCACCTCGCCAGCAAACGAGCCAAGGACTCAGAACAGTACTTCTGAGGACCCTCTATCATTGTTCCTTTTATTTTCCATGAATTTATATGTCATTAATTGTGACAATTGTTGTAATTATGTGATCTAGGATGCATGTTTAGCTATTAGTTGATTTTGCCATAAAAATTGCCATGCTAGACTTAGTAATTAAATTGCTAAATTGCCATGAAATTTGATGATAGGCATGTTAATTTGCTGTAGTTAATCATATTTAAGCTCAAGTATACAAATCCAGTTAATTTAGAGCTCTTAGAATGCATGTTTCTGGGAGATTTTAGCTTTTTTTGCCATGAAAACTTGAAAAACGTACTTGCTGCCCAGAACATAATTTTGCATATATGAGCTTTAAACGCTTCAATTATGTGTTTTTTGGATTCCTTGTTCGATTTACTGCTGTTTTGACTACTTTCGCATGAAAACCGGAGTTAAAAAGAGTGAGAACGAAGCAAAACAAAATGACCCCTAAAACTGCCGACGAACCGCCGCTGTAGCCGGCGGCACCGCCACAACAAACTGGCGGCGCCGCCACGTCATCCTGCCGGCGCTGGCACTCCAAGTTGGCGCCGTGTTCTTCCTTTGCCAGGTTCCAGAATCGCTTCCCAGAGCTTCCAGACTTCAATCCGAACTTCATAACACGTTTTCGGGCTCATCCGGACTCCAAATCAGGCCCAGTTTAAACACAGACGTAGATAATTCAATGTAGTTTAATATTATGTAATAAACGGGCTAGACCCGATGTAAAACGGACTCAGAAGTCCAAATATGTAACATAGTGTATAAACCGGGCCCACGAGCCCAAGGCCCAGCAAACCAGCAACTTCTAGAGCCGATTCCGGGCTAACCCGAACTCGGAATCGATTTCGGATCAAACTAGTAGAACCGGATCGACGAGACGCACAACTCCCATTAGCTTACCGAAAGCCAATTCTGACCTGATCGATAGTCAAAACCCGCGCGAGTGCCAAGCACCCAAAGTCAACGAGGTTTAAAAGTATCTATAACCTTTTATGTATATCCAACTGCCCCTGAGCATGCTAGCACTGTTTACTGCTTTCCAAAAGCATCCAAATCAATTAATAGTCGGTTAAAGGAGTAATCACCTAAAATTGGCCCATTAATCCAATTCCATCCATCACTTAGACATCGTAGGACTAATACGAAAATGTAGTAACGGTTGTATAGGTTTTTTTCAAGACTCACCTAATAAAATCAATCAGTCACACTTATACATCCGATTTTAGGCTTTGTGCATGTAAAATATCCAAACCAGTCAGACTTATGCTACTTGCTAGAAACCTCTAAGGTTAGATGTATGCTTAGGAGTACCTGCTACGTACCTCAAATGCAGTCCAGATTGAGTCATATGCGTGTAAAACGTGTTCACTGCTTTCATACTTGTTTATTTATAGCTTTCATATCCTATGAACTGCATATACTCTTGAGATGAGATATAATACAAATATGTCCAAAAAATAAAGCCAGTAACAGATAAGCCAAGCACAAGATTCTCGGGGAGGTCCACGAACCCTAGTCTTTGGTCCGATGCACGATAGTCTTACCCGAGGCAAGTAAGGCTATCTAGTCGGTTAAAAGGCATTTCCTAGTTGAAATAGATGGCGACTCCATTTTTTAAACCATTTCCAGATCGAGAAGTCAGCCATAAGCCTTGGGCGACCGGGCCCCGGACCCCGCTCCGCTCACAACGTCTCACCGGCACGACAACTGGATTTAGATATTTGTGGTTTAGGGTTTCAATGCTTATCCATAATGATAAATGCTTTACAAATGTTTTAAAGTTTTTTTGAAGGTTTCACTTAATAAATGTAAATAGTTGTATGAACTCATCTCAGTATATCTGACCCCGTTGTTTTCCCAAATTTTCTAGGGTTATGATTTGAGCGAGTCAGCTGATCTCCGATTCGTTATTTCCTCGAAAGTTTTATTTTATTTTTAATAAAGTCGTTAAACTGATTTTATTTCTTAGACCGCAGTAGTAACTAGAAGTCTTAATTGTGTAATATTTGTTATTAGATTTATTCTATTGAATTATTATTGTTTATATAAACTGTTAGACTAGGTTGGAGTCTCGGTTGCCCCCGAGAAGTGTTTTTTCTTGCAGGTTTATATGTTGAGTGGTTATCCGCAAGGTTTGCTACGGGTTTTGGTATCACCATATCCATATCCTAGCGCTGGTCTCGATTCATGAAAATGGGTCGTGATAAAGTTGGTATCAAAGCTTTGGTTTCAAACCAAGGCCTTTTATATGTTATGTGTTTAATTGTTTGGCATGATAAGTGGATGTCGTGTGTTAAGAACTACTGCAGAATTAGGATTCGTGTCATGTCTTTTAAAACGTCATCTTTTGTTTTCAAAATTTCAGCCTACATTTCATAGGTGATGTGTGTTAGTCATTATTTAGTGTTGCTGCTATGATTGATAATTGTTTTCACTTAGATGTTACTTGCTATGTTTAATTATGTTGAGGAAATTCCACTTGGGTGATTTTAATTGCTTTCGATTTCTTGAGAAATCTTAATGTTGTTAATTTTCTTTAATTCATACTTAGGTATGATGGTGTTTGATAAAGTTTGTCTTTTATGCCTCTAAGGATTTTTGTTGACATTGGATTTTATGGTGAATACTTGGGCTTTGGCCGTATTTGTTGATTGCCATTTACGCTAGCACATAAGAAGATACGTTAAGCGTCGACCTTGCTTTTCTAGTAAAGAAATTTTGGGTTAAACATTAAAACGTGTTTTGAGGTCATACACTGTTTCACCATAGGTTGTTTTAAGAGTTTCATAAGGAAGTTATTTTTATTCGATTTGTGTTTCGACACATAATCAGAAGAGAAGTATGGTTTTTAATTCTTTAAAAGTTTGATTTTGGTTAAGTTGCCAGTAAAAAGGATTTTCTTGTATTTTAAAAGGGTTAATCTCAATAAAATACCAAACGTTTGCGAGTTTTGTCAGTTATAACCAAACCTTTCAAAATTGTCTAGTTTAGCCATTTTTGGGATATTTATAACCTTTTCTAGCCATTCGCGAAAAAAGTCAAAAAAATTGTCATTCGTTAATGGGCTAAACTAGCTGATTTTGATTGATTATGCTAAAAAATGTTTCAAATATTCCATATCAATCAAAATCGGCTAGTTTAGTCCATTCACGGATGATAAAAATTTCGATTTTTTTCGCAAATGGTTAAAAAAGGTTCTAAATATCTCCAAATTGGCTAAACTAGACAATTTTGAAAGGTTTGGTTATAACTGACAAAATTCTCAAATGTTTGATATTTTATTGGAATTAACCCATTTTAAAATCATTGGGAGTTACGGAATGGTTGTTTGGGATCAAAGATTTCTCACTTGAGTTTTAAATTTCATTTTCACATTTGGGTTACGTTGAGCTCTTAATTTTGAAAGGATGAAAATTTTATTTAAATATTTTCAGATTTACAAATATTTTGAGTACGTTTTATAAACGGTTATATTGGGTTCGACTTGGGTCACCCAAATTTAGGATTTGAGCTTGGTAGTTGTAATGACTCGGCTAACTCGATGGTTTTATGGATTGAGATATTTTGGATTTATTTTAAGCAATGAATTTATAAGAAGATATTTGCCGGATAGTGAATTTTTTTTTACCGTGGGGCTCAATAAATTTGAAAATTTTGAAATTGAATTTAAATTTTAAAATAAATTTTGAAGCATACTTTTAAAAGATGATATAATTTTAAGTTGATTTTTGATACAAAAATGCAAACTTGTTGCAGCATGTCCTGTTTTCTTCTTATAAGCATGCTTGGGTCGATTGTGTTCAATGGCATTGTAATACCCCAAATGTTTTAGAATAATTAAGTCGTGCCACGTGTCGTGAATTCTGATAAATTAAATTAAGAAGGATTTAATTTAATTATATCGGGAATATAGAATAATAGATATTGAGCGAATTAGCGGGAATTAAGGAAATAACTTCGAAAATTAATATAAAATAAATTATAAATTTTGAGATAATAATTATTTCACCAAGGTCCGCGAAATATTTATGGTAAAGGTCTCGAGTCAATCGGAGACTGTTCAAAATTTGGACGCGGATGCGTTTTGGACTAAAGTGCAACTTTTGAAAAGTTCAAGGACCAAAATGTAAATTATCCAATTAAGCCCCCGAGAATAGCGATTAAAAGATTATTGATGGAAAGTAATAATTATAAAAGCGTATTATTTATTTGGGTACAAATAATACGTATGTAATTGAGTTAAAGTAAATAAATAATCGACAAGTTAAAATATAAAATTTTAAAAAGAAATGGTTTAAGTTAAAGAAATGAATGACTAAAAGAGTATATTAGCCATATATATATATATATATATATATATATATATATATATATGGAAAGGAGGTGGAAGAATAATCCAGAATCATAAAAACTTATCATCAGCTCACCTCCTTTCTATGTGGAAGAATGATTCAAAATCATAAAAACTTATCATCAGCTCATTTCATTCCTTCGACGATCGATTCCGTTTCGTCGCTCGATCTCCGTTTCTCGTCCGTTTCCGACGGTCCATAGCTTGAATTGATCGTATTTCAACGGCGAATCACGGTAAGCTTGACGTTTTGTCGATTGGATGGATGAATTTAAAGTAATATCGAGTTAAAGATTTAGGCCATGAAACGATTTAATCGTTCTAACGGTTATAGAATTGATTTATAGCGTTTTGAGTTTACATTTCGTGTTTTCGACATAGTTGGGTGTTGTTTGAGCATTGGGATGCGGAAAATTGTTGTAAGCACGTCAGAAATGGAGTCGGGGTGAAAACCCGCGGCTGTGCGCCGCACGACATAGCTGTGCGAACGCACAGCATACTGTGGGATCGCACAGTGCTGTGGGAACACACATCAAGACTGTGCGAAAGCACAGTTTGGAGGGCTGTGCGATCGCACAGTCCTGTGTGCGAACGCACAGTGAGACATGCGCTCGCATAGTGTTTCGACAGATCGTTAAATTTTGGAAATTCGTTAATACTCGCGTATCGAGATTGAAACTGATTGGTTAGCAATGTATTTGAGTTAATTAACCTAACGAGGTTAAAAGAGAATTTATTTAAAAGTGATATTCGATTTGTAAATGAGTTAGAAACCGTTTATCGGGATGCACGTGAGAAGCACAATAATCGATAAGAGTAATGTGTCGTGTCTCGAGTCTAGAATCAATCCTAGAATAAGATTCTGATGTGAGTCAATTGTTTTGAAATAGTTTTAGATCCGGAGAGGCAAGGAGCCGTTGGACCAGGAGCTCGGGAAGTTAGACATTTCGGAGCACCAGAGTATTTTTGGAATAAGCGGTCACTGTGAGTTTATACGATTTACTTTTAATGTATTTATATAAGCAAATATTTTGTATTGCTTTACGTAAGATTTGAATGTTTGCAATGAGAATCCATTACTTGAATTGCATTTATGTTTGATTTGAAACCGGTATTGATCTGATGGAATGTGCTACCTATTGGGCGACAATAAGACTGTGGAATCACCAATTTTGATTTGATACAGCTGTAACTTTGATCATGAATATGAATTTGATTATGATTATGAATTTCAAAGTTGGATAATGAATTCGATACGAGAGAGCACTCGGTTACATCATAATTTGCAGTCCCCGTATCTAGTGAGTTGGACTCACACAGTGGGATTAAGAGTCTGGTCGCGATCGACGTGGTAGAGTGTGAACATTCCTGAGTCAGACCATTTGGATAAATTTGCTTTGATTATATATATATACGATTGATGTGATTGAGGATTAGGGTTTCAATCGGATCTTGTATTTGGCTGCATATGATTTGAATACTATTGCATTATTTCATGTTTTATTTGAATAATATTAGTAAATGTATGAACTCACTCAGTATATTCCCATATACTGACCCCTCACAGTCTTTCCTTTCAGGTGAAAGCATTTCAAAGGATGGACTTCCATTTCTTTTTCCGGAAGTTCACAGTAGTTAAAGTATATGTCAAAGGAAGTATCACTTCATAGCGCTGCAGTAGTCTGTAGATGTATGTTTGTGCCTGATCTTGAAGTCAAACGGTATATATATATAATTAATTTTAAAGAATGATGTTTTCCTCTGTTTTATTTCTTTAACCAATTTCCATGAGTGGAATTGGTCACGATTATGACTAGAAACAGGGCAGTGCTGGATATGAGATATCGCTAGTTAAGACCCTGGTTCCTAAGAATCATTTGTAATGGTTTTTGGAGAGTAATTCAGATATTTTGATATTTATAATGGTAATGTTTAAAAAGGTTTTCTGAAAATGTTTTATATGGAATAATATATTTAATTCGCAAAAACTTCATAGTGGTTTTAGGCTTGCTACGGGTTCCGGAGCTACCACTCTCGTTTCCTAGCGCCAGTCTTGGCTCAATAATTTGGGTCGTGACAATGCTTAGATGGCTTATGGTTTGTAGAAATAATAATATGTTGGTTTTAATTTGCATTGTGTAACTCGCTTGTCTATTGGACTAAGTTGATTGTTTTTGTTTTGTCTCTTCATGCGGAGTAACACGTGAGATCATTTAATCATGTGGTCATGGTTGGCTTACCTTGAGGTATGGTTTGACTTTGAGTAAGACCTTCATCTAGACCCTGTTTCCCTTTGTTCGGTTTTGGGTTGCGCGGGAATTTACTGTTTCTATTTCGTGGATCGAAACCTTTGGGTTTCGATATCGAGGAAGATGAGGGAAGTAATCCCTTGGATTGGTTAATGATTTCTGATGATCTTGAAAAGGGTATTGGAAACTCTGACCTAAGAAGTCAGATCAGTGTATTAATACACTAGTATTTTCATCAAGTTTGATGATGCGATGTGGGAACTGGCAGTGAGTCTTGTAGAAACATTTATGTTGTGTTGCTTCCTTTGGGTATGAGCTTCAGTCTAGTTGAAGTTAGTTGAATACTTTTATACGAAAGAGTTTTAACGAAGTTATTAGGTTGAGTTTATTATGATAACATCGAATGTTAGTAGATTGCAAGTAAGGAGTTTAAGGAATATTTTGAGATTATTGAGTGCACATCTCATAGAGTGTAAAGTCTATCAAATGTTTTATCTAGAAATGGATTTCAAAGGTTGATTTATTAAATATCTGAAATATTTTCAACACATAATTGTGCTAAGACATATCATGAACATGCATTTTGAATGTCACAAATAGGATTGCATTGAGCACTAAGTATGTTCACTAAATAAAAAATAATAATAAATCAATAATTGATACATGCATAATAGTACATGCATCACGTGCATAGAAATGATTAAGGTTGGATGCAACTCTTTAAGGATGAGAGATGTCAGCACCCTGGCGCATAATTATGTAAAATGGATTTTATCAATAAAGTGTGTTAAGAAACATGTTTTGAAACGAGCGCGCGAGTCACGTTATGATAAATTTGTTTATAAAATTATTGGTTTTCAAATGATTTTGAAACTGTTACCGAAAGGTAGCTAGACAAATATTTTGTGATGATGGTGATGGATTTTGGACGATTATGTTGTAATGGATCAGTTTGTTTTGTCGGAATCTTGTGTTTAATAGAAAGTAAGAATAAATTTGGGGTTGCACTCGAGATATAGTTGAGTCAAGTGCGGTGTATAGTTAGATACAGATTAGGAAGTGTTCGTGTTAATTTACGATTTGTGAATTGAGAATTTGTGGATTAAGGATATTGGTTATGCTCATGTGTGTGTATACACTACGTTTTTTTCAAAGAGACTTTATCTTTTCATATTAGATTTTGTCCAAGTACTTTGGGTATTTTGATATAAAGGTGTTTTCATAAATAAAGAGATTTAAACTGCTAATTTTACCCTTCTGAGGAAAGGAAGAAGTTTTGTCAAATTGATTCAAGAGTGATAATAAATTTTTGGGTTGAACGATTTCTTCAAATTGTGTTTTCGTTTAAGAGAAAAATTTGGAAGCGATTTAAATTTCGGATGTTTAATTCATCAATGTGTATTTTGAATACAGAGGTTTTTGCCACGGTTTAATTACTTGCGGGAAAAGGATAAAATATTTTTGCAAGTTGATTTTCAGATATCATAAAATTTTGGTTAGATTAACTGTTTCAGGAATTTGAAACTTATTTAAAAGTAAGGGAAGATTGCGGATTAAAAAATGCGAGTAATTTGAAAATTTTCAGGAGTTTACAAAACCGATAGTTTTTCAACGGTAAAAGTATTTAGATTCGAATATAAAGGAGGTGTTAGTCAATTGATAGAATAATTTTGAGAATTGTAGTTTGATTGGGATATATGATTAGTTGATTTGAGAATTAAGGATCGCGGTTAATAGGTTTCGACAACCATGATTGGTTGATCGATTTTGTTAATCGATGGTATAATTGTAATGTTTGGATATCGTTTGGGTCAGTGGTTGAACCCTTGGTGTAGGAGATAAAAAAAATTAAGTTGTGAAATGTAGTCGATGTTCAGTTTAATTGTGGCGTTATGTTCTTGAATGATTGGAAGAATCATTATGATTGATAATATTTATCACTAATCTAGTGATTTTATTATCATGAGAGAAGTTCGCTTTTGCGAAATGAGTTTTTGTTTTGTGATTCACAAGTTAATGATATTGTAGAGTTGGTATAAATTGTTGGATCAGATTATTCTTTGTAGTATTCGTTTGGAACCGAAATATTATCTGATGTTTATTGGGGTTTGTTACTGATTACTTTGATGTCGATCTTGTTATAAGTGGAAGGAAGTAGGTGTTGTAAAACATAAGATTTTATCAGCTTGTGTTTTCGGTTTCCCTGTTGAGACGATAGAGTCTGGAATTGTAAGAACCATAGTTGAACTGAGGGCTTGATCTTGTATTTTGATATTGAGGTTTTTATTATTGATAAGATTCGAGCTGGTTTTGGAAGCCGCTCTAGTACAGAGTAATTGTGACTCTAAATTGGAAATTTTATTGTTTATTTACATTATGTTGATTGAGTAATAGTTGGGGCACCAGGTTGTTAGGATCAGAAATTTGTGCATATATGTGATTTATGACCGCTTATTGCGAATCAGTTTCAGATTTGTAGTACGGGGTTTGTTTTTGTTTATCCTAAGTGATTCAGTTGAGTTTTGAGTGGGAGAGTTTGTATTACCTTGCTTGATTTCACCTGGAAGTGGTGTTGTTATTTTCTGTTAAAGGGAAGGTAGCATTAAGACTTTGTGACCTTTTAAGATTGTTCGATATATGAAAAATTTTCACTAGTTAAGTAATGTTGAGTTCTGTTTCTCTTTAAACTTTAAGTTGTTTTATAAAATAAAACTTCGGATTTTAAACATCAGTTATATTGTGGCTTTCTGGGTTGGGGTAGACTTGGGTTGCCCGACACTTGAAGTAAGCTTGGGAGTCTTGATTGACTCGGCTAAGTACAATTTTGTTGTCTTCTAAGTTGTTTTACAAAATGGTTTGAAAAGGTTTTCGGACTATGTTTTTTTTTTTCAAATGGAACTCAATAGAGTTTAACTTACTATATGGTTTTGCTTTTGTAATTACTTAGTGGAAGAATATTTTGAGGTTTCATGATGGTTAGGTGCATTTTGTTCAGCTTGTTATGAAAACTTTTCGTTGTGTTATACGTCGGTAGTTTTGTTTTAAATTCGAGGATGAATTTTTAATAAGTTGGGGAGATTGTAATATCCCGTATTTTTCCGTCATGGTTTCATTGTGTTTCCGACTTAATTTCGAATTATTAATGGTGGACTTAGCAAGTGTGAAACTTTATTTTGGGTTGGATTTGTATCTTGTATGTGTCGCATGCGTCGTGCGAGTTTTCGATGGCGATTTGAGTTGTATCCATATTATAATCGATGTTGTGTTCGTGTGCCTTCTGAATCTGACATGTTTTGATAAAACATTCATATCTCCCAATTCCACCGTTGGATCGGGCTCATTTTTGGATATGCTGTACATGACAAAAAGTTGACTGTTGGATCAAAATTTGATACGCTTTGGAGGAGCGATGGATTGCATGATCGTGCACTCAAGTGCACAAACGTGCATTGTGCTGTTCCGGGAATTCAGGCCTTTAAATAGGGTTGTTACGTTTTTATACACTATTTTTCATTTTCTATTGTTTTCTATCAACCTTAGCCGACTCCCTCACCCTCAACACTCTGAAACATTCTACCATCATCCCTTATCATTAGCATTCAGATTCGCTAAGTATATCGCGTCTTATTTCTTCTTTATTTGTTCATGATCATTGCACTTGTTTGAAATTCGTTACTTTCTTTGTTCTAGCATATTGCTGAAATTATTCACTTCATTCATCCTCACTCATCGAACCCATCATTCCCTACATGTTGGAATCGTTATTCGTACGTAAAATCTATCCAATTTCTCGCCGTTTCGCTTCATCGTGCTGAATGCGTTATGGCTGCTGATCTTATGACTTTTGTTGCTGCCGTTGTATGATTTCTCTTGGGTATGATCTTGTGGTCTTAGGTCGCGCGTCTTATGTGTGCACAAGCCCTATTCGTCGCTGAATCGTCTAGCATTCTTACCTTCAATCGGTAAGTCGAATTTCTTGGTTTCTTCGTCGTTGTTGCGGTACCGTAGTCAGCTTCTATTCCTTTAGTTGCTGCTATTGTTTTGTCCACTGTTACTTGTGGATTCTTAAATTAATGATAGTGAGTTTTGGGTCTTGTGTATTACATGTCTTCAGTGGTTGTTTTTACACTTATATTGAATTACTTGATTTCACAATTCAATTTGTGATTTATAATTGCATGGGTTTTTGTTCTAAGATTACATGATTTCGATTTGGCCACTTTAATTTCTCTTTATCTTAGTGACCTTATTCTTAAACCTAAAAATGTACGTTATTTGATTATAGTTTTATTGTCTCTAATTTATTATATCGGAATGACAATCGTTTATAAACTTTTAATCAATAATTACTTGGGTAATTATTGTTTACCTTGAAATACTAGCTTAATGTGTCAATTTGGCTAATGGAGAGTTTTAACTTTTAAAAACGTGTTCTAAACTTATTTGGTTAAGTTTTGAGTATAACTTGGGTTACTTGAATTTAAAGCTATTGAGTTCCGTTTTGAATTTGATTATTATTTTATCAAGGTTGTTTTTATAATTATAGACTATGGCTTATAATTTGGATAATATATTACTTTATCAAAGTTATTTTTGGAATTATAAACTTTAGTTTATATTTTGATAAAGCTTTTGGATTGGGTTAGACTTTGGTCGCCCAACAATTGGGAAGAAGCTTTACAGTTTTGATAACTCAGCTGACTCACTGATATGGATTTTAACTTGGATTATTATTTAATAAATATTTAAATTATATTTTCTGAAACAAACTTTAAAGCGAGAACTCAATAAGTTTGACATGTTGTTGACTGTATTATTGTTTGAGTATTGCGTTTACTCCGATTGGCTTTACCTTAACTTGTTGTTGTGCTAGTCCTATGTGGTGTCTAGTACTCTATATAGTTAGGATTCGTTTTTAATAATTATTTGTATTTGTTTAGACTCGTCGACTGTTCATGCTTTTAAGACGAAACGAATTCAGGCTGCTTCCCAGGAGTACTCACGTGGATTAGCAAGCCGTGAGTTTATATCGCTATTTACCGCTTTATTAAGTAAATTGTATTTTTTGCATATATATATATATATATATATATATATATATTGTATAAACAGCTTTCGAACTGTTTTCGGCATTATGGATCTGAATTGGAACGGGCTACTCGATGGGCATAATCGAGACTGCATGCGCACCGGTATATTGATCATATGGTATTGCGGTCGGTTAGAGATACACCTCGCCTTAGTGAGGGCGCCGGTCGAAGATACGTCTCTTGGGACTCGTGTTTTATTTGAGTGACAGTCGGTGACCGGTTATGGAGATATGTCTCACCGGCACGACAACTGGATTTAGATATTTGTGGTTTAGGGTTTCAATGCTTATCCATAATGATAAATGCTTTACAAATGTTTTAAATATTTTTAAAGGTTTTCACTTCATAAATGTAAATAGTTGTATGAACTCATCTCAGTATATCTGACCCCGTTGTTTTTCCAAATTTTTCAGGGTTTTGATTTGAGCGAGTTAGTTGGTCTCTGATTCTTTATTTCCTCGGAGGTTTTATATTATTTTTAATAAAGTCGTCAAACTAATTTTATTTCTTAGACCGCAGTAGTAACTAGAAGTCTTAATTGTCTAATACTTGTTATTAGATTTATTCTATTGAATTATTATTGTTTATATAAACTGCTAGATTAGCTAGATTGGAGTCTCAGTTGCCCCCGAGCAGTGGTTTTTCTTGCAGGTTTATATGTTGAGTGGTTATCCGCAAGGCTTGCTACGGGTTTTGGTACAACCATACCCATATACCCTAGCGCCGGTCAAGATTCATGAAAATGGGTCGTGACATTTAAAGAAATTGATTTGTAAAGGAGGCTTTTTAGAAAACGAAAATTTTAAAATTGTGAGGCTCAACTAGAACTTGAAAACTTTTGTGATTGACTTTATATTTCGAAATAAGTTTCAATGCGTATTTTGGTCGATGGCATGTAACTTGTTGTTCTTGGTTACGAAGAATCTTAGTTTGTTGTAGCGTGCTTTGTTTATGCCTTTTAAATAGGTTTGGGTTAATCTTGACTAATGGCATACTTGGGTGGCTTATGATTTGTAGAATTCGTAATCTTTTGATTTTAATTTGCGTTGTTACCTCGCACGTTTGGTTGGTCTATATTGGTTAAGTTGTTTTATCTTGTCGTACGGAGTAGCACTGGAGATAATTTCTTTCATGTGTTCTTTGACTTAAACCTTATGTTGGCTTTTGATTTATGAGTCGAATTTCGTTTAGGCTTGTATTGCTTTAGTTTCGGTTTGGGGTTACGCTGGTGTTAGTGTATTATTTTATAGATTGAGATCTTTGGGTTTCGATATCGAGGATGATGAGGGAAGTATTCCCTTGCAACGGTTGATGGTTTCTGATTATCCTGGAAATGATATTGGAAATTTAGACCCGAGAAGATAGATCGGTGTATTAATACATTAGTGTTTTTCATCAAGTTTGATGATGCGATGCGGGAACTGGCGGTAAGTTTTGTAGGAACATATATGATTTGTTGTTTTCTTTGGGTATAACTTTCAGTTTTGGTTGGAATTTAATTGGATATTATTTTATACTTTTGAGTTTTAGAGAAGTTATCAGGTTGAGTTGTTGTGATAGTATCGTGTGGTTGATAGATTGCAAGTTAGGAGTTTGAAATTTTTTTGAGGTTATCGAGTGCACGTCTCACAGAGTGTATACGTCTAGCATATGTTTTATCAAGAAATTGATTTCAAATGAAATTTGTGAAAGTATTTGAAATGTTTTTATCACGTAATTGTGCCCAGACATATCATGAACAAGCATTTTGAATGTCACAAATAGGAAATTACATTGAGCATTGAGTATGTTCACTAAATAAAAGAGAAATTAATAATTAATACATGCATAATAGTACATGCATCACGTGCATAGAAATGATTAGAGTTGGATGCAACTCTTTGGGGATGAGAGGTGTCATCACCCTGACGCACAATTATGTAAAATGGATTTTATCAATAAAGTATTTCGAGAAAGATGTTTTGAAATGAACTCGCGAGTCACTATGTGATAAATGTATTTATAAAGAGGATGGTTTTCAATTGGTTTTGAAATTTTTACAGAAAGGTAGCTAGACAAATACTTTGTGATGATTGTGGTGAATCAAGGACGATTACGTTATAAGGGATCGGTCTGTGTTTTCTGAATCTTGTGTTTTGTAGGAAGTCAATATGACTTTGAGGTTGCACTCGAGATATAGTTGGGGTAAGTGTGGTAAAATGTTAAAATTGGATTTAGAGGATTTATGTCAGCTTATGGTTTATGATTTGAGTAGTGTTGGATTGAGGAATTTGGTTATGCTCCACGTGTGTGTTTACACTAAATATTTTAAAAGAAATTTGTTTTTACAGATTCGATTTATGTACTAAAAGTTTTGATATCTCAGTATAAATTATTAATTAAACGAAGGGATTTTTATTTTAAAGATGTTTTCTTTTTGAGAAAGTGAAGAAATTTTATCAAGGTTAATTTCAAAAGAGGATAATAAAATTTTGACAGTTGAACGATTTCTTAAATTTGTAAATTTATTTAAAAAAGATAAGGTTTAATTGCGAATTTAAAATGAAAGTGTTTTAGTATTTTGATGAATTACAAAACTAGAGTTTTTTTTCCAACAGGCTATTTACTTTTGGTTTGAAAATAAAATGAAATTTAATAGGTTAATGTCTTTTAATGAGAGATGGATAATATTAATATACAATGTTTTGTGTTCTCGAAATGTTATTTTCCTATAAGTCTGATTTTGAGCATAACCAATGACCCGGTTAATCATGAGTTTGATCTAGGTGATCTATTCTTAGGATTCGAGGTTATAGTTATTGATGGAGTAATTTTGGATGTTTGAGTTATCTTAGACTTAAGTGTTAATCAATTTTGAGGTTTGATTATTATAAGTGTAAGTTGTGTACTACTTATGGGATGATTGAAGGAATCATTGTGATTGAGATTGTTTGTTATAATCTGGAGATTTTATTACCATGAGGTAAGTTTACGTTTTCTTTTGAATAACGGTATGAGTTTTTGTGTTTTATAATTCACAAAGTTAATGGTATTATATAGTGTGGTTTTTCTAAAAACTACAATTTGAGCTTCGGGATTGTTCTTGAACTTTGATGCTATGGATTTCGTAATCATTAAAATTAATGCTAGTTTTAGTAACCAAAAGGGCGTTATCGTTTTATGTTAGTGGAAGTTAGTATTAAGGCTTTTGTGACCTTTTAAGATTATTCGTTTTATGAAAGTCGTCGTTTTAGTTATAGTTTGAGGAACAACCTGTTGAGTTTTTCTTACGCACGTACCTATGTCATTAAGCACGGAATTTCTATGGTTAAAGTTTGGGTTGGTTACTTGGGAGACAGAGTTCATTATGTAGAATTGTTATTATTGTATGTCGTTGATTCCCTTGGGTATCTTGTTTATGCATTATTATGTTGGTTATGTGCCTCAACGCGCCTCGCAACGCGCCTTCCATCGCGCCCCTCTGTCAGATTTGATTATTTGGCATATAAATAAACCCCTAAACGCACCCACACTCTCCCACTTTATTTTCTAAAAACCCTAGCCGACTTTTTACACTAAAACACTCTGGTTATCTCAGTTCCTTAGCATCTCACACGTCTTTCATCTTTGGTAAGTGATTCGTACACCTTATACCTTGTATGTTCTTATGTCCTTTGTTCTTTTCGTTTTGTGGCTTATGGATTCATAATTTCCAGTATTATGGGAGGTCTTGTGCATTCTTTCTTTGATTCATTTTGTTCTTGGATTCGTTTGGTGTTCTCATCCGCTTAATTCTCCTCGGTAAGTGTTGAATCTCACACTATGGTTTTTAATATCGTTACTTTGGGTGTTGTGATGTTTGTTACTGTTTTGGCATTTATAGATAGGATCTTGTATGATTGTGGTTGTATTGGCAAGTTTGTTTGAGATTATACCTTGGTTGTTTTATATCAATTGTTAGGTTTAAATGCTAAATTGCTTTGTATGACTATGGCATAACTTACCTACTGTTTTGGTGCGATGTGTAAGGGTTGGAAATATATGTTTAGGGATGATTTAGTATGATTGAATGAACTCTTTATCGTTTGGCATGTTTGGTGAATCTAAGGTTGATATTTGACTTGAAATGCATGTTTACACCTTGGGTTAGTTCGATTGTTATGTTGACATTATAGTTGTTGTCCATTGATGATTTAAGGTTGATTTGGATGTATATAGCATGTTGATATCATTTAAAGTTGGTGGCTATCATGTCGTGTCGATTGTATACAAGTTGGCAATGTTGTGCCATGTTAACTTTGTTGAATCAATTCTTGTTTCGGATCTGAGTTGGTTGATTTAAATGTGTTTTTAAATCCTTATTAAACTTATTTAAGTGTTTTGGCACATGTGTGTCTACTCTGGATGGTTTTGCCAACTGTTGGCAAAAGGTTTAAACATGTTGTGTAAATGGTTTATTTGGTTGTTAAGCTGTGATTGAGTTCCATGGTTTCCAAATAAACGTTGTTTTGATTTAAAGGTTTCAGATTATACTTTGATTTTACTCTGGCATAACGTTGGGTTGGGTTAGACTTGAGTCGCCCAACATTTGAGATTAAGCTTGAACGCTAATTTACTATCTCTCGGATTTTCACTTGGTTTAAAAGTTTTAAAATAAGTTACATAAGTACTTCGGATTATATTTTCAACGGGAACTCAATTATGCTTAACTTAGTTGTTTGACTCTGGTATTACTTTGGATATGGAATATTTATGCATGGATGTTGTGATTGGGCTTGTACTTTTCCTTGTGGTTGAGATACTAGTCCTATGTGGTGTCTAGTATTCTTAGAGTTAGGGGATGAATTGTTTTTAACTTAAGTTTTGTTTCTAGACCCGTCGACTGTTCGTACTTCGGAGTCAGAGCAGGTTTAGGTTGCTTGCCAGGTTATCATGTGGATTAACGAGCATTGGGTTTATATCGCTATTTACAACATTATTAAGTAAATTGTATATTTTCATATATATATAAATGTTTGCGAATTGTTTTAAGCCATTATGGATCTGGATTGGAACGAGCTACTCGATAGGCTTGTGTCGAGACTGTGTGCAACGGTAAGTACTCTGGGATCGGCAGACAAATTTCTTGCTTACGCTGGGAATTGACGAGGATTTTTTCTCGTACACTCTGGAATTCAGTGTGATACGTCGCACTTATGCTGGGATTATTTCATTACAATATTTCCATAATGTTAGTTATATTAGTAAAAGAAGTGCTTTGAGGTTTCAAATATTTTCACTTCATAAATGTAAATAGTTGTATGAACTCATCTCCGTATATCTGACCCCGTTGTTTTCCAAAGTTTTCCACGTTTATGATTTTGAGCGCGTCTAATTGATCTCTAGCTTTCATTATTCTATGGAGATCTACTTTTGGTTTTAAATAAAGATAGTCATTTTTTTAAAACTCTTAGACCGTAGTAGTGATAGTTATGTCTTTATTATTTTAGACTATTGTTATTAGAACGGTCTGACTGTTGTTTATGCTTATGCTCATGTTGTTGGAGTCTCGGATAAGTGTCGAGCATTTTATTAATTTAACTCTTTATATAGACTGTTAGATTTAGTTTGGAGTCTCGGTTGCCCCCGAGCAGTGGTTTTCTTGCAGGTTTATTTGTTTGTATGGTTATCTACAAGGCTAGCTACAGGTATTGGTACAACCATACCCATACCCTAGCGCCGCTCGCGATCCACGAATTTGGGTCATGACACGTTGAAAACTTACGAAATAAATTCTAATGTTATCCTTTTTGGCGATTTAAGCCAAACATTTAAAACGTTATGAAACAAATCCTAACGTTTCACCTTTTGAGTGATTTAAGCCAAACATTTCAACCGTTACGAAGCAAATCCAAACATTTAAAACGTTACGAAACAAAGCGTAAGGTTTCACCTTTTTAGCGATTTAAGCCAAACATTCAAAACGTTACGAAACATATCCTAACGTTTAAAATGTTTAGAAACAAATCAAAATGTTTAAAACATTACGAAACAAATCCAAACGTTAAAAACGTTACTAAACAAATTCAAACGTTTCATCTTTTTAGCTATTGAAGTCTGAAGATGATTGTTGGTTAAAGGTGATGGCTCTGCTAATTGTTAATTGTCCTATTCAATTAGTATGGTGGGCGGGAAATTGTTTATGATAAATGGGGAAGATGGCCAATTGCCCAATATGGTCACTAAATGTTTTACTTTAAATCATTTCAATCCCTCAAGTTGTGTTATCTATTATTATTGTTTTAAACTTAAACTTTTGAATTAGGAATTGATTTATAAACTAGTAAAGTGTAAACGATAAGTATTTTACAACTTAAATTATAATAACTCGGGTAATTATATTAAATTTTGATTAATATACCAATTTGGCTAATTTACAATTTAGCCCTAAAGTTTCTAAAAATTTAGCTATAGGATAACTTTTGGATTTTGTTCGTTTTATATTTTAGTAAATTGAAAACGAGTAATTAATTTTGATTTCAAAAATCAAATTGGCTAACACTACTAGAAATCTGCCATTTAGCGACGGAATTTTCCGTCGCTAAATGGCATAAATCAGTCGCTAAATGACATTAGCGACGGATAAGCGACGGATTAAATCAGTCGCTAAATTCCTGTTCGCTAAATCATTTAGCTACGGAAAGAAAAAATTAACGACGAATTTTAAAAAATTTAGCGACGGATTTTAATTCGTCACTATTTTTTTCTAAAAAAAAACATTTAAAAATTAATATTTTTAATTAAAGCCAAAAATAAAATATTATTTAATTTATAGTCCACGGTCACCCACCCACCGCGATATGTTACCTATTATCATCTTCCTGCAAATTGTTGCTAACTTCCCAGTAGGTCACTCATCCTTCCTTTCAACCAAACCTCTTTAACCTTGTAGTTCCCCCGCGCGTAACTCCATTTTTGCCAACTCAGATTTTTGATATATATCTATGTATATTATATTTAAATATAACTAAAATGAACAAATATTTGCTCCCGCAATTAACTGTCGCATTATAAAATAATTATTTTTTCATACTAATTATTTTTTAAACAAATAATTAAAAAATTATTTTAAATAAAAACAAAAAATTATTCTTTTACACTTTACTACCGCATTCTAATATAATAAATTTTTTAATAAATAATAAATTTTTTAATAAATAATTATATTTTTATAAATAATTATTTTTTATACATATTTATCTTTTTTATAAATAATTATTTTTTTATACATAATTATTTTTTTATAAATAATTATTTTTTTATAAATAATTATTTTTTTATAAATAATTATTTTATTAACGTATAATTAATTTTTTAATAGAATTAATACTTTTAGCGACGGATTGTGTGCTAGTGGTGTATAGTCCTATGTGGTGTCTAGTACTCTTTAGAGTTAGGGTCTGTTTTTAATTATGATTTTATTATCTTTTAGACCCGTCGACTGTTCGTACTTCAGAGGCGAACCAGAGTTAGATTGCTTGTCAATTT
Organism: Mercurialis annua; assembly: GCF_937616625.2. Lineage (NCBI taxonomy): Eukaryota > Viridiplantae > Streptophyta > Magnoliopsida > Malpighiales > Euphorbiaceae > Mercurialis > Mercurialis annua. Next base: position 39,023,138 of record NC_065574.1, on the reverse strand, counting down.
CACGTGAAATAGCAAGCAGTGAGTGTATATCTCTATTTACCTCTTTATTAAGCAAATGTTATATTTTGTATATATATGTTGTATAAACAACTTTTGAACTGTTTTCGACATTGTGGATGTGATTTGGAACTGTTTTCGGCACTGTGGCTGAGGTCAAGCTGGCAGAGGTAGAAGCAGAGGCGTAGGACGCGGTGCTGCAGGGGGTGCTCAAGCACCAGGTGCGGCACAACCTGATTGGACGATTTTGACGTCAACACGTTTTTGGTTGGAGTTGCTTCCTTACAACTCAACCAGGTTCAGCTGCAAGCGGGACAGGTCGCTATGCAGGATCAGTATGTGGTTTTGGGTCAGGTTATTCAGCAGCAACAACCACGGGCTGGTGGTGCAGCAGTTGGTGTTGTCGGAACCACTGACAGGGATTTGATTTTGGCTTACATGAGGTTGAAGCCGACAGAGTTCGACGGTTCTGGAGAAGCATGAGGTGAATTACCCTACTCATGATTTGGAGTTAGCGGCTGTGGTTTTTACTCTGAAGATCTGGAGGCACTACTTGTACGGTGCGACTTGCGAGATCTTCATTGATCACAAGAGTCTGAAGTACATCTTTGATCAGCGAGAGTTGAATCTGAGACAGAGGAGGTGGCTAGAGTTGCTTAAGGACTACGACTGTACTATTTAGTAACATCCTGGTAAGGCTAATTTTGTAGCTGATGCGTTGAGTCGCAAGTCTTCAGGAAGTTTGACCCATATTTTGGAGGTTTGGCGTAGACCCATGGTTCGAGAGTGGCATGGTTTGATAGCTTCGAGCTACAGTTTTCAGGTTTCTCAGAATGGTATTTTGTTGGCACATCTGCAGGTACAACCGGTTTTGATTGATAGGATTAAAGCTTTACAAGCTGAGGATCCACAATTGAAACTGATTATGGATGAGATTATCTTGACGGGAATTTCGAGTTTGTCTTTGTTGACGGAGTTCTCAGGTTTGGTTGTAGACTATGCGTTCTGGATTCGGATGCTTTGAAAGACCAGATTCTAGAGGAAGCGCATAGATAAGCTTACAGTGTTCATCCGGGATCTACCAAGATGTACCATGACCTCAAGGGGACGTATTGGTGGAGCGGAATGAAGAAGGATGTTGCATAGTACGTTTCCAAGTGTCTGATTTGCCAGCATGTGAAGCTGGAACATCAGATACCTTCTAGCTGTCACGACCCATTTTCATGGATCGCGACCGGCGCTATGGTATGGGTATGGTTGTACCAAAACCCGTAGCTAGCCTTGCGGATAACCAACAAATACATAAACCTGCAAGAAAACCAATGCTCGGTGGCAACCGAGACTTCAGCCTAGTTCTAGCAGTTCATAATATTTAACATGTATATAATAAGTGCTCGGACAACTCCGAGTCTCCAACATGACATAAATACTTATTAACCCAAGTTAATAAAACAATGCTAAAACAACATATAAACCAATTGAATAAATCTTGATAACAAGTATTAGACAAATAAGACTTCTAATTACTACTGCGGTTTAAGAGTAAAATCAGTTCAATAACTTTAATAAAATAAAGAAAGACCTCCAAGGAAATAAAGAATCGTAGACCAGTTGACTCGCTCAAATCATAACCCTGGAAAATTGGGAAAACAACGGGGTCAGATATACTGAGATGAGTTAATACAACTGTTTACATTTATTAAGTGAAAACCTTTAAAAAACCTTAAAACAATTTATCATTATGGATAAGCATTGAAACCCTAAACCACAGTATCTAAAATCCAGTTGTCGTGTCGGTGAGACGTGTCTCCATAACCGATCCCCGACTGTCACTCAAATAATAATCACGTGAGTCCCAGGAGACGTACCTTCCACTGGCACCCTCACTAAGGCGAGACGTATCTCAAACCTACCGCAATACCATATGATCATATACCGGTGTGCACGCAGTCTCGATGATGCCCATCGAGTAGCCCGTTCCAATTCAGATCCATAATGCCGAAAGACAGTTCGAAAGTTGTTTATACAATATATACATATATATGCAAAAATACAATTTACTTAATAAAGCGGTAAATAGCGATATAAACTCACTGTTTGCTAATCCACGTGAAAACTCCTGGAAAGCAACCTAAACTCGGTTCGCCTCAAAAGCACGAACGGTCGACGAGTCTAAACAAATACAAATAATTATTAAAACAGACCCTAACTCTATAGAATACTAGACTCCACATAGGACTAGCACAAACAACAAGTTAAGGTAGAGCCAATCAGAGTAACACAATACTCAAACAATTTTACAGTCAACAACAATCAAGCTTATTGAGTTCTCACTTTAAAGTCCATTTCAGAAATATTATTTAAATATTTATTAGATAATAACCCAAGTAAAAATCCATATTAGTGAGTCAGCCGAGTTATCAAAACTACCAAACTTCGTCCCACTTGTTGGGCGACCAAAGTCTAACCCAATACAAAAGGTTTATCAAATCAAAATATAAACCCAAGTTTATAATTCTAAAAATACTTGATTAAATGAATATATTTATATTCAATTATAAACCATAGTTTATAATTATAAAACAACCTTGATAAAGTAATAATCCAAATCAAAACGGAACTCAGTAGCTTAAACTTCAAGCAACCCAAGTTACAATCAAAAACTTACTAAATAAGTTTAGAAAACGTTCAAAGGCTAACCGTAATTTAGCCAAATTGACATGCTAAATTGATATTCAAAATCAAATATAATTATCCGAGTAATTATATAAGTTTAGGTTATAAAGTAATTATTGTTTTCAAATTGTCAATTTATAAATTGAAACGAAATCCAATAGTTTGATATCAAAATCAAATAACAACAAATGTGATCAACTAGAATTTAATTTAAGGAATCAATTTCCAAAAACCCATCTGAATTATCTTAGGAATATGAACAGTCATAGTTCATATTTTTCATGCACTTAAGCTTAAAAAGGCAAAACAATAATAAGAAGATGGAACCTAAAGCTACAGCCAATACAAGACTCAAGCAAAAAAGATGGATTTCCATTCATCCCCACAAATCAACATAGCCATCTAAGATTTAAACCAAGATCATAAAAATCATGCATAGAGACCAACTTAAACAAATACATGCTTGGCAGCCACAATACACGGTACGGCGGCAAGGATTAACAAACGGCGATTTGAAACAATCACAAACTTAAGCCAAGTGTTAAACTACAACATCCATAATGATACATCAAATAAAATGGCATCAACAATAAAATCATAGAATGGCAGCCATAAAGGAATCAACACGGAAAGGCGAGACGGCGAACAAAGGAGTAGATTTTTATGTACCAATTTCGATATCACATCGTTATAATGATCGAGAACAAACGGGATAGATGAACGAACAAAACTTAACTCAGATTTAAGGCTAGCATGAAGAACAACATACGTTACAATCAACGAAAGCGATATCGAATAAAAGAATCAAAGAAGGGAGTAACGTGAAACCTTATTGTATAAGGAAACGAATGAACGTAATAATGGAGTTGATGTCTCAGAGAAGTTCAGAATGTAGCGGCTAGGGTTTCAGAATAGAAAATAGGTTTTTAAATAATGAAGGAAAGAAAAACACATAACAAGTCTATTTAAGGACATGTGCGAGAAGCTAAAGGTGTGCGATCGCAGACCTCGAGTGTGCGTTCGGGCACTATCCTTACTAATGGATGTGCATTCGTGCACACTATGTGTGCGTTCGCACACTACTCCAATGTGTATCAAATTTTGATCCAACGGTCAACGTATTATCGTGCACAGCATAACCAAAAATGAGCCCGATCCAACGGTGAAATTGGGAGATATGGATGTTTTATCAAAACATGTCACATTTAGAAGGCACACGAACCCATCATCGATTATAATCCGGATACAAATCAAATCGGCATCGAAAACTCACACGACACATGCGACACATACAATATACAACTCCAACCCCAATTAAAGTTTCACACTTGCTAAGTCCACCATTAATAATCTGAAACTAAGTCGGAAACACAACGAAAGCATGACGGAAAAATACGGGATATTACACTGGCTATCTGCAGCTACTACCTATTCCAGAGTGGAAGTGGGAGCGGATTGCCATGGACTTTGTGGTTGTTTTACCATGTACTCGACATGGATAAGATTCCATCTGGGTGATAGTCGATCGTATGACTAAGTTGGCTCATTTCCTTCCAATCAAGGTTTCGTATCCTGCTTCAAAGTTGGCTCAGTTGTACATCGACAGGATTGTCAGTTTGCATGGTATACCGGTTTCTATTGTTTCAGACAGAGGTTATGTTTTCACTTAGAGGTTCTAGAGAGCGTTACATGAGTCTTTGGGTTCTCGATTGGATTTCAGTACAACTTTTCATCCTCAGACTGACGGTCAGTCTGAGAGGACTATTCAGACGTTGGAGGATATGCTCAGGATGTGCATTCTAGATTTTCAGGGTAGTTGGGATACTCATTTGCCGTTGATTAAGTTTTCCTACAACAACAGTTACCATGCGAGCATTGAGATAGCACCTTATGAGGCTTTGTACGGACGCAAGTGTCGATCTTCTATATGTTGGGAAGAGATCGGCGAGCGGAAGTTGTCTGGTGCTGAGATTATTCAATTTACCTCAAAGAAGGTACCGTTGATCAAGTGTAGGTTGGAGACTGCGTTTAGTCGACATAAGAGTTATGCAGATCCGAAGAGGAAAGACATCGAGTTTCAGGTTGGTGACTTCGTGTTTCTTCGGGTTTCGCCTATGAATGGCGTGGTTTGTTTTGGTGTCAAGGGGAAGTTGGCACCGAGGTACGTTGGTCCTTATGAGATTTCAGAGAGGATTGGAGCTGTGGCTTATCGTCTGGTTCTGCCGCCAGACATGTCTTTAGTGCATCCTTTATTTCATGTTTCTATGCTGAGGAAGTGTATCTCATATCCTTCACATGTGATTGTGCCTTAGAGCGTTGAGATTGACCAAGAGCTGTCCTATGAGGAACAACCAGTTGAATCTCATGAAGTTTAATGTTCTCCATATAGTCCTTAACATGTGTCGCGTCCATCTTTCATGGTGTACTTCTTACCTATCGATCCTATAACTTCACTCGTCCATATTGGATTGATAACATCTTTATCATCGTCCGATACAATCCTTTCCCTTTCCTTATTATATTTCTTAATTGTTCCATCAGTCTTATTCCAATGTTTCTTGATCACTTTATCCATCTCATTCCAACGTACATGTTGTACATGGTACTTCTTGGTTATAATGAAGGTAGGATTGATAATTCCTTTATCATTGTCCATTGAAGTTCTTATCTTTATCGTATCGCATTTCTCGATCCCTTTGCACTTCTCGTATTAACCTTCCAAACATCAACTATCGATAGGAAGTCAAAGTTATTCCCTTTTTGAACTTGTCTACGTGTTACACTCTTAATTGTGTGTTTATTTCTATATCAAGCTCTTTCCGACATTTGATATATCCGTAAGGTTAATCTTGGGTTCTCGTTCCGTCTGTACACTGGCCCTACCTCCGTGTTACAATGCATAACTATCGTAGCCAGACCAACATATACACAACACACAGCAACTATAAACCTTATAAAACTTTACTACTATACTAGGCCACGACACGGGTCAGACATCACACTACTGCAGCAGTCATGGAAGTCAGAACTGTACATTGCAACATTGACTTACGGTCAAAGACGGACTTCTAGCCACGTCCAGAATCTAGGTACCTGAAAAACACATACTATTTGGGGGTCAGCTATTAAGCTGAGTGAGTTATACTTTACTTACCATATTATCAAAATAAGCATCGCATTTAAAACATTTTTAAAATATATATACAATCATATTTTCAAACAATTCCAACATATACAGTCACAGCGACTGCAAACAATTCACTTAAGACGTGTATTTGATCCGATCGAAACATTAACCTTAAACTCCTAACCTTTCCTATCTGTATTGTATTCGTATCAAATCATTTCAATCCAAGTGGTAGTGTCCCGAGATAGTTCAACCGAGTTAACCGCTACCATATGGCATAGTCCCGAGATAGTTCAACCGAGTTACTCATACCACTGCTTAATCCCAAGGTGTGAGTCCCGAGATAGTTAAACCGAGTTACTCACTAGATACAGGTCCCGAGATCCCAGATCCACCGAGTTACCTCGTAGCAAAAAAACATAATCCTCCTTCCATTTTATAATCACAAAAATATCAACATTTAATGAGCTCACATCAATCGTTTCTATGTACGAATATCTACACTCTTATAAACACCGGTGATCACACGACCTATTAACGCCAAATAGGTAGCTCGTTTCTTCGGATCGTATACAAATTCACATTGGCAAATAATCGACAAGTAATAAACAAAGATATACAATCCATATATCAAACAAGTCAATCCAATACAATGTAATTCACTTCATAAACAAACAATTCAAATATAATTCAATCCAATAAGAACAACTCAATAAAATCAAATTATATAATTTACGCGATGCATTTAATAATAATAATCTATATAGTATATGTAAAATAGTTTTGAACACGATAATAAATTTTACTCACTGCTTGCTATTCCAATTCTTTTGCGATTTCCTTGTCTTGGCCGAACCCCTTAGCCAAAATCGTCAAGTCCATAGTTCGTCGATGCCTATAACACAATCGCCACCAAATACGTTTAAATCTAATAAACGTATAAACAATACTCATAGACCTAATTCATAGCTTTAGGTCAATACCCTCTTTAATTTTAATTCAATCTTTAAGTTTGATATTCTTTTAATATTAACTTTAGCGTTTAAGCTTCAACAGTTTTATTTAGAACCGATAATGTATTTAATCGTTTTAAATACGTATAACTCAAATTCAATTATTAAAATCTTTATCCATAATATTCTTGATGGTTATGTTAACCATATACCACTTTAGCTTTTAAACCCGACCTTATGGCATTTTATGTAAACTACGCATTTTGCGTCAATTTTAAGCTTACGTGTTAAACGTAAAACGCTTAACTCATATCTCTATTTCTTAACATTTTAAATGTTTAAAACAGCCCTTGAACATATTATATCCATCCAATATCATTCAATAAAACCTTAGTCCCTTTTATCCATTTTCAAACACATTTTACGTCCAAACAGCACTAGCTACGTAACTTGACGTTTTCGTCAAAACTTCGCGTCGTTTGGACCTCGGAAAAGGGTCGGATAAGCCCTTTCCCTTTCACCATCGCCCTCCCCTGTATTAGAAAGGGGGGAGGGTTGTTTATGCTCTGGTGCAACGCACCAGACCTGCTGTCTGTGGCAGCTCAACACCACCGTGTATTCAGCATGGTGGTGCGCCTGCTGAACTGCCATGTCCAGCAGGTCCGGCCATTACACCCACCTCAAGCCATCTCAAACCCTCACACACATATCACAAAACGCAACTCTCATCTCACCTCATATTGACCGATTAAACTCAGTTTTATCAAACAATTATATGCCAAAATCATCAATTCTAAGCTCAAATTCATCATCACCACCATTATCATCATATCCCGAAATTTACAGCTCCTAAGCCTAACCTCAAGTCGTGATTATTACCTTGATTAATTGGTATAGATTATTATAGATCCTCCTCCTTGTTCCGTGGCCGCAAGAATCGTCCAATTCCGTCAAGAAACAAGTAAGTTATGGTGATTTTAAGCTTTTACATGACAAGCTTTTAAAGGAAGGAGATAATGATTTTTGATGGCTGCTCTTCAAATGGAAAATATGAGTTTAAACTCCAATTAATTCCCTTATATATTTATGGCAAAGTTACCTCTTAGTCCTTATGGTTACCACCTTCTCAAAAGTTGATTCCTAACTTTTCTTTCGTCCAATTTACTCCGTCAATTGCTTAATTATTCAAACTCGATAATTTCCGTATTATTTATGGAGTTAAGATTAAATTTTGTGGAAATTGAATGAAAGTATTTTAATTAAGCGGAATTTTATTATCGGAAAAAGGAAAAAAATAATATTAATAAATTATTGGACCCGAATAAATAAATAATTCGACAAGGTCCATTATTTATCGATAAAGAATAGTCGTCAAGGTTCCGCTTAATTATTAAATCAATTTGGAGTTTAAATTGGACAAATAAAGTGTTGAAGGATTTGGTTTTGAGGAGGTGCTTAATTCAAGCATTCTATTGCACTTTTTCCTTCACAACTAATGGGACAAGGACACATACCCCTCCTACGTCTTTATTTTTCATAGCAATCATAATTAAAGAAGCAAAAAAAAAACTCAAAACGCTCCATTTTTTTGAAGGGTGGCCGAACCCACCAATCTCCAAGCCAAACTCATAATTCTTCAACCAAAATCAATAATTCTTGAAGCAAATTAATCCTAAGGCTAAGAGGATCAAGGTAATACAATTAATTTCAGTTTTTCATGGTTAGGTTTTATGAAATAATGATTATAAATTCTAGGGTGCTTGAGCTAAATTTGGTAATTTGTTTGATTGATGTTTGTGAGGTATATGCAAAGGATTTGGAGCCATGATTATGGAATTTTGATGGTTTTTCATGGAGGAATTCATTCGGCCAAAGGATTATCCCATCAAGCAAAGGTATAAATTCAGAATTTTGGACTCTTGGTAATGAATTGATTGAATTGAATGGAAATTTGTTTAAGTTTGAAGTTGGATTTTCTGGTTTGGTGTTGAATTGATGTTGTCTACAACTGGAATTTTTCGAATAATTTAGAGATGTATGTTTGAGCTGGAATTTTTATATATTCTTGATACATGAGTATAGTTTGTGTATAACAAATTTCAGAATTGTTCCGTATTCTAATATTGAGATAAAAATTAAATAGCACCTAATTCTCTGTTTGCAAATTGTGTAAAACTGTTGCTATAGGTTAATTATTTGAGAACCTTAAACATATTAGTTTGGCCTATTTTTGGAATACACTTACAAATATATGTTATATAAGTTCCATAAAATGTTCAGAGAAAAATATGGCTATTTGATAGGTTAATTGAATAAATCTTTGGCTATTTGATAGGTTAATTGATGGTTATGCCGATATGTATATTAGCATAGACAAGGGGAAAAATGGTTAGAAATGAATTGAATAAGTTATTAAAAGATGGTTTGATCAAGGTGTCTGAATTATGTTGAGGTTATAATTCGGTATCAATAGGTTAGTCTTGTTGCGTAATAAGTTCCGAATTGAATTGATGTTTTGCATAAATGTCTTGTGAAACAGCGATATTGCAAAGGCTATATCTCAGGCTGTATAAGTCCAAATCAAGTTCCGTTTGTTGATACGGAAACTCTAGGATGTTACTATAATTGTCTAAGTTTGAGTTTCTGTTGAATCGGACTCTAAGATGTTCATTTTGGACAGAACATTTTGTCGTGGAATCTGCCCTGCACTTGTAAACAGCTCCAAGGAAATAACTTTCGAGCTGATTTTCGACACCTTCGGGTGCGTTTCATGGTCCGAGACCCAAATGAAAGTTGTAGGCGACGTTATAAACTTTAAGAGTGTCAATTGTTTTAGGGGTAGGACTATTTTAAGTAAGCGTTTTCAATAGCCGAAGTTGGCTAGAAACATAATTTTGGTTAAGTTAATAATAGCTAGAATTTTATTAATTCTTTCTATTATTATATTTGCGTAGATCGGACGAGTGAGTATCGACAAGGCTTGAGCGAACGGATCGAGATATCGTCATGCTTATTTGAAGAATTTGGAAAGCAAATGGTGAGTACACTTTAAATTACTCGCTAATATTCATAAATCGACGTATTTTAATATGAAAAGCTATATGAATATTTATATATTTGAAATGTATGTTTTTAAAATGTATACATATGTATGCTTCGAATATGATGTTTTATCGTACTGTGCTATTTTGACAATAACATAAATAAATGAAAAGAATATATATGCTTAACCACCGGGGAGGGGTATAAAATAATGTTAAATGAATTAAGTATTGAACCAAATACGAATAATCAAAGTATAGTACATTTCTATTATTCGAATATTTATAAAAGAACATAATACGTTCCTATACGTACTATTAAACATAATCAATACCCTATTGTGCTTGTGTTATAAATGTATGATCTTAGATTGTATCGTGCATGTCATGGTCCATAAAAGATAAAAAAACCCAACAGAAATCATCAAAAAGATAAATACATGAGATAAGAAAAGTGTACTGTGACATATTTAATAATAAGAACTGAGATACAAGGTGGAACTCGGGAGAATTATCCCGGGACCTGTATCTCATCCATTCTCGATGATAGTCCTCGGGACTGATGCGAAATAAAAAGTAAGTACGATACATCGAGAATCAATATGAAACAAGATCAAGACACAAATGTGAACAAACATTCCTATTAAATGTCAATAGAAATTATATGAATCGATAGTTAAGTTCAAAGGACTTGCAGGGTGCAGAGTCCGAATACAGACACAAAGTTGAACTCGGTTGAACTAGCTCGGAACCTGTGTCTGGTGAGTAACTCAGTTGAACTATCTCGGGACTCACAACTTGAGATTAAGCAGTGGCATGAGTAACTCGGTCGAACTATCTCGGGACTGTGCCACATGGTTATGGGTAACTCGGTTGAACTATCTCGGGACCCAACCATGAGGATCAAGTCACAAGAGACTTGTCAAGAATTTAATTCGACCTAGAATTATGATGATATAAACTAAGATTTAGAATTCGGTCGAAAACTAAAGTAACAAAATGAGAATAGAAAAAAATTAAATTATATAAAAAACAAAGATGGAGATACTATGAAACGTTTATGAAGAATGAAGTTAAATCAAGAATATACATAGTATGATTTGAAAAGGATATTTTCTATATAGAGATGGTTTTTCAACGGTTGTAACCCTTTATGTGATATTGCGTGTAATTTTAGTGAATTCACTCAGTTTTATATTGACCCCGTTACTTCTCCCATTTTTCAGGGATAACATAATATGATTTGGAGAGTCAATCTTCCGAAGTTCTAATTCTCGGAAGTGATTTGTACAAGACGAAAACAAAGGTTTTCATTCTAGGGGTTCGCAGTAGTCTAGATGTTTTTGTATATGTATTTGTGTAACGCATTTTAACTCTGATGTTTTTGTAAAATGAGGTCACATGTATTTTGATATATGAAATATGATTTGATTTGCGAAAAATTTACACAGGATTTTAAGCTTGCTACGGGTTTCGGAGCTAGCACTTCCATTCCCTAGCGCCGGTCGCGACTCATAAATTTGGGTTGTGACACAAACGTTTAGAATGTTACGAAACAAATCCTAACGTTTAAAATGTTACGAAAAAAATCAAAACGTACAAAACGTTACGAAACCAATCCAAACGTTTAAAACATTATGAAACAAATCCACACGTTAAAAACATTACGAAACAAATCCACACGTTAAAAACATTACGAAACAAATATAAACGTTTCACCTTTTTAGCGATTTAAGTCAAACGTTCAAAACGTTACGAAAAAATCTAAACGTCTCACCTTTTTAGGAATTTAAGACAATCGTTTAAAACGTTATGAAACAAATCTAAACGTTTAAAACGTTACGAAACAAATCCTAAAGTTTCCCTTTTTAGCTATTTATGCCAAACGTTTAAAAATTTACGAAACAAATCCAAATGATTAAAACGTTACAAAACAAATTCTAACGTTTCACCTTTTTAGATATTTAAACTAAAAGTTTAAAACGTTATGAAATGAATCCTACCGTTTTACCTTTTTAGTGATTTAAGCCAAACGTTTAAATCGTTACAAAACAAATCCAAACGTTTAAAACGTTACAAAAGAAATCCAAACGTTTCACCTTTTTATCGATTTAAACCAAACGTTTAAAAGGTTACGAAACAATTCCAAACGTTTAAAATGTTAAGAAACAAATACCATCGTTTAAAACGTTATGCAACAAATCCAAGCGTTTCACCTTTTTAGCAAATTAAGCCAAACTTTTAAAACGTTACGAAACAAACCCAAAGGTTTTACCTTTTTAGCTATTTAAGTCAAGGGTTTAAAACGTTATGAAACAAATCCAACGTTTAAAATGTTACAAAATAAATCCTACCGTTTCACCTTTTTAGCTATTTAAACCAAAATTTTAAAATGTTACAAAACGAATCCTAACGTTTCACCTTTTTAGAGATTCAAGCCAAACGTTTAAAACGTTACGAAACAAATCCAAACATTTAAAACGTTTATGAAACATATCCAAACATTTAAAACGCTACGAAACAAATGAAAACATTTCCCCTTTTAAGCGATTTAAGCCAAATGTTTAAAACATTACGAAACAATTATAAACGTTTTACCCTTTTTAGCTATTTAAGCCAAACGTTTAAAACGTTACGAAACAAATCCAAACGTTTCACCTTTTTAGCAATTTAAGCCAAACATTTAAAACGTTACAAAACAAATCCAAGCTTTTAAAACGTTACGAAATAAATCCTAATGTTTCACCTTTTTAGATATTTAAACCAAACGTTTAAAACGTTACGAAACAAATCCTAACGTTTCACCTTTTTAGTTATTTATGCCAAACGTTTAAAATGTTACGAAACAAATCCAAACGTTTAAAACGTTATGAAACAAATCCAAACATTTAAAACGTTACGAAACAATCCCAAACGTTTCACCTTTCTTAGCTATTTAAGCCAAACGTTTAAAACATTACGAATCTTATCCAAAAGTTTAAAACCTTACGAAAGAAAGCCAAACGTTTCCCCATTTTAGCAATTTAAGCCAAACTATTAAAACGTTACGAGATAAAATCCAAACGTTTTACTTTTTTAGCTATTTCAAATCCTAACGCTTAAAAGGTTATAAAACAAATCCTAAAGTTTCACCTTTTTAGCTATTTAAACCAAACGTTACGAAACAAATCTTAACGTTTCCCCTTTTTTAGCAATTTAAGCCAAACATTTAAAACGTTATGAAACAAAACCAAACGTTTAAAACGTTACGAAACAAATCAAAACCTTTCACCTTTTTAGTGATTTAAGCCAAACGTTGAAAATGTTATGAAACAATTCCAAACGTTATACCTTTTTTTAGCTATTCAAGCCAAATGTTTAAAAGTTACGAAACAAATCCAAACGTTTAAAACGTTACAAAATAAATCCTAACGTTTCACATCTTTTGCTGTTTAAACTAAATGTTTAAAACATTACAAAACGAATCCTAACGATTCACCTTTTGAGCAATTTAAGCCGAACGTTTAAAAAATTACAAAACAAATCGTAACATTTAAAACGCTACGAAACAAAAAAAACGTTTAGAACGTAACGAAACAAATCAAAACGTTTACCACGTTAAGAAACAAATCCAAACGTTTCGTCTTTTTAGCGATTTAAGCCAAACATTTAATACGTTACTAAACAAATCCAAATATTTCCCCTTTTTAGCAATTTAAGCCAAACGTTTAAAAAGTTACGAAACAAATCCAAACGTTTAAAACGTTACCAAACAAATCCTAACGTTTGCCCTTTTTAGCGATAAAAGCGAAACGTTTAAAACTTTACAAAACAAATCCAGATGTTTAAAACGTTACGAAACAAATCCAAACGTTTCACCTTTTTAGCGATTTAAGCCAAACTTTTAAAACGTTTTGATACAAATCCAAACGTTTTACATTTATAGCTATTCAAGCGAAACGTTTAAAACATTACGAAACACATCCAAAAGTTTAAAACGTTACAAAACAAATCCAAACGTTTAACATTTTTAGCGATTTAAGACAAACTTTTAAAACGGTACCAGAAAAATCCAAATGTTTAAACATTACGAAACGAATCCAAACGATTCACCTTTTTAGAGATTTAAGCCAAACGTTTAAAACGTTATGAAACAAATCCAAACATTTAAAATGTTATAAAACAAATCCAAACATTTTAGACGTTACGGAAAAAATACAAACGTTTCGCCTTTTTGGTGATTTAAGACAAATGTTTAAAATGTTACGAAACAATTCCAAACGTTTCACCTTTTTTAGCTATTTAAGCCAAACGTTATGAAACAAATTAAAACGTTTCCCCTTTTTAGCAATTTAAGCCAAACATTTAAAACGTTACGAAACAAATAACGTTTCAAAATAAATCGTAACCTTTCACCTTTTTAGTTATTTAAACCAAACGTTTAAAACTTTATGAAACAAATCCTAAGGTTTCACCTTTTTGGCGATTTAAGCCAAACGGTTAAAATGTTACGAAACAAATCAAAACGTTTAAAACATTATGAAGCGAATCCAAACATTTAAAACGTTATGAAACAAATTCAAATGTTTCACCTTTTTAGCGATTTAAGCCAAACATATAAAACATTACGAAACAAATCTTAACGTTTCACCTTTTTATCGATTTAAACCAAACGTTTAAAACGTTACAAAACAAATCCTAAGATTTCACTTTTTTAGCGATTTAAGCCAAACATTTAAAACGTTATGAAACAAATCCAGACGTTTAAAACGTTACAAAATAAATCCAAACGTTTTACCTTTATAGCAGTTTAAGCCAAACGTCTAAAACATAACGAAACAATTCCAAACGTTTCATCTTTTTTTTATTCATTTAAGACAAACATTTAAAATGTTACGAAAAAATCCATACGTTTAAGATGTTACATTACAAATCCTAATGTTTCACCTTTTTAACTATTTAAACCAAACATTTAAAACGTTACAAAACGAATCCTAAAGTTTCACGTTTTTAGCAATTGAAACTAAACGTTTAAAATGTTACGAAACAAATCCTAACGTTTAAAATGTTACGAAAAAAATCAAAACGTTTAAAATGTTACGAAACAAATCCAAACGTTTAAAACATTACGAAACAAATCCAAACGTCTAAAACGTTACTAAACAAATATAAATGTTTCACCTTTTTAACCATTTAAGCCAAACGTTTAAAACGTTACGAAAAAAAATCTAAACATTCCACCTTTTTAGCAATTTAAGCCAAACGTTTAAAACGTTACGAAACAAGTCCTAAAGTTTCCCTTTTTAGCGATTTATGACAAACGTTTAAAACTTACGAAACACATCCAAATGATTAAAACGTTACAAAACAAAATCCAAAAGTTTCACCTTTTTAGATATTTAAACTAAAAGTTTAAAACGTTAGGAAACGAATCCTACAGTTTTACCTTTTTAGAGATTTATGCCAAACGTTTAAAAAGTTACGAAACAAATACAAACATTTAAAATGTTACAAAACAAATCCAAACATTTAAAATGTTACAAAACAAATCCAAACGTTTTACCTTTTTAGCGATATAAACCAAACATTTAAAAGGTTACAAAATAATTCCAAACATTTCAAACGTTACGAAACAAATACCACCGTTTAAAACGTTATGCAACAAATCCAAACGTTTCACCTTTTTAGCAATTTAAGCAAAACTTTTAAAACGTTACGAAACAAATCCAAAGGTTTTACCTTTTTAGCTATTTAAGTCGAGCGTTTAAAACGTTCTGAAACAAATCCAAAACATTTAAAACGTTACAAAATAAATCCTAAAGTTTCATCTTTTTAGCTATTTAAACCAAACTTTTAAAATGTTACGAAACGAATCTTAACGTTTCAACTTTTTAGAGATTCAAGCCAAACGTTTAAAACGTTACGAAACAAATCCAAACATTTAAAACATTATGAAACAAATCCAAACATTTAAAACGTTACGAAACAAATGAAAATATTTCCCCTTTTTAGCGATTTAAGCCAAATGTTTAAAACATTACGAAACAATTGCAAACGTTTCACCCTTTTTAGCTATTTAAGCCAAACGTTTAAAACGTTACGAAACAAATCCAAACGTTTTTCTTTTTAGCAATTTAAGCCAAACGTTTAATA
The DNA here is from genome assembly GCF_937616625.2 of Mercurialis annua. Taxonomy (NCBI): domain Eukaryota; kingdom Viridiplantae; phylum Streptophyta; class Magnoliopsida; order Malpighiales; family Euphorbiaceae; genus Mercurialis; species Mercurialis annua. Next base: position 39,007,212 of record NC_065574.1, on the reverse strand, counting down.
CGTATCAAAACAAATCCAAGCGTTTAAAATGTTCGAAATAAATCCTAACGTTTCACCTTTTTATCTATTTAAACAAAACGTTTAAAACGTTACGAAACGAATCCTAACGTTTCACCTTTTTAGCTATTTATGCCAAACGTTTAAAATGTTACGAAACAAATCCAAACGTTTAAAACGTTATGAAACAAATCCAAACATTTAAAACGTTACGAAACAAATCCAAACCTTTCACTTTTTTAGCGATTTAAGTCAAACGTTTAAAACGTTACGAAACAATCCCAAACGTTTCACCTTTTACGAAACGAATCCAAACGTTTCACCTTTTTAGCGATTTAAGCAAAACATTTAAAACATTACTAAACAAATCGAAACGTTTCACCTTTTTAGCTGTTTAAGCCGAACGTTTAAAGTGTTACGAAACAAATCCAAATGTTTAAAATGTTACAAAACAAATCCTAAAGTTTCACCTTTTTAACTATTTAATCCAAAAGTTTAAAACGTTACGAAACAAATCCAAACATTCAAAACGTTAAGAAACAAATACTAACGTTTCGCCTTTTATACTATTTAAGCAAAACATTTAAAATGTTACGAAACAAATCCTAACGTTACACCTTTTTAGCGATTTAAGCCAAAAGTTTAAAACGTTACGAAACAAATCCAAACGTTTAAAACTTTACGAAACAAATCTTTATGTTTCACCTTTTTAGCGATTTATGCTCAACATTTAAAACGTTACGAAACAAGTCCTAACGTTTCACCTTTTTCACGATTTAAGCCAAACTTTTAAACATTACAAAAGAAATCCTAACGTTTTACCTTTTGAACGATTTAATCCAAATATTTAAACCGTTACAAAATAAATCCAAACGTTTAAAACGTTAAGAAACAAATCCAAATGTTAAAAAAGTTAGGAAACAAATCCAAACCTTTAAAATGTTACGAAACAATCCAAACGTTTAAAACAATACGAGACCAATCCAAACGTTTAACAAGTTACGAAACAAATCCAAACGTTTCACATTTTTAGCGATTTAAGCCACATGTTTAAAACATTACAAAACAAATCCAAACGTTTAAAACGTTACAAAACAAATCCTAACGTTTCACCTTTTTAGCGATTTAAGCCAAACGTTTAAAACGTTACGAAACAAATGCAAACATTTAAATAGTTATGAAACAAATCCAAAAGTTTAAAACGTTACCACACAAATCCAAACGTTTCACCTTTTTAGCGATTTAAGCCTAATGTTTAAAACGTTACGAAATAAATCCAAACGTTTAAAAGGTTATGAAACAAATCCTAACATTTCATCTTTTTAGCGATTTAAGCCAAACGTTTAATATGTTACGAAAAAAATCCTAGCGTTTAACCTTTTTTGCGATTTAAGTTAAACATTTAAAACGTTGAGAAACAAATCCAAACGTTTTAAACTTTATGAAACGAATCCAAACGTTTCACCTTTTTAGCTGTTTAAGCCGAACCTTTAAAACTTTATGAAAAAAATCCAAATGTTTAAAACGTTACAAAACAAATACTAAAGTTTCACCTTTTTAGCTCTTTAATCCAAAAGTTTAAAACGTTACGAAACAAATACAAACGCTTAAAACGTTACGAAACAAATCCTAATGATTCGCCTTTTATACTATTTAGGCAAAACGTTTAAAATGTTACGAAACAAATCCTAGCGTTACACCTTTTTAGCAATTTAAGCAAAAAGTTAAAATGTTACGAAACAAATCCAAACGTTTAAAACGATACGAAACAAATCCAAACGTTTAAAACGTTATGAAACAAATCCTAACGTTTTACCTTTTTAGGGATTTATGCTCAACGTTTAAAATGTTACGAAACAAATCCTAACGTTTCACCTTTTTAGCTATTTAAGCAAAACGTTTAAAACGTTATGAAACAAATCCTAACGTTTAAAACGTTACAAAACATATCCTAACATTTCACATTTTTATCGATTTAAGCCAAAGGTTTAAAACGTTACGAAACAAATCCAAATGTTTAAAACCTTACGAAACAAATCCAAACGTTTAAAACATTACGATACAAATTCAAACATTTCACCATTTTAGCGATTTAAGCCAAATGTTTAAAACGTTACGAAACAAATACAAACGTTTAAAATTTTACGAAACAAATCCTAACTTTTCACCTTTTTAGCGATTTAAGTCAAACGTTTAAAATGTTACGAAACAAATCCTAGCGTTTAACCTTTTTAGCGATTTAAGTCAAACGTTTAAAATGTTACGAAACAAATCTAAACGTTTAAAACTTTACGAAACAAATCTAAACGTTTAAAACTTTACGAAAAAATCCAAATGTTTCACCTTTTTAGCCATTTAAGCAAAACCTTTAAAACATTACGAAACAAATCCAAACGTTTCACGTTTTTAACTATTTAAGTCGAACGTTTATAACATTACGAAACAAATCCAAAAGTTTAAAACGTTACAAAACAAATCCTAAAGTTTCACCTTTTATGATATTTAATCCAAATGTTTAAAATGTTACGAAACAAATCCTAACATTTCACCTTTTTAGCGATTTAAACCAAACGTTTAAAATATTACGAAACAAATCCTAATGTTTCCCCTTTTTAGCGATTTAATCCAAATGTTTTAAAAGGTTACGAAACAAATCCAAACATTTAGAAAGTTATGAAACAAATCCAAACATTTAAATATTATGAAACAAATCCAAACCTTTAAAACGTTACGAAACAAATCGAAACATTTCATCTTTTAAGCGATTTCATCCAAACGTTTAAAGCTTTACGAAACAAATCCAAATGTTTAAAACATTACGAAACAAATCCAAACGTTTAAAACGTTACGAAACAAATCCAAACGTATAAAACGTTACGATACAAATCCAAACGTTTAAAACATTACGATACAAATCCAAATGTTTCACCTTTTTAGCGATTTAAGCCAAACGTCTAAAATGTTACGAAACAAATCCAAACGTTTAAAACGTTACAAAACAAATCCTAAACTTTCACCTTTTTAGCTATTTAAGCCAAATGCTGAAAACGTTAAGAAACAAATCCCTATGTTTAAAAAGTTACAAAACAAATCCTAACGTTTCACTGTTTTAGCGATGTAAGCCAAACGTTTAAAACATTACGAAACAAATCCTAAAGTTTCGCATTTTTAGTTATTTAAGCCAAACGCTCAAAACGTTACGAAACAAATCCCAACGTTTAAAACGTTACAAACAAATACTAACGTTTCACCTTTTTAGCGATTTAAGCCAAACGTTTAAAAGGTTACGAGACAAATCCAAATGTTTAAAACATTAAGAAACAAATCCAAATGTTTAGAACATTAGGATACAAATCCAAACGTGTAAAACGTTACGAAAAAAATCCAAACGTTTAAAACATTATAGTAAAAATCCAAACATTTCCCCTTTTTAGTGATTTAAGCCAAACGTTTAAAACGTTACGAAACAAATCAAAACGTTTAAAATATTACGAAACAAATCTAAACATTTCACTTTTTTAGCGATTTAAGCCAAATGTTTAAAAGGTTACTAAACAAATCCTAACATTTCCCCTTTTTAGCTATTAAAGCGAAATGTTTAAAACGTTACGAAACAAATTCTACCATTTGGCCTTTTCAGCTATTTAAGCCAAATGTTTAAAACGTTACGAAACAAATCCTAACGTTACACCTTTTTAGCGATTTAAGCCAAACGTTTAAAACGTTACGAAACAAATCCAAATGTTTAAAACGATACGAAACAAATCCTAATTTTGACATTTTTAGCTATTTAAGCCAAAATGTTTAAAACGTTACAAAACAAATCCTAACGTTTCACCTTTTTAGCGATTTATGCCAAATGTTTAAAACGTTATGAAACAAATCCTAACATTTCACCGTTTTAGCTATTTAAGCAAAACGTTTAAAACGTTATGAAATAAATCCTAACGTTTAAAACATTGCAAAACAAATTCTAACTTTTCACCTTTTTAGCGATTTAAGCCAAACGTTTATAACGTTATGAAACAAATCCAAACGTTTAAAAAGTTACGAATCAAATCCAAATGTTTAAAACGTTACGATACAAATTCAAACGTTTCACCTTTTTAGCGATTTAAGCCAAACATTTAAACAATTTTGAAACAAATCCAAACGTTTAAAGACGTTACGAAACAAATCATAACATTTCACCTTATTTGTGATTTAATCCAAACATTTAGAACGTTTCAAAACAAATTCTAACATTTCACCTTTTTAGCTATATAAGCCAAACGTTTAAAACCTTACAAACTGTAATACCCCATAAATTAAAAGGACTAAATTATTCCACGTACATTATAGGACTAGGAGTACGTAAATTAAATTTGAGGGTAAATTTAATTTATAGTATCTCCCGAAATATAAAATAGCTATAGAAGTTAAAATATAAAATTTGGATATTTATATTTTAACTAACGGGAATCAAGATATGCTTATAAATTAAAATAGAATAATTAATAAGTTCCGTGTGAATATTTTTGGAGTCAATATTCACGGAATATTTTTAAGAAATTACCCCTAACATTTTATTGAATTTGGAGATAGAAATTTTATTAAGTGGGTCTAATTTAGCGCTAATAAATCTTAAATGATTTATTAAAAATAAAATATAAGAATTTGTTGTCCATTTTAGTTACGGACAAGTATTTAAGAATTTGAGTTAAAGTAACGCGTAAATACCTAGGGGCTAGTTTGGCTTTTAGCCAAAATATATAATCTAACAATTCAAATGAGAATTCATTTGAATCAGGAGAAACCTAAAACTTAGGTTTATAAGTTTCAGAGAACGGCGGTGATATAGAAAATGGACAGAAAATGATACGCGACGGTAGGTTCGCCAATTTTGATCTGATTTCTTGTTTCTAACTCGAATTTCTTCGGTAATTCGATATTAATCGAAGTTATAACCGCTATTTTGAATTCGGTGATATAGAAAATGGATTATATTCGAATATAAAACGGTTACTATATCGAATCGAACGTACACGTATTTATTTTACGTTTCGATTTCATAACCGAGTTGTTTGGTATGTGAATTGACGTTATGGATCAAAAAATGACGTAATAGCTCGACAGAATTGGACCGGGAACGGAGTTACTGTGGCTGTGCATGAGCATAGTGACTGTGCGGACGCATAGGGACAATGTGCGGGCGCACAAGGCTTCGCGCCAACGCGCATTTTGAACGGTACGCTCAATACGGAATCAAAAAGGACTTTGAAATACGAAATAGGACGTTTAAAAAGGACTAAAAAAGGAATTGGATAGTTAAAGAAGTTCGATTAATTAAAATTTAGAGATGTTTTAATTAGGTCCTCTATTAATCAAAGTGATTAATAGTTAGAGAACAATGAGTTGATATCGAGGATGGGAATAGACTAGATATGTTATATGTCTATTAATGTCTATAAAGAGTCTACTCTTTTGAGTTAGAATTCTTGTTTCAGTTGTGTTTAACAATTGTTTACTAATTAGTTCCCACGAGCAAGCAAGCTAACGGACCAGGAGAGTAGAGGGTGATCGAAAACGGTTTTTGTGAATAACGGTTTTGTGAGTTCGCATATTTACTATTGAATATTAATGCCAAAAAAATTATAACTCAAAATGTGTTTGAAATTGCATTGCATAGAGTCGATTTAAAACCAATATAGATCCACTGGAACGTGCTATCTATGGGCATCAATAGAATTGTGTGATCACCGGTGTTAATAAATCACTGCATTCTATTGCATATTGGCTGGGTCCTGTGGCCAGATGCTTGCAAAGAGGCCTAGACCTAACAGGTTGTCATGGGGAGCCAATAATTAAATTTACGGCCCAGCAAACCTTACACAGAGTTAAGATGATTGTGATGTCATGAGTTCACAATTCATCCTGTGTTAAACAAGTGAGCATGAACCATTGTATTAACCATAGTTAACCAAATGCGGTTTCTCTTAGAGTTTCATTTGGATTGGTTATTTGACTGCACAAAGTGTGTTCACATGCGATTTATGCTTTTATTAATATGCTTAAGTAACTATGTGAATTCACTCATATTTGACCCCTATTGATTTCCCTTTCACAAGTAAATGGCATTTTGACGTGACAAGACTTCCAGTTCTTTCTCCGAAAGTCGTAAGTAGATTAAGGTAACTCTAGAGCTGCAGGGTAGTTCTACTATCACATAGTAGTTCATTTGTAAATGTTTTAACGCTGATGTGAAACTACTGTTAGTATCATTTTGGGACAAAAGCATGTTTTATACAAAAAGGGCTTTTGCCAGATGTTTATAAAGAAACCTGGTTTTGATAAAAGCTTTATGTTTGTTTGGCATGCTTTAACCGGTTACTTGATGTGTTAATTGGTTTGCACCGCTAGCATTGTTTTCAAACAGGGTTATGTTAGGATACGTGCTATGTACACGTACTATCCTTAGTCCAGAAATGCAATCGCATGGTTTTGATTACACGTTTATCTAAAGGTTTTCAAATACTTGCAAAAAGAGATTGAGACCTTTCATGTTTTCAAAATGCGAAAAGTTTTTTCTGTTTTTCCTAGGCTTGCTACGGGTTTTGGAACAACCATTCCCATTCCCTAGCGCTGGTCTCGGCACGAGTTTTTGGGTGGAAATCGGGTCGTGACAAACTTGGTATCAGAGCAATGTTGTAGAACTAGAGTGTCTACAATAACATTGTTGATAATAGAACAATAGAGTCTAGGGAAGTACTGCATCAATAGAATTCGAGTCATGTCCTTGTTATGTCATCATTTTATTGTGAAATATTCAGCTTTTCGTTTGGGCTGTGAGTCTATATTATGTTTAACACGAGTTATGTGTTGTGATACGCATAAGCACATGAGGTGCGATCATTGAGATGGTTATATGCATACATGTTGAACTCGTATTTGTCGTCTATTGTTTGATTACAATGTGGTTTGATTTAGTTAGGATGGCTGACCAAAGACAAACTCGCGGCCGAGATGTGATGATACGAGATGCACCTGAAGAAGCTCGTGATGAGTCGTCTGTGCATTTAGGGAAAAATGAACCGGCTAATGCGACAGGTAGAGGCCGTGGGCGTGGTAGACCTAGAGGTAGAGCTAGTGGTCAGGCAGTGGAGGAACATGTACCAGTTCAAGCTCCTGGAATACCTCTACAACCAAATGCGTCAGGCTTTGACTTTAATCACTTCTTTGCTGGAGTTGCAGCTATGCAGGCTAGCCAAGTTGAGAATCAGGCTATGCATAGGGAGCAACTATTGCAACAACAACAGCGAGTTGGTGCAAATGTTGATAGAGATAGTGTTTCGGCGTATATGCGACTCAAACCAACAGAATTTGACGGTTCTGGTGATGCGCTAGATTTCTTGGAGGAAGTTGAGCGTAATGCTAGACGTCTGCATGCGGATGAGAGACAGTCAATTCTGTTAGTCGAGATGTCTATGAAAGGACCAGCAAAGGATTGGTTTAGACATATAATTCAACCTACGATGAATCAGATGACCTGGGAAGAATTTGTCAATCGGTACAGAGAGTTCTATCTGCCATTCTCTGTGACCGAGAGTTATGGAGATCAGTTACTGATTGATGAAATGAGATAAGTCAGTGCAGGAATACGTGACATAATTTACATGAATTGGGAGATTTGCACCTAATTTGATGGCTGATCCAATCAGGGTGAATGTGAGGTTTATCAAGGGTTTAGGACCTAAATTTGTCATCCTTGTCTTTGATGTGAATAAAGATTTGATCCAGCTGATAGACAGTGCACGTCAGATGTAGACTTCGTTCGTACAGTTTGGAAGGATTGTCAATCCTACTGTACCAATGTCGACGAGGAGTGATCAGGTTACTGCGGCGGCCAATACACAGATGTTCTTCAGTCCAAGTGGTTTTACTGGGCCACGTCACAGAAATTTTAAGAAGGGGAAGATTACAAGCGTTTTAATACCCCTAGAGCTAGTTCGAGTGGACGCAGCTCATGAAGTGCTGGAGTGTTAGCTCCATTCTGCCAGAATTGTCGGAGGAGACATTATGGAGTGTGTCATCTCGCTCCAGGATCGTGCTTTTTTTGTGGCCAACCAGGCCATTATGCTAAACAGTGTCTGATGTCAGGAGCACAAGGGTCTACTGCTAGTGTAGCATAACCTTTTCAGCAGCAGCGGAGGCCTGTGTTTCGAGCGGCATCTGGGCAAGGTCAAACCGGTAGTACGTTTACTGGTTAGAGAGGTAGAGGTTTTGAAAACAATTGTGGTGGAGGAAGGAATGCTGGAGGAAGAGGTACTGGCCAGACTTCTCAGGAAGAAGGAAGTCAAGCCAGAGTGTTTGCATTGAACTCATAGGAGGCTCAAGACTCTAATGCAGTTGTGCAAGGTATCTTTACTACAGCTTCTATGGATGCCTTAGTATTATTTGATCCGGGTGCGACGCATTCATTTTTTTCGCCGAGTTTTTCAATTAAGATGGGGAAACAACCCACTTATTTGCAGAATCCATTATCAGTAGCCACGACAATGGGTGAAAGTATGGATACGGACATAGTTTATCCGTCTTGTCCTATGAATGTTCAAGGACGAGAGTTGTTTGCTGATCTAGTTTTACTAGAGGTGCTAGCATTTGATGTTATATTGGGTATGGATTGGTTAGCTCAACATTATGCAAATGTGGATTGCACTAATAAGCTGGTGATATTTAATACCCCTGGAATTGAATAATTTCAATTCAAGGTGAGGAACTAAAATCCACCACTAGCATAATCTCAGGTATGAAAGCTCAACAAATGATAAGGAAATGGTGTCAAGCATTCTTAGCTATTGTGTTAGATACAGAGAAAGTTCAAGGGAGTGTACACAATGTACCAGTGGTAATGGAGTACCAAAATGTTTTTCCAGACGAGTTACCTGGATTACCACCAGACAGAGAGATAGAGTTCTGTATTGAATTAGCTCCTGCTACCAAACTGATATCAATACCTCCTTATCGGATGGCACCAGCAGAGTTAAAAGAATTGAAAGATCAATTAGAGGAGCTACTTGATCGTGGTTTTTTCAGACCAAGTGTTCCACCGTGGGGAGAACCTATCTTATTTGTTAAGAAGAAAGATAACTTGTTTCACCTCTGTATCGACTACAGACAGCTGAACAAGGTTACAATCAAGAATAAGTACCCTTTGCCAAGGATTGATGATTTGTTCGATCAACTTCAAGGAGCAAGGTACTTTTCTAAGATTGATTTGCGATCAGGATATCATCAGTTGAAGATCCGAGAGGATGATGTTTCGAAAACTGCTTTTAGGACTCGATATGGTCACTATGAGTTCCTAGTTATGTCATTCGGATTGACGAATGCTCCAGCGGCTTTCATGGATATGATGAATAGGATATTCAAACCATTCTTGGATCAGTTTGTGATCGTCTTTATTGATGATATTTTGATATACTCGCGTACAGAAGAGGAGCATGGACACCATTTACATATAGTTCTTCAGACATTAAGGGAGCATCAATTGTACGCCAAGTTTTCAAAGTGGGAATTCTGGTTAGAATAAGTCGCATTTTTGGGACATGTAGTATCTCAAAGTGGAATCAAGGTAGATCTTAAGAAGATCGAAGAGGTTGTGGAATGCATACGACCAACTTCAGTGACTGAGATTGTAATATCCCGTGTTTTTCTGTCATGGTTTTGTTGTGTTTCCGAATTAGTTTCGGATTGTTAATGGTGGACTTAGCAAGTGTAACACCTTTTTATTTTTTTTATTTTTTTTCCTGAAAATATGTTTTTTCTGAAAATAAATATTTTTTTAAAAAAAAATTTTCTGGAAAATTTTTTTTTCAAAAAAATTATTTTTTTTATCAAAATATATTTTTTCTGAAAAAAAAATTTTAAATTTTTTTCTGAAAATATTTTTTTCTGGAATTATTTTTTTTTTCTGGAAATATTTTTTTTTTAAAAAAAAATCAGATTGAAATTTGGGTTTTAAATTTTTCATCTAAAGTGATAAAAAGCAAAAAAAAAGTAAGTTAAATAACCCATATAACCCATGTTGGTTTTAAATAACTAAACTAACATAACCCAAATTATTTGGGTTATAACCCAAGATATTATTAGAAATTCAGTTTGGGTGGTTATAAGCTCATAACCCAACCAAACTGAATTTGAACACCCCTATGGTCTGCTATCTGAAGAATTAGGAACTTAATTAGCATAAATGACTTCACTAAAAGTAAGCGATGCTAGTTTTGATCAAATTATAAAATATGATATTGGATTTTTGGTGATTTTTTTAGTTTATGCTTTAGATAATGTTAACCGTTTGTAAATTGGGTTTATGGTGATTTTTTTATTTTTACGGTTTGATTTAATGATTTTGCAGCAGTTAATGCAAAGGTTGTTTTATTTGCTGGGTACTTTAGTTCTTTAGCTACCAGTTATGGAAAATAGCTCAAAACAAGGAGATTATTGAAGTTTAAAGTCTTGTGGATGTAAAAGTTAGCAAGCTTTGTGACAGATGTATTAGTGTAGCTTGCGAAGATGAATGCAATGAAATAGATTGCCTTTGTTCTACTGGAAAAGATGTATGCCATGAAATAGATTGTTAAAAACTTTCATATTTGTTGTTTCCGTTTGTGCGAGAAATGGTTTATTGCTTAGCTTTGAAGTTAGGATCCAGCATAGATTTGATTACTTTTTTCGAGTATATAGATTTGATTACATTTTTGGAGTACATAGGTTTGATTGCATTATGGGAGTACGTGGATTTGATTACAATTTTGGAGTTAATGTTAGACTCTTAGCTTCTTTTATCAGATCTGTGATTAATTTCTTGACTGATTTGAACTGTTAGAGCTCTATACCAATAGAAAATTAATCTTATCTAGTTCTTAATTGAGTACGAAATAGTACTACAGAAGGAGGAAAAATAGGTTTCTGCTGCTGAAAGAACGGTTGAGCAACACTAGCCGACGACATCTGCTGCCCAGATGTCGGACACTCCCTAGCAAAATGACCCAGCTGGCCACAAGCATAACAACTACATGGTGCCACTTGGCACTGTCCCGGATGTCTCCATTCTGCAGTTCTGACAAAACGGAACACAAGAAGTACCACTGTAACCGCGACCAGATCCACAGCTACTCCCACCGTAATCAGAACTGTGTGAATACGGCTGATACCCTTTTCGACCACCCCCTTTTTGACTCTTATACAGGGAAGGCTTGTACTGATAGCTGCTGCCCACTACTCTGAACAACACCGCCCGTCTTCTTGGCCTCTGGCATTTTCCCAAAATGCAGTAATGTACTCTCCATACGACGAGCACTATCCACTACACTGGTGAAGTCTCTGTGCGTCTAAGTCAGAAGACTAATAAACTCAGCACCTAGACCCTTCACGTACCTGTCGTTCACCCTCTGTTGTTCAGTCTGCACTGGGGCAAAGAAACTCAACCTCACAAACTCAGTGGTATACTCATGTATCGACATGTCTCCTCTTTTCAAAATTAGCAATCTGTCCCTATGACCCTCTATCACTAATAAGTAGGTGAAAATCTTTGAATCGAGTTACAAACTCCTCCCAATAAATAGTAGCCATATCAGCACGAATTTCCCTGCGAAACTAGTCATTTGCAGGACCCTTCAAGGACATCTCCACTAGCATAACTGTCTGCCTCTCAGAAGCCTGCAATCTCTGAGCATTCCGGTCAACCCCCTCCAGAAAGTCTAGGGCATCACCGTCGCCTGCAAACTCAGTCGGCTTCAGCCTCGAATAAGCCAACACCAAATCCCTATCAGTGATTCTGGCACCACCAACCGCAACACCACCAGCCTGTGGTACCTGTTGCTGTACAATCTGTCGCAGCATAGCATACTGGTTCAGCATGGCGATCTGTCCCGCCTGCAGTTGCACTTGGTTATCCTGTAGTGCAGTGATTCCATCCAGAAATGTTGTGAAGTCAAACGGATCCATAGGAACTTGTAGTACACCGGGTGCCTGAGCGTCTGCACCAACACGTCTCCTACCTCTAACTCCAGTAGCCTGCCTCTGCCAGCCCGTCGTCTGCCGGCCTGATGCCAGCCTGACCTCCGCCTGCACATCGTCTACCAGCTTGAACTACCGGTTCATGCTGATCAACCTCAATCGACATAGCGTCATCAGCTTCAGTCTCAGCCTGAGCTGCAACACGCCTACCAGTATTCATTCCTATGAATGAAACAACAAAACTCAAACAATGCCCACATAGCAACACCTAGAGTATAACTTAAATAGCTCAATAATTAACAATTCACCCAAAGTAATAACAATAACATTCCAATGTAATACATAAACTTTTCAAAATAAAGCATTAGTAGCACATAAGACAGACGCAAACACTCCTAATGGTGAAGGTAAGAAGTTTTGAAAACAAATGATGACCTTTCAAAAGACAAGACTTTAATCCTAATTCCGCTGTAGACCCTATGACACAATAACAACACATAACTTGCCCTAAAGCGATAAGCACATAACATGCAAAAATTTGGCCTTAGTTCGAAACTAAATCTCTGATACCAACTTTGTCATGACCCAATTTCATAAATTGTGACCGGCGCTAGGGTATCGGTATTGTCGTACCAAAACCCGCAGCAAGCCTCGCGGAAAAAAAATCAAACATATAAACCTGCAGAAACACTGCTCGGGGGCAACCGAGACTCCAACCTAAGTCTAGCAATTTATATCACAGTTCTAATATAAATAACATAAATATTTGAAATGCTCAACAGCATGCCTTAAATATAATAATAAAATAATCCAGATTAAACCTGCCAGTAATAATCAATCAGACAAACCGACAATCCCAATGTGCAATAACCAAAGTAATATATAAACTAGTTCTATTGCGGTCTAAGAATTCGAAAATAGTGACTAGTTTATATAACATAAAACCTCCGAGGAATTAAACGGATCGGAGTGGACCAGCTTTCAAATCATAAACCTGAAAAATTTGGAAAAACATGGTCAGATATATTGAGATGAGTTCGTAATACTATTTATATTTATTTAGTTTAAAACCCTTAAATCAAAACCTTTTATACTAATATAACATGATTGTGGAAAACAGTACTGAAATGATTCCACCGTAAGTATGACATAGCATACTGATAAACCCAGAGTGGACGGGAACAGATCATCGTCATATACCAGCGTAAGCAAGACTTTAGTCCGCCGATCCTAGAGTACTTACCAGTACACACAGTCTCGATACAAGACTATCGAGTATCTCGTTTCAATCCAGATCCATAATCGCCTAATACAATTGAAAAGCATTTATAATATTAAAATATGATGCGGTACTTAATAAAGCAGTAAATAGCACTACAAACTCACTGCTTGCTTATCAACGTGAATCTTGGCAAACAGCTAACCCTGGTTCGACTCCTGAGCGCGAATAGTCGAAGCATCTAAAAATAAATTCATAAGTTAAAATCACTCCAACCCCTAATTTTAAGAATACTAGACACCACGTAGGACTAGAAAAAAATAATAAGATAGATAAAATCACACAGAGAAACGCAATTCTCAAATAAAATATAATATCGTAAACTAATTCAAGTCCATTGAGTTCACACCTTAGAAACCACTTCGAAATATTATTTAAATAATATTTAACTAATAATTAAATAAATTCCTCAAATAGTAGGTTAGCCGAGTTTCTAAAATTACCAGGCTAAACCCATGTGTCGGCGACGCAAGTCCAGACCGACCCAACTGATAATCCAAAGTTATATACCACAGTTTATAATTATAATTTAAATAATATATTAATTAATATCAAAGTAGAACAAAATAGCTTGAAATCCAAGAAATCGGATATCACTGACAAAATACTTCTCTAAAATAATTTAATAAACAATTAAAAGCTAAAATAAATATTTAATCACATTTGCCACGCCAAAATCTCAAAAATTGTAGATTAAATATAAATACCAAATTCTCACATATAATAATAAAAGGTAAATTAATTATTAATGAATCTAAATATTATTTTCAGATTTTAAAATAATATTGTCGAATTGCTATATTGAAAAAGAATACCCAAGTTAAAATTTAAAACAATCAATTAATAAGTAAAATTTGAAATGGTAAAAAATTGACTTAAGGAATTTAATTGATTAAAACATAATAACCTAAGGACCATTCTAGTCTTTTAGCCATCTCCTTCATTCCATTAAACAATTTCAATTCCTTGTTATAGAGCCTAACCCGCCAACCTCTCATCACCAAAATTCAAACTTAAATCAAAGGTTCTAATGTTAATAACTCAACAAAATCATGATTTTAAATGCTATGAAAGATTACAAGAACCAAACTTATCAAGAACCATAGCATATAAGGAAAAGAACATGAATACACCCCTAACCTCCAACTTCGTCTCCTTCAAAACGTGAATCTCAGAAACAACGATTATGAATGACAAATCCACCGAATCCCATCAGAACTCCAGAGTAAAACGTGCCAAAACGTACTTTTAAACATAGTTTTTATTTTGGTTCAATGAGTTGCAAGGCAGCAGATATATACGATGATCGTGCAAGGTGCGACGGGTGCCATCATACCAGCACTAATGCACTGGATCCCATCAATACTCCGAAGTTGAACGTGCTTGGGCGAGAGCAGTATTAGGATGAGTGACCTCCTTGGAAGTCCTCGTGTTGCACCCCTTTTTTGCATTTTTGTGATACGCGCCTGCATTTTTTTAAATATTATCGCCTATCGCATAAACAGAACGAGTAACGAGTAACGAGTAACGAGCACCGGTGAATTGCAATGCAAGGACTAAACGGAAAATATGGAAAAAGTTCAGGGACCAAAACGTACTTTTAAAGATAGTTTAAATTTTGGTTGAATGAGTTGCAAGGTAGCAGATATATATGATGATCGTTCAAGGTGTGACGGGTGCGATCATACCAGCACTAATGCACTGGATCCCATTAGAAATCTGAAGTTAAACGAGCTTGGGCGAGAGTAGTACTAGGATGGGTGATCTCCTGGGAAGTCCTCGTGTTACACCCCTTTTTTGCATTTTTGCGTTCAGCGCCTGTATTGTTTTAATTGTTATCGCTTATCGCATAAACAGAACGAGTAACGAGTAACGAATAACGAGCACCGCTGAATTGCAATGCAGGGACTAAACGGGAAATATGGAAAAAGTTCAGGACCAAAACATACTTTTAAAGATAGTTTTTATTTTGGTTGAATGAGTTGCAAGGCAGCAGATATATACGATGATCGTGCAAGGTGTGACGGGTGCGATCATACCAACAAAATGAACCGGATCCCATCAGAGCTCGAAAGTTAAACGTGCTTGGGCGAGAGTAGTACTAGGTTGGTTGACCTCCTGGGAAGTCCTCATGTTGCGCTTTTTTTTTTTTTTGCGGTCCGCGCCTGCATTTGTTTAATTATTATCGCCTATCGCATAAACAGAACGGGTAACGAGTAACGAGCACCAGTGAATTGCAATGCAGGGACTAAACGGGAAATATGGAAAACGTTCAGGGACCAAAAAATACTTTTAAAGATAGTTTTTATTTTGGTTGAATGAGTTGCAAGGCAGAAGATATAAACGATGATCGTGTAAGGCGTGACGGGTGCTATCATACCAGGACTAATGCACCAGATCCCATCAGAACTCCGAAGTTAAACGTGCCAAAACGTACTTTGAAAGATAGTTTTTATTTTTGTTGAATGAGTTGCAAGGCAGCAGATATATACGATGATCGTGCAAGGTGTGACCGGTGCGATCATACCGGCACTAATGCACCGGATCCCATCAGAGCTCCGAAGTTAAACGTGCAAAAACATACTTTTAAAGATAGTTTTTATTTTGGTTGAATGAGTTGCAAGGCAGCAGACATATACGATGATCGTGCAAGGTGTGACGGGTGCGATCATACCAGTACTAATGCACCGGATCCCATCAGAGCTCCGAAGTGAAACTTATTTGGGCGAGAGCAGTACTAGGATGGGTGACCTCCTGGGAAGTCCTCGTGTTGCGCCTTTTTTTTGCATTTTTGCGGTCTGCGCCTGCATTTTTTTAATTATTATCGCCTATCTCATAAACAGAACCAGTAACGAGTAACGAGCACCGGTGAATTTCAATGCAGGGACTATACGGGAAATAAGGAAAAAGTTCAGGGATCAAAACGTACTTTTAAAGATAGTTTTTATTTTGGTTGAATGACTTGCAAGGCAGCAGATATATACGATGATCGTGCAAGGTGTGACGGGTGCGATCATACCAGCACTTATGCACCGGATCCCATCAGAACTCCGAAGTTAAACGTGCCAAAACGTACTTTTAAAGATAGTTTTTATTTTGGTAGAATGAGTTGCAAGGCATCAAATATATACGATGATCGTGCAAGGTGTGACGGGTGCGATCATACCAGCACTAATGCACCGAATTCCATCAGAATTCCAAAGTGAAACGTGCTTGGGCGAGAGCAGTACTAGGATGGGTGACCTCCTGGGAAGTCCTCGTGTTGTACACTTTTTTGCATGTTTGCGGTCTGCGCCTGCAAGTTATTTAATTATTATCGCATATCGCATAAACAGAATGAGTAACGAGTAATGAGCACCGATGAATTGCAATGGAGGGACTAAACGGGAAATATGAAAAAATTACAGGGACCAAAACGTACGTTTAAAGATAGTTTTTATTTTGGTTGAATGAGTTGCAATGCAGCAGATATATACGATGATCGTTCAAGGTGTGACGGGTGTGATCATACAAGCACTAATGCACCGGATCCCATCAGAACTCCGAAGTAAAACGTGCTTGGGCGAAAGCAGTACTAGAATGGGGTTACCTCCCGGGAAGTCCTGGTGTTGCACTTTTTTTTTTGCATTTTTGCGGTCCGCGCCTGGTTTTTTAATTATTATCGCCTATGAATTGAAATGCAGGGACTAAACGGAAAATATGGAAAAAGTTCAGGAACTAAACGGGAAATATGGAAAACGTTCAGGGACCAAAACGTACTTTTAAAGATATTTTTTATTTTGGTTGAATGAGTTGCAAGGCAGCAGATATATACGATGATCGTGCAAGGTGTGACCGGTGCGATCCTACCAGCACTAATGCACTGGATCCCATCAGAACTCCGAAGTTAAACGTGCTTGTGCAAGAGCAGTACTAGGATAGGTGACCTCCTGGGAAGTCCTCGTGTTGCGCCTCTTTTTTGCATTTTTGCGGTCCGCACCTGCATATTTTTTAATTATTATTGCTCATCGCATAAACAGAACGAGTAACGAGTAACGAGTAACGAGTAACGAGCACCGATGAATTCCAATGCAGGGACTAAATAGAAAATATGGAAAACGTTCAGGGACCAAAACGTACTTTTAAAGATAGTTTTTATTTTGGTTGAATGACTTGCAAGGCAGCAGATATATACGATGATCGTGCAAGGTGTGACGGGTGCGATCATACCAGCACTTATGCACCGGATCCCATCAGAACTCCGAAGTTAAACGTGCCAAAACGTACTTTTAAAGATAGTTTTTATTTTGGTAGAATGAGTTGCAAGGCATCAAATATATACGATGATCGTGCAAGGTGTGACGGGTGCGATCATACCAGCACTAATGCACCGAATTCCATCAGAATTCCAAAGTGAAACGTGCTTGGGCGAGAGCAGTACTAGGATGGGTGACCTCCTGGGAAGTCCTCGTGTTGTACACTTTTTTGCATGTTTGCGGTCTGCGCCTGCAAGTTATTTAATTATTATCGCATATCGCATAAACAGAATGAGTAACGAGTAATGAGCACCGATGAATTGCAATGGAGGGACTAAACGGGAAATATGAAAAAATTACAGGGACCAAAACGTACGTTTAAAGATAGTTTTTATTTTGGTTGAATGAGTTGCAATGCAGCAGATATATACGATGATCGTTCAAGGTGTGACGGGTGTGATCATACAAGCACTAATGCACCGGATCCCATCAGAACTCCGAAGTAAAACGTGCTTGGGCGAAAGCAGTACTAGAATGGGGTCACCTCCCGGGAAGTCCTGGTGTTGCACTTTTTTTTTTGCATTTTTGCGGTCCGCGCCTGGTTTTTTAATTATTATCGCCTATGAATTGAAATGCAGGGACTAAACGGAAAATATGGAAAAAGTTCAGGAACTAAACGGGAAATATGGAAAACGTTCAGGGACCAAAACGTACTTTTAAAGATATTTTTTATTTTGGTTGAATGAGTTGCAAGGCAGCAGATATATACGATGATCGTGCAAGGTGTGACCGGTGCGATCCTACCAGCACTAATGCACTGGATCCCATCAGAACTCCGAAGTTAAACGTACTTGTGCAAGAGCAGTACTAGGATAGGTGACCTCCTGGGAAGTCCTCGTGTTGCGCCTCTTTTTTGCATTTTTGCGGTCCGCACCTGCATATTTTTTAATTATTATTGCTCATCGCATAAACAGAACGAGTAACGAGTAACGAGTAACGAGCACCGATGAATTCCAATACAGGGACTAAATAGAAAATATGGAAAACGTTCAGGGACCAAAACGTACTTTTAAAGATAGTTTTTATTTTGGTTGAATGAGTTGCAAGGCAGTAGATATATACGATGATCGTGCAAGGTGTGACGGGTGCGATCATACCAACATTAATTCACCAGAATGCCGGTTAGCCTGGAAGTCAAGATCAATGCATTGTTCCCTAAAAGTCTAGGGTGGTGCCATAGCTCATATGCTCAAATTTAGGGAACAGAGAATGAAGAAAAAGAATGCAAAATTAGAAATGAGGGGATGACTTTCTTAAAAGACATAAGCCACTAAAAAACGAAAAATCACATCCTTCGAGGATATGCCAGAAAATACCTCTACGGATGCAAGGCCAGAAGACGGAACAACCAGAAAAATACAGACACCGTAGAGGATGAACAGCCAGAAAAATACATATACCCCAGATGATGAACAGCCGAAAAATAGCGCAGACAGAGATACAGACATACCAGAAGATGAACAACCAAGAACGACAGAACAAGTCCTAGAGCTTTCAGAGCAAACTCAGAGAATCAAAACAAAGACCCAGAGCCTTTAGACAAAGACCCAGAGCCTTCACAAGACATAGAGCCTTCAGACAAGACCTAGAGCCTTCAGACAAGACCCAGATTCTTCATATAAGTTCCAGAGCCTTTCAGAGTAAGATCGAGAGCCTTTAGATAAGTCCCAGCGACTTTCAGAGTAAGACCCAGAGGCTTCAGATAAGTCCCAGAGCCTTCAAAGTATGACCCAAAGCCTTCATACAAGACCCAGAGCCTCCAGACAAGACCCAGAACCTTCAAAGCAAACCCGGAGAATTATCCGGAAGACGGGATCTGAAAGAGCCAGACTCCCCAACTGGCATAAAGACGCCAAAACACGGTAGAAAAACACCGAAACATGGTATAATGACACCATAAGTGGCAGAAAGACGCTAAAGTCTGATGAAAAACATCGGCATACGGTGGAAAGACACCAAAGCCTGGTAGAAAGACACCAGCATCCGTTAAGCATGAAATAATTAATGGAATCCAGACACCTATGCGATATCGGTGGCCTTTGGGACGGTCAAGGGATCCTGTCTGTCTATATGAAAGCCTCGGACAGGACAATTACAAGGGTTCGAGCCATCAAACCACTCTCGGGACGGCCGAGAGTTTATAGCTCCATTCCACAGAGCACGCACTCAGGCAGCCCGGGCTCACAGACAGCTGAGAAAACCATTCCAAGCAAGATGCGGAGTAGGCCAGAACTAGAGGTGCATGAGGCAAGAGTCATGCACCACAGCGGGTAATTCTTAGGCTAGGGCATTACCATACCACCAAGCGAGCGAGAGCCTCCGATGGTGGGCAGTATCCTTGTCGCTCGTCTAACAGTAAGTCTCTTCTTTAACAAGAATTGACCTACTTCCTCAATTCTCGTTAAAGAGGGGGCAAACTGTAAACACCTATTTTTTCGGATAGGTAAAAAGTGATAAGGAACTGAAGCGTCCAATGATGATTTCCAGAGAAATCTGTCCGGGTGACGAGCTTTCGATTCGCTTGCTGGAATCTAAGCAGGCCTAATTTGTGCACAGCTGTAAACTTGGAGGATTAAAACGCAATGAGGCGTAAATAGCCCATAAAAATCCAAAGAAATTGTAATATAAGTCTAGAAATTGGACTAATTGTCATATCTTAGAAGTTTATGGGCCAATTTGCAAGTTTGACGGTCTGAAATTGACCTTAACCAAACCTATAGGGCCCGAGGAACCTTTTTAACACTTTCGGGCACCAAAACGCACTTTTAGCAATCTTTTACTTAGCCACTAATCCTTAATACGAATTTAACTAAAACGTTAGAGTTTAAAGCTAATCTTAACACTTAAAAACTTATCACTTCACACACTTTCACCCTAGAATATTCTAGGAAACTGTAGGTCATCCTTAACCACTATAAATACAGCCTTAAGACATCCTTGCTAAATGTGGCACACAAACCCTAGAAATTGACCAGTAGAATTCGGCCACCACACACACACACTAAATCCAGTCCTGAAAACACTAAATACGTGTTGATTCTCCAAGAACACAAGCCCTGCACAGATTCGAAGCTGGATTCCGCATCCACTTCGCCAGTAAACGAGCCAAGGACTCAGAATGGTATTTCTAAGGACCCTCAATATTGTTCTTTTGATTTTGCCATAAATTTGCATGAATAATTGCCATAACTGTTGTAATTGTGAATTTTAGGATGCATGTTTAGCCTATAATTGCTTATTTGTCATTACAATAGCTTTAATCTATTAATTCGATGCTTTCAATAAGCGCCATAAAATTCGATGAAAAGGCATATTAATCACTGTAATTAGCTGTTTTTAATGTTCAAAACCAGAAAACAATCAATTTAGAGCTCTTAGAATGCATGTTTCTAGGAGATTTTAGCTCTTTTTGCCACGAAAACTTCAAAAATGTACTTGTTGCCCATAAAATAATTTTGCATAGATGAGCTTTAAACACTTCGATTATGTGTTTTTTGGATTCCTTGTTTGATTTTATGCTGTTTTGACGATGTTTACATGAAAAACGGAGTTAAAACGGGTAAGAACAAAGCAAAACAAAACGACCCCTGAAATTGCCGACAAACCGGCGGCGACGCCGCTGCAACCGGCAGCGCCGCTACGTCATCCTGCCGGCGCCGGCACTCTAATCCGGCCCTGTGTTCTTCCTTTTCCAGATCCCAGATTTGCTTTCCAGATCTTCCCGACTTCGATCCAAACTTCAAAACACGTTTTCGGGCCCATCTAGACGCCAAATCAGGCCCAGTTTGAACCCATACGTAGCTAATCCAATGTACTTTAATATTTTGTACTGTAACAGGCCATACCCGATGTAAAAAGGACTCATAAGTATAGATATGTAACATAGTGTATAAACCGGGCCCACGAGCCGGATTAACCCAAACTCGGAATCAACTCCGAATCAAACCAGTAGAACCGGATCGACGAGACCCACAACTCTCGTGATTTGACCAAGAGCTCATTCTGACCAGACCGATGGTCAAAACTCGCGCGAGTGCTAGGCACTTAATGTCAACGAGGTTTAAAAGTATCTCTAGCCTTATATGTATATCCAACTGCCCCTGACCATGCTAGCAATGTTTATTGCTTTCGAATAGCATTCCAAATCCAATAATAACCGGTTAAAGGACTAATCACCTAAAATTAGCCCATTAATGCAACTCCAGCCCATCACCTAGATATTGTAGGACTAATATGAAAACGTAGTAAATGGTTGTATAGGTTTTTCAAGACTCACCTAATAAAATAAATCAATCACACTTATACATCCGGTTTGTGCATGTAATCAATCCAGACCAGCCAGACTTATGCTATTTGCTAGAAACCTCTAAGGTTAGATGTATGCATAGGAGTACCCGCTACTTGCCTCAAATGCCAGTCTTGATCGAGTCTTATGCGCATCAAACGTGTTTACAGCTTTCATACTTGTTTATTTTACAGCTTTCGTATCTTGTGAACTGCATATACTGTTAAGATGAGATATAAAACGAATATGTCCAGAAAATAAAGCGGGTAACAGATAAGCCAAACACAAGAGTCTCGGGGAGGTCCACGAACCCTAGTCTTTGGTCTGATGCACGATAGTCTTATCGGAGGCGAGTACGGCTATGTAGTCGGTTAAAAGGCATTTCCTAGTTGAACTAGGTGACGACTTCATTTTTCAAACCATTTCCAGATTGAAAAGTCAGCCATAAGCCTTGGGCGAGCGGCCCCCGAATCCCGCTATGCTCACATGTACTTTTAAAGATAGTTTTTATTTTGGTCGAATGAGTTGCAAGGCAGAAGATATATACGATGATCGTGTAAGGTGTGACGGGTGCGATCATACCAGCACTAATGCACCAGATTCCATCAGAACTCCAAAGTTGAACGTGCTTGGGCGAAAGCATTACTAAGATTGGTGACATCCTGGGAAGTTCTCGCGTTGCACCCCGTTTTTGCATTTTTGGGGTCTGCGCCTGTAATTTTTTTTATTATTATTATTGCCGAGACATAAACAGAACGAGTAACGAGCACCGATGAATTGCAATGCAGGGACAAAACGGGAAATATGGAAAACATTCAGGGACTAAAACGTACTTTTAAAGATAGTTTTTATTTTGGTCGAATGAGTTTCAAGGCAGCAGAAATATACGATGATCGTGCAAGGTGTGACGGGTGCGATCGTACCAGCACTTATGCACCGGATCCCATAAGAACTTTGAAGTTGAACCTAAGGTTGGATTGTTGGCTTAAAATACTTAATTATACATTGGTTTGTTGTTGTTATTGTTTAAGGATATTGTTGTTACCCATAAAAAGTTTTGGGGTTGTTTGTATGACTTTGGTATGTTTGTATTGTTTAAACTTGTTGGGGAAACGTTTTATGTTTGTTGATTATAAAATTAGAAATTCTATGCCATGAATGATTGTTGGTTTGATTAATTGGTTCATATATGAGCTTATGCTTTAGATATGTATACATGTTGTTGGAATCATTTTAAGTGATTAGGCACGCTGGTGTCTACTCTGGGTGGTTTGGCCAACTGAGGCTAGTTTTGAGCATATTGTGTAAGTGTTTCCTTGTTGTTAAGGTATATTGAGTTCCATGGTTTTCAAATGAATAATGTTTTAGTTTAAATGTTTTAGATTTAACATTGGTTTTACTCTGGCATATAATTGGGTCAGGTTAGACTTGGGTCGCCCGACATGTGAGATTAAGCTTGAAGTCAAATTCACAACTCAGGGATTTTCACTTGGTTTCAAAGTTTTAAACTAAGTTATATAAGTACTCCGGATTATATTTTCAACGGGAACTCAATTATGATTAACTTATTGTTTGACTCTAGTATTAATTTGAATATGGAATGTATTTGTATGGATGTTGTGCTTGAGCTTATACCTTGGTTGTGGTTTGAGATGCTAGTCTTATTTGGTGTATAGTATTCTTAGAGTTAGGGGATGATTTATTTTTAACTTAAGCATTGTTTCTAGACTCGTCGACTGTTCGTGCTTTGGAGTTAGAGCAGGTTTAGGATATTTACCAAGATTCAAGTGGATACGCAAGCATTGAGTTTGTTGTGTTGTTTACCGCTTTTATTAAGTACCGCAATTATTTTAGTATATAAACTGTTTTGAACTGTTTTAAGAGATTATGGATCTGGATTGGAACAAGCTACTCGATAGGCTTGTATCGAAACTGTGTGCACCGGTAAGTACTCTGTGATCGGCAGATTAATGTCTTGCTTACGCTGGTATATGACAGGATTTATTCCCGTCCACTCTGGGTTCAGTATGATACGTCATACTTACGCTGGTATCATTTCAATACTGTATTTCCATAATCTTAAGTATATTAGTATAAAAGGATTTGTTTTAAGGGTTTTAGACTTAATAAATGTAAATAGCATTATGAACTCATCTCAGTATATCTGACCCCGTTGTTTTCCCAATTTTCCAGGCTTATGATTTGAGTGCGTACAAGTGATCACCCAAGTGAAAACAACAACTTATATAAGCAATATATCAGTTAAATCACACAGCTCACTCACGACATTCCAATAGGAGTACGCAGAAAATTTTGAAAACAAAAGATGACGTTTCAAAGACATGACTCGAATCCTAATTCAGTAGTAGTTCTTAGGATTCATTAACCACTTATTATGCCGAAAAAAATAAACACATAACATATAAAATGCCTTGTTTTGAAACAAAAGCTCTCAAACAAACTTTGTCACGACACATTTTTATAGATTGCGACCAGCGCTAGGGCATGGGTATGGTTGTACCAAAACCTGTAGCTAGCCTTTCAGATAACCAACATTATACATTTAAAACAATGTAACTATATAAAACCACATGCTCGGGGGCATCCGAGACTTCATCCTAGTCTAGCAATATATAAAAGCAACACATATTCAAAGCATGCTTGTCTTAAATTAAAAAGTCCAAAAGTATGGCAATATATAGAAACACCATAAATAGAGTAATCATGCCAATAGCAATAAAATAACATTTAGATCACCCAACAAAATAGTCTAAAACATAACTATAAGTTTAAGACAGAAAATAATCTAGTACTACTACTACTGTGGTTTAAGAGTTTAAAACAGTTTGACTATTTATTCTGGAAAAAAAAAACCTAAGAAGAATGAAGAAACAAGGATCAACCAAACGCTTGTTGTCATTGTAATGCGTTAGGAGTCTTCTCCTTCATTATGAGCTCATCTTCTTGTTACGATGAGCTGCACTCTTTCATCATCCTTAATCTTTAGGGATGACTAGTTTATCCGTGTGATTAGTTGGTTACTGTTGGGTTCTGGGTCAGGGACTTGCGACTGGTCTTATTGTTTGTGGCTTGTTTCCTGTTACATTCTTCTGGTACTATTTCAGGTGTGATATCCATCATTAGTACCTCCTCACAAGGTTGTGTCTTTCAAGCATTTATGTTTGTTTTTCTGGGTCATCTTTGGGCCTGTTTCGGGCTGTCCCTTTTCTTTTTATCCGTTGGGATTAATTGCCTCTTCAATTCTGTTTTTCAAAATTTGAACTGCAATCATTTCATGCTCCTGAATGTCCGCCACGTTTCCATCTAGTAACTGCTGTTGCGGTTTCCTAGATCCTTCTTTAAATTTCTTTTCTTTTCTTTCCATTTTCTTTTATTTTCTTCTTCTCTGTTCATTTCAAAAAAAATCTTTGTTTTCCTTTATCGCCATTGTTCCCTTTCGCCTTTCTTCTTCCTTTTGGTTTCCAGGTAAGTTTCATTTTCTTTCTCGATTTTTTGTATTGAGTGACGCGTACTAGGTCTTTTGCGTCTCTCCCTTCTTCTGGCGCTGCTGTAGATTACCGTAATTCTTTAAGTTCGTTGGTTACTAATATTGATAGAGAGTCTTTGAGCGAGATTCGTGATGATTATGGGATACCCGTTGTGTATTCCCTTTCTGTCTGCGGCGCTCGCATGAGTGCTAATGAGGATGTGGGTGATGGAAAAGTAGTTGTCTATAGGGAACAATTTCGTTGCGGGTTACGTTTTCCTTTGGATCCATTAATTGAGTCTTTTGTGAAGGAGTATGGGATCCCCTTAGGCCAGATTCATCCAAACGCAATCCGAGTCTTGTGTTGCTTTATCGAGTTAATCTGTGACAAAGGTTTGGTTCCTACTTTGGGTCTTTTGAATGAGCTTTTCTTTATTACTCGTAGAAGTAATGAGTTTTATCATCGTTTGGCTGCTCATCGGGGTAGGCGTTTGATTGATGCTTTGCCTAAAATTACCAAACGTTGGCAGCGTTTTTTCTTCTTTGTGAGTCACGATAGTGCCTTTACTGATTTCCCCTCTGATTGGGTTGATGACTCTGAGTCTTTGTCTTTTTCCCCACTTTGTGCTATTGACTCCGAGGTAATAGATTCTTTAGTAGATGATGCCAGTCCCATTTATTCGATTTTTATGACTTAGTGGATATATACCTTTACCATAAGTTTCCTCATATTGAGTTGCCTCCTCGTATTGTGACTGAGGGGCCTCTTGAGAGTGATGGTACACTGTCTCAGTCTTGCCTTTCTCCTTCACCTCTATCTTTTGTAGATTTGACGTCTACGTCTCAGGGTATGCTTCTCATTAGTCTTTTCTTGGCCTCTGTCATTATTGAATGTATACTTATCTATATTGCTTTTGCAAGAATGGGGACGATTTTCTTGATGCTTTGACTCTTACCTTTGATGATGACTCGGTTGTTTTCACTAGGTCTAAGCCTGCATCGCTGTCGTTGCCTCCTCGGCCAGTTGTCAAGATTGAGAAGAATCCTGAGTCTGGATTTCCCTCCTCCTCTAGTAAGAAAGGGCGAGATATCCGCGATCGGACCAGACAGGGGTCAGCGAAACGTTTCAAGAAGAACTTGGATTCCTTTCCTAATCCTAAGGAATGGTTACAGCAAAATGTTGAGTGGTTGTCTGCCTCTTCTCCCGAAGTGTCTTCTTTATTTTCCCAATTTGTGCAATTTCCTAAAGACATAGAGGTTTGGGACAGTTGTACTGGATCTGGTGCTTGTGACCGGATTGATTCTGCCTTGTTACAGGTAAATATTTCTTACTGTCTTCTTTCTTTTGTGACGGGTTTGTGTGTCTCCGTTTTTAGTGTTCTTTCTTTCTTATTTTGTGTTTCTGTCTTCAGCTTATTCAGGAAAATGCCTTAATTCGTCGTAAGGTGGAGGAGACTGCATTTTTGGAACAGAGACATGAGAAAGAAATGACCCTATTACGAGATTCTATGTCTTCAGAGAGGGTGAAACTGAACAAGCAGAATCAAACAACTCTGGATCGTATTAAGATCTTAGAGAAGAAAGTTTCTGATCACGAAGCTACTATGTTGCAACTTCAGGCTTCATGAGAAAGGCTGACTCAAGATCAGCAAAACAACAAACGAGATGCTAACGTTTACATGAGTGGATGTCTGACTGACTTTTGCGCTACTGTGATTAAGATAGTTCGCGAAGATTATCTAGATTATGATATCAAAAAATTCCTTTCAATTGATCTCCGGGCTTTGGGTCAGCGTGTTGCGGCTAAAGTTGCTGCTAAAAAGGCTGGATTACCTATATCACCAGTGTTTCCTTCCGATGTTATCAGCGAAGGTATGAGAGATGCCATAGATCCTGGTTAGAAGACATCAAGTCTTGACTCAGATGTTTGTGGTGATAAGGGACCGTTGGGTCAAACCTCTACGACCTAGACAGCTCTGGTCCTGGTTAGGGACTCTCATTCTTTTGGTATTGAAACTTCTAATGCTGAGGATCGTGATCCCTTGGCTTCTGACTCAGTCGAGGAGAATGTGGAGGAGAAGATTTCAGAAGATACGATTGGTCCAAAGGAGGGAGCGATCCATCCAGAGGAAGTGTAGTTGGCCGTATGTTGGGCCTTAGCTAGCTTTCTAATTTCTGTGCTACTTTCATTATAGTACTTCTGTTCGTTTATTTTATTTTTCTTGGAGGGTTTTATGGGAAACTCTCCTCTTCTGGGATTTCTGAACAATTGCGATACTTTATGAATGCTATTTACGTTTGCTTTTCATTGTGTCTTTTTATTGAGTCACAATTGTGCATGATAATTTAATAGAGATGCTAAAAAATGGAAAGAATACGAGATGCAACTTTATTCATTATTCGTTGTTACATCTTTCACTGGAAATATTTCTTCAAATTCTCGATATTCCAGGTTCTAGGCAATGGTGTGCCTTCTAGATGAGCTATTCTATATGCTCCTTTCCCTACAACTTCAGTGACTCGGTACGGCCCTTCCCAGTTGGGCTCGAGTTTTCCCACTCCTGCAGCTCCTTCCCCTATTTTAGCTTTTTTTAAGGACTAAGTCACCTTTTGAAAAGCTTCGTTCCTTGACTCTAGCATTATGATACTTATTCATCTGTCTGCAGTGGCCCTCTGCGCGTACAGATGCTTGGTGCCTTCTCTCTTCTAATAGGTCTAGGCACAGCTTCATCGCTTCTTCATTGCGCTCTTCGTCTATGATCTGCACCCTAAGTGTGGGCATTCTCATTTCTATGGGGAGGACATCCTCTGTTCCGTAAGTGAGTCAGAAGGGTGTTTCTCCTGTGGCTCTTCTAGGAGTTGTTCTGTAAGCCCATATTACGTGGTACAGCTCGTCCACCCATCTCCCTTTCAAATCTCCAAGTCTCTTCTTGATTCCAGATAGGATAGTCCGATTGGTGACTTTGGTGAGGTCATTGGTCTGTGGATGCGCCACGTAAGTAAATTTCAGGTTGATCCTCAGTTCAGCGCAGTATTCCCTGAACTTGGCGCAATCGAACTGTTTCCTATTGTCTGTAACTAGGGTATACGGTGTTCCAAACCTGCTCATAACTTCATTGGTAAGCCAATTGATGATCTTCTGGGACGTTATAGTGCTCATTGGTTGCACTTCTATCCACTTGGTGAAATGATCTACCGCGACTATGATGAACTTAACTTGTCCTCGAGCTGGGGTGAATGGTCCTAGTATGTCCACTCCCCATGTCATGAAAGGCCAAGGACTTCCGATTGCTGACTGGTGGGCTGCCGGGGTTCTTATGATTGTGCCAAATCTTTGGCATTTGTCGCACTTTCTCACTATATCTTCTGCGTCTTTCTTCATAGTCGGCCAGTAATATCCCTGGAGCAGTGCCTTACTACTCAAAGTGGCTGCTCCTTCGTGCGCCCCACATTCTCCCTCGTGGATCTCCTTCAGTACATATGCTCCTTCTTCTATCGAAATGCATTTGGACCATGGGTGTGTGACCGAGGTCCGGTACAAGGTTCCTTCTATCATGGAGTAGACAGACGATATTCGTACTTGTTTTGTTGCTGCTGCTCTTCCTTCTGGGACCACTCCATCGTTTAGATATGCAACAATGGGTTGCATCCAAGGGTCTAGCTCTGTGACTGGTAGAACTTCCCTCTCGTCTACCATGGGACTCATCCTCTCCTCTTTCATGTAGAGTGAGAGATACATGGGATTTTTTGTTGCGGCTGCTTTTGCTAGTGCGTCTGCTCTCATGTTCTTCTCTCTGGGTATTGGGATTATCTCCAACTGTCCTCCGTTCTTCTCTATTTCTTTCAGCATCACCTTTTCTCTTTCCATGTATTTTGCCATGTTGGCATTTTTCGTCTGGAATTGTTCCAAGACTTGGTTGGTAACCAATTGGGAGTCGCTATGGACTTTCAGCTTTTCAGCTTTTACTTCTTTTGCTAATGTGAGTCCTGTTAGAAAGGCCTCATATTCTGCTACATCATTGGTAAGGCATGAATATCTTAATAAGTTTATGCAGTCACAGAGCACTGGGACGCCTCCTACATCTTCTTCGTCTACGACCATCCCAAGAAAAGTGGTGATTGGTAAGCTTTCTCCTTCTTCTGTTGTTATCATACAACACTCCCTGGCCATTTCTTGGCTTCCACTTACTACTACCGTTCCCTCTGAGGTGGGTATCTTTAAGGTTAATAACCTGATGCTAGTTACTGTGCTTGATTGGTATAAAAATGGTCTACCGATGATTATGTTATATGCTAGAGGTAAATCTACTACATTGAACTGGGCATGTAGTTTCTTGAGTGGCCCCTCTGTCTTCTCTCCTAGTTCAACATATAGGTTCACGGTTCCCTCCGGCCGGATTGGCTTTCCTCCTAGTTTCGCAAGTTTGTGACCGATCCTTTCATCTCTTTGAAAGCTTCCAGGGTTAGCAAGTTCACAGAACTTCCTTCATCTGTCAGGATGCGCTTGACCAGGTGGTTTCTTGTCACTGCTTCTATCACCAATGCATCATTAGAGGTCCACGTACGTGTCCTCCATCCTCTGGACCGAATGAGACTTCTTGAGCTATTTCTCTTTCAATTGCAAAGATTGTCGCAGAGCCTCTTCTGTTCCTTTTCTTCTTTTGGGAGTTGCTGTAAGGCTCACCTCCGTCGATGACATGTATTACGCCTGCGACCTCTTTAGCTTTCTTGTTCTGTTCTTCTTTTTCCGTGGTGTCTCCCTTCCTCTTTTCTCTTGTCTTTTCATGGACAAATTGTTAGTAGTATGTGCCCTAGGGTCATTTTGTATTTATTAATGTATAACCAAATCCCATTGGCAATGATATATATGTTTTATTTGAACTAAGTGCCTCATCAACTAAGTGTTTATTTATTGCATATTGTCCTTATCACATTGTGATAGAATCTATTCTTAAGGTGTTGAGAATATGAGTGACAGATTCTATTATACAAGTGATCTAAATAACCGTTCATGATCGATGGGGTCCTACGAATAAGGGCATCGCATTATCCCAGAAAGATCGTCACCCCTGTTTATTCTCCTAATTAGTAAAGAGTTACTAATTATAGGAAGTAATGAGTCTCATACTACTTGATGGGGATCAGAATAAACATATGGACACTCAAAGGGTTTGAGTGAGTCGAACAAGTGACGCTAGATGACTTATACATGGTATTTCGTCAAAGTCAATTTAATGTCATCTATTTCATAACTGTACATATGTCCTTTGACTTGCGGTGACACTATCTTGTATATAGGTGATTAGAGTTTGATACTCTTATCCCTAGATCTTTCATGAGCTAGGGTTGCGGGATGTGTTGGCTCTAGTTAGTTGTATATGGAGATAGGGGTTTAACCAAGAGAGGATTTATCACTCCGGATGAACGGAGAAAAGATTATATGCTATCTTGATGGATGATAAAACCTGCGCATAGTGGAAGTCATATTTATCAAGAATAAGAACTGAGATGAGGTCATATGATCAAGACAAACAGTGTTTGACTTAACCGTGACACTAGTCGAGATCGGAATCTTAGATGAAGGGAATTTTGAGTGTACGGTAATTATGAACATTGGTTCATAAAGAATGCATCGAAACATTCATATCTATTTGGGGGTCGTGATATGTTGCTAGACGTCACTCATGATCTACGAGAATTAATGATTAATGGGATTTAATTATTTAATATAAGAAAGGCGTTTCTTATGACTCTCGTTGCCATATAGATGTGAACCTAGTTAGTCACACACAATAGGGTGTGAAACCGATTGAGTTTACGAGAGATCGATTTCATATAGACACTAGCATATCTCGAAAATTAATCTAAGATGAAAAAAACAAATACAATTAGGGACTAATTTGTAAGAGTTATAAATTAGTAGGCACCTAATGTATTTTATCCAAGTTAATATGATGATGTCAGGTGATGATATCATGTGATGATGTCACGATGATGTCATGTGATGATGTCACGATGATGTCACGTGATAATGTCATGTATGTCTCTATGTGTGACACCTAGCATCCGACGTGTTAAAGGTGGCAACACCTATGCTTGATGTGTGACACCTAGCATCTGATGTGTCAGATGGTGGCAACACCTATGCTTGGTGTGTGACACCTAGCATGTCAGGTGTCGAATGGTGGCAACACCCTTGCTTGGTGTGTGACACCTAGCATGTGAGGTGTTGCATTCTTAAGCAAATCTCTACCCTATAAATAGAGGTTTCCTTTACTCATTCTATACACACCAAACTTATGAGAGCATATTTGAAGGAGTTCAAGTAGTCATCAATCACAGAAAAGCTTGGAGAAAGTTTTTCATACATCCCAGCAAAGACGTAATCGAGGCGAGAGTTTGAGTTTAGGGTTGCTCGCCAAGAGAAACTCTTACAGATTACTTTAAGGCGAGGATTCAATTGGACGCATACTCGTGTGGACGAGTTTGAGGTCGCCGTACTATCGGGACTACAAAAATCGCTTGAGGTCGCCGTACTATCGGGACTACAAGAATCGACATAGGTATTCTTCTTACGGTTTCTAGATGCGTGCTTTAATTACTAGATGATACGACGATCCATTTGTTATTGATATGATCAATTTCTGGATCCGAATTGTTGGAATTCCAATTTTGAATTGAAATCTACGATTCAGACCCTCACGTCCCGCTGCACCAACACGAATTTCCTCAGAACCCCGGATTGGATTAGTTGTTCTATCTCTCTTTTAAGATCCCAGCAGCGATCTGTATCGTGGCCATAGCCTTCGTGGAAGCGACAGTACTTGCTCTTGTCTCGTTCCTTGTCTGGGTCCATTCTCCTGGGGGTATTGAACATCACCCGGTTTTACTTCATCCAGCTGAGTATATAGACTGGGGCTCGGTTCAGTGGCGTGAAGTCATAAGGTCTGCTCAATCCTCCGAATCTCTATGTCTGGGGTCTCTCCTCCTCTTTCTTTCCTCGATATTTGGATTTGTCTTGTTTCGCTGTCTCCGATTGCTTGGTTAAAGTTCTCCTTCCCTCGTCTAGTTCCACATACTTGTGTGCTATCAGCATTAAGTCCTGGAAGGTTGTTGGTTTTTTCATCAGAATTTTGTCTCAGAGCTCTTCAAATCGGGTCCCAATCTTCATGGCCTCTATGGCCGTGTCGTGATTCAAATTCTCGATTTGGACCGCCTCTTTATTGAATCTTTCTACAAAATTCTTCAACGTTTCTTGGTCTCCTTGTTTACATTGTCTCAAGTCGCTGGAACTTTTTTGCATTGGGATGTTGGTCCTGAAGCGTGCTTTGAATCCTGTGGCCAAATCGGAAAAGGAGTCGATTGAGCCAACTTTGAGATGTGAATACCACTTTTGTGCCGAACCTTGCAGTGTTGCTGGGAACACTCTACAGAGCATTGGGTCCGTCATGTCTTGTAGCATCATAATTGTTTTGAACTTGGAAATGTGGCTCTTCGGGTCTCCTGTTCCATCAAAAGAATCAAATGTTGGCAATTTAAACCTTGAAGGGAATCGTACCAGTTGGATTTCAAATTTGAGGGGGGAGTCCTCGTCTTCCTAGTCTTCGTCTTCTCCCTTTCATTCGTTTCAAAATTTCCTCATGGCTTTGTTGATTTTCTCGTCGATGTCTATTTTCTCCTCTGCTCCTCTTCTCTTGTTTGAGGAGTGGCTCTCTCTGTCCTTCTCTAGGGCCTTCTTCTTCTTATGCGCTGAGATAGCTTCCTTGGATACGTGCTCATCGTCGATATGGATTCGATTGCTCTTAATTGTCTTTGCGCCTACGTCTTTCTCTTTATTCTCCAATTCTCTTTCTTTGTTTCATGGAGGAGCATCTGCTCTACCTTTGTTTGCGTCTTTCCACTGAGGCACTGGCTCAGATTGCCCCCTTCTTGCGCCTTCTTCTCCTGCTTTTCTTTGCTGCGTCAGAGCTTCGGGTCCGTACCTCTCCGCTGGGACTGTAGGTTGCACCTCCTTCCTTACATGTCGTTCCGCTGACTGTTTAGCCAGTCCCACCAAATAGTCCTGAAAATCATTAACACTTTTCATTACTGCTTCATGGTATAGTGGTGGTAGTGGTGCGCCTTGCGGCACATACAGCGGAACCGAGGTAGTCGATGTCACTGTTCCTTCTGTGTCTAAGGACGGGAAAGGAATGGGTTGATTGGCCTCTGGTATCCTTGGTAACTGGGGTGATTCCAAGGAGGATATCCTCGGTACCATCCCAACTGTGGATACGTCATTGTTGCTTGATATTGGGGGGTGTAATAACCCCACGGTGATTGCGTTTGCCCTGGGACTCCTCTTCTCATGGGCGGTGGTGTAATATCGTACGACACTCCGGTTGTTGATGGAATAAGGTTGATTCTTGGTGCAACTCCTCCTCCAGCGCTGGCTACGGGAAGAAGGGTTGGTCCGCTACTCATAGGCAAAGCGCCCGTCGTTGCTACCACTCCTGGCGGCGGTGGTTCTTCCTCATTATTCATCTTCTCGACAAGAAACCAAAATTAAGAATTTTTAAGTGCGTAGAAAACGAACTGATCGTTCACAGAGACGGCGCCAAATAATGGTTATTGATTTGCCGGTTTGAGTTTGATCCAACCTACAAGAGAAAATAGGTTAGAAGGATTCGAGCCGGTGTTGGCTCGAATACCCTCCGATGCCTATGTCAGATAGATTAGAATAGAGTTGAGAGTGAATATGAGTGAAATTAGGGTTTACCTGACCTAGGACTGAATATATATATACTTGTCGTCATTGTAATGCGTTAGGAGTCTTCTCCTTCATTATGAGCTTGTCTTCTTGTTACGATGAGCTGTAATTTGTCATTATCCCTGATATTTAGGGATGACTAGCTTATCCGTGTGATTAGTTGGTTACTGTTGGGTTCTGGGTCAGGGACCTGCGACTGGTCTTATTGTTTGTGACTTGTTTCCTGTTACAGTCTTCTGGTACTATTTTGGGTGTGATATCAATTTGTCATGTCGGTGATATGTATCTCTATAACCGATCCCCGACTGTCACCTAATAAATAAACAAACTAACCAAGTCAAGATTTGAATTCATGGTACCAGACCAATAACCCATCTTCATTCAAATAAAAGCATAAACAACAATAATGATAATAACCAAACAACTAATCTATCCATAATCCATCTCCTTAACCAAAAGGAAGCTAAACATATGAATTCCACGTAACAACAACTTGATACATCAAGCAAGAACAACGGCAGCA
The DNA here is from genome assembly GCF_937616625.2 of Mercurialis annua. Classification (NCBI taxonomy): domain Eukaryota; kingdom Viridiplantae; phylum Streptophyta; class Magnoliopsida; order Malpighiales; family Euphorbiaceae; genus Mercurialis; species Mercurialis annua. Next base: position 38,972,600 of record NC_065574.1, on the reverse strand, counting down.
ACATGGAGTAATTCAACAATTGTCTGAATTCGACGACGGCAACGCATCCATTTAATGTAAGCAATAATCATAACAACATCACAATCCAATGGTAAATTATAGTCAAATATAATCACATCAATTCCAATCAAAATCAAATTTACATATGAATATTTTATTTTACCTGTAATTCGCATGTTGGCCCAAATCGCCTTTTAGGAAACCAACATACTGTTATTGGTCCGAATCGCCTTTTAGGAAACCAACATACTGTTATTGGCCCGAATCGCCATTTAGACAACCAATAACTGAATTATCACAATACTGGTCCAAATCGCCATATAGGCAACCAACATTACGTCATTGGACCAAATCGTCTTTTGGCAACCAATAACTCATTCTCAAGTCGTTGGCCCGAATCGCCATTTTAGGCAACCAACGACTATTATCAATTCTCATTGAATATCCAAATATAAGCATGACATGATTCTCACAACCAAACATCACACACATTAATATTTTAACCATGATTCACAAATCTCAAATCAACACACACTTGCAATTGCAAACAAACATATATGTTAAGTATAACACTATCTATTTATTGGCATTACTACTTTACACGCAATCCTATTGTTGCCTAATAGGTAAGCTCATTTCGTCGGAACTATATTGACTTTTCATAACATATATAATATATCTTTTCCAAATATTTCATATATATAAAAATAATTAATAACATTAATAATTAAGAATGAAGTACAACTCATAGATCGTACGCCTTATTATGGCAGTACGAACTCACAAAGGTTTGAATCTCGATTCCTCGACATGCAATAAATCATAAAGATACCGCTTTTTAAAAATCACAAACTTTGACTAAAGGATTTGAGAGATTAAGTTTTCGTAAGAACGAACGAGAACATTGGTCGAAGCACAATGAACCGAACACGTCGTTTTTGGCAGCACTTTGCATCGATATTTTTATATATATTTCGGCTCAATTTAGAAAAATAAAAATTGTATAGTCGAAGATCACATCGATAGCTTCGATTCGACATAAAACACATCGATTTCTAATGTCTGAATTGAGAGATATTGACGAAACAAGAAAACGTGTTTTAAACGATTTTTTAATCCTATTTATAGGCAACGTCTCTTGCCACATGTCACCTGCAAGTGTGCCATGTGTCACTGTACATGTGCGCCTTGTGTCACTGTGCATGTGCGCCATGTGTCACAGTGTATGTGCGCCATGTGTCACCGTGCATGCGTGACACTTGTTATCTTGCATGCTTGAGACTTGTCATCTCGTATGCACGCCACGTGTCTCTTAATCGCTATTTTCTTTATTCTTAATTTTTTATGTCGAAACTTCTATATTTTGATGTTTTAATTTTAGGAAGTTTTCCAAAACTTTCTACTCTTCAATTAGAGATACATATTGATATATTAATTTATTTTATTTTAACCGCTATTGTATCAAATACTATTCCACACGCGTATTTTACCCGATATGAATATTTATCTCTTCATATCTGATTATAACTTCAAATATAATTTCATCTCATCCTTAAATCACAATTTATTTATTCCCTTCACATATATAACTTAGTTTTATATCAAACACGACATGTATTTTATCGGACTCTCAACGATACGTGTGTCACACGTCGGATTCTTATGTCATAATAGTGAAGGATGTTACATTCTCCCCCCTTAAAATAATTAGTCCCCGAATTGTAGCTCAAAACTATGAGTATGACATTGAGTTTGGACTAATTCCTTTTTGTATGATAACTTTTTTCACTTTCCGGTTGTATAGCACGTAATGGTGGGAAGCTTATCTTGTAAGCTAAATTTCTCATTTGCTCCAAAATCTTAAATGGCCTGACGTGTTCCAATATTTATCACTTATCCATCTCGTATGATACTTACATTTGCGATCGTTTCCTAACTAAATTCACACATTTCAGTCGTTGGGTATGTCCATAACCAAACAACGATATATCCTTGTTAATCACGACTTACCCATTCTTTGTTCCTTATTATTCTCCTAACAATCGCAACCAGCTTTACTCCAATATCTTACTTCATTACTATTCCATTATCAGCAATAGTCTTTGCTCGTGTTACTCATCTTTAGCACACTAGCATATTTACATACTCGTAGCTCCATTTCCATCAAATTACCGATAATCTCTTTTGCTCTTTATACCAAATTTCTCCAACACGATAATATATATCAATCTGAATTTAACATCAACCTTTCATCGTTCTACACTATTTAATCTCTTATTGTACTTTCAATGTTCATATTCTTGCACTTTATACCTTTACTTTATCTCATATCAAATCTATTCCTTGGTAACGATTTCCATTGGTCATTTCAAAACCTAATATCTTATCTCACACAACGTCACTCTATCGTCCTTAAATAATAATCTTTTCGTTCATTCCCACTTATCATTTGCAATTTCCTAATTTTTATAGTATATTAATTCCATTACTCGCAACTTACCTTCTTATACTAGAATTTTTTTCTCAAGAAACGATAATATTTATGAGTTCAAAATTTATCCAACGTTTTTACATCACGTGTGAGACTATCCAAAAATTGTACTCAACACGTTTGTTATAACAATTTCCTTTTCAAGATAAACTTGTAGTGTATTCCTTGCTAAGAATTGATTTACATCAATTTCTCATCTTGATACTCAATTCACACATAATTATGTGAAAATCTCAACAATTACATCATACAATCGATGTCTCAACCTAAAGTATATCACTTTCTAACTCATGACTTAACTTATTAGAGGAAACTCTTTCATATTCACATTAAATCGTCTCCTAACAATTCTTTCCATTAAATTCTTTTTCGTACTGCTGTAGTCCTCGTGTAATCAACCTTAAATTCTTGTTCATTACTTTATATGATTCTGACGTCAACATCCCTTCACATCTTCTCTTAACTTCCTTTACTCTCATATCCACTTACTCCCCCTTTGTTTTCCAATATCTTTGTACTTCTTTTTCGTACTACTCTTTACTTTCACTTATCCGCTCTTCCACTTAACTTTCTTGAATCAATCATAACTTCCCTTTCATAATCAATATATTCACTTCCTCATTCGGCACCATTTCTTTTCTACTACGAGAGAAATCACACCTTAATAACGTTATCTCTAACCATGAACATAATAACTTGTTACGACTTTGCTTCTTGCAATAAGGTAGATCTTAATTCGCAGCTCTTGTCTGCATCTCACTCGACATCATTATGCATTTCGCATCGCACTACTTTATTCCTAATTCATGATCTTCCAATAGTACTCCAAATCGATCCACTCGCTTGAACTTCCGCATAATCCTTATATCTCGAAGGATACACTTACCTTATAGTATCAGTATGTGAGCGGAGCAGGGTTGGGGGGCCGCTCACCCAAGGCTTATGGCTGACTTCTAGATCTGGAAATGGTTTGAAAGATTGAGTCGCCACATAGTTCAACTAGAAAATTCCTTTTAACCGACTAGATATCCTTACTCGCCTCTGGTAATACTATCGTGCTTGGCTTATCGGTTACCGGCTTTATTTACTGGACATATTCATTTTATATTCTTATCTCAATAGTATATGCAGTTTATAGGATATGAAAGCTGTAAATAAACATGTATGATAGCAGTAAACACGTTTGATGCGCATATGACTTGACCTGGACTGACATTTGAGGCAAGTAGCAGGTACTACTAAGCATACATCTAAGTTTAGAGATTTCTAGAAAATAACATAAGTGTGACTGGTCTGGATATTTTACATGCAAAAGCCTAAAACTGGATGTATAAGTGTGATTGATTGATTTTATTAGGTGAGTCTTTAAAAGCCTATACAACCGTTATTACGTTTTCGTATTAGTCCTACGATGTCTAAGTGATGGTATGGAATTGCATTAATGGGCCAATTTTAGGTGATTAGTCCTTTAACCGGTTATTATTGAATTTGGAATGCTTTTGGAAAGCAGTAAACATTGCTGGCATGCTCAGGGGCAGTTGGATATACATACAAGGTTAGGAATACTTTTAAACCTCGTTGACTTTGAGTGCCTTGCACTCGCGCGGGTTTTAATTATCGGTCAGGTCAGAATGGGGTTTCTGTCATATGACGAGAGTTATGCGTCTCGTTGGTCCTGTTCTACTAGTTTGATTCGGAGTCGATTCCGAGTTTTTGTTAGCCCGAAATCGGCTCTGGAAGTTGCTGATTTGCTGGGCCTCGGGTTAGTGGGCCCGGTTTATACACTAGGTTACATATTTGGACTTTTGAGTCCGTTTTACATTGGGTCTGGCCAATTACAATACATAATATTAAACTACATCTAATTCCCTACGTCTGGGTTCAGGGATTCTGAATGAGCCCGGAAACGCGTTTGGAAGTCTGGATCGGATGAGCACGGTTTTTAAAATTCTGAAACCCTATTTTATTAAAACCCTAGCGGACTCTAAAAGCTCTTAACCACATTAAGACGTTCATTCCTTTTCCTTTCGGTTCAAAGATTCGGTAAGTATTACGTTACTTGGTTTATTTGATTTTGATATCATCAAATATGGTTCTTGATTCGTATCTCGTTGTTCTAGCTATAAACTGAAATTTTTTGCAACGGTTCTTTATTATTCATCGATCTCTTTGATCCCCACGTGTTGTAATCAATAACGGTAAATTCGGTATTATGGATCTGAATTGGAACGGGCTACTCGATGGGCATCATCGAGACTGCGTGCGCACCGGTATGATCATATGGTTATTGAGGTAGGTTAGAGATACGTCTCACCTAGTGAGGTCACCGGTGGAAGATACGTCTCCTGGGACTTACACGTTTTATTCGAGTGACAGTCGGTGATCGGTTTTGGAGATACGTCTCACCGACACGACAACTAGATTAGATATTTGTGGTTTAGGGTTTCAAAGCTTATCCATAATGATAAATGCTTTACAAATGTTTTAAAAGGTTTTAAAGATTTTCGCTTAATAAATGTAAATAGTTGTTGAACTAATCTCAGTATATCTGACCCCGTTGTTTTCCAAATTTTTTCAGGGTTATGATTTGAGCGAGTCATTTGTTCTCCGATTCTTTATTTCCTCGGAGGTCTTACTTTATTTTATTAAAGTTATTAAACTGATTTTACTCTTAGACCGTAGTAGTAATTATAAGTCTTAGGTGTCGATTACTTGTTATCAAGTTAAAATTTTTTATATCTATATATTGTTCTAGCATTCTTATATAAACTTGGGTTAATAAAGTACTTATGCCATGTTGGAGACTCGGAGTTGTCCGAGCACTTATTATATAAATGTTGAATATTATGAACTGCTAGAACTAGGCTGAAGTCTTGGTTGTCCCCGAGCATTGGTTTTCTTGCAAGTTTGTGTATTTGTTGGTTATCTACAAGGCTAGCTACGAGTTCTGGTACAACCATACCCATACCCTAGCGCTGGTCGCATTCTATGAAAATGGGTCGTGATAAAGTTAGTATCAGAGCTTTGGTTTCAAACCAAGGCCTTATGCATGTTAAGTGTTATGTGTTTATTAGTTTGGCATGATAAGTTGATGTCTTGTCTTAGGAACTACTGCGGAATTAGGACTCGTGTCTTGTCTTTTAAAACGTCATGTTTTGTTTTCAAACTTCTAGCCTACATCATATAGGTGATGTGTGTTAGTTTTTATTTGATGTTGATGCTATGGTTTTTTAAAAGCAATCTTAATTTTATATATATATATATATATATGAAGATATAATAATACAAATTTTAAACAAAAAAACAACATATACAAACTTTTTTTAATCATTTATTTAAATACAAAATTAATACTTTAAATTAATTAAATTAAAAAATAGGTTTCATCCGCGCGTTGCGCGAACATTGACCTAGTATAATTTATAATATTGAGAGCCTTAATTACACCTAGTTCTAGCAGAAACAACATAGGAAAGGAAGAAAGTGATTTAGAAGTAGAAGTGGAGCCTATACAATAATGTAAATTGAAGACTGAAGAAGAAGAAGGTCCAGTTCCATAAAAAAACATATGATGTGACGGTGATCACCTGTTGCTTCTCAGCGCGTGCTCTTCCTGTTGGGTTTTCTAGGTTCATAACGCAACGGAATTTCAAAACTTTATCTAAAACCCAAACCAAGATCCATGTAATTCGAATAAATAGATTAATAACATAATAAATTCTTACTTGTATGTCGAATTCAAACAATAATGTAGGAAGGAAGAAGGTGGTTCACTTTGGTGATACCTGCCCTCGGATCAGAAACGCCTCCAAAAGAACGCGTCCTCTACGAATATCCACACGAACAAACCTTTAGCCAAAACTAGTGCTTGTGTGCTAGCACTATTGCTTCACAAGAAATTTCGAATTATTTAGTGATTTAGTTAATAATGAATTTCGTTATGCTCAAACCCATTCCTTAGTGTGTATTTATAGTCATACAACAACACTAGGGTTTGAGACAAATTCGTATTTCAATATCGTTGTAACTCTTACAAGTTTATGTTTATCAAAAACTCCTTCTTGATAATCATACATATATATTAATTATTATAATTATTATTTTCAAAAATAATAAATTAAGGAAAACACTTATCATTAAATTTCGAATTTTAATTAATATATATATATATATTTGTTATTATTAATTATATATATAATCAACCGTTAATCACTTAATTCCACTGGGCTTGTACAACCCATAACTGTTTTGGGCCTGTTCTTAGTGTGCGACCCTGTAGGTTCATATAACGTCGGCAGTAGGCCCGAAATCCCTATTTCGGCCCACAAGTCATAAGCGGCCTCTAGTAAGACATTATGACTACCCAAGTTATATGAATATCGATTATCCTATTTAACCAATTACAATAATATCTTAATCTCTTTTTCACTCGATATCCTGATTGAAAATAAGGCATAGTCGTGTCATCTTTATAACATTCAATCATTAGTTTTCTGATTCCAAGTAGACTGAAAATGATAACTCTTTATCACTTCATTTAGCATGGTCATGCATTTCCTTCATTCTATCTTCTTCAAGGGGCCCATAGATATCTTGCTCAAACAAATGAGGGACAAATTCCTTTTCAATTACTCACATTTCTTACATAGTTACTTTCATATCCAATGACAATCTATTCCACTATTCTGTTAAAGATAATGTAAGACTGTATCAAAACATGAAATAGCTATGTAGAAATCCATGATGATTTCAAGGTCAAAGGATTATACTAATAGAACTGTAATGAGAATTACTTGTGACAGTTATCTATGTAGTATTCTCAAGGTGGGTCATCCAGTGCCTTATTTCTCAAATAGCACCTATGATTTGACTTTTATATCTCATATACATGATTAGTAAAACATAATCATCAGTCAACATCATACTAGTTTTAATGTACTATTAAGACTAGGGATAGATGGAATAAAATTCTTTTATAAAACCTAAGGGTTCTACTATCAAGTCACATACTTGATAACCTTAGAAAGAATTAACCTTTCAAGTATTTTAATCATAATATAAAATGATAAAAATTGCCAATCAATAAATAACAAAACGATAAAGTCAATACATGGTCAAACATGATTGACCTAGTACATATCACTAACACTTCCCTATACACATACATGGCCTTTCTATTTCCACAAAGTGCTAGAGATCTTTGGTTACCAGAATAAGAAAATTCAAGAGCTGTCTGGGATGATTTTAGCTAATGACATTGCTGCTGATTCGGTAACCATGACAGAGGAGGAGTTGGCCGAATACACTAGTCTCAAAGCTGACCTTTGGCGTGCAGAAAAGAACGTGGAGTCTCTCTGGTTATAAAAATCAAGGCTTAAATGGATTTCTGAAGGCGATAGGAACATAATGTTTTTCCACAGCATGGCCTCTTCCAATTATAGGAACAACCATATTTTATCTCTGCTGGTGGATGGAACTACTTACTCGGAGTCAAAGGTGGCAGGATCGTTAAACATTAAGGATTACCGTCCTATCAGTTTGATAAATGGGATTTACAAGATGCTTTCAAAAGCTTTTAGCAAGAGATTATCCCCCATCCTTTATAAAGTCATCTTGAAATTCTAAATGGACATGTAAATATAGACAAATTCATTTGCCTAAATGCACAACTAAAAAAATAGAGGAAGTACCTATCAATTTGGGACGGAAGGAGTATCGATTTATCTCGTAAATTTATGTTTTGATCAAAATAGTCATAACTTTTAAATAATCATTAATTTCTCGGATTAATTCTATAAAAAATCACGACCTTTACACGAAGTTTCATTTTAATCACAACCTTTAAAAGTTGGAATTTAAAGGCACGACCTTTCATTTTGTTTCAAATTTATCATCAAAGTAAAATTAGGTTTAATTTTTTTGACAAAAAATTAGTAATCATACATCAAAGTAAAATTAGGTTTAACTTTTTTGACAAAAAATTAGTAATCATACATACTCTAACCGAAAGATAATAATATTTAGTGTCCATTTTATAAGGGTATTTAACTAATAGTTTAATGAAGATCTTAGTAAAAAAAAGTACACTAAAATGATAGATTTGAAGGAAAAAAATGAAAGGTCATGGTTTTATATAGCAAGTTTTAAAAGTCGTGATTAAAATAAAATTTCATGTAATGTAAAGGTCGTGATTTTTTATGGAATTAATCCTAATTTCGCCCCTAAACTTGATGAGTATTTTTCTACTCTTATGCATGAATTATTTATTTTTATATAAATTAATAATAATAATGATAATAATAATAATAATTAATATTTGATAAATTTAGTACAATAAAGATCATTTCTACACTAAAGAGGCAACATATTTATAATTAAATTTATGTATAACCCTTATTAATTATGGACAATCCTTTAATTTTCTAGTGGACCGTATTTTTTTGCCAAATTCTAGTGGACCGTCACCATATAGATAGGTTAACATGACATACAAAAGACCTAAATTTTTTATGGGGCTAGGCAGGTACTCTACATCCCTGCCAAGATAGGGAGGCATTTTGCAGAATGGTGTAAATTCCGGAAATAAATGTTTTGATAGGCACATATATAGAATTTTCTAAACTAGTAGGCACTTTTGTGTCAAAAACAGTTTTTAAGAATTTAAATTTTGATATATTTCTGAAAGTGAAACTTAGTCAGTTTCAAAATTTAAATAATATCCCTATAATTTTAAAAAATTTAAAATCATATTAATTCTTAATCAAAACTTGAGGGACCTAATTCTACATTTAGCCAATATCTTTATAGAGATCCATTTAGCCTGATTTCAACCTTAAATCAATTAACCTGATTTTAACCTTAAACGCTGCCTGTCATCTTCTTCTCCATCGCCGGTTCCATAATATTGTTGTGACGTTCCCAGCCATCGTTTCAAACGCAGCAGCTCTTCGTCCATCGCAAGTTCCGTATGTTGCTGTTAATTTGTCTTGTTCATTTTTTGGGCCTAGCTGTGCCATTATTGTTGATGGTATGTGTTACGAATTGCAGGAATTGAATATACACTGACCGGTGGCGGACTGGTCAGAGTAGGTCTGATTAGGTTTCAAAGTGTTGTTTTAATTAATTAATTAGAGTGCCAAAGTTGAGGGGTTTTATTTTTACTGATGTTTCTTTAGATTTTTATGTTAAGTGGAGGGGGTGAATTGATCATTTTTTTCAAAAAACATCACATACATAACTCCTCATTGTTTTATTTTCATACCCATTTCTTCTAGCTTTGCTTTTATCTTCACAACAACGACGAGACTTACAATGGTATGAATATAGAACCTTACATTCTTCAATATCATGCCCCACAACCAATTTTTGAACATCAAAAGTTCTTAATCCTCTCTTTACTATCAAAATTTAGTTGAAAAATTAAACTCTGAAATCAACACAAGTCAAATTCAAATTCTACGTTTCCTATTTTCTTTCTCCTCTATGTCTCTATTTCAAATGAAAATTATTTTATATGGCTTTTTTAATCCTCTAAATCGTTATTTATTCTTGTATATGCAGACAAGATCTTGTGTCCATTTTTCTTTTCCGGAGCGTTGGGTCCCAGATAAAAGGGTATATGATAGAATACAACATTTGAGCGTTTCTAAACTTGGGAAGGTTTCTTTTTTAAAACTTCCGCAACGCTGCTGTTTGAAGTTTGTTCAAACTTCGTTTTTGACAATAAAGACATTTTATTCACCATAAGAGATAATGTTCTAACCCTCACACTTGAGGATGTTCATTATATATCAGGCCTCCCAGTTGATGGAAAGCCAGTTGTGATTTCTGAAAAAACTGATTCAAATGATGCGCGTATAAAACTATTAGGCTGTGCAAGTACTGAAGCTACTTTTATTAAATACGATTGGCTTCGAAGTACATTCAAAGATGTTCCCGAAAACATATGAGGTGATGATGAAGTGATTTTACATTACGTTAGGGCCTACATTCTCTACTTAATGGGCTCTTTAATTTTTCCAAATACATCAAGCACAAAAGTTGCAACAATTTAACTACTATTCTGAGAGAAAGTCGATGAATTTGATGAATATGCTTGGGGAGCTGCATTGCTGGCTCAACTTCTTAGTTCGATAAGAAGTGCAAGAACTCGAAAGAAACAATATTGGCATGGAGCTCTTTGGTTGCTTCAAGTAATTTTTTTTTCGCTTCTCATTCGTTAATTGCTCCAAAAGTATTTTCAACATAATGTTGACATGTGGGCTCATATGCTTAAACCATGTATATTATAATTTTGAGCTGCAAAAGTACTTTCAACACAATGCTGACATGTGAGCTCATATGCTTAAACCATGTGTATTAATATCTATTAAACATATAAAAAGAGTAGTATTTTCTTCGCAGCTTTTCATTTCCTCCTATCATAAACATCATCAATTACTTTAAAACTTCTCATATTTCCTTCTCAAAAACATCATCTATTAATTCAAAAAACGTTACAATAATCAACACCATGTCTTTTATCAAAAAAACGTTACAACAATTAAAACCTTTTATATAAAATATTCAATACAATTTCATATGCTCTTATCTTAAATACTCAACACCCATATCAAAAAAAATAAAATCATCTTCTCATCACCATCATCGACATAAATATGTAGCATTTTAGCTCTCCATATCAGTTTTTAGTTAAAATTAATAATTTGATCGGTTGAAGAGATACTGTAATTCGAGTTGATTTGGTTTTATTCAATCTATCAGTTCTTATATTTATCCACTAATCATTTCATAACCATAAACAATGAACTAGTTAACACATAATCAGATATGGGATAACCAGACACTCGGACACGGCGAAACAATATTATTTTAAAGTATTCTATTTAAACAATGAAGTTTCGTGTCTGAAACGTCAAATTTTTGAAACGTTCCTGAAACGAGACACGTTAATTAAATGAAGTGTACGTGCTACGTAGACAATAAATAAATGCATTAACTATCTTATACGTTAATTAAATGAGGTGTACGTGCTACTAGACAGTAAATAAATACATTAACTAACTTATTACAGGTTTCCTCTATAACTGAGCAAATGGACAGTTAAATTAAATAATATGGATTCAGTTTGATTGAATGCTTTGATAATTTCTTTAATTCGGTCCAAAAAATATTAAGAGTTGTGGATTTTTAATTAACTGAATTATCTAAATAGTCTATATATTTTATAGGCTTAAATGCACCAAAAATAACTAACTTTCGCGTGTTTTTGGTATTTAACATAATCTTTTAATTCTGGCAAAAAAGTACATGAATTTCTTAAATTTTGCATTTAAAGACACTGACACAATTTTCGATGTAAAACGACACTGTTTTGGATGTAAAATGACACTATTTTTCAAAGGAAATCACACATGGTCATAATTGCAAAAAATTGGAAAGTTCATGTTAAATATGTCAAAATTAAAAGATTATATTAAATACCAAAAACACTCAAAAGTTTGTGATTTTTGGTGCATTTAAGCCTATTTTATATAACTAAATAATTTTTTTGATTATTTTTAAAAGTAAATTTTAATTCTTTTGAGGTAGGACCTAGGCACTGCCTGGCCCTACCCTATCCCTGTCGCTCTGAAAACAATATATTATATTTATATTTATCTAATTAACATTCAATATATATAACTGGTCATATAAATATCGTTCACGTACTATAATTTTTAATTTTTTAAATAGTAGTTTATTAGATTTAATAATTCAATCTATCTATAAAATACATTTATAACGGGTCATATGATAATTAACAATTTAATTTTGATGATATTTAAAAATTCAATCTATATATATATATATATATATATATATATATATATATATATATATATATATATAACGGATCATATAAATGTCGCTCACGTGCGTAGCAAATGTAAAATTAAATAAAAGTCTAACACTATTAGAAAAGTTATTTTAGATAAGTATAGAAGTCTAATTATTGTAGCAAAATATATTTACGCCTAATTAGTAGACTAATTAAGAGTAATATTTGTACTAATAAATAGTTTGCAAGCAATTATAATATTAAAAAATATTAATAGTTATGGAAATATAAAGTTAAGTAGAATATCCCGTGTGTTTTCGTCGTGTTTCTGTTGAGTTTCCGATAAGTTTTTGGTTCGTTTGTGGGTCCGGGTTAAGTCTAGCGGGCCTGACTCGAAGGAGTCCTCCCCTAGGCCCTACCCGTGCATCTAAAGCAAGCACCTTGTGCTTGCTGTCAGGTACACGATCGTGCACCAAAGTGCACGAGCGTGCAGTTGAATAATAGTACACGAGCATGCACCTCAAGTGCACGAGCATGCACTTGAATATGAGTGCACGATCGTTCACATTCTTGCACGATCATTCCTTACGCTGACGATGTAAGAGGTCTATAAATAGACTTGTTACGTTTCTGTTTCGAACCCTAATTCTTAATTTTGTGGTAAAACAAACCCTAGCCGACTTTTCCCTATTGAATACGCTCTGAAACATTACACTATTCTACTCTTCCATTCGCTTTCGATTCCGGTAAGTTCTCACGTTGGTTTTCCCTATTTCACTCAATGTCGTCAATATCGTTTTTAATTCGTATCTCGTTTGGTTTAACTTCAATCTGAGTTGGGTTTCCTCGTTTCTTCAGTAGACTTCATTCTCGTTAATCCTTCCGCATTGGGATTAATTTCGGTACGTAAATCTCTTGAGCGCCGTTATGAATTACCGCTTTTGAGTTTATGTTACTGTTTTGGTAATTATTGTTGCTGCCGATGGATTCTTACCTCTTAGGGCTGTCTATGTCGTTCCTAAGATTAATAACTAAGGTAGAATTTGTCATATCACGTTGGGTTTTTTCCGTGTGATTCTATTGTTCTTGCCGTGTTGAATTCGGTCGTATTCTAAGTTGAGTTTCTTGAACTGCCAAACTTGGCCACTGTTGTGCATAGTTCTTTTGAATTGTTCTTATAAGTTGGGTAATGTTTATGTGAGTCTGGCCTTGATTGTTTGAGATCCGAAATTGATTGCTTGTTGGCCATAATCTCATCCTTAAAGTTCAGCTCTCTTTTTGTGATTTTATGACATCACGAAGATATGTGTTGTGACTGTTCATATTCTGCTCATACTAAAATCTCATTATGATGGGGTTATGGAAATTAGAGTTTAGCAATATGTTCAATTGGTTGGTTTAATTTTTTTGTGCAATAAACTTTTGATTGAGTTATTATCAATTAATGAAACTGAACTTTAAAGTATCAAATTGATTTTAATTTATGGCTGTTTACTTCTTTAAAAATAATATTGTTTTGGAGTATTATAAATTGGCAAAGTATTTTATAATCTTTTATTGGGATAATTACTTGGATAATTATCGTTTGAGAAATTTTAAACTGTTATTGGCTAAATTATAAATTTAGTTTTTAGAAACGCTTTCTTAACTTATTTCGGTTAAGTATTTGGTTGTAACTTGGGTTACTTATGTTTAAAGCTATTAGGTTCCGTTTTAATTTTTTATTATATCAAAGTTGTTTTATTATTTATAAACTATGGTTTATAATTTGAGTAAACATATTATTTTATCAAAGTTGTTTTTGAGAATTATAGACTCTTATTTGTTTGATAAAATATTTTGGGTCGGGTTAGACTTTGGTCACCCGACATGTGAGGTAGCTTGGTAGTTTTCGGTAACTCGTCTAACCCACTATTTGGAAATTGATTTATTTTATTATTTAATTATTATTTGAATAATATTTTTCGAAACGGATTTTAAAGCGGAAATTCAATAGACTTAACTTATTGTTGGCTTATTAATTATTTGAGCATTGTGTTACTTGATGTGGTTCGTATTTTGACTAGGGTCATTATGTGATAATTTGTCCATTATGTGTGGCTGTGTTTTGCTTGACATTATAATGTGCTATTCCTATGTGGTTTCTAGTACTCTCTAGAGTTAGGGTCCATTTTAATAATCATTTATATTGTTTAGACTCGTCGACCGTTCGTGCTTTAGAGACGAACCAAGATTAGATTGCTTGCCATGTCATCACGGGGATTAGCAAGCAGTGAGTTTGTACTTACTATTTACCGCTTAAATAAGTAAATTGTTTTTTTAATATCTATTTATATTATATACGTAAAATTGCGAACTGTTTTTCCATTATAACTCTTAGTTGGAACATGCTACCTAATGGGCATCATTAGGACTGCGTGAGCACCGGTATTGATCTAGATGAGGTATGTGATGGTTGGGGTAACTCGGTGGTAGCCTAGCTCTTGGGACCCAGTAGAGTAACTCAGTGTAGCTCAGCTCTCGGGACTCTGGTTATGGTTTAAGTGTGGTTGGTGGTAACTCGGTGTAGCTCAGCTGTCTGCTATGAGTAAGAATACTCCCATTTCCCAGGGCTTTCAGGTATTGATTATCGTGTTTCATTGTCAAATTCATACTTGTTTTGGTCTTCTTTTGTTATGTTCAAGTGTTGCAGGCATATGTGTCGAATTGATTGTTTTCTAAGCGTTATAGAGCAAAAATGGGCATATATGAAGGATAGTGAAGCTTCAGAGCAATTTCGAAGCGGTTTGGGGTAAAAATAGTGTTGTTGCGCCGCGATAAGGCTGGTCGTGTCGCGACATTTTGAAGGAAAGAAGCCCCTCGACACAGCAAGATATGCACGACGTGGTAGTGAGGTTGTCGCGTCGTGCATTGGATTTTGAAAGGTGCCGCGTCGCAAC
This sequence comes from Mercurialis annua, assembly GCF_937616625.2. Taxonomy (NCBI): domain Eukaryota; kingdom Viridiplantae; phylum Streptophyta; class Magnoliopsida; order Malpighiales; family Euphorbiaceae; genus Mercurialis; species Mercurialis annua. Next base: position 38,957,350 of record NC_065574.1, on the reverse strand, counting down.
AGGGTGAACTGGCTTCCCAGAACGAGTTGGCAATGTTATTCCATGTAAATGGTTGAATTGGCTTCTCTATTTTTATATCTGAGTTGGTGAACTCATATGCGTATTTAGAACCCATTTAAGTGTTGTGACACGCTTGTGTCTACTTTGGGTGTTTTGAACAATTATGGCTAGGTTTGGGTTTTTTTGTAAATGTGTATCTTTGTTGTTAAGCCAGGTTGAGTTCCGTATTTTCAAATGAGCAATGTTTTGATTTAAAGCTTTCGGATCATACTTTGGCTTTATTCTAGCATATCTTTGGGTCGGGTTGGACTTGAGTCACCCGACATGTGAGATTAAGCTTGAATGCTAATTCACTACTCTAGATTATGTTTTCAAAAGAGAACTTAATTAGGCTTAACTTATTATTTGACTCTGGTATTATTTTAGCTGTAGATTGTATACGTTTGAATGTTATGACGTGGCATATACTTTTGCTTGTGGTTGAGATACTTGTCCTACGTGGTGTCTAGTATTCTTAGAGTTAGGGGATAAATTGTTTTTAACTTAAGCTTTGTTTCTAGACCCATCGACTAATCGTGCTTCGGAGTAAGAGCATGTTTAGGTTGCTTGCCAGGTTATCACGTGTATTCGCAAGCTGTGAGTTTGTAGTGTTATTTACAGCTTTACTAAGTATTGCAATTATTTTATTATATAAACTGTTTTCGAACTGTTTTAAGCGATAATGGATCTGGATTGGAACGAGCTACTCTATAGGCTTATATCGAGACTGTGTGCACCTGTAAGTACTCTGGATCGTCAGACTAATGTCTTGCTTAGGCTGGTATAAGACAAGGATTTGTTCCCGTATACTCTGGGTTCAGTATGATACGTCATACTTACGCCGGTATCATTTTAATACTGTTATTTCCATAATCTTCCGTATATCAGTAAAATGATTTGTTTTAAGGATATTAAACTTAATAAATGTAAATTGCATTATGAACTCATCACAGTATATCTGACCCCGTTGTTTTCCCAATTTTTCCAGGCTTATTATTTGAGAGAGTTGGTCGATCTCTGATTTCTTAATTCCTTCGGAGGTTCCTTTGTTTTAATAAAGCTAGTCAACTGTTTAATACTCTTAGACCGCAGTAGAACTAGTTAGTCATTTATGATTACTTTATACTTTGGTTTGTCGGTGTGGTCTGACTATTTTATATTGTTGATGGCATGATATACATTGGATATGATTATATAAGGCCTGCTGTTGAGTTTCAGGTTTTAGCCTAGCGTTTCAAATATTTAAGTTATTAATTAAGTCGTGATATAAACTACTAGACTTAGGTTGGAGTCTCGGTTGCCCCGAGTAGTGGTTTTCTTGCAAGTTTATATGTTGTGTGATTATCCGCAACGCTTGCTACGAGTTTTTGTACAACCATACCCATACCCTGGTGCCGGTCGCAATCCTTGAAATTGGGTCTTGACAAAGTTGGTATCAGATCTTTGGTTTCAAACCAAGGTAATTTTGCATGTTATGTGTTTACTGCTTTAATTCATGTTAAGTTGTTGATGTGTCATAGGATCTACTGCGGAATTAGGATTCAAGTCTTGTCTTTTGAAATATCATCTTTTATTTTCAAAACTTTCTACCTTCATCTATAGGAATGTTGAGTGTCGGTCTTATGCGTTACTGATGCTTTATTTTGGAGTGTTCATTGCTTATACATTGAGTGATGTTTTATGGCCTGTTGTGCCTTATGTGGTGTTTACTTTGGGTGATGCTTTGTTGGCTGTTGTTCCATATATGAGATATACTTTGGGCGATGTTTTGTGGACTGTTGTGCCTTATATGGTTTTTACTTTGGGTGATACTTTGTTAGTTGTTGTGCCTTATATGATGTTTCCCTTGGGTGATTAGTTGTTGGCTTTTACGCCTTGGATGATTTTGATTGGATTGCTTTCACCTTTTTGTTGTTTGTTGCCATATATGTTGGCACAGAAGAGTTAATGTTAGGGTTGGCCTTGTTTTGTTTTTAGAGGATTCTTAAGTTAAATCTTTAAGCATGTTTTTTGGCTACACGTTGTTCGGTCACACGTTGGTTTTATGGTTTTATTGAAAAAATTACTTTGATTTGATTTGTGTTTTGACACGAGAATCGAAAAAGAAGTCTGGTTTGAATACTTTTTTTAAAAAAAGTGATTGTTGGTTACTTTGCAAGTAAAATGAATTTCCCGCATTTCGGAATCTTACGTTTGACTTGGTATTGACCAACGATTATTTTAAAAATAATATAATTTAAATAATGGAATATGGCCTTGATAATTTATTATGACTTTTATGGTCTTACCATGTTTTGGTTTGTGTACATTAGATGTGTCTTTGGTTATATGCTTTGGTATATTATGTTTCGCAAGAGTATGCGTTTCTCGGAATGGTTGTTTGTGATAAAGGGTTTTCTCACTTGAATTTTTGAATTGTTGTTTGATGCTTGGATAACGTTGAGCTCTTATTTTAAGAAAAGATTGAGATTTTATTTAAAGGCATTTCCAGATTTACAAATGTTTTGAGTATGTTTTATAAATGGTTGTTTTAGGTTTGACATAGGTCACCCAAATTTTAGAGTTGAGCTGGGTGGTTTTAATGACTCGGCTAACTCGCTGGTTGTTTTGGATTGAGATACTTTGGAAACTTTTGAAAAACAAATTTACAAAGGAGGTTTTCTGGAAAATGAAAATTTTAAAACTGTAAGGCTCAACTAGAACTTGAAACTTGTGTGGTTGACTTTATAATTCAAAATGAGTTTTGATGCGTATTTTGATCGATGGCATATTACTTGTTGTTCTTGTTATGACGAATCGTAGTGTGTTGTAGCATGCTTTATATTTGCCTTTAAATAGGTTTGGGTTAATTGTGGTTAATGGCATGTTTGAGTGGTTTATGGTTTGTAGAATTCGTAATATTTTAGTTTTAATTTGCGTTGTATACCTCGCAAGTTTGGTTGGTATATGTTGGTTGAGTTTATTTTATCTCGTCGTGCTGGGTAGCACGGGAGGTAATTTCTTTCATGCGTTCTTTGATTTAACCTTGATGTTGGCTTTTGATTTGTGAGTCGAACTTCGTTTAGGCCTGTATTGCTTTAGTTTTAGAACATGCATTTTGAATGTGGCGAATAGGAAATTGCATTTTGACTGTCACGAATAGAAAATTATATTGAGCATTGAGTATGTTCACTAAATAAAAGTGAAATTAATAATTAATACATGCATAGTACATGCATCACGTGCATATAAATGATTAGAGTTGGATGCAACTCTTTGGGGATGAGAGGTATCATCACCCTGGCGCACAATTATGTAAAGTGGATTTTATCAATAAAGTGTATTGAGAAAAATATTTTGAAACGAACTCGCGAATCACTATGTGATAAATGTAATTATAAAGAGGATGGATTTCAATTGGTTTTGAACTTTTTACCGAAAGGTAGCTAGACAAATACTGTGTGATGGTTGAGGTGCATTAAGAACAGTTGCATTGTAATGGTTGGTTTTATATTGTTAGAGTGTTTGTGTTTCATAAAGTATAGCTATGAATATAAGGTTGCACTCAAGATATAGTTGGGGTAAGTGCGGTAAAATGTTAAGTTTGGATTGGGAGGATTTGTGTTAGCTAACGGTTTATGACTTGAGGTAGTGTTGGATTGAGGAATTTGGCTATGCTCCACGTGTGTATTTACACTTAAAATTTAAAATAAATTTTATTTTTACAGATTCGATTTATGTCCAAACAGTTTTGATATATCGATATAAAATTATTTTGTAAACGAAGAGATTCTTATTTGCAGATTTTTCCTTTTTGAGAGGAAATTTAACAAGGTTAATTTAAAACAAAATAATAAACTTTGTGAGTTGAATGATTTCATAAATTTGTACGTTTATTTAAAAGTATGGTATAACAGTGAATTCAAATACATATGTTTTGAAAATGGAGGTGTTTATAAAACTGGAGGTTTTCCAATAGTAAAAGCATTTTGTTTTGGAAAATAAAAAGGAGGTATAAGATGTTAACATTTTTTTTGAAGTGAAAAATATTAATATATAATATTTTGTGTTTTGAAAATTTTATTTTCCTATAAGTCTGACTTTGAATATAACCAATGACCGGGTTAATTGTGAATTTGATCTAAGCGATCTATTGTTAGGATTCGAGGTTACATTTATTGGTGGAATAATTTTGGATGTTCGAATTATTTTTAGACTTAAGTGTTAATCAATTTTGAGGTTTGGTTATTATAAGTGTAAGTTGTGTACTACTTATGGGATGGTTGAAGGAATCATTGTGATTGAGATTGTTTGTTATAATCTGGAGATTTCGTTACCATGAGGTAAGTTCACATTTTATTTTAAATAACGGTGTGAGTTTTTGTGTTTTATAATTCGCAAAGTTAATGGTATTATATAGTGTGGTTTTTGTAAAAACTAGATTTTGAACTTCAAGATTGTTCTTGAACTTTGATGATATGGGTTTCGAAAGTTTTAAGATTCAACCTAGTTTAGGAAACCAACTTCGTTGGATAATTTTTGATTGTTCACGTTTGTGTTGATGGAATTTTCGATGGAGCACCAAGTTGTTAGAATCAGAATTTTGCGCATTATGTATGTTGTGACCGTTTAAACTGCGAATCAGTTTTTTATTTAAAATTCGAGGTCAAATTTTTTTTAGGTTGGGGAGAGTTTAATACCCCATATATTTTCGGCGTGTTTTGTCTTATGTTGACTTTCTCTATATGGAAATTTTGATTAAGTTATCATTGAAAGAGATTCGAGATTCGTTCTTATTCATCCTAAGTATTTCAGTCGAGTTTTATATGAGGATTCGAGGTTCGTTCTTGTTTATCCTAAGTATTTCTGTCAAACTTTATGTGGGAGAGTTTGTATTCCTTTATTTGGTTTCACCTAGAAAGGGCGTTATCGTTTATGTAAAGTGGAAGTTAGCATTAAGGCTTTTATGACCTTTTAAGATTGTTCGGTTTATGAAAGTCGTGATTTTTAGTTATCGTTCGAGGAACAACCTATAGAGTTTTTTTTTATTATGCAAGTGCGTAGGTAGTTAAGCACAAAATTCTTATAGTTACAGTTTGGGTTGGTTACTTGGGAAACAGAGTTCATTATGCAGAATTGTTATAATTGCCTTCCTTGATCACTTTGGTTGTCATATTATGTGTTTTCACGTTTGTTACGTGTGTTTTTGTTCAGACAACATATAGTTGTATCACATGTTTTACGTAGGTTGTGTTACGTTAAATTCGAGGACGAATTTATATAAGTTTGGGAGATTGTAATATCCCGTGTTTTTCCGTCATGGTTTGTTGTGTTTCCGACTTAGTTTCGGATTGTTAATGGTGGACTTAGCAAGTGTGATACTATGTTTGGGGTTTGAGTTGTATCTGTTATGGGTCGCATGTGTCGTGTGATTTTCGATGGCGATTTGATTTGTATCAGGTTTATAATCGATAATGTGTTCGTGTGCCTTCTGAATCTAACATGTCTTGATAAAACATCCTTATATCCCAATTGCACCGTTGGATCAGGCTCATTTTTTAATATGCTGTGCACGAGGAAGAGTTCACCGTTGGATCAGAATCAGAGCGCTTCGGAGGGCGCGTTGGGTCATCGTGCCTCGCAACGCACCCCAGGGTGTTTTGTGCCTTTTTAAAAGGCACGACGGCAGGGGCGTTGGTCCATCGCTCCTCGTAATGTGCCTGCCATGTTTTTTTCACTTTGGGGCCTATAAATAGAACGCTTAACGAGTAACGTTTTGATTTTGAAAGGTATAGACTTTTCGCATATGGTTTTTCAGTTTTACATACCATCGCCGAGACATAAACAGAACGAGTAACGAGCACCGATGAATTGCAGGGACTAAACGGGAAATATGGAAAAACTTCAGGGAACAAAACGTGCTTTTAAAGATTTTTTTTACTATGGTTGAATGAGTTTTAAGGCAGCATATATTAAAGATGATCGTGCAAGGTGCGACAGGTGCGATCATACCAGCACTAATGTAACGGATCCCATCAAAACTCCGAAGTTAATCGTGCTTGGGCGAGGGCAGTACTAGGATGGGTGACCTCCTGGGAAGTCCTAGTGTTGCACCCCTTTTTTCTGTCCGCGCCTGTATTTTTTTTATTATTATTATCATCGCCAAAACATAAACAGAACAAGTAACGAGTAACAAGCACCGATGAATTGCAATGCAGGGACTAAACTGGAAATATGGAAAACGTTCAGGGACCAAAACGTACTTTTATAGATAGTTTTTATTTTGGTCAAATAAGTTGCAAGGCAGCAGATATATACAATGATCGTGCAAGGTGTGACGGGTGCGATCGTACATGCACTAATGCACCGAATCCCATCAGAACTCCGAAGGTGAACGTGCTTGGGTGAGAGCAGTACTAGGATGAGTGACCTCTTGGTAAGTCTTCGTGGTGTACCCCTCTTTTGCATTTTTGCGGTCCGCACCTGCAATTTTTTATTATTATTATCATTGCCGAGCAGTACTATAAAACGTTCAGGGACCAAAACGTACTTTTATAGATAGTTTTTATTTTGGTTGAATGAGTTGGAAGAGAGCAGATATATACGATGATCGTGCAAGGTGCGACAGGTGCTATTGTACCAACACTAATGCACCGGATCCCATCAGAGCTCCGAAGTTAAACGTGCTTGGGCAGGAGTAATACTAGAATGGGTGACCTCCTGGGAAGTCCTCGTGTTGCACCCCTCTTTTGCATTTTTGCGGTCCGCGCCTGCATTTTTTTTATTATTATCTCTGAGACATAAACAAAACGAGTAACGAGCACCGATGAATTGCAATGCAGGGACGGAATATGGAAAAAGTTCAAGGACCAAAACATACTTATAAAGATAGTTTTTATTTTGGTCGAATGAGTTGCAAGGCAACAGATAAATACGATGATCGTGCAAGGTGTGACGTGTGCGATCATATCCCATCAGAGCTCTGAAGTTAAACATTCTTGGGCGGGAGCATTACTATGATGGGTGACCTTATGGGAAGTTCTCGTGTTGCTCCCCTCATTTGCCTTTTTGCGGTCCGCGCCTGCATATTTTTATTATTATTATTATCATTGCTGAGACATAAACAGAACGAGTAACGAGCACCGATGAATTGCAATGCAGGGACGAAATATGGAAAAAGTTCAGGGACCGAAACATACTTTTAAAGATAGTTTTTATTTTGGTCTAATGAGTTGCAAGGCAGCAGATATATACGATGATCGTGCAAGGTGTGACGGGTGCGATCATACCAGCACTAATGCACCTGATCCCATCAGAACTCCGTAGTGAAACATGCTTGGGCGAGAGCATTACTAAGATGGGTGACCTCCTGGGAAATCCTCGTGTTGCACCCCTCTTTCGCATTTTTGCTGTCTGCGCCTGCATTTTTGCAGTTACTATTAATGTTGATAACGGGACCAGCAATATAAAGACGGTAAAACAACCTCACCTACATATGACCTCAACATGTCAAGCAAAGATGGGGACCCGGCATGAGATACTTATTGTGATTGACCTACTAAAATATGGATTACACAAGAGGCCGGTACGAGGCACATCAGTCACATGAGACCGGATCAAAGCACGATGTGCCTCGTACCGTGACCGACCTACTAAAATATGGATTACACAAGAGACCGGATCAAAGCACGAGCATCTCGGTACGAGGCACATCGGTGACATGAAAACCAAAGCTCGGCATCCTATCTCTTGACCGAGCTAAACCTTTCTCCCAACAAACTCTAACAAAATTTGATACATAGAAGGTTTCGTGCATCGCATATCTTACTCGATAAACAAGTGTTGAGATTAAATGCTGCAAGTGCACAGTGCCAACTCGTAATATAGACTGTGAAGTCCAGATATCGTACCCACAAGGAAAGCAACTAAATACACCCAATTAAGATACTCAATTTAGATAACCAAAAGATAATTTGGTTGAAGTGATTAAATTAATAAAATTGAATTAAGCAGATTTAATTTAGAATAAAATTAAGCTTTTAACAAAACTAGGTTTAAACAATAATAAGGAAGATCAGGGATTATTAATTTTTTTTATGTCATTAATCTCATGAGATATGGATTATGTTGTCAATTTATGGTTCAGGCTAGTCTAATGCATCTATAACTCTCTCTCAAGCTGCTATAGATAAAAATATACAAATAACCAATTAATAGGCAAATTACTTATTCTCGTGTTATAAAATACCAAATCAAGTGATTAAATGATATTTATTAAGCAAACCTCAAGAACACGTATTCATTAACTCACTTGATAAGTGTTTTTACAACACTTATTTAGGGGTTAATTAGTTTAGATTTTAGATTAATTATTTTACGTTTTCAGTTATTTAATGCTTTATTTATGTGCATTTTATCTTTTATGTTTTAGTTTACTTCTTGTGCTTTTGTGTAGGAATTTTGTGTTTTAATTCGTAATTTCGGACCTGCTGGACCTCAGCTCCGTATTTGGATCATAACCGGAGCTACAGAAGTCGAAATGACCCAACCCCAAAGCTTACGGTTAAAGGACTCAATTTCCTACAACTCTTATGAAGGAAGTTATCTCAGATTTTATCATTTGCCAAATCAAATTTCTGTTTCAAAAAGGAATACGAAATATGCCTAGCCAAATCTAGTTTGAAAATTGAAATCTTATCTAATCTCTTAGATTGTTAAGATTGATCATTATTTTTCTCTAACAACCAAGAGAGGATGGAATTCATTGCTGAGATTAGTCGAGATCGGAATCTTAGATGAAGGGAATTTTGAGTGTTCGGTAATTATGAACATTGGTTCATAAAGAATGCATCGAAACATTCATATCTATTTGGGGGTCGTGATATGTTGCTAGACGTCACTCATGATCTACGAGAATTAATAATTAATGGGATTTAATTATTTAATATAAGAAAGGCGTTTCTTCTGACTCTCGTTGCCATATAGATGTGAACCTAGTTAGTCACACACAATAGGGTGTGCAACCGATTGAGTTTACGAGAGATCGATTTCATATAGATACTAGCATATCTCGGAAATTAATCTAAGATGAAAAACAAGTATAAATTAGGGACTAATTTGTAAGAGTTATAAATTAGTAGGCACCTAATTGTATTTTATCCAAGTTAATGTGATGATGTCATGTGATGATGTCACGATGATGTCATGTAATGATGTCACGATGATGTCATGTGATGATGTCACGATGATGTCATGTGATGATGTCACGATGATGTCATATGATGATGTCACGATGATGTCATGTGATGATATCACGATGATGTCATATGATGATGTCACGTGATGATGTCATGTGACGATGTCATGTATGTCTCTATGTGTGACACCTAGCATCCGACCTGTCAGAAGGTGGCAACACCTATGCTTGATGTGTGACACCTAGCATGTGATGTGTCAGATGGTGGCAACACCTATGCTTGGTGTGTGACACCTAGCATGTGAGGTGTCGAATGGTGGCAACACCTTTGCTTGGTGTGTGACACCTAGCATGTGAGATGTTGCATTCTTAAGCAAAGCTCTACCCTATAAATAGAGGTTTCCTTTGCGCATTCTACACACACCACACTTATGAAACCATATTTGAAGGAGTTCAAGTAGTCATCAATCACAGAAAAGCTAGGAGAAAGTTTTTCATACATCCCAGCAAAGACGTAATCGAGGCGAGAGTTTGAGCTTAGGGTTGCTCAGCAAGAGAAACTCTTGCAGATTACTTCAAGGGGAGGATTCAATCGGACGCATACTCGTGTGGACGAGCTTGAGGTCGCCGTAATATCGGGACTACAAGAATCGTTGGAGAATCGACATAGGTATTCTTCTTACGGTTTCTAGATGCGTGCATTAATTATTAGATAATACGACGATCCATTTGTTATTGGTATGATCAATTTCTGGATCCGAATTGTTGGAATTCCACTTTTGAATTGAAATATACGATTCGGACCCTCACGTCCCGCTGCACCAACAATGGGAGTGGTAGCTCCAAAACCCGTAGCAAGCCTAAAACAACTATAAATTTTTTTACGAATAAAAAGGTAATATCATACATAAAACTTTTTCAGAAAACTCTTTTAATTAATACATATATAGATATTTAAATATTGTATTAAATATTACAATATAAAATACTGTTTGAAATCAAAGCGTCTATCTAATACTGACACCTACTGACTATTGCAGCTCTATGAACTTGTACTTATGCAAGTCAATCGACTTCTAGTACAACGAATATGGTTTGTCTGATCCGACTCTGATCACCTGAAAAACATCAGAGTGAGGGGGTCAATATTTTGGGAAATACTGAGTGAGTTCACGCTTACAGATGGTATTATAATCAAAACCATATAAACATCTAGCATACGTGTATATACTTAAATAATCAATTCGTAGATCAAATATCAAACAACACACAATTATACGATCCGACTGAAACCCTAATCCAAAGATTCTTAAAATGCAAACTACATAACCTAATGAGTTTAATTATAGCAGCATCTGGACCGGGAACAAAGCCACCGTCGCCACAGATCTGCGAGGTCATAGCAGCATCTAGACCGGGAACAAAGCCACCGTCGCCACTGATCCGCGAGGTCATAGCAGCATCTGGACCGGGAACAAAGCCACCGTCGCCACTGTTCCGCGAGGTTATAGCAGCATCTGGACCGGGAACAAAGCGACAGTCGCCACAGATCTGCAAGGTCATAGTAGCATCTGGACCGGGAACAAAGCCACCGTCGCCACAGATCTGCGAGGTTATAGCTTATACGAAACTCTAGGACACAGGATTATCTAGCCTCAGTACTGGTGATCACGCAGTCCTATTGACGCCCAATATGTAGCACGTTTTCTTGGATCGTTAGAGCAAAATTCATCATATCAAAGCATTACAAATAAAATTGTAAAACATATAGCGTCAAGGATAACGGAATAGACAAAGCATATAATGTAACAGCGATAAAGCATTCAGCACATATAAGCAATACACAAAAGTAAATTGCAAACTCACAGTGACCGCTAATCCAACATAAATAAGAAAACGTCGATTCTCGTCAAGCTCCCTTGATTCACCAAGCTCGTATCTCGATATTTCGTCGTAACTAACGTATAATTCTATCGTTAGGACATTTAATAAAAAATTCTATTTTATAATTAATTACATTGATTAGAGTTTAACATTTAATATATAAACGTAACTCGTCGTTCTCGTACCAAATTATTTTTGATATAATCTTAAAACTTCCTTTTTTTATTATCTTTGGTATAAATCAAAATCATATTTAATTAACAAAAACAATTCACTTCAATTAACTTAACATTTTAAGTTAACTTTAACTTGTTCAAAAATGGCTTTTCTAGCCCACTTCGGCTATCAAAAACATTTATTTGAAATCGCCCATTTACCAAATAAATTTTACATTTCTATAGTCTGCATTCCCACTTACAATTTTTATTTAGACCCGGACTTCATTCGACATCTCTAAGGTCTCCAAAATATTGCTCAAAGTTAGCTTCTTAAAACATCCTATTTATTTCAAGTTTTTCGACCAACTTTGAGCTATTGAAACTATTACTTAGAGTCTCCCAAACTCTAAATAAAAATTACATTCCTAAAATTTGGAATGTTACCTACAATATTCGTTTGACCTTAGTTTGAAAATAGTGCTCGAAAGTGTCGGAAACTAGCTCGGAAGTTGCTACCGCGGATTGTTTTCTAAAACTGCTGAAAGCAGCCCTATGGGCTGCTGTCTTTGCAGCAATTCTGCAGCTGCCCTGTCACTGTATTGGCAGAAGATATACCATACTTCCGTTCTCTATATAATAACGAACAAAACGACACCAAAATCGAATCATTCCGATATTCCGTTAGCTCACAATCTTATTTCAAAGTTTTCCCCTTAAACACATTTTAATTTGTTTCTTTAACTTATGATTTTCCACTTAACTTCAAGCCTCATAATCCATCAATTTAATTTAACAACATCGTTACCAAATTACTTATATTCAATCTACGCAACATTGTTTATCTATACAAACTAACTCCGGTTTCAAATTATCGCGTTTAACGCTCTATTTTCGGTCGCGAAGTGGCCTCCTTGGCCTCGGTTGGGGACTGTTTCTAGACAGTCCCTCTGTCTCCTTATGGAGTCTGCATTGCAGACTCCTTTATGCTCTTTAGATCAGTCCATCATCTGGTCTTATGAGCAGATGTTTCTGCTCGACGTTTCTGCTTTTGAGTAGAAACAGTTTTCTGCTCATGTAGAGCAGCAGGAATTCTGCTCTTTGAGCAGAATTTGACGCTTCCTACTCCGCTCTGATATGCCTAATCCGTTATACAATCAATTTCAGCTATAAACCTCACCAAAAATCAATCAAAATCAATGTCCTAAAGTTGAAATTAAACATCAACCACAAAGAAGAATTTTTATCCAATTCAAACACAGCAAACTGTGAGTGATATGCACTAGGTCAATCATGTTTGACCATGTTTTGGCTTTATCATTTTATTATTTATTGATTGGCAGTTTTTATCATTTTATATTAATGATTAAAATACTTGAATGGCTAATTCTTTCTAAGGTCATCGAGTATGTGACTTGATAGTAGAACCCTTAGGTTTAATAAAAGAATTATATACCATCTATCCCTAGTCTTAATAGAACATTGAGACTAGTATGATGTTGACTGATGATTATGTTTTACTAATCATGCATATGAGATATTAAGTCAAATCATAGGTGCTATTTGAGAAATAAGGCACTGGATGACCCACTGTGAGAATACTACATAGATCACTGTCATAAGTAATTCTCATTACAGTTCTATTAGTATAATCCTTTGACCTTGAAATCATCATGGATTTCTACATAGCTATTTCATATTTTGATACAGTCTTACATTATCTTTAACAGGATAATGGAATAGATTGTCATTGGATATGAAAGTAACTATGTGAGAAATATGAGTGACTGAGAAGGAATTTGTCCCTTATTTATTTGAGTAAGATATCTATGGGCCCCTTGAAGAAGATAGACTGAAGAAAATGCATGGACATGCTAATTGATAAGAAGTTATCATTTTCAGTCTACTTAGAGTCAAGAAACTAATGATTGAATGTTATAAGGATGACATAACTATGCCTTATATTCAATCTGGATATCGAGAGACAAAGGGATTAAAATATTATTGTAAATGGTTAAATCGGATTATCAATATTCATATAACTTGGGTAGTCATAATGTCTTGCTAGAGGCCACTTATGACTTGTGGGCTGAAATAGGGATTTCGAGCCTACTGCCAACGTTATATGAACCTACAGGGTCGCACACTAAGAACAGGCCCAAAACAGTTATGGGTTGTACAAGCCCAATGTGATTAAGTGATTAATTATATATATATATATATTTCGTAATATATATATATATATTAATAAATATATATATTAATTCGAAATTTAAGGATAAATGTTTTCCTTAATTTATTATTTTTGAAAGATAATAAATATAGTAATTAATATATATATGGATAATTATCAAAAAGGAGTTTTTGATAAACATAAACTTGTAGAATTGCAATGAGATTGAGATTCGAATTTGTCTCAAACCCTAGTGTTATTTATCACTATAAATACTCATTAAGCAATTGGTTTGAGAATGACGAAATTCATTATTCACTAAATCACTAAAATTCGAAATTGCTTGTGAAGCAATAGTGCTAGCACACAAGCACTAGTTTTGGCTAAGGTCTGTTCGTGTGGATACTCGTAGAGGACGCGTTCTTTTGGAGGCGTTTCTGATCCGAGGCCAGGTATCACCAAAGTGAACCACCTCCTTCCTTCCTACATTGCTGTTGAATTCGACATACAAGTAAGTAATTGTTCTGTTTGATTCGAATTACATGGATCTTGGTTTGGGTTTTTAGATAAATTTTTGAAGTTCCGCTGCGTTATGAACCTATAAAACCCAACAGTGGTATCAGAGCTGCTTGTAATTTGATTAATTAGATTCTGAGTATATATGTGATATATGCTTATTGTATGTTCTGTTTTGAAAAAGGGGTTGTTTTTCGAAATTGTTTTTGAAGGAATTATAATTCGTTGTAATTATAAATAAAACGTTTATGTGATTAATTGTATGAAAAATAGTATGAAGAATTAATTTGATTAATCGTTTAATGTGATTAAAACTTCGAATATACTGTTCTAAATTAATATTACGTTTTAATTTGATTAAAGGTTTCGTAGTATTAATGTTCATACGAATTGATAAGAAAAGGGGAAACAGAATAATAAAACTGTTTTTGAATAGGATTAGTAAACTGTTTGTGAAACTGGTTTTAATTCTATTAGTAATTCTGTTTTGAATAGGATTAGTAAACTGTTTGTGAAACTGTTTTAATTCTATTAGTAATTCTGTTTTAAATAGGATTAGTGAACTGTTTGTAAAACTTTTTTAATTCTATTGATAAAACTGTGTTTAATTATGTTATGAACATAATTTATAAACTGTATTTAATTCTGCTATGAGCCGAATTAATGAAACTGTTGTTATTTAAGTGTTAAATAAATTGTTTCTGAACAGTTTTTAAGATGCAGTAATTAGGATTTTGGGGTTATTTTAATCTGTTTTGAACATATTAAAATAAACCGTAATCAGTTAAGATTATTGATTTCGGATAAAGAAATTTTAATTCTGTTAAGAGTAACATGTGAGATAAGAATAATATGCACGGGCAAAGGCCTCCATCAGTCTACGCCTCCTTAACGTGTCGCTCCGGCCACCTAAGCATGGTTCGGCTGCATTACGCAGAATGTGCGTGAAATTTGAGGCTAGATTAGCACGCGCCGCTCCATTTGCCTGAGCATGGTCACGCTTCGTTCAACATAATTGAAAGCAAAACATGCAATGCGAAGGGGAAGGTCGCCTCACCATCAAACGGGTATCCGCACAAGTCATCCATCTAAGCCAACGGAAGAAATCCCCGAGTCCCGCGGTTCAATTCGTTTTGCGCAAATTGCTTCGTACGCAACAACTTCAATAGTTCAAGTGGACTGATCGGAGGCTCTCCATGAAGTTTGGTGGTTTTCGAACGCGTGTTGCACCGTTTACGACTTTCCGGGCGCGTGCCGGAACCGCAAGGTCCCGAGCGCCCTTTGACTCGGAAAAACTTTTCTCGCACGGTGCCGTTCCGGCACGTCGAGCGGAGCGACGGCAGGCTCTCCGTGAAGTTTGGTGGTTTTCGGATGCGTGCTGCACCGTTCACGACTTTTCGGGCAATTCCTTGTGCCGGAACCGCAAGGTCCCGAGCGTCTTTTGACTCGGAAAAACTTTTTTAGCAACATACCGCTCGGGCACGTCGAGAGGACCGATGGGAGGCTATCCGTGAAGTTTGGTGGTTTTCGGATGCGCGTTGCACCGTTTACGACTTCTCGGCCGCGTGCCGGAAGCGCAACACCCCGAGCGTTTTTTGATTCGGCAAAACTTTTCTCACACGATGCCGCTCCGGCATGTCGAGTGGACCACTGGGAGGCCCTCCGAGAAGTTTGGTCGTATTCGGATGCGCATTTTATGTTTTATGAATTTTCGGCCCATTCCGCGTGGCGGAAACTGCGGCAAAAGTGCACAAAATGATAGTGTCCCGAGCAAAATAAAATTGGAAGAAAAATGTCCCGGACAATAATTTGCGAGTAGTTAGTATACATTGAAAGGGGATTTTTGAACATATATTTTGCCGGTTATGAATTTCCGAAGGTAAAACGATTAAAATAGTAAAAAAAATACCTCCGGGACTCGAAAAATTTCGGTATTTGTTATTATGCGGGTTTGGATATATATAAACATATTTCCAAAATTTCAGATCAAAATTCCATGCCGAGTTTTAAAAATGGGGGGGGGGGGGTGCTGGGCACATGTGATATTTCCTCCTGGCAGTCCAAAAAAAGTCCTAAGAGCTCTTTAGGGGGGTGCACCATTCCTCACCCCCGCGGGCTTGCCGCAAGCCCTCGTCCGCGGGCTTGCCGCAAGCCCTCGTCCGCGGTGCAAGGCGCGCGCGCGCGCTATGCGAAAAATGCTGGAAATTGCGAAAAAATCCCTGCCTGGCAAAATTACGGAAATGCCCCGCCCGGAAAAACTGCGGCGAATCGCGGATAATGCCCGGCCGGAAAATTGCGCCGAAATGCTCGGAATTGCGGAAAATCCCCCCCCCCCCCCCCCCCCGTGCATTAATCTAATGACCGGGTGCGGGTGCGGGCACTCGGGCACTCGGCAGCTCGGCGCGAGACGCGAGCGCGTGTGTGGCCTCGAAGACCCTCGGAAAGGCCCGCCGACGTCCCTCCGAAGGCCCTCGCATGTCCCTCGCATGTCCATCGGAAGGACCTTCGGCAGCCGGTCGGCAGGCCTTCGCCAGCCCATCGGCGGCCCTTGGGCATCGGCAGCCCTTCGGCAGCGCATCGGCAGCGCATCTGCAGCGCATCGGCAGGCCTTCGCCAGCCCTTGGGCATCGGCAGCCTTTCGGCTGAGCTTCGGCAGCCCTTCGGTAGCGCATCGGCAGCGCACCGGCAGCCCTTCGGCAGCGCATGGGCAGCCCTTCGGCAGCCCTTCGGCAGCGCATGGGCAGCCCTTCGGCAGGCCTTGGGCATCGGCAGGGCTTCGGCAGGACTTCGGCAGCCCTTCGGCAGTCCTTCGGCAGCGCATGGGCAGCCCCTCGCAGCCCTTGGGCATCGGCAGCCCTTCGGCAGCGCATGGGCAGCCCTTCGGCAGCCCTTGGGCATCGGCAGGTCTTCGGCAGCCCTTCGGCAGGGCTTCGGCAGCCCTTCGGCAGCCTTTCGGCTGGGCTTCAGCAGCCCTTCGGCATGCCTTGGCATGCCTTGCATACATTCCCCAGCCGCATGAACCTCTGCTGGTTTTGCTTCCCAGCCGAATGAACCTCTGCTGTGTGTAAAAATGTATATGTCTTGCACTAAGTGAAATTCTATAATACTTTCCTCGAACAATATTCATACAGTAGTTAATATATATTAAATGAGGAATTTAGAAAGAAGTTTGGTGATTTTTGGAATAATTTTTTGCCGGTTATGAATTTCCGAAGGTAAAACGATAAATAAATAAAATAAAATACTTCCGGGACTCGAAAAATTCTGGTATTTGTTATTATGCAGGTTTGGATATATATAAACATATTTCCAAAATTTCAGATCAAAATTCCATGCCGATTTTTAAAAATGGGGGGG